>NC_057396.1:21662786-22262786 GCF_019320065.1 Cervus canadensis
CACCCGATTCCTCTGGGTCTTCCCAGTGCACCAGGCCCGAGCACTTGTCTCATGCATCCCACCTGGGCTGGTGATCTGTTTCACCATAGATAGTATACATGCTGTTCTTTTGAAATATCCCACCCTCACATTCTCCCACAAAGTTCAAAAGTCTGTTCTGTATTTCTGTGTCTCTTTTTTCTGTTTTGCATATAGGGTTATCGTTACCATCTTTCTAAATTCCATATATATGTGTTAGTATGCTGTAATGTTCTTTATCTTCTGGCTTACTTCACTCTGTATAAGGGGCTCCAGTTTCATCCATCTCATTAGGACTAGTTCAAATGAATTCTTTTTGACGGCTGAGTAAAATTCCATGGTTGTATATGTACCAGCTTCCTTTCCATTACATCTGCGATGGGCATCTTAGGTGCTTCCATTCCTGGCTATATAACAGTGCTGCGTGAACATTGGGGTGACGTGTCTCTTTTCAGATCTGGTTTCCTCAGTTTGTATGCCCAGAAGGTGGGATTGCTGGGTCATATGGCAGTTTTCCAGTTTTTTAAGAAATCTCCACACTGTTCTCCATAGTGGCTGTACTAGTTTGCATTCCCACCAACAGTGTAAGAGGGTTCCCTTTTCTCCACCCCCTCTCCAGCATTTATTGCTTGTAGACTTTTGGATAGCAGCCATCCTGACTGGCGTGTAATGGTACCTCATTGTGGTTTTGATTGGCATTTCTCTGATAATGAGTGATGTTGAGCATCTTTTCATGTGTTTGTTAGCCATCTGTATGTCTTCTTTGGAGAAATGTCTGTTTAGTTTTTTGGCCCATTTTTTGATTGGGTCATTTATTTTTCTGGAATTGAGCTGCAGGAGTTGCTTGTATATTTTTGAGATTAATCCTTTGTCTGTTTCTTCATTTGCTATTATTTTCTCCCAATCTGAGGGCTGTCTTTTTAAAAAAAGAAAAAAAAAAACAATTTCTGGCTACCAGACCTGCTCCGCAGCTCTCTGCCCAGCCATGCTGCACGCCCTGGTGGATCTCTGCAGTTGCCCCACTTCACAGCTACTTTTGCTCCTGGAGGCTGTACTGTGGCCTGCAGAGATGGGAGTCCTGGTCCCCCTGCCCGCTATTCTGTTTATCTTTCCATTTCTCCCCACCCCAAGGAGCCTCCACCCATGGGCCGTGCTCCTAAGAGGACGCCACAGGTCCACCCAGCTTCCTCTCCCCTCATGTTCCAACCACACTGCTGGCCCTGGGCCCCTTCAGGCCTACAGGTAGGAGCAGCTCACCCCGTCCCCCAGTCCCTGGGGTATGCCCTCCTCCAGTGATTTCTTTATGTCCTGCCCACATCTTGTCAAGCCCACCTCAACTTTCCTAGTTTCATTGTGCTATTTGTCCTAGCCAGTCTCTGACACACACACAAGTACTAAAGTGGGTGCATTCCAAATAAGAAGAGAGATTAAACCAAAACCAGTGTAACATTTTGCAAAGTGGTTTAAGAAGAAAGATTCTGGGTGTGAGACCTGATTTTTAAAACAGTTTCTCACTCTCCAGCTATGTGACTTTGGACAAGTCAGTTAGTCTTTAGGATCCTCTGTCTCCTGGTTAAAATGGAGGTTATAATACTCAGCCCCCAGAGTTGCTGTGAGGACTAAATAAGACAAATCATATGAAACACTTAGTCCAGTGCCTGGCACACAGTAGGTGCTAAATAAATGATGGCTTCTCCTTCTTATAATTATGAATAATATTATCAATATTAGTTATACAGAAAAGCTTAAAGGATTTCCCCCCTATTTTCTAAACCACAAAATAACCTCCTATTTCTAAACGACATAGAGGGACTTCCCTGATGGGCCAGTGGTCAAGAATCTGCCTTGTAATGTAGGGGACACAGGTTCAGTCCCTGGTGGAGGAACTAAGATCCCACATGCCTTGGAGTGACTAAGCTCATGCACCCCAACTACTGAACCCATGCTCTCCGGAACCAGTGGGCTGCAAATACTGACCCTACACACCACAACTAGAGACTTTGTGTGCTACAATGGAAGATCACGCATGATGTAACGAAGATCACACGTGCTGCAGCTAAGACCCGACATGGCTAAATAAATAAGTTTTTAAAAAATAAAAATAAATTAGGTAGACTTTTCATATTATGTAAAAATGCTGGGATGGCAGTGTTCTTGGCTAGTCCATTGGCTTGGACCCACTTGTCAACTGACTGCTTGTCCCTGCCCAGGTGGTGATTCGCAGGCATCCTCTGGTCTATGTGGTGAGCCTGCTGATCCCCAGCATCTTCCTGATGCTCGTGGACCTGGGCAGCTTCTACCTCCCGCCCACCTGCCAAGCCAGGATTCTGTTCAAGACCAGCGTGCTGGTGGGCTACACCGTCTTCAGGGTCAACATGTCTGATGAGGTGCCAAGGAGTGCAGGGAGCACCCCTCTGATTGGTGAGCAGCCCCGGGGTCACCAGGCCTTTTAAAAAATTATTCATTTATTTTTCACTGTGCTGGATGTTCATTGCTGAGCATGGGCTTTCTTTAGTTGAGGGGAGCAGGGGCTACTCTCCAGCTGCAGGGCATAGACTCCAGGCTGGTGGGTTCAGTAGCTGCAGCGCTGGGCTTAGTTGCCCCATGGCATGTAGGATCATCCCGGACCAGGGATCGAACCCGTGTCCGCTGCGTTGGCAGGTGGATTCTTAACCACTGGACCACCAGGGAAGTCCGGGGGCCCGTCTGGCATTACTTCTGTCCAAGATCTGATGTTGCCTTTCAGACAGGGAAGCAAGGGGCCCAGAGACTCCTGCTGACCCCACCGCCTCCATCTCCTTCCCTCAGGGGTCTTCTTCACAGTCTGCATGGCCTTCTTGGTTCTCAGCTTATCTAAGTCCATCCTGCTGGTCAAATTCCTCTATGATGAGCGGTGCAGCCAGCAAGAGCAGACCCTCCTGTGTCTTCGAGGGGACACAGATACCGACCAGCCTCGAATGGATCCTGGGGCCCAGCTTGCTGGGGTAACAGGTTTGTGAGAAGCCTTGAAGTCTCTGTTTGTCTCGCTTGATCACTCAGCCCCAGTGCCCACAGGTGGAGCAGTAGGCCATGCATTGCTGTGTGAAAAAATGGAAACATCTGCTTCTTAGCCTCTGCCCTGCATTTTACATCAACTCTCTGGAGACAAGACAGTCTTCTGCTGTCCCCTTAGCTAGTTTTATTTACCAGTTTGGAGCCACTGACCTCAGAATAGCAGAATGCCTGCATACACACATGCACGCACACACACATGTGCAAATAGTTTGTATACATTTGAGTTCCAGTTGCCAAATGTGCAGAAATATACAGGTCATCTCAGTGTTCCCTTTGGCAGCACTTACACTAAAATTGGAGTGATACAAAGGTGAGTATGGCCCCTGGGCAAGGATGACATGCAAAGTCCTGAAGTGGTATATATTTTTACTGTGTTTTTTAAAAATTATTTATTTTTAAGGGGAATAATTGCTTTACAATGTTGTGTTGGTTTCTGCCATACAACAATGTGAATCAGCCATTAGTATACATATGTCCCCTCCCTCCTGAACCTCCCTCCCACCTCCCACCCCATCCCACCCCTCTAGGTTGTCACAGAGCACCAGGTTGAGCTCCCTGTTATATAACAACTTCCCACTAACTTAACTGTATTCTTGAAAGTCAACAAGACACTTTATTTCAAAAGTTCTTATCACAAGAACAAAAATATATAACTGTGTGAGGTGATGGGTGTTACCTAGGCTTATCATGATTATCATCTCACAATATATACAAATATTGAATCATTATGTTGTATGCTAGAAACTAATGATACATATCAATTATACCTCAATTTAAAGAAGAACCATTCCTGCCCTAAAGCTCTAAGTCAACGAGGGCTGTGCTATCTCAGAAAAATCTCCCAGAAGGATGTAACCTAGACCCATCACCCTACTTGCCATGTTCTCCGGGGTTCCTTCAGCACAGCCTTGCCTCCCCTCAGTGGGTAGGGAGAGAATCCCCAATCTTCCGGCCCACTGGCCACGTTTGCCCACAGCCTTCCTTGAAGGATAAGGCCATTGGCTTCGATGGGAAGGCAGGGGGAGCCATGGTGTCCCCTGGCTCACCTACGGTGTCTTCCTCTCGCGCAGAGTCCCCTGTCTGTCAAGAGTGCCAGGCCCCGTCCGGGTCCCTGAAGGAAGTCTGGTCCCAGCTTCGATCCATCAGCAGCTACTTCCAAACCCAGGACCAGGTGGACCAGCAGGAGCTTGGGTGGCTGGCCCTCCTGGAGCGCTTTGACCGCCTGCTCTTCCAGAGCTACCTCGTGGTGCTGGGGCTCTATGCCGTCACCCTGTGCTCCCTTTGGGTGTCCTGGAGTGGTTAGCGAAGACCAGGTTTGCTAGTGTCCATCCATGTGCTCTCCTGGCACTTGGGGAAGGCTGAACATTTTTCCGGGAGATATTGGAAGGAGAGGAACGGTGAGTTAAAAAGCTCTCCAGCCTCTGTTTCTTCTTTTCACTTACCCCAGAACACACATCATCTAATGAGCTGTTGAATGACCCAGGAGTAATACGCTCATGATGAAAATGCATAAACAGTGTGAGGTATCCAGGGAAAAGTAAGCCTGCCTTCTTACCCAGTTCACTGCCCAGAAAGAACCACCATTAGCAACCTCTTTCAGAAAATTTCTAAACACATACAAACACATGTGTATGTTTAAACTGGTTTTTAAAAGGTGTTCAGAACACACTCCATCTCCCAGTCCTGTCATGGTTACTTATTCAGTTAGTCATTCAGTGAAACTTGTATTGAGTGGCCATGAAGCCCCAGGCATTATGTTAGGCATACCAGAGAATACAGAACAAGTCAATTTCAGATCATTCTTCACTTGACTTGCTTCCTGAAGAACCTTGTTCCAACCAGAACACAGAGGTCTGTATCCTGGAGCCACGTCTGTCTCCTGGGGCTCTGGTTCCCACCATCCCAGGGGAGCCCGTCTCCCCTGTGCCTTCTCAGCAGTGCGTTCCTATTGGAAGGGGTCCAGACCCAGCACATCTCATAAACACACACCATGCGTGAGGTGCTGAGCTGGGGGAACAAGCTTAATGCATGGCCCTTGGGAGTTTCAAGGAGTTTGTAATCTGCTATCCTCGCATTAGTCTGCTCTGTCATAGCAAAATACCACAGACCTGTGGGGGCTTGCTGCTGCTGCTAAGTCATGTCAGTCATGTCAGACTCTGTGCGACCCCATAGACAGCAACCCACCAGGCTCCCATCCCTGGGATTCTCCAGGCAAGAACACTGGAGTGGGTTGCCATTTCCTTCTCCAGTGCATGAAAGTGAAAGATGAAAGTGAAGTCGCTCAGTTGTGTCTGACTCTTTGCAACCCATCTACTGGGCTCCTCCGTCTGTGGGATTTCCCAGGCAAGAGTACTGGAGTGGGTTGCCATTGCCTTCTCCATGTGGGGGCTTAAACAGATGGATTTTCTCATACTTCTGGAGGCTAGAAGTCCAAGGTTGAGTTGTTGACAGGGTTAGTGTCTTCTGAGGCCTCTTCCTGGGCTTGTAGATGGCTGCCTTCTCCCTGGGTTCTCATATGATCTTTCTTCTGTGTGTGCACATGTGTGTCCAACTTTCCTCTTCTTCTAAGGACACTAGTCATATTGGAGTGGACCACCATAATGAACTCATTTAATCCTAACTACTTCTTTAAAAGCCCTTTTTTCTATATGCATTCCCACTAGTGAGGTGCTGGGAATTAGAACTTCAACACATGGATCTGAGTGAGACACAGTTCAGCCCATAACCCTCACTTGACTGTGGAGACTTGCCAGGTCCATAATCCAGAGGGTATTCTGGCAGGCTAGAAACCCAAACAAGATCTGCAGTTGGATGAAAGTGAAAGAGGAGAGTGAAAAAGTTGGCTTAAGGCTCAACATTCAGAAAACTAAGATCATGGCATCCAGTTCCATCACTTCATGGCAGATAGATGGGGAAACAGTGGAAACAGTGGCTGACTTTATTTTTCTGGGCTCCAAAATCACTGCAGATGGCAATCACAGCAATGAAATTAGAAGACGCTTACTCCTTGGAAGGAAAGTTATGACCAACCTAGACAGCATATTAAAAGACAGAGACATTACTTTGCCAACAAAGGTCTGTCTAGTCAAGGCTATGATTTTTCCAGTGGTCATGTATGGATGTGAGAGTTGGACTATAAAGAAAGAGTGCCAAAGAATTGATGCTTTTAAACTGTGGTGGTGGAGAAGACTCTTGAGAGTCCCTTGGACTGCAAGGAGATCCAACCAGTCCATCCTAAAGGAGATCAATCCTGGGTGTTCATTGGAAGGACTGATGCTGAAGCTGAAACTCCAATACTTTGGCCACCTCGTGGGAAGAGTTGACTCATTGGAAAAGACCCTGATGCTGGGAGGGATTGGGGGCAGGAGGAGAAGGGGACGACAGAGGATGAGATGCTGGATGGCATCACCGACTCGATGGACATGGGTTTGGGTGGACTCCCGGAGTTGGTGATGGACCGTGAGGCCTGGCGTGCTGTGGTTCATGGGGTCACAGGGAGTCAGACACAACTGAGCGACTGAACTGAACTGAAGAGACCCAAGCAAGAATTGCAGATGGAGTCTCAAGTTGGTCTTCTAGCAGGATTCTCTCAGCTTCTGGGGAGGTTGGTCTTTCTCTATAAGGCTTTCAAGTGACCGGATGAAGCCCACCCACATTCAGAAAGTTAATCTGTTTTACTCCAAGTCTACTGGTTTAAAACTTTAAACATCTAAGAAACACCTTCAAAGAAACATCAAGAATAATCTTTGACCAAATATCCATGGCCCAGCTAAGGTGACACTTAAAATTAGCCATCGGAGTCTCGATGGCCCCTTAGCTTCCTGTCTGTGCCCACAGCCACTTGTCTATATAGAAGAGCCCTGATCACCGTGCACTTGGGTAACTAACCAAATTCTGGTTCATTCTCCTCAGTAGTCAATTCTGGATTGATGAACCAATCTTATGCCATTTCCTATGACCTCGTAACCTGAGGACTAAGATTAGAATTCAAGCCTTCCACGATGTTTGACTTTCTTAATTTCTCATTGCTTTCTTAAAAAAGAAAAAAATTATTATTTTTTGGCCACATTGCATGGCATGTGGGATCTTTGCTCCCCAACTAGGGATCAAACACAGGCCCATTGCAGTGGATGCATGGAGTCTTAATCACTGGACAGCCAGTCCCTCCTGTTGTTTTCTACTACAGAGTCTTCAATCTAGCCAAGCCAGCCTGCCTGCCAGTCTCCTCAGGAAAGGGTTTACTGCCACCTAAGCCTGTACTTCTAGTCTTCTGTTTCATCTATCTGTATGTCCCTGTGTGAAGACGTTGTTCAAACTCCAGCCTCCTTCTCCCATCCTTCCCACCTGATTGCCCCATGATTTCGGTCCCCTCTCTTTTAACTTTAGACATACCTGATCAAATTGCCAACATCCACTGGATCATCAAAAAAGCAAGAGAGTTTCAGAAAAACATCTATTTCTGCTTTATTGACTATGCCAAAGCCTTTGCCTGTGTGGATCACAACAAACTGGAAAATTCTGAAAGAGATGGGAATACCAGACCACCTGACCTGCCTCTTGAGAAACCTATATGCAGGTCAGGAAGCAACAGTTAGAACTGGACATGGAACAACAGACTGGTTCCAAATAGGAAAAGGAGAACATCAAGGCTGTATATTGTCACCCTGCTTATTTAACTTCTATGCAGAGTACATCATGAGAAACGCTGGGCTGGAAGAACAAGCTGGAATCAAGATTTGCCGGAAGAAATATCAATAACCTCAGATATGCAGATGACACCACCCTTATGGCAGAAAGTGAAAAGGAACTAAAGAGCCTCTTGATGAAAGTGAAAGAGGAGAGTGAAAAAGGCTTAAAGCTCAACATTCAGAAAACTAAGATCATGGCATCTGGTCCCATCACTTTATGGGAAATAGATTGGGAAACAGTGGAAACAGTGTCAGACTTTATTTTGGGGGGCTCCAAAATCACTGCAGATGGTGATTGCAGCCATGAAATTAAAAGACGCTTACTCCTTGGAAGGAAAGTTATGACCAATCTAGATAGCAGAATGAGAGGGTGGGATGTTTTTGAGAGAACAGTATCGAAACATGTATATTATCAAGGGTGAAACAGATCACCAGCCCAGGTTGGATGCATGAGACAAGTGCTCAGGGCTGGTGCACTGGGAAGACCCAGAGGGATGGGGTGGGGAGGGAGGCAGGAGGGGGGATCGGGATGGGAAATACATGTAAATCCATGACTGATGCATGTCAATGTATGGCAAAAACCACTACAATATTGTAAAGTAATTAGCCTTCAACTAATAAAAATAAATGGAAAAAAAATTAAAAAAAAAAAAAACCAGAGGCATTACTTTGGCAACAAAGGTCCGTGTCTAGTTTTTCCAGCTATGGTTTTTCCAGTGGTCATGTATGAATGTGAGAGTTGGACTACAAAGAAAGCTGAGCACCGAAGAATTGATGCTTTTGAACTGTAATGTTGGAGAAGACTCTTGAGAGTCCCTTGGACTGCAAGGAGATCCAACCAGTCCATCCCAAAGGGGATCAGTCCTGGGTGTTCATTGGAAGGCCTGATGTTGAGGCTGAAACTCCAATACTTTGGCCACCTCATACAAAGAGCTGACTCATTTGAAAAGACCCTGACGCTGGGAGGGATTGGGAACAGGAGGAGAAGGGGACGACAGAGGATGAGATGCCTGGATGGCATCACCGACTCAATGGACATGAGTTTGAGTAAACTCCGGGATTTGGTGATGGACAGGGAGGTCTGGCATGCTGTGATTCATGGGGTCGCAAAGAATCAGACATGACTGAGCGACTGAACTGAACCGAACTGAATCTCATCCTCCTCTCCTTGGATATTTCATGGCCGTGTGTGTATGTGTGCACGCGCGCACGCATGCATCACTTGTCAGATCAGTCACACACTCCTAGAACAGAAATCTTGTTTTCTATTTCTAACTCATTCCCATCTTGGCCCAGGTCCATACAGAATTTTTTTTCATGGTAATTCTGCCTTAACTATTGCAGAGATACACACTCTAGCTCACCGCTGATGGTGGACAGATTTCTAGTGTGTTTCCACAAGTCTGAGGGACTGAGTCTGCCAAGGGTCAGACACTCAGGTCTTCAGCATCCCTCTCTCAGAACAGCCCTAGGAGCTGGTGGGTAGAACACAGAGGGCTGAGAGACAAGCATGACTCCCAACACTGCTTACAGAGGACCTTGTTTTGCTTGGAACTTTTTCCAGCACTGAAATTGCCTTTAAAAAAAAATCTGCCCCTCCATCCCCCCGAAGAAAGAGAATTTAAATTCAAACAGCCTTTACCTTCCTCCTCCCTCTCTCATTACCTCCCAGTTAGTGCTCAACGCCAATTGTCCATGAAATTCCACTGCTGCTGTTAATGAAATGAGGAGCAGAAGAAGTTTGTGAACAGGAAGTGTCCATGCAAACCTCCACCTGTTTCTCTCCTCGATTCCTACTTCCTATTCCTGGCCTCCTCTGCCTTGACCTGCTCAGTTAGCCTCTAAATTGATCCCTAATCTCTCTTCACTTCCTCGGTTATTAGAGGAGGCAAAGGCTTGCAGTAAGTCCCCACTACAAGGTCTCCATCCTTTCCACCTCTGTCTTGGAGAAAGCACCTGACTTTGCTCCTGGCTCCATCACTACCTAGCCAGGGGACCTTGAGACTGACCTCTCAGAGCTTCAGCCTGCTCTGTTTGACATCAGGACTGCGTATATTTATTCTGCCCATGTCACAGAACTTTGAGGATGAGAATGAAGCAATGTACTTAAGCACACTTTGAAAAATAAGTCATGTATTTATTATGAAATAAAAAGGCCTGCCTGCTATCAGCAGATGGATTCCAATCTTGACTCTTTGGCGTGAGGTTCTCTTCTAGCAGTCTCTATCAGAATACAGTTATAGGCTGGATTCCACAGAAGTGCCCTTGTTCCAGAATCCAAAGGCCAAGGGCTGAAGCCACTATATGCCTCCTTGTGGAGAACTTGGGTTGGGGAGGCTACCCAAGGGACTTCCCATTTCATTTCCCACGAAGTTCGCCTTGGCTTCCCCTGCCCAAGGAATAGCTGCCAGGTTCTCAAGTTCAGCCTCTAAGAAGCAGCCCTTTGGGAGTGAAGCCTGGATGCTGAGTGCTGCCCCAGGGTGTGGATCTCCTCTGTCCAACTGCCAAGTGGCCCTGATCGCAACATGGCAGCCGGGGTCGCATTCTAAGCCCTGGGTCAGGTCAGCATCCTGAAGCAATGCCATCGTCAGCAAGTGGCAGTCCAGCCCCCCTCCCGGAAGAGGGCCCCTCTGCGGTGGGAGGAAGACAGGGCACCAGCAGCCTTCACTTACAAAGCATTGTCAGCTCAGCCTCTCCAAGGGTTTATCAATTTCATGATTCCTGTTTCACAGAGGAAGGAAACTGAGGAACAGAGCAGAAATGGGGTTTTCCCAGCTGTGATTGCTCCTACCATCTGCTGTTTCCCAGACTCTCAAGTCTTTTCAGCACTCACCAAGAAATCATAGCTCCCACTCTTGGAGACTTCACTGATGTCTAGAATAAAGAGTTGGTGGAGCACAGCCCCTGGCTAGGCAGGCAGTCCTCTATTTGTCATTCTATCTCAGGAGAACTTCCAAGGGCTTCTGCTATGATCGCCCACAGCCTCTGCAGGGGTCTCACTTTCCCCCCAGGACACCCCCACCTCTCCCCCGAGTTGTCCTACAGGAGAGGAGCCCTGTGGTTAAAGATGCTGAGCCCTTGGCCTCTTATATCTCCATGACTCAGCCAGTCTCCCAGGGGCCAGCTTGAAGCTGGATGGTTTGGACCCTCAAGTGAACCAAAGAGCGGCCCTGTGAGCCACCAGCAAAAGCTGCACCCGAAGGCATCAGCCCTCCCCTGGGTCCAGCCCTAAGGGCTCCCAGGCCCTCTCACTTCTCAGGGATCTAATTATACATCTAAAGGCAAGGTTAGTAAAAACGGGTGGGGTTTAAATATGTACCCTAGTCAGCGGTTCTTAGGGTCCAGAAAACTTCAGGTCTTCAGGTTTAAGGTAAAGAGTTTCTCTGCCGACTCCCAGATGGTGAGTGGTCACCCCAGGGCAGAGACCCAAGTTCCTGTGTCCCCTCCAAGAAGGCGATGCCTCTCTCCCTGCCACAGGGTCCATCCCAGGCTTCTCCCTGTCCCGTTCCCCGGCTCACACGCCATCTCAGCAGCCAGAAGCTCTCAGTCCTGAGTTATTCACCTGCAAGACAGTAAGCACTTCACAATTAGCTGAGCAGCAGCATGGAGGCTTTTATGAGCTGCCACACCCCCAGCGCACTTCGGTGTGCAGAATTGAAATGACCCACACCGGTGATTAGATTAGGGGCTGAAGCAGCCCAGCATGTCACTCCAGCCCCTCCCCATCCTATCAGGGTTGGGGAGGGGTGATGTAGTTAAGTTTGTGCTTCATTTAGCAGAGACCGTAAAGTAAAGTGGGGATTGCAGCCCGGCTTTCTGCTGGCCGGGAAGCAACTACTGGGCAGTGGGTGGGCTGGGTGGCAGGCAACAGACTCCAGAGCCGGGTTGGGGGAGCCCCTTACTCACCCCTTACCTCACCTTCCACTTCTCCCCGAGCCTAGCACCAGGATCCCAAGACCTGGGACCCACTTGAGCCTTATTGGGTTTTCAATCCTAACTGGTACCACAAGGGACAGACCTCAGGTAGATGACTGGGATCAGAGTCCACTTCCATCACCCTGCTCATCCTCTTTGGAGAGCTCCAGGCCAAGAACCAGGGACCGTGGGGCTGTGAGCCATTCTTTTTATCCCCCCGCCTCCCTGGTCAATCTTGTTTCTCTGCTCTTCCCCATATGCGCCTCCCTGTCTATCTCTGCCCCAAATGCCTCCTCCTGGTGCTGTCTATCCCACCACGGGCTTTGGGGGCAGAAATGCTCATTTGTCCCACTGCAGCACAGTGACTCAGAACTGGCATAGCTTTGGTCTCGGTGCAAACCTCAGCATTAGCCAGAGGCTGCCTGGAGGGCTGTCTTGAGGCAGATTTTTGGACCACAGGCCAGCTCTGCAGGGAAGAACCACAGCTGTGCTGTGATCAATTAGTGATGTCTGCCACAGGCAAGAAAAGAGGAAGAGAACAAGCAGAGCTTACATTCTGCCACGTGCCAATCATTGTGCGGAGTGCTCAGTGGCTATTATTCTAGGACCTCTAGCACGTCAGTCCTGGGAGAGCAGGGGGGTCATTGTATTCACTGCTGTATTTTCAGTGCCTGACACTGGAAACACTCAATCACTGTCAAGATGTGTTGTGTGAATCCCACTGGGTTCAAATTCCAGCTCCATCACTTATTAGCTATGTGATTTTGGGCAAGCTGTGAAAGCTCTGGGCCTCACAGTTTTCTCTTCTATACAGTGTGATGAATATTACACCTAGGTTATAGAGTTATTATGAGAATTAAATTAGTTACTTCATTAAGATGCTTAGAAAAGTGTTTGACACAAGCTAAGGCCTTGATTAAATGATAGTTTTTATCCTTAGTATCCATATCGCCATTTTACAAGTAATTAATATCTCTGATTTCGGTGCCAGACACTTCTCTACGTGCTCTCTCTCTCTGTAATCTCTTTAGATAGATAATATAAACATTAATAAACAGGAACCTCAATTAAAATAGGGAGGTCAGAAGCGGGAGTTCTCACACCCGAGATGACAGCAGAGTCCAACAGAAAGAAGAAAAAACATTCTCTTCTAGCCTGGCAAGAGCTCCACCAATCAAAAGCCACTGTGCTTGGACTTCTCAATTCCCGAAGTGAACTCTTTGCTTACTATAACCCCTGCAGCTTCCTTTTCCTCTCTGTAAAAGAGTTCTTTTCTCCTTGCTGCACGAGATTTGCACTCGCCATGGTTGTAGACCCCAGGTTGCAATTCTTTGCTGATCCTGAATAAACCCATCACTGCTGAAGAAGTAACTATCTATTTGTTTAAGGTCAACAATAGATAGGTAATACTGTGGTTATTACAAAGATTATACATATATATGAGATATCATGGTATATACAGCTGTCCCATGGTATCTGAAGAGGATTGGCTTCAGGACCCCTCCCTCATGGATACCAAAATCTGTAAATACTCAAGATTCTTATAGTCAGCCCTCCATATCTGCAGGTTCCATGCCCACAGAGACAGAAAGCTGACTGCATAATCCTCATAATAACTCTAGGATTATCATTCCCATTTCAGTGAAAGAAAACAGGCACAGAGAAGTTAAGCAGGTTGCCTAAAATCACCAAGCTAGCAAGTGACAAAGGGAAAAGTGAATGTTAGTCACTCAGTCGCGTCCAACTCTTTGTTACTCCGTGGATTATGGCCCACCAGGCTCCTTTGTCCATGGAATTCTCTAGGTAAGAATGCTGGAGTGGGTAGCCTTTCCCTTCTCCAGGGAATCTTCCCAACCCAGGGATCGAACCCAGCTCTTCTGTCCTGCGGGCTGATTCTTTATTGTCTGAGCCACCAGGGCAGCAAGTGACAAAGCTAGCATTCAAATCCGAGTTGGGTCCAGACTCTTGGGATCTCTGCTAAACACAGGCACACTGGCTCCAGAGCCTACATCCTTGACCATTAGTTTTCAAAAGAAGCTTAAACTTGCCAACATTATATACAATTAGAGGAGGGACCCAGCATTAGAAGATGGGAATTTGAATTCTAATTCTACCCCTCATGGGGTTTATGATTCTGGGTAAGTATTATCTCAAAACGTCAGTTTTTTTCTCATCTGCAAATTTTGAGAAAGAACTCTCTTGCTGAAGGGCTGTGAGGACTGAGATAGGGTTTATGAAGTGTTGAGTTCAGTGCTGTGCATTAGAGGCATTGAGAATGACAGCAATTAATAAATATCCTCACCATGTTTCCACAGGGATGTTAGGCGAGCCCAGAGATCATATACATAAAAAAGCTGTGTAAACTCTATAAAGATTTCCTACTCAAAACGCGGTGCCCGGATCAGCAGCAGCAGGGGCATGGGGAAATCAGCTAGAAATACAAAATCTTAGGCTCTAAACTGGAATCTGAATTCTAACCAGATCCCAGACCATTCACTTGCACTTGACAGTTGGAGAAGCCTGGGTCTAAAGAACGATGAAGGCAAAGCGGGCCAGTCTGCGTTTTGGGAAGGAGACGCACAGGAGTCCCGGGAGCTGGGGCTTCTCGGGCGGTACAGTGTCACGTGGAGCCCGTTTTTGCTACCAGGACAGCTGGGCCCCCGGGCACCTGCCAATCATCGCGCTCCACTCGGTAATCTGCCCTCCCCACAATCAGAGCCGTGCAGCTGGGTGGCTGAATTATAGGCTGTGGGCAGATGGCGGAGATGGCTGTGTGTGTGCCGTCCAAAGAGAGAGGGGAGGGAAGCCCCTACCACTGCCCTCCCTCCCCTGACAGCAGACACCCTCCTTTTTGGAGAACCAGTCTGCCAGCCCCAGCCATCGGGCGCCCCCCTTTTCCTCCAGAGCACACTTGCCCTGGAGCAGACTCAGTGCAGCGAACTCCTGAGCCCTCCCGCCAGCCAGGTCATGGTCACCGCGTCTCCATGCACCTCCATCGAGTGAATCCCTCCCCTCACAGGAGGGGCTTCCTCTAAGGGACTGGCCTTCCGACGCAGGTAGCAAGTTTGTTCACCCACATCCTTGCTCCCCAGAGTTTGGCGCATCAGAACATCAGGTGGCGGCACACTTGAGACGCGAGCTTCGGTGCTGGCTTGTAGCACAAGCCGGCACAGAGCATGCGCACTGGGAGTTCGGGATGAAGGCACGAATCTGCGCTCCAGTTTCCCCGGAAGCCCGCCAAGCTGCAGTGGGACCAGGGCTTTGCTGCCGCCCCTGATCAAAGCTCTGGGTATTGGGGCTGGGGAGCTGCAGAACCCCAGGTGAAAGGGTGCCCCATGCCACGGTCACCCCCTCATTGCCTGCCTTCCAGAGGTGCCAGTGCTGGGAGGAGGCACTTAAGTGGAGGCGGCGCTCTGTCTCCCCACCCGCATCTCGCGCCACCATGTCTCTGCCCCAGTCCCGGGAGAGATAAGAGCTCTCTTGTCTCCCAGACTTTCTCTGGCTTCAAACACCCATTCGGTTTTATGGGGCACTGTTTCCAGGGCTACAGGAGATGGCTCTGGGACTGCGATCCAGGCCTTTAGGGCTCCCAACAGCCTGTTGATCCTTTTGATCATTTGGCCTGTCTCCCCTACCGCCTCTGCCCTGTCGTCTATCAGCTGCCATCACATTCTCCCTGCTCCCTGAGCTTGACAGCTGAAGGTCGCTGAGCAGAGCTGAGGCTTTTAGCTGTGTAGGTCTGGGGTCACCCGTGCCACTTCTTTTGAACAGTAGAGGGTGTGTGTGTGTGTTTGAGGGGGAGACCACTCAAATTGTGGATGGTGCCTGCAGCCATGAAATTAAAAGACGCTCCTTGGAAGAAAAGCTGTGACAAACCTTAAACAGTGTATTAAAAAGCAGAGACATTACTTTGCCTATAAAAGTCTGTGTAGTCAAAGCTGTGGTTTTTCTAGTAGTCATGTATGGATGGGAGAGTTGGGCCATAAAAAAGGCTGAGCACCAAAGAATTGATGTTTTCAAACTGTGGTGTTGGAGAAGACTCTTGAGAGTCCCTTGGACTGCAAGGAGATCCAACCAGTCCATCCTAAAGGAAATCAGTCCTGAATATTCATTGGAAGGACTGATGCTGAAGCTCCAATACTTTGGCCACCTGATGCAAAGAACTGACTCATTGGTTCTTCCGAGTGCCCAAAAAAGGAGACAACTGGAATATTTGGATCATAGTATGGTCACCATATCTGGTTTCTAACCACATTCCACAGTATCCTGAACCTCAATTTCCTCATCTGTAAGGAGGGAATGATAATTCTACCTTTCAGGACTGATGTGCTGACTACTGCATAAAAAGCCCAGTCCTGGGAACCCTGCATCATGGTGATCTGTGTCTGTGGGGGAATCAATACTTAGGGGCTGGTCAGCTCAACCTTGGTTTGGTGGAATGACAAGTGGAGCTTTAGAATTTGGAAGGTTCCCAGAAAATAAGGGGACAGGCTATGGAAAGTGCTGTTGCTCTCCGCGTGCCTGAAATCACCTATGGGGACCCAGAGGGGAGGAAAGTTTCCAGGCTGACAGTCACCAGCAACAGCAAGCATATAAATGTGATTATATCAGCAAATGTGCAAACTGCTGTACATTTTTGGAAGACTCTTCATTTAGAACTAATTAGATACTTGAAGCAGGAAGATGGAGAGGGTCTTCTCAGGGAAGCTACTCCAGAGCAGCAAAACCTTTGGAAAGCGTTTGTAAAGCTCCAGAGGAGGAGAGATAAGGAAGGGATGAGATGGATCAACTGGGAGCAACATAAGGCTATCGGGGCTGCCATCACCCAGGACATTGCAGCATCCTCCTGCCCAAACATGAGTCTGTGAGAGCCTGAGGTTCTATGTGTCGTGAGAAAACATACCTTGCTAGTGGTTGTGAAGGGAAACTGCCCATGGAATGACCTGTAGTGGTTTCTTATGGTTGTTGTAACAAGTTACCAAAACTTTAGTGGCTTAGACAATGCAGGTATGTGCTCTTGCAGGTATGTGCTCTTACATCTCTGGAGATCAGAAATCCAAAATCTGTTTCACGGGGTTAAAGTCAAGGTGCCTGGACAGGACTGGCTCCTCTGGAGGCTCTGAGGGAAGAATCTGCTTCCTCGCCTTTTTCAGCTTCTCATGGCTGCCTGCATTCCCCAGCTTGCATCCCTTTCCTCCTCCTTCCAGGCTAACCACTCTGGTTTCTGCCTCTGACATCACATGGCCTTCTCCTTTTCTGTCATCGCATCTCCTTCAACCTCCTTCTCACAAGGACACTTGTAATTACATTTAAGGCAGACGGGGATGATCTAGGCGAATCGCACCCTCTCAAGATCTTTAATCATACCTGCAAACTTCCTTTGCCATATAAAGTAACATTCGAAAGATTCAGGGATTAGTCCCTGAGTATCTTTGGGCCATTATTCAGTTTTCCACGTGGAGCCTGTGAGATGGGTTGGAAAGCAAAGGCGGCAACCATGAACCCACTTGTACTGCACAGATCTGCGGGGGACTGGCATAGGGGGCACCCATGGCCATGGAAGCAACCTCTGTGGTGACTGCGGGAGAGCCTGTGTACACATGTCTTGCTTCAGCTGCCTGCCCAGGACACGTGCTATAGAGCAGCAAAGCTAGGTCGTGTAATCAGTCAATCCAACTATTAACAAATATGTATTCAGCCCCTATTGTGCCATATGGTAGACAATTCAGACCCGGGGCCTTGCTGGGTTCTCCAAGTAGGAGATTCATCCAACAAATATTTATTGAGCCCCTATTAGGTGTCAGGCACAGTTCTAGGTATTTTGGACGTATCAGCTGACAAAGCCCCCAAAGGTCTCTCCCCTCAAGGAGGTAGCATTCTATCAGTGAAGACAGAACAGAAAGAATCAACGTGAGTCAATCCTGCGGAATATTAGGAGGTGATGGGGCTTTGGGAAAAAGAGAAGGAAAAAGTACGGCAGGGTAAGAGGGATCAGGTGTGCCAGGGCAGGATGGGAGCAGGTGAAGGTGCTAAATGAAATAGTCGTGCTTGGTCTCACCAAGCAGGTAAGATTAAGGCAAAAGCTTGAAGTAAGGAAGGAGGAATTAGCCAAGTGGGCATGTTGGGGGAGAGAGCCCTGGGCAGAAAGAACTAGAGCAAAGGGTTTAAGGCAGAGTGGACAGGATGATGGGGGCGGGGGGAGGGCGGTCACAGGAAGAGGAACAGAGAAGCAAGGATGGAGGGAACAGGGGCCAGATGGCCTATGAGGCCAAACCCAGAAAGAAGAGAGAAGGCAAACTGAAGCAAGTTCTCTAAACCCTCTGATAAGGGACTCCAGAAAAAAAACCCTGAACTAGAGCTAGTTCTGGTGTGAACAATTGTTGGCCTTGCTGATGTCACATCCTTGCTGAGATGCATTTCCTCACTCTTACATTGAGAAACTTGCACCAATTCTTCACCTCATCCATTCATTCAAGGGACGCTGTTAGGTACTCAAGGGGCCCCAGGCACACGACATGGCACAGAGCTGCAGCCTCTGAGCTGGGTCCTCCATACTCTGCTGAAAGAAGTGAGGGGAGGGGCCTAGAGATGAGAAAGCATGATGATGGGATGATTCCGACCTGAAATCAGATTGGGCTTCCTCTGAGTAGTCCCAAAGGAAGGCACTGGATGGGTGGATGGTTTTGCGAAACAGATCTGGGAGACAAGAGAAGGAAGGCTTCTGCAAAAATGCGATGGGCTCTACTCATTGGACGTCTTCAAGCAAAGGCTGGAAGGTCATTTGCTGGAGATGTCATACAGATTTGGGTGCTGGAAGGAGGCTGGATTAGATGGTTTCTAAGGCCTGAGGGAATTCTCTCAGATATCTGCCACTCTGGAGGACGTTGGTACAAAGGCAGGTTGAGGCTGTTGGGTTGTGTTGAGAGTCTTGCTTTGGTCTGAGGGACAGACTGCTCTCCCATGAACAATGAGGTGAATCAGATGGTGGCCTCTGAAGCAGGGGGGCATGCAGGCTTCTTGGTGGGTCTTTCCTCTCCACTGGGTGCTGTGGGCAGAATGTTCCCTAACTGAGTCCTCTTCAAGGCCTCTCTGCCTCCCCTTGTCGGGGGTGAGACTGGGGTTGCTCTGGGCCTGGCCTCTCCCCACTGTCCATCTCTCTGTGTTCTCACACGGGCCTCCAGGCTCTGGGGCCCAGAGTGTTTCCTTTTTCCCGGTAATGGCAGCTCAGGGGGCCCAAATTTTCTCCATTCCAAGAAATGCATTATTGTGTCAATACAAGCTGCTCAGTAGCCAGTTGAGTCCCATGTGTCCAAGTGAGGAGCAGGCCAGCGTCGTGGCAACAGTTAGACCACGACAGTCTGCTCAGAACATCCACAGAACCAGAGGAGGCCACCAAGACCCCAGCTCCAGGGCTGGTGACATACTCCTACCTCAGCTGGCAGGCCCCCCACCCTCCCATCCAAGAAGGCCAGGAGAGCTAACACACACCGGAGGAATTTCCTAGATAGTCCCACATTTCTTCCCTTCCCTTCCCTAATGCGATTAACTCATTCACCCAGCAAATATTTATTGAGCATCTACCATGTAACAGGCATCCTTCCAGGTTCTGGGAATTCAACAACCAACAAAACAGATGGAAAAAATCTCAGCCTGTAAAAGATTGTTACTTAGTTACTCAGTCATATCCAACTCTTTGTGACTCCATAGACTGTAGCCTGCCAGGCTCCTCTGTCCATGAGATTTCAAGAATACCGGAGTGGGTTGCCATTTCCTCCTCCAGGGGATCTTCCTGACCCAGGGATTGAACCTGGGACTTCTGCATTGGCAGGTGTGTTCTTTACCGCTGGGCCACCTGGGAAGTCAGTCACCTGGGAAGCACCTGTAAAAGATAGTATGGTGTTGGGAAAACTGAATATTTACATGCAAAAGGATGAAATTGGACTCCTATCTTATACCACTCACAAAAATTAACCTAAAATTAAGGACTTAAATGTAAGGCTTGAAACCATAAAACTCCCAGGGCAAAAGCTCCTTGACATTGGTCTTGGTGATGATTTTTTTGATATGACACCAAAAGCACAATTAACAAAAACAAAAATGAATAAGTGGGACTACATCAAACTAAAAATATTCTGCACAGCAAAGGAAACAACAAAATGAAAAGGCAACCTATGAAATGGGAGAAAATATTTGCAAGCCACATATCTGATGAGGGATTCATATCTAAAATATGAGAAACACATAGAACTTGGTAAAACAACAAATAATCTAATGAAAAATGGGCAAAGGTCTTGAGTGGACATATTTCTCAAGAAGATATACAAATGGCCAACAGGTCCATGAAAAGGTGCTCAACCTGACTAGTCATCAAGGAAATGCAAATCAAACCACAAGGAGATATCACTTCACAACATATCTGTTAAGATGGCTACTTTTTAAAGATAAGAATGAAGTGTTGGTGAGGATGTAGAGAGGGGAGAACCCTTGTACACTGTTACAGTCACTATAGAAAACATCATGGCGGTTGTTTTAAAAATTAGAACAGCTTGCTCAGAGTCATGTCCATGGCCTCACTGACTCAATGAACATGAGACTGAGCAAGCTCTGGGGGATGGTGAAGGGCAGGGAAGCCTGGTGTGCTGCAGCCCATGGTGCGGGGTGGGGGGGGATTAAAACAACTATGGTAAACCTTGGACAGCAAGGAGATCCAACCAGTCCATCCTAAAGGATATCAGTCCTGAATATTCATTGGAAGGACTGACGCTGAAGCTGAAACTCCAACACTTTGGCCTCCTGATGCAAAGAACTGACTCATTTGAAAAGACCTTGATGCTGGGAAAGATTGAAGGCAGGAGGAGAAGGGGACGACAGAGGATGAGATGGTTGGATGGCATCACTGACTCAATGGACATGAGTTTGAGTAAGCCCCGGGAATTGGTGATGGACAGGGAAGCCGGGTGTGCTGCAGTCTATGGGGTCGCCAAGAATTGGACATGACTGAGCAACTGAACTGAACTGAACTGAATGGTAAGATCTGGGACCTCACAGGTGGCACTAGTGGTAAAGAACCTGCTGGCCAATGCAGGAGAACTAAGAGATGCAGCTTTGGTCCCTGGGTCAGGAAGATCCTTGGAGGAGGGCATGGCAACCCACTCCAGTATTTCTGCCTGTAGAATCCCATGCACAGAGGGGCCTGGTCGGCTACGGTCCATAGGGTCACAAAGAGTTAGACATGACTGAAATGAGTTAGCACGCACACACACATGGCAAGATCTAGCGATCCCACTTCTGGGTTATGTATCCAAAGAAAATGAAATCAGACTCTCAGAAAGATATCTGCACTCCCATGTCTAATAACCAAGATATGGAAGCAGCCAAAATGTAAACAGCATGTGGCATATAGACACACGGAGTATTTATTGTTCACCCATAAGTGAGGAAATCCTGCCATTTGTGACAACATGGATAAACTTGAAACCATTGTGCTTAGTGAAATAAGCCATACAGAGACAGACAAATACTGTATGGTATCACCTATAGGTAGAATCATCTGTTTTTAGAAGTTGAACTCATATAAATAGAGAGTAGAATGGATGGTGGCTATTAATTCTATTGATCCATTTTATTTGTAATGAGAAGGAAACTATACAGCTTTTGAATATATACTAGGTCCTGGGCACCGTGCCACATGCTTTACATCCACCATCTCGTTTAATCCTCACAACAGTGTATGAGGATAAGTATGGTTGTGCCTAAGTTAGATATGAGAAAAATGAGGTTTAGGTATCTTGACCAGGATCATACAACTAGTCAGCTAAGCAACTGAGATTTGAGCTCAAGATGAGCCTGACTTCGGCATCTGTGGTTTTTCAAACTCAGACTAGTTATAAATTATGGTTTTCCTGATTGTGTAATGGGGAAGGGGGAGCAGGTATTAGAATATCTGGGAGAGGAGGCATACACGTCAACCAGGTGATGCTGATACTGCCTTTCCCGTTCCAGATTGATAGTTACTGAACTCTTGTTATTCTCCAAAACAGTCCTTGTGGACATGGAAGCAACTAAATATCCATCAACAGAGGAATGGATAAAGATGTGGCACATACATACAGTGAAATATTACTCAGCCATAAGAAGGAACAATATTGTGTCGTTTACAGAGATGTGGATGGACCTAGACACTGTCACATAGAGTGAAGTAAGTCAGAAAGAGAAAAATCTTGTGAATTAATGGGTATATGTGGAATCTAGAAAAATTGTATAGATGAACTCATTTGCGAAGCAGAAATAGAGTCACATTCATACAGAACCAAGGCGGGGGAAGGGGGAATGGGATGGATTGGGAGGTTGGGAATGACATATATACACTACTATGTATAAAATAGAGAGCTAATGAGGACCCTCTCTATAACCCAGGGAACTCGACTCAGTGCTCAGTGGTGATCTAAATGGGAAGGAAATCCAAGGAAGAGGGGATATATGTATGCATGTGTCCGATTGCCTTTGCTGTACACAGAAACTAATGCAGCCTCGTAAAGCAACTATACTCCAATATAAAAGGCCTGTGAGCTTGATAGACCGTGAATGTAGTAGTCAGGACAACTGTTCCTTATCCTCACTGATAGGTGCTGAAACTGAAGTATAGACACTATAGCTGGCTTACCCAAGGTTACACAGGTTATGATGGGGCCATGACTACCCAGCTTATATTCCATTCTTCCCATAGTTTCTTTTTAAAACCTCAATTTTTTAATAGGTAATATATTTACATAGTACAAAATTTAATAGCATAACAGGTAGATACAGAAAAATCTACCTCCCCACCCAGCCTATCCTATTTCTAGATCCACAATCCGCTTGCCCTAGAGGCGACAAACATTACAGTGTGTTGGGGTTCCTTCTTGTCTGCTTCTTACCTCAGTAGAAAAGGTACAAGACAACATCCATTTTTCATGAATGTCGCCCTAGCTTGGCTTAGGTTCCCAAGCAGGACTGGCTGCCTATTAGCTGAGTGATCTTGGACAAATTACTAAATATCTTGGTATGGTAGTTCTCCATTTATTAAATGAGGATAGTGTCACCTATTTCAGAGAGATCGAGTGCATTTCAAAGGGAACGAGACCGTGCGTGAAAGTACATTGTAATCCATGCAGTGTGGTACAAAGGTTGGTGTTCTCTGCCTCTGCTTTCTTTTCTCTGGAAGAGTCTGGAAATGACCACTGTGTTCTCACCACCTCTCAGAAACAATGGAGAGGATGGATAGAAATGCAACTCATTTCTACAGGATGGAAGGAAATGATATAAACTGTACCAAGTGCAATTAAAGTAAGAAATTGGAAGAAACTAAGTTTTGGAATCCCAAAGGGGTTTGTGAGATTTCTTTGAAAATTTCTCAGCAAATGCTAATAACAACATATTAAGACTCTAATTTTCCAAAAACAAGGGGATGGATAAAAAGGCCACTCCTGGCTACTCCTATCAAATTCCTTCCTGGATAGGAATTCAAGTAAGGGAGAAATTTAAGCCAAACCATCTTTTGTCCCCATGTCCAGCTCTGGGGTGGCCAGATGGATGAATGGCCATTCACTAGGAATAAGATGTGCTCTCTGGTTCCTTCCTCCCCGGAATTATTCCTTCTTTCAAGTTAGAGAGAAATCAAAGCCAAACTTAAGCATCTGTCCCCACGTCTGGTTCTGGGGTGGCCAGGTGGACTAATGACCCATGACCAGCCCCGTTAAGGCTTGCCTTTGCTACCAGCTTGCTAATTCTAGATGCCCTTTCCAGGATGACCTTCTACCCTGGAGACCACCCTAGAGTTGACTTTATTTGCCGGGAGTGGGTACTGAAGAAGAGCTTTGATCTCAACAAAGTAAAAAGGCTGGAATTTGATGGAGGCTTGGGGAAAGGAGAAGTGGGAAAGTTTCATCCTTAGGAAGGAGACATATTCAAGAGGCTGGACCATCCCCTTCTTGGATCCTTGCAAGGACTTGAGTGAGACCTCCATCCTTCTGTGCCAGACGACCCTGCCTGCTCTGCTGTTTCTCACTCCCACGACCCACTCCCCCAGCATGGCTTGTGGGAAGGGTTACCAGCTCCCTTGTGAAAACGAGCCATTGATCTCCGAAGATGAGAAGCAGAAAGATCCCCAGGCAGATGAATCAAGCAGTCCGTCGTGGTCCCTTGGGCTTCACTGCGCTCGGTGCTTCTGTCTCAGGTCGTTGCTGCTGCCACCACCCACACGGAGCAAAGAGCCCTTCCTTCTCCTCCTCTTAGCGTGGAGGAGTCCCAGATGAGTGCATATTAAGGGAAGAGACGAGGGAGGTGAACACAGGGGTCCGTGAAGACTGAGACACTTTGCGGTAGGGCACGGGGTGCTCAGTCCTCCCAGACCTAGTGTCCCGCAGTAGCTTCAGAGAGTCCCAAAGGAACACTGCAACTTCACAGGCCTCTCGCCTGGTTTCTTCCCTCCTATTTCTTGCCCATCTGCATGTGGAAGGCGGCAATGTAAGCAGGCACCTCCTAGGAACAAACCCTTGTTCATCTTTGATCATTTTGTTCATTTCTCTTGATCTCTTTGGAGATCAAGACAGAAAAAATCCCCAGTGTGTCATTTACTTCAGTATCTCCATCCTGTCTGACTGGAGAGCTATTAAAAGCCTCTTCCCCAGGTGGCAGGACCCAAGTAATAATCACATCCTTCTAATGAAGACTCACCCCCATGTGCCCATACTCCACAGACGAATATGAGACTCTAAGAACTCTAGAGACTTCCCTGGAGGTCCAGTGGTTATGAATCTGTGCTTCCACTGAAGGGGGCACAGGTTTGACCCCTGGTCAGGGAACTAAACCCCCCCCCCCATGCCATGTAGCTGGACCAAATAAATAAGTAAAAATAAATTCAAACACTCTAGCGTTGGGCTTCCTGGGAGGCTCAGTGGTAAAGAATCCACCTGCCAATGAAGGAGGCTTGGTTCGATCCCTGTTCTGGGAAGATCCCCCATGCTGCAGAGCAACTAAGCCCATGCACTACAGCTGTTGAGCCTGTGCTCTAGAGCTAGGGAGCTGCAGGTACTGAGACCGTGCGCCCCAGCGACTGAACCGCACAAGCCCCAGAGCCCATGCTCCGCACCCAGAGCCGCCACCACAATGAGAAACCCACACACCGCAACTGGAGAGTGGCCCCGGCTCTCCACAACTGCAGAAGAGCCCGACCAGCAATGAAGACCCAGCACAGCCAAAATAACTAAAATTATATGCATGTGAAATCCTCTAGGATCACATTTATACCATGAGGAGGGACTGCAGAGGTCACTCGTCCCACATTCACTGTGCAGCCCATATCTGACATTTGCAGAAATGGGCTTTGCAGGGACCTGAATGGTAAAGCGTGATATTTCTGAATCCATTCTGTAGTGGGGAAAATAGTACACTTAACAGTCCATTAAGTCATCATATATTCTTACTTATGATACTCCTCAATAAAAATATCTTTAATTAGTAGACTCCAGAGCTTAGCTTTTCAACAAAACTCATCAAGGTAAGAATGAGGACCCCCATCCATTCTGGGGATTAGAGCCAGAGTCCCATCAGCCTGGATCTCAAAGAGATGCTCTGGGGCTCAGTGCAAGCAGGTGGTTAAAAGGCCAGGCTTTTGAGTCTATAAGACTTAATACAAAAAAAAAAAAAAAGACTTAATACCACACTCTCCACTTACTGGCTATGTAAGTTTGCTTCACATCTCTGTGCCTCAATTTCCTCACCTGCAGTATGGGAGTAATATCTTCTTCACCGGAAGTAAGAATTAAATATGATAAAGAGCTTAGCACAATGCCTGGCACACAGAATGATTGATAAGGAGCAGGTACTGTTGGTGGCAGCCAGGTCCAGACCATTCCAAAGCTCAGACCAGGTCCTTATTAGGCGACAGGTCATGACAGGACATGATGGGACATCAAGGAAAGAAAGACCAAGACAGGGGAGATCATCCAGTGTCTGAGGACACTATTCCCCTACTCTCCTCCCTATAAAGGCCACTGCTGCCTCTTTGGGCAGGGGGACTCGGGAAACTGAGGCAGGCATCTTCCCATCCTCCTTGCTTCCACCCTTCCCATGAGCAGACAACCCCTAAGTGATTCAGCCTCCATGCCAAGGTGTGTCAGGTCCCCAGAACTGGGGAGTAGAAGGGCGGCCCCCATGCTGTAACCAAAGGTGGGATCCAGCTGTTCACTGCTCAAAAGCCAATAAAGAGGCGAGATTGGTGGAGAGGAAAGTTTACTTTATTTTGGATGCTGGCACCTGGGGAGAAGGGCAGACTTCTGTTCAAAGGCTGACCACCCCCACCCCAACCACTACAACCAGTGGGCAAGACTTTTTATAGGCTGGGGTGGGGGCTACACGTAGAAACAGCACAGCCAGCTCTGACAGTCGTCTTGAAATTGGTCATCAGTAGTGTGAGCAGCGTCATCTTGATTGTTTTACATACAATTAATCTTCAGTTCCGGGGTCTGTTTGTTCCCATTTCCCTGAGGCCAGTTCTCAGAGTCGTGGAAGTACAGCTAACAGTCTGGTCATTGTGTAGTTAACTTCTTCCAATGGGTGGGGGTTTCAGTATCTATAAGGCAGCTCATGGATATGGCTCAGAACATTATCTGTAGCCCTTGTAATTGTTGCTGTTCAGTTGCTATAGCCCTGAGGAGGAACTAAAGGTCATTGACTACGCTTAATGACTAAGCTATGATGACTTAGTCTTGTTGGACTATTTTCCCTTGTTTCTGGATTTTCTTGCTTTTTTGATTAAATTTATTCTTTGGCTGAAGCTTTTTCACAGTCAAAATGCAGGCTGAGGACATGGTGGGCAAGGCCCATAGGGTGCTGCTCGTTTCAGTGCTGCCTCCAGGGGAGAGAGGGATGGGTGTCATAGGGACCCGGTGAGCAAGTGCCAAGCCTGAGTGTCCAACCAACCGCTGGGCTTCCTGAATCCCTCTCCTCAAGGCTCTGGGGAGGAAGAAGCTGTATCTCCCACTTAGGACGATGGTGAGAAGCCACACGATTCCCCCAGCCCTTCTCTAGCAGATGGGCCCCTAATGGGGCCAGATGTTACGATGGGTTGCAGAATTTTTATAGGTTTATGGGTGTTAAAAGATCAGGCTCTTTGGTGGTAAAAGTTTTACAGACCAGTAAAAATCTACTGGGGAAGATGGGAAACATGCAGCTGTAATGGGAAAGGCTGGAGCCAGGAGCCTGGAGAATCTCAGCTCCATCCGTAACTAGCTTTGGGAGCCAAGGCAAGTCCTGGAGGCGCTCTGGGCTCTGGAGTGTTTGAACCTGGAAAATGGGAGCAAGAAAAGTGATCAGGGGTATATCATGAGACAGCATCGCAAAGGGTGGGAAGCTCCAGACACATGTGTGCAAACAGTCCTCCTTCCCATGGCGCCTGGAGCTGCCGGACTCAAAGGAAGCCCGGGGCTGCCGGCCCTGCAGCCTCTGAGCTTTTCACGACCCACGCTGGCCCGCTGCCATCTGCGTGTCTGCCTCCGCTCCCTGGGAGGAGCCTGGCCGTCTGCAAGCAGAGCTCAGGAATCAAATTAGCCAGGCCTCTGCTTTTCCCTCATCCCCACTGGCCAAGGAGAGTTCATCAAGGCCTTGCACTAATTCTTATCTTGTTTAAAAGGGGCAAAAGTGACTCCACAGTTTCATCGGAGGCAATTTACACCCCACCACTGGCCACGGCTCCAACTCCCCTTGTCTGGTGCGCCATCAAATCCATTAATAGGAAATTTCTTCAGGGGAAACCTGATTGCTGCTCCATCAGAGAGAGTCGCGCGGGCAATACATCTCCATCGGAGGCTGTGGCCTGCCCGGCTCGCTCTAATCCTGTTACCTAAGAAGCTAATTCTCAAATACACACACTGTGCCCATGACATGCTCTCTCCCACCCCCAACACAATCGGGCAGTCTCAGAGGGTCCCAGGAGCTCACTGCAGCAATGTGGGCTCGTGGGCCAGGGTCTCCAGGCTTCCTCACTGTCCCGAGGTGATCCACCCCATCCCTCCATGAGCCAGGGTCCCATTCCGGAAGGAACACCCACACTCAGGCCCCCTTGGGCTCAGGGCTCAGCATCTTCCTGCTGCGTCTGATTCCTCCTTCTTTTTTTCTTTTCCTCTTTTTGTCCCCCCACTTCTTGCCTTTTAATTCTGTTTTCCTCTTCCTTCTGTTTCCTACAAATTTTCCTGTCTTTTCCTTTTCTCCTTCCTTTTATGTTTTTTATTTTCCCCCTTCCTCTCCGGGTCTTTTCTACAGTTTTACCTTCTGCTTATTTTCATCTTCCTCTTGCTGCATTTTCCCTCCAGCTTTTGGCGCTGCCCCTTATAGAACAAGTTTAGTGTCTGATGCTCCTACCTTCCTGGCTCTGTCTTGGGGCTGGGGGGCCTGGCTCGGTGGGAGGCCTGGGACCCCAGGCCACCCAGGCCAGGACTTGGAGCAAGAAACAGGGGAGTGGGGTTGTCTCACGGATTCATACAGGGAGCCCCAAGGACACAGAATGGGCCGTGTAGGGGCAGTGGGTTTGTGTGTCTGGGGAGCAGTTAAATGTGTATGTGCTCTTTACTGATGATGCCCAGTCTCCTGTTTAGCCGGGGACACAGTGTCCCCTTTGGAGTAAGAGCATGGTCCTCCTGCTTCTCCAACCCCACCCACTCTGCCCCAGTTCAATGCCAACTCTGAGGGACCCTATGGACTGTAGCCCACCAGGTTCCTCTGTCCATGGGATTTCCCAGGCAAGAATACTAGAGTGGGTTGCCATGCCCTCCTTCAGGGGATCTTCCCGACCCAGGGATGAAACCCAGATCTCCCGCATTGCAGGTGGATTCTTTACAGCTGAGCCACTAGAAAAGCCCCGCCCGGCTCAAGGCTAGTGAGGGGTATAAGCGAAGGCAGCAGCCCGGAGCACCTCTCAGCACACAGGCTGCCCCCTTGCTCCAGGGCCTCCTGCAGCGCTCCGTCCCCGAGTTACTCCTTGGGGAACTTGGCCAGGCCACCTGGCTGAACGGGTGGACTAAGCTCCATTGGCCCCGTGACATCAGCCTGGCGGGCTTCCTCCCCTTCCCTCCCCGCCCTGAAACCTGATCCAGCGGAAGGACTGATTGCAGGAAAACTTGGCGGCTTCCCAGCCCTGGTGGCCAGGGGCAGCGTGAGGCTGCAGCCTCAGGAGGTGCGGGAGGCTGGCTGACATGACGCTGCTGGAGCGCGGGCAGGCTGGTCCTCCGCAGCGCTCACCCTGAAGGCCGCTCCGAGAGAAGCGACGATGCTGCCCTGGGTGCCGAGGGCGCTGCTCGGCTTGCTTCTGCCCACGCTGCTGGCACCACGGGGAGAAGGTAAGGAGACGGTGGGACAGCATGCAGCACCTGGGCGGCAGCGGACAGAGGAGGGGCAGGCAACGCTTAGTGCCTCCCAAAAGTTGAGGGGAGGAGGGTTTTGGAGCGGGTGAGGCAGCAGGAGAGTCAGGGATCTTACTGCATGTGGGCAAGAGAGAATTTCCACGCCCTGGGGGGATCCAGCTAGAAAGTTGGGCATCTCGAGTGTAGGGTGAGAGCGGGGCTTGCAGAGTGGGGCGTGGCACAGCCTGCTGTGTGGGAAACGCTTAGCGGGCTCCTCTCCTCTTTGCTGGGGCCCCCAGACTCATCGAAGGGCAGCTGTAAGGAAAGCTGGAGCTCTCTTGATCCCCTCTCTCTTGTTATAAACAGGAATGCTGTGGTCCAGAGAGGGGGAGGAATTCACCCAGGGTCACACAGCTCCGCAGCAGTAGAGACCAGGACAAATGTCATCTTCCCTGACTTCACTGCTTTCATTGTACGAGCTCTCTGGGCCTCCGTCTTCTAGAAAAGTTCCTTCAGGGGCTCAACTCAGAGAGCGCCAAACTTCTCTCTGCATTCCCTCACCCATCCTTTCCCGCCTCCTGGGGATACAAGGGGTTTTAGTCACAAAAGAATCCATCTCCTTTGTTGCAGACAATATTCATTCTCTCCCCCATGGGAAGGCTTTCTCTCCAGCCAGAGCTCTTTGAAGCCAGGGCGGGCACAGTTAGGACGTGCTTAAATACGCAGCTCTGAGGGGCTTAGGGGCACGATGGTTTTCCTCGTGTCGTTGGGGGTGGCTCAGTGGGATGAGCAGGCCCGGGCTGTGTGAGTTAAGACTGTGGTCTGGGGCTACTCTGGCTGAGGGGGAGCGCTGTCTCTCCCAGCACTGGTCCTTGGCTCTGAGGTCTGGTCAGAATCCCAGACGATAAGACCTGGGCTGTTGCTGGTGCAGTGAAGACACGCAGGGACCTGGGTCTGAATCCCAGCTCCCTTGCCTGCAGGGCACGGTACTCACCTGTCTGAGCCTTGGGCATCTTTATCTGTAACGGGGGCTCTGGTTACAGCCAGCCCAGGGGGGCTGATACTGAAATGAACCATATGCTCATTGATATTATTCCCAAAGGGGACGCTCAGTAAACATCCTCTCATCTTCCTCTCTCTCTCTGCTGTTGTTTTTCTGAAAGTTTATTGGGGAGCGGGGGAGGGGCAGGAAAGGGAACCTGCAGGACCAATTTTCTGTAGGGATTGCACGCAGGGTAGATGAGGTGGGAGAAGAAGCAATCTTGTCTGGAGAAAGCCCAGCCTGCCGGGCCCTGGGCTGTGAAAGGCCCCGCACCCCACCACCCCCAGCAGCGCCCTGTTTCCTCCAGGGTGCCCCCTCCCCCACCCTCTTTCACCTTCGTGTTTCTGGCATCTTTCAAGAAATGCTCTTACTGTTTCCCAGAGGGGCAACTGAGGTGCTCGTGTGAAATCCCCGCGCGTAGGGCGAGGACCAAGGTCTTGGGTTTCACGACTTTATCCTTGCAGGCCTCTGGCTCTGGGAGCAGCTTGGCTTCTACTGGCTTCCTCCACACCCTACCCCAGTCCTCTTCCCAACCCCATGAAACCAAGCCCAGAAAGCTAGACTAAGAAGGAGCCCCAGCAGGGACTTCTCGGGAGTTTGCATGAGCGTGGAGACGGGGCGGGCTCTCCCCGGGGTGGGTTCACTGGGTGCCCACCCTTCTCTCCTTGTCAGCTGTGGGCTGGGGTCCCGGGGACTGTGAGCTGTGCAGACGCTGAGCTCTGACCTCCGCTGAGGCTGACGCCCTGCAGACCGCTGGGCTTAGGACCTGTGCACTTGGGGCCACACCCTCTAGGGTCTCATGCCAGGGCCAGCTTCCCTCGGCTCCCAGAGCCCCTCGTCCAGGCCCCAGAGGCCCACCTCCTCTGGGAGGGCAGCAACTCTCAACCCTTCTCATCCTTGGCCGACTCGGGGCCTCACCTGCCTTGGGCCACCTACTCTCACAGCCCAGCTTCCTTTCTCATATAAATGGGGGCTGGGGCTACCCTTATGAATACCTTTGGGTTTTGGCAGGAACCTCTGTAGGCAAAAAATGCTCCAGAGATGGGAATTTCAGTCTGTGGGGCTATCTGGGAGTTCTGGGAGGTGGGATTAAGTGGGGACACATTTACTAGCTTTGAAACCAGGGGCAGACTCAGGCTTCGCTGTCTGTCCTTCTCAGCCAAGCACAGGGGGGACCCCCAGCCCCCCAACGCCTCCAGGCCGGCTCTTCTGCGGCTGTCAGATCACCTGCTGGCCAACTACAAGAAGGGCGTGCGGCCCGTGCGGGACTGGAGGACGCCGACCACCGTGTCCATCGATGTCATCCTCTACGCCATCCTCAGCGTGGTGAGCACCCGGCCCCACTGCCCTGCTCCAAGGTGGACCTTCTGAGTGGGAGACCATGTGAGACCAAGTCCAGGGTGGGCTTTTGGGTGCCCAGAGCCCCTGAGCCCTGATACCACAGCTCAGGATGCTCCCCAAACTGAAAACTGGAGTCACCTGCCTGGCTGCCTCTCCCACACCCTACGGCCCGTGGGTTGTGCATATGTGTGGTTCTTCACACATCGCACCTCCCTGTGTGAGCTGGATGAGGGTGCAGACTGTCCTATTCACCTCTACACCCTCACTGTCTTACACACGTCCTTGGCACATGGCGGGTGTTACGAAGTTGTGGTTGAAGAATTAATCATAAATAAAACAATTAATCAGTTACTGAAGTAGGGTGGAGTGCACTACCCAGCAGAGGAGGTTAGACGCTGGGCAGAGATAAATAAGAAGGTGACTGCAGAGAGGCAGGTGCTGCACCGGGGGAGGGTGGGCAGAACTGACTGCTCTGGCCATCTCTGCTAGAGTCAACTGGATGTTTCAGGAAGGGAAATTGGGAATTGGATGGAAGGGAGGGAGAGTGACGAATTTTTCCTTCTATGTGGGTCTGTACCTTTTGACTTCATGCTAAGGTAGGAAATAGGTGTAGATACATACATACAGATATAATTGTACAGATATACATCTATATGATGTTGTTATGTTGGTTTTTAGTCGCTAAGTTGTGTCCGACTCTGCAACCCCATGGACTGCAGCACACCAGGCTTCCCTGTGTTTCACCACCTCCCAGAGATTGCTCACACTCGTGTCCATTGAGTCAGTGATGCCATCCAACCATCTCATCCTCTGTCATCCCCTTCTCCTCCTGCCCTCAGTCTTTCCCAGCATCAGGGTCTTTTCCAATGAGTTGGCTGTTTGCATCAGGTTGCTAAAGTGCTGAAGCTTCAGCTTCAGCATCAGTCCTTCCAATGAACACCCAGGACTGATCTCCTTTAGGATGGACTAGTTGGATCTCCTTGTTGTCCAAGGGACTCTTAGGAGTCTTCTCCAGCATCACAGTTCAAAAGCATCAATTCTTTGGTGCTCAGCCTTCTTTATGGTTGTTATGTATGTCTTCTATTATTATCTTTTACTATGTTATTATTTATATATGTTTATGTAAAATATACACAACAAAATAGAAGATAATAGAAGACATATATAGGAATACACACACACATATGTTAAAAAAGAAATCCTTGAACTTCTTCCTAGGTGTCTCCTAGTAAAAGACAGATTTTTTTCCTGGCTGGCCCCTTTCCCCACCCCATTTCCACATTCTCAGGGGAGCAGGGACACAGAGCAGCAGCCCTTGTTGGGGCTGGTGTGTGCCAGGTGGGCTCCCAGCCCGCAGGGCCACCTTTGCTGAGCTCTCGTTCCTTCCACAGGATGAGAAGAATCAGGTCCTGACCACCTACATCTGGTATCGGCAGGTGAGCCAACCAGCCCCTCCCCCACCCCCATTTCCTGGGACTGGGGGGCGGGCAACCCTTCCTGGGGGCACTCCTCTGTCCCAGAGGAGCCGGGCCTTGGGCAGGGGAAAGAGGGGAAGAAAGGGGAGAGGAGAGGAGGGAAGAGGCTCATGAGATCTGGGGTCTCCTGGATCTGGGCCCCTCTAACCTCAGGACTGGGAGCGGGAGGCAGCTTAAAGATCAGCGGAGGAGAAATCCCCCATCCTCCCCTCTGGTTTCCAAGGTTTTTCACAGCATCTCTAACAAATGCTTGTCCTGCTTCTGCTGATCAAACACCTTGGTGACTGGCAGCTCAGAAGGCAGCCACTTTGCTTTCAAACAGCTCTAATTGCTAGAAAGTTCTTCCCTCTATGAAAGCAAAATTGGACGACGACCAAATCAGGTGATTGAAACAAGGATGATCCTGTCACTGAGTCTTCCCATCACCAGCCATTTCCCCACTCCTCCAGCTCCTGATGGGTGCTGCTCAGGCAAGGTGCGAGGAGGACTCTTCGACAAAGTGACACAGTGGCATTTACATTTTAGACCAGTCATTCTGACAGGGTAGTGGAGGAGGCATTAATCAAAATTTAGCAACAGCCATGTCTACCCTGTGAGGTGCATACTATTATCCCTATTTACATATGTGCAGATCAAGACCAAAGAAGGGATTTGTCTAAGAGGAAATGGCAACCCACTCCAGGATTCTTGCCTGGAAAACGCCATGGACTGGTGTAGTCTGGTGGGCTACAGTCCAAAGGGTTGCAAGGAGTCGGACATGACTGAAGTGACTTAGCCCACATACCTCAGTTGATGGCTAGGTGGTTTATAACATTAGAAAGGATTGGATAACTTCCCCGGGGGAGGGGCTACATCTGTCTGTGTTGTACATATTCACATGTAGGGATGTGTGATTGATTGCAGAGGGGAAGGGACTCTTGGGTACCAGTGAGTAACCTGAGTGCCACTGACACCCAGATTCTCCCAAGAAGACGCCCGCCCTGTTGCTTGGGCTCTGAGCGGTGAAGTTGGCCTGAGTTGCAGACGACCCCACCCATGATGGACTGGGTCACCCATGATCATTCCTGCTTCTCCCCTAGTACTGGACTGATGAGTTTCTCCAGTGGAACCCCGAAGACTTTGACAACATCACCAAATTGTCCATCCCCACAGACAGCATCTGGGTCCCAGACATCCTTATCAATGAGTTGTGAGTACTGTCATCAGACGCTTGGCAGCCAGGGGCGCGGGGGCTGGGGATGGCGTGGGGTGAGAGATAAGATCCCTGCTGTTGTATTTGAGATGCTCCACCAGATCTGCAGAAATGGAGATAAAGTTGCATTGGGCCCTCATTCCCCTTTATCTTTTTCTCCCTTTCTTTTCTTTTAAAAGCTCCTCTTTTTCTATGTCTGATGCTGAAACTTTGCTCTTCTCCCTGACCCAAGGATCCCTTTCCAGGAAGAAAGGAGGCCAGTGAATGAATCCATATTGCTATAATAGTCTAATGAAGAGCAGTGTTTTTAAAGGGGACAGGAATATTTCTGAAAGGAATAAAGTGCCAGCAATGGTTACCGCTCCTGGCCCAGAGGAGACTTGGGGCCAAGAGACACTCAAACTTTTAAGCCACACGTGTGCCTGAGTGGGCACAAATTGCACGCCAGGGTGAAGTGGGTCCCACCAGCCTTTATTCCCAGCAGCCAACATTCCTTCTCCCCGTCCTTTAGGCTCCACTGCCTGGGCTTCTGAATCCAAGGGCTGGGAAGATGGCTGGGGAGACAGATGGAAGGAGAAGGTGGCAGGGGCCAGCTGTCCTCCACCCAGTACCCAGTGCATCGCCCACGTCCGGGGGTGCCGCTCGCAACTCAGGGAGGCAGCTGACTCAGAGCCTCACTCCCTGCAGAGCTGAGGCTGGAGGGACCGGGGATCTCCAGTTTCAGGCTGGATCTCCATTTTCAACACTGAAGGAGCCTTGGTCTTGACTTCTTGTCTCTCAGCCTGATGCCACAGAAGGCCACAGGCTCAGCACCCCCGGCTTAGCTCCAGGGCTCCCCTAGGGGAGCTCAGCCTGGGGTCTGCCCAAAGAGAGTGGCTTCTTATAGGACTTCGCTACATGCCCTGATTCTTCTCAATGATTTCTCCAGTTCTGTCCCCACCCCCCACCCCTGGAAATGATTGTTTTCATTTCAAGTATTCCTAGGGATGGAACCCAAGGGTCTGCTCTCCCACCAAGCCTGCCCGTTGCCCACGGGCTGTCCATCCTGGGAGCTGAGCTCTGCCCATCCCGGGTGGGCGGCATATGGGGGACCGCTGGGTGTTCTTATGGTCCAGGGCTTTGGGGCCCATGGACTCCTGGCTTGCATTTCGTGGCTAGGTAGCCAGGGGGATAAAGGTGAAATACTCTTTAACTGCTTGAAAAGTGGCCTTGGCAATGGCAGGTAAGGAAGCCTGAGATAAGAAGCTTGGACAAGCGGAGGCCAGACAAAACTGCCAGCTTGTCCTGTTGTCCGGGCCGTCTCTGCATTTCTTTCCCTGCCGAGCTGCTCAGAGACTTTCTGACATCCAGGGCTTGACCTGCTTCTTGAGCCCCAAACCCACCCCTCTTCCCTGGCCAGTGTGGACGTGGGGAAGTCTCCAAACATCCCGTATGTGTATGTCCGGCATCATGGCGAGGTCCAGAACTACAAGCCCCTCCAGGTGATGACCGCCTGTAGCCTGGACATCTACAACTTCCCCTTTGACGTACAGAACTGCTCGCTGACCTTCACCAGCTGGCTGCACAACAGTGAGTCCAGGGGCTTTGGGAGGTGGGAGAACAGGTGGGGGCCCAGGGATGCCTGCATGAGGAGCACCCCCAGGGATGTAGTCTCCCTTCTCCAATTCGCCCACCTCTTATTTGCTCAGCCTCTGTTTCTTCATCCTCTAAATGGCACTGACCATGTCACCCTCGTCTCCTCCCTCAGCTGTCCTAAGGATGGAATGAGGCGGTGTAAGCTGAGGGCAAGATGCTCGGTCAGGGATGATGCTTTTCCCAGATCACAAGTAGGATCTGGCACGAAGTGTCTTTCAAATCTATGCACTTCTTTACTGATGGACCCTCCCCCCAGCACCAGCTCCCTTCACCTCCTGCCCAGGTTACTGCAGCAGCCCCTAGCAGTCGGCCCCCATTCATTCTCACCCCCACACCAATTCATGCTCCTCACAGCAGCCAGAGAGATCTTATGCAAACGCAAACCTGGGGACTTCCCTGGCAGTCTAGTGGTTAAAGCTCAGAGCTTCCAATGCAGGGAACTCAGGTTCCATCCCTTGTTGGGGAAGTAACAGCCCATGTGTGTGTGGCCCCCCGCTCCCCAAATTTTTTTAATTGAAAAGTCATGCAAACCTGATCATGTCTCTCTCTACTTAAAGCTCCCAGTGTTTCCCCAGCACTCCTGAGACAGGATCCAGGTCTCTTTCCTGGTCTCCAGAACTCTGCGCACAGACACCACTCGGGCTCACCTCTACTCACTGCCCGGCCCAGCTGCCTGCCTTCCAGGGCCCCAGCACCCCTTGTTTTTTCCCTCACTCACATGCTGCTTCCTCTCCTTGGACACCTTGCCCCTCCCTCTCCTTTTCTCCTTCTGGCCCCACTCCTGCCCTCTGACACCTGCGGCATATAGGATCTTAGTTCCCCAATCAGGGATGGAATCCACCACCCCTGCATTGGAAGTGTGGCGTCGTAATCACCAGACCTCCAGTGAAGTCCCTCAGTGAAAGAAAGTGAAAGTGTAGTCGCTCAGTCCTGTCCGACTCTTTGTAACCCCATATACTGTAGCCCACCAGGCTCCTCTGTCCATGGAATTCTGCGGGCAAGAGTCCTGGAGTGGGTAACCACTCCCTTCTGTCCATTCCTTTCTCCAGAGGATCTTCCCAATCCAAGGACTGAACCCAGGTCTCCCACATTACAGGCAGATTCTTTACCGTCTGAACCACCAGGGAAGCCCAAAGTCCTTCTACACAACTTCTAATCACAGCGTCCACATCAGTTACTCTGTAAACCCCCTCTCGTCCCCCAAACAAGGCACCTCCATCACCCAATTTTATAGGCTCTAGTTTTCTCTCTACTTCTGTTCATTTGTAAAGACTTATTTCAATGTCTACTCCTCCACCAGATGGAAACTTAGAGAGGGCAGGGACATGATTTCTGGCCATGATTAGCTCCCCAGGGCAGTGCCTAGCACAAAGGAAGATGCTTGACATCTTCCACTGAGTGGATGCATGCTGGGTGCCCTCCCAGGTCCAGTGAAGTGAGCATCACCCTACTGCACAAAGGCACCCTCCAGTTCTATCCTGATTTTATTGCATTAACTGTAAATGACAAAGGTAATACTTAACTCCCTTGAACAAAAGTCATCATTGCAAATAATCTTTGACCTTTGACCTCTACTCTCAATCCCAAACTCTTACCAACAACTCCCTGCACCAAGACTTAATTTTTATCAGCATATATATATATGAAATGATATATATATACTGATATATACTTCATGTAATATGTTCTTCCAGATCCTTCTCTAGCCTTTGAATACAAACACATACATGCACATCAATGGAAAGTGCCCAGAAATTGCTTTATGGGTTTTTATTTTACATAAATTTAAAATATTTTGTGTTCTCTTATATACTGGCACCTGAGTCTTTTTACTTAATAACCGGTCTTGGGCATTTTTCCAGTTAGTGCAGAGTTAGCTCCTCCTCATCAGTGTTGACTGCTGTAGAATAGTTCATGGTTGGACTGCATAAACTTTATAAAGCATTTCCCTGGTTGGTGAGAATTTAGATCTTTCACAATATTTTACTGCAACGGATACTGCTGTCTTCTGGTGCATATGCATGTCTGTTTCACTAGTATAGATGCAGAGCAGTGAAACTCCGGTTCTGTGAGGATTTTGCTTATTTTTCTAGTTCATCTTTAAAGACAGGCAGCTCAGGGACTTCTCTGGTGGGCCAGTGGCTAAGACTTCACGCTCCCAAAGCAGGGCGCCTGGGGTCGATCCCTGGTCAGGGAACTATATCCTGCATGCCACAACCTAGATCTCTCAAACTAGATCTCTCACATGCCATAACAAAGATGTGGCATAGCTGCATAAATAAATATGAAGGCAGGCATCTCTATCAAGACAAAGATGAGGAAAGCTGCCTCTTGCTCCTTGCTCATTGCCTAAATGAGAAATTCTAACAGGAAACCTAGAGGGGTGCTTGAAGGTATGAGTGTGTGTGAGAGACGGAGGGAGACAGAGACAGGAAGAAGACATTCTTATAAATAGTTTGCCCGGTTGTTTGCATTTTGCTGGTCTCCATCCAAGGCCCGTGCCCTCCGTACAGCCCCACTGCACAGACAGGCACACGGTGCACTATGACCTCAGCTTACAGCCAAGTAACAGGCTGCAGATTAACAGCTGGGGCTTGCGCCACGTCACGTGGGTGCTGCCCTGCCACCACAGGGTCTGGCATGCCCTGGCCTGGGCTCCAAAGCCGCCCGTTTCTCCTGTCTCAGTCCAGGACATCAACATCTCCCTGTGGCGCCTGCCCGAAAAGGTGAAGTTCGACAGGAGCGTCTTCATGAACCAGGGCGAGTGGGAGCTGCTGGGGGTGCTGACCCAGTTTCAGGAGTTCAGTATAGAGAGCAGCGACAGCTACGCAGAGATGAAGTTCTATGTGAGTGGGACACACCCCGGCAGGCGTCAGGAGGCACATGGAGAAGAACCTCCGTGGCCCTTTCCCAAGTACGGGGTGCCCTGCAGCCTCAACGAAGCGGTTGGGGAAACACAGCCGTGCTGTCTCTTAGCTTTTCCTGAATGGCCACGAGCTTGGATCCAGAGACAGCATATGGGGTTTGTCTACATCTTTCAGCAGTCCAGGCTGAAAGCTCCATGCAGCAAGAGGATCTGGGATGGGGAGGGGGGTTCCTGGGCCCAGAACCTGTCTGCCCCCACTCATCCAAGCTCTTCTCTCGATCCCAGGTCGTTATCCGCCGACGGCCCCTCTTCTATGCAGTCAGCCTGCTTCTGCCCAGTATCTTCCTCATGGTCGTGGACATCGTGGGCTTCTACCTGCCTCCGGACAGTGGCGAGAGAGTTTCCTTCAAGATCACGCTCCTCCTGGGCTATTCGGTCTTCCTGATCATCGTGTCCGACACGCTGCCGGCCACGGCCATCGGCACGCCCCTCATCGGTAAGGCCGGCTCCCTGGGAGGAGCTCCCTGGGGCCGAGGGACCGGCGCCTCTCCTTCTCCTACCTCCCCTGTGTGTCTCCCGCCCGGCCCCGTCCCGGGGCACACAGGTGTCTACTTCGTCGTCTGCATGGCTCTCCTGGTGATCAGCTTGGCCGAGACAATCCTCATCGTGCGGCTGGTACACAAACAGGATCTGCAGCAGCCCGTGCCCGCCTGGCTGCGCCACCTGGTTCTTGAGAGAGTTGCCCTGCTCCTCTGCCTAGGGGAGCAGTCGACTCCCCGGAGGCCCCCGGCCACCTCCCAAGCCGCCAAGACCGATGGCTGCTCAGGTGAGACAGGATCGGGAGAGCCCCACGTGGAGGGGAGCTTCTGGCCTGGAGGCAGGGACTTGGGGGTGCGGGAGGCTCTGGAGGGCTCACCAGGCCAGGGAGCCGGGGCAGGGCCTGCAAACTGGGTACCGTCCTGCACCAAGAACTCGTGGCAGACTTCAGCCCAAGGCGTCAATCAAACCCCTTCCTCACTTTGTATTCACTCATCAGCCTGGGTGGAGGGGAAGAGGGTTTAGGAGTCCCAGAGACTGAGCGTGTCAGGACCCAAGACCTCTGGGCTGAGGGTGACCTCGCCTGCGATGGATCCCAAGGGAGGTCAAGTGGATGCCCCTCAGGCACTTATAGGGCTTCCCTGCTGGCTCAGCAGTAACGAATCTGCCTGCAATGCGGGAGACGCGAGCCTGATCCCTGGGTTGGGACGCTCCCCTGGAGAAGGAAATGGCAACCCACTCCAGTATTCTTACCTGGGAAATTCCATAGGGTCTACAGAGGAGCCTGGTGGGCAACAGTCCCTCGGGTACCAAGAGTTGGACATGACTTAGCAACTAAACAATGACAACAACAGGCACTTACAGGACAACTACCCTCCTGTTGTTCAACACTGCAGCCTGGTTCCTAACACTCTCTTATTGGAATCAGCCAAAGAGCAGGCCCTTTAGAATTTCAAACATCTATGAGGCAGAGAGACAGGGCACAGAGGGATACTCGATTCCTCCTGCTTCTGTCGGTGGTGATGGTGGTGGTGATCGATTGGTTGGTTGATTTCTTGAGCACTTTATCAGGTGTGTGCGAAGCATCTTCTGTGCATTATCATAGGTGATTCTCATGGTGACCCAACAGGATCCTCATTTTCATTTTTCAAATGAGGAAACAGAAGCATAAAGAGGCCAAACAGCTTGCCCTAAGCCACAGAGCCAGGACCTGACGAAGCCATGATTCAAACTCAGGCTCATCTGACTCCAAGCTGGTGTTTTAAACCCTCCACCCTTCTCCCCTCCTTTGTGTCCTCCTCTGGCTGGGGCCTGGCCTTTCACAGATGTTTGGTTAACCTAAGACCATCTCATCATGAGTTCGTGCGATAGACTAATGCCTAATTCTACTGCTCACCCGGTGAAGGCAGTGATCCGAAGGTGTATTTTCTGGTCCAGAAGGATTCAAAATCATGGAGAGGAGTGCAGGGAGGTGATATGATGTAGTGGACAAAGCAGTGGATTTGGAGTCCGGATACCTGGACCTTGGTGTCCTCACCGTTAAATAATGCTCTGGCTGTGTCATCGCAGGCTAGTCACTTAAACTCTCTGAACTTTCACATCTTCATATGAAGAGTGTGGTTAGTAATCACTCCCAGTCTTCCTCTCCATGGGGTTGCTGGGAGATTCAAATGATATAATGGATATCAAATGGCTAGGGAAAGCCCTTGGGTTAAAAAAAAATGCGTGCGCGAAGGATAAACATCAAATTCATGGTCTTGCTGACCTGGGGAGGGATGACGAATTTGATTAAGGAGGGAGGATATACAGCGATCTTCAACTGCATCGGCTTTCTTTATTTGCTTAAGTTGGATGGTGGGTACCCAAAGATGTAAGTTATTCTTCGTACTCTTTAGGTCTGAAATCATACATCGTAAAAATGTCTGAGGCCTTAGAAACGTAAAGGTCAGTGTTCACACGAGCCTGCTGGGTCTCCCTCCTTTGCCAATGCTCTGTCCTTCTTCTAGACATGGGAAACCACTGCAGCCATCTGGGGGGACCCCGGGACTTGGAGAAGACCCCAAGGGGCAGAGGCAGCCCTCCCCCGCCGCCTCGGGAGGCCTCCCTGGCGGTGCGCGGGCTGCTGCAGGAGCTGACCTCCATCCGGCACTTCCTGGAAAAGCGGGAGGGGAGTCGGGAGGTGGCCCGGGACTGGCTGCGTGTGGGCTCCGTGCTGGACCGGCTGCTCTTCCGCATCTACCTGCTGGCGGTGCTGGCCTACAGCATCACCCTGGTCACACTCTGGTCCATTTGGCAGTATTCCTGAGTGGGTCCAGCCCAGCGCCCGGCCACGGGGGAGTGGGGAAGGGGGGATGGTGCTTGCTAGGATGGGGATGGGGGAATTTCAGGACCAAGGGTCACCGGTGATGTTCTCAAAGCACACGTACAGTTCCTGCCTGTTTCCAGTGCCACTGCATCACAGCAGTCCCAAACCAGGGCCTTCACTCTCCCTCCCCCAAACTTGGTGTTTAAGATTCTTCCATCCTCATCCACTCCCCTGCAGGCCCATTATAGCTTTAAAACACACTCCTGGATCAGAAGAAACACACACGTGGCCTGACTTCACTCTCTCTAAACATCAAGCCTCAGTTTCCCCAAGGGCGTGTCCCTGAACTGGCACTTTGGAATTCTGCTCACCCCTGCAGCCTTGTTTTGAGGTGGAGATAAGCCAGCTCTCTGCCACATGGGCCTCATTACTCTGCATTAGGTTCATCCAACCCTAAGGTCTCCCTGCTCACCTGTGGCCATTTCCCTGAACACCCACCAGATGAAGGAGATAATAAAATGCGATGAATCCCTAAACTCTCTTATTGGCCCTTTGTCAGCATCCAGGTGGATGGAAGATGAGGTCTGAAGTTACTGGTGGTAAAGAGGTTGGGAAATTAATCTGTGGTTTCAGATGTTTGGTGCTTTCTGGCCCAAGGAATTAAGAGGTGACCAAATGGTGGCTGTTCTGAAGGAGACAATTGGAGGTGGGATTCAAGGTGTGAGGATCAGAACCATGAACACTTAGCAGCGGGGCGGTGGCGAGAATGATGCTCAGTTCTGTAATCCCCTGGAAAGATGATGGAAGGGTCTACATAGTCCTGTTATCAATGTGGGCTCACGGCCTCTTGGGAAGCTGAGAACCCGCTCTCTTCCGGCAAGAACGTCAGCACCACGGCCAGCACCCACTGGTTTGGTGTTTGAAAGCAGAGAAGGCGAAGTCTTGCGTTGATCTAGCTCCTTCGGGAACTCTTAGCAGCTGACCCCTGGCATATCCACCAGAAAGCAGGACCATGAGGGAAAGAGAGTCCAAGGCATGGTCTCTGATCTTACATATCAGATCCTGGCCCCTCTCTCACACATCAGGGTTTAAAGATACGATAAGGAACATCACAGGCTTCCTCAGTGGCTCAGCAGTAAAGAAACTGCCTGTAATGCAGGAGACACGGGTTCGATCACTGGGCGAGGAAGATCCCCTGCAGAAGGACATGGTAACCCACTCCGGTATTCTTGCCTGGAGAATCCCATGGACTGAGGAGCCTGGCAGGCTACAGTCCTTTGGGTCGCAAAGAGGCAGACATGACTGAAGCAGCTGAGCATGCAGGCATGCACAAGGAACATCCAAACTCCATCACTCCCTCCACCTAGCAAGTATTCAGAGGAAAGGAATGCTAGCACCCACTAAGAATGATGGCTGGGGGTCTGCTGTGTTTGCCTGAGACTTTCTCTGGTTCTTCCTTTCTCATTCCAGTCTTAGTCTCCCTGTCTCGGGCTGCCTGTCTCTTAGGAACTGAAGTCTTCCAGGCTAAATGAAAAGGACTTCTTAAAATATCTAGGATGAGCTGTTCCAGGCTGGCCAACTATAAGGGGTTCAGCGCGGAATACCTGAACTGATACCTTCCCTTGACCCCAAGCTCTTGCATCTCTAATTTTCAGACCATCTAAGGAGGCTGGATGGAAGGCAGAGCCTTGAGAACTTCGTGTCTGAAAAAGCCCAGAGGCTGAGGAAGCAGGCTTGTCTGGTTTAGATTCCCTGACCTGCTTTTCATCCAGCCTCCCCAGCAGAAGGAACTCATGAAATATCATCTAACCGGTTGCTGCTTTCTAATATAAGCTGGGATGAGTTTCATCTGCTGCTTCCACCTCAGACATATGTGCTCTTGATATTAGTAAAGGATTTTCCTGTGTTTTGTTGATGCGTAGGTTTTCCAGAAAAAAAGCAGGAGACTGTGGGGCTGGAGATTGGCTCCCATTCACAGTGGGCTTCCCAGGTGACGCAGTGGTAAAGAATCTGTCTGCCAATGCAGGAGAAGTAAGAGACGCTGGTTGGATCCCTGGGTTGGGAAGATCGCCTGGAGGAGGAAATGACGACCCGCTCCAGTACTCTTGCCTGGAGAATTCCATCCACAGAAAAGCCTGGTGGGCTACAGTCCAAGGGGCCGCAAAGAGTGGGACACAACTGAACAACCAAGTACACGCACAAGCACACAATAGTTGCCTCCTGCTGAGCAAAGGCTGGGATAAAGATGTTTATCTTATCCCGCTTATCCTGTTTATCCCGACTTTCTCAGGATGATCCTGGCAGCCCATGCTTGGGAGCCTGGTCTTGGGATCAAAGCTGTTCCACTCCACTCTCCACTTGGACTTGCTGGGCCAAGTCATGCAGTCATGGGCCAGTCATGGGTCTCATGTCTCAGGCCAGAGAGAGAAAGCAAGCTGGACGGTCTGGCACCATCCATGCACCGCTGATCAGTAAGTGGGTGGCTATTGACAAAGTGTCCAACCAAAGAGCTAGTAAGACACTCATCAACCTATTGATTCCCCATCTCCCCCTCCCAGCTCTTCACCCACAATCAATGGGGCAACAGAGCCCAGCGTGGAGGCAGCCAATTAACCACCTGGAGAATGAGCCACGTGTAACATCCTCCGCTCCAGTAGCCACAGCCAATCAGCTCATCGATCCAGCAACCAGGCTGGGAAACTGAGGCCCGGGGCCGAGATTCCCCAGGTTTACTCACTCCTGTCCATCAGTATTGATCTAGGGAGCGGCCCAAGCAGACCTTTACCCGGTCTGGGATATGAGAACATGTGGAAGCTCCCTCCACCTGAATCTCTCCCAGAACTTCCCTTCTGCTCCTTCCCTCTTCTTCTGTCTGAGGCAGAGAGAGAAAACCAGAAACCACCTGTGTCTTTTTTTTTTTCTCTTATCTTTCTATTTTTATTTTTAATTTATTTTTTCTTATTTAAGCCAATTTTCTCTTTCTTTAAACTTTTAATTTTATATGGAGTATAGTCGATTAACAATGTTGTGATAGTTTCAGGTGAGCAGCAGAGGGACTCAGCCATACATACACATGTATCCATTCTCCCCCAAACTCCCCTCCCATCCAGGCTGCCGTATAACATTGAGCAGAGTTCCCTGTGCTAGACAGTAGGTTCCTGTTGTCTATCCATTTTTAAATATAGCAACGTGTACATGTCTGTCCCCAAATCCCTACCTATCTCTTCCCCCGGTAACCACAATGTTCCTTCTCTTAAGTCTGTGAGTCTGTTATTTATAAATAAGTTCATTTGTATCATTTCTTTCTAAATTCCACATATAAGCAATATCATATGATATTTCTCATTCTCCACCCAAGTCTTTAAAAGCAAGTGCTTCTGAGAAGCGCCCAGTTCAGTTCAGTTCAGTCGCTCAGTTGAGTCTGACTCTTTGCGACCCCATAGACTGTAGCACGCCAGGCCTCCCTGTCCATCACCAACTTCCGGAGATTACTCAAACTCATGTCCATTGAGTCAGTGATGCCATCCAACCATCTTATCCTCTGTCATCCACTTCTCCTCCTGCCCTCAATCTTTCCCAGCATCTGGGTCTTTTCAAATGAGTCAGCTCTTCGCATCAGGTGGCCAAATATTGGAGTTTCAGCTTCAGCATCAGTCCTTCCAATGAATATTCAGGACTGATTTCCTTTAGGATGGACTGGTTTGATCTCTTTGTTGTCCAAGGGACTCTGAAGAGTCTTCTCCAACACTGCAGTTCAAAAGCATCAGTTCTTCAGCGCTCAGCTTTCTTTATAGTCCAACTCTCACACCCATACATGACTGCTGGAAAAACCAGAGCTTTGACTAGACAGGCTCTCTATAGCTCATCTCCACTCCTCTGCTGCAGCCTTCTCCACTCACCTCTGAAGAGTCCCAGTTCTCACCTCCTTTCCCATCCACACTGCTTTCTAAACCTGTCATTTCTACTCAAAAGATTGCCTTAAAGGACTTGAAAGAGCCCAGCCTGAACGACCCAGTCCTATATAGAGCTCCCAGCTGTGGAGCTCACCGCCTGCATTTCAGCGAGGCTGCCTTTCCCGCCCGGCGGGGTTCATCTGCGCTCCACGACCCCAGCCCCCCTGCAAGAGTGGACATTCCGCGGCTCTGGCGAGGGTCCAGGCGAGCAGCGGAGCTCAGAGTCAGGGTTTGCGCTTAGGGGAGATTCCGCTCAGAGCCCGGGAAGGGAAAGTTGCCTGCTGCCGGGAGGGGGAGGGTGCGCGCTCGGAGAGGTGTGGTTCCGCACTCCCCAGCCACATCCTCGTCCTCCCCCCGCCACCAGACTCTGAATCAATACATTTTGAATCTAATCTAATAACAGAGATTTAACGAGGGGATAATGCTTGTGGAGCGGCCCGGCGCTTTGTCTCTTCTTGCAAGCGGCAGCTGGGGCCCATTATCTGGGGACAATGCCCCATGCTAATCACTCCCTCTCTCCTCCCAGGGTTTGGGGGGAGGGTGTTGGGCAAGAGAGGGCAGCTCCTCCCCTGATTGGAGGGGAGTGGAGGGGTGGGAGAGGGGGGAAGACGTCGAGAAGGGTCTGGCTGGGGGCCCCTCTCGATTGTCTTGGCCTGACACCAACCCCATGGCCTGGTCCCCACACTGTCCATCCCGAGTAGTCAGGGCTGGAACCCGAACAGCACAGCGCACAAACAGCAGACAATTACCCATCAGCTGCAGTACCAGGGGCTGGGAGTTGGGTGGGTTTTGTTGGTTTTTTGTTTTTTGTTTTTTTTTTTTTTCTTTCGTCTATCTTGGTCCTCTGTAATTTAAGCTCTCCCATTAAGGCCTGTGATTGGCCGGCCCTGACTGTCATGGTTAGAGAATTAAACCCTGCTTTTAGAGACCAAGAATACCCTTCTCTGAGACAGAAGCCTGTCCACATGCTCTCTCTCTCCTATCTGGGACCTTCTGTCTGGACTTGACCTGAAGGAAGATGGGTGAAGGTTAGACTGCAGGAGGAACTTCCTGAGAGCCATATTCCCGACATGCATGAGACTGGGAGTCTGAAAGGGAAGACTGGAACCTCGTTTCCCAGAAGCCTTTGAAGAGAGACCTTTATCTAGGTTGGGAAGGGGCAAATCAGGGAGAAAACTGCATCATTTTCCTGTCAGAGCTCAAGTTGGGAGAGACACAGAGCTAGGACACCAGAAGTGCGGTCACCCAGTTCTTTTTGCAATACCTTTATCTGGTACAGTCTGAGCATGCTATGTGGAGTGGACTACTCCACATTCGAATTTTGGCCCCATCACATGCTAGCTGTGAAACCTTGGACAAGCACTTCACTCCTCCATGCCTCGATCTTCTCATCTGAAAAATGGGCACACATTAGTACCGGCTCATAGGGGCTGTGGAGAAAGCTGATTTTCATACTCCCAGCTTGGAGAAAAAGCCCAGGGAGGTCTTGAGGCTGGAGTAGAGGGATGTTGACCCTTCGAGGGATATGGACCCTTCTTCGATCCGCTCACATCACATTGTGAATGGGTGAGAACTCCCATTTCCTTGTCCCCATTTTAGAAATGGGCAGGAGGAAGTGAGCTGGTCACTCACTCACTGTAAGGCCAGCTCTGTCCACACCAGGCTGAATCTGGATCTCTATGCCCCATTCCTTCCTGTCCCTTCTCCTACTATTACCCCCTCTGCCTTGCCCCTGAGCACTCCTAGGCTCCTTTGTACAGAGTTCCTTCAACAGCTTCAAATTCTCTGGGAAAGCCTGTGGATACTGGGCAACACTTGGGTGGATTATCCTGATTCGAGTTGGATCCCTTCTCTTTAATTCCACCTCCTGTGTCCCTGTTTGCAAAGATAACTAGATTTTGGCAGAGGGACACATCATGAGTATGACATCCGGAATCATGGGAGCCTAGGATTCACTTCCATGTGCCCTGGAGAACCCCCGACTCAAAGCTCAGAAAGAAGTACCATCCCACAGGGCCTGGCGTGAGACTTCAGCCAAGGGCAGCCACAACCCTGTCCTTCTAGACTCCGTCCACAAGGTGGCAGCAAAGTCCAGAAGTTCTATGGAGGGGCCTACGAAACACTTTTTGCCCCCACCTCGCCCCACTTCCCCCCAAATGCCCCACCTCCTGGGAAGTCTCTGAGTCCCCTTTTCTCAAGGCAAGCCCCTTCCTTTTGGCCAGCACCAAGGATCATGTTTCAGAGAGCTCGGTGCCCTGTTCCAATGCTCTGGGCAGAGGCTGTGCCCATAACTGATCCCTCACAGCGGCCTCTTTTAGTTTCCGTGCTTGGGCCTCGAGCCCACACCGCACTGCACACCTAGTTTATTTTCCCCTTTCTGCTTGTGTGATGAAGATATCAGTGCCCAATGGTGAAAGGAGCCGTTTTAGCTAAAACCCATACACACACAGGTCCATGGAGGACTCCCGTTTCTCTTCTGCTCTTCTCTATGGCCCCGACTCCAGCCCACTTCACACAGGCTCTGAGATGGTCCTCGGTGGTCCTAGGAAGAGAAAAGTGAGAGTGAGGGGCTGCCCAGAGCAGGAGCCGGGAAGGTGTGGGTGGGGGCGTGGGTGGTGGTGAAGGTCAGTAGTTATAGAAGGTGCACCCTGGGAGACACTCATCCAATGGCTCTGGGCTAAGAACCAGAGATGATATTGGTCCTAAGCAGAGTTAATGGCACGATTTCTTCACCCATCCCAGGGCAACAACCATAACTTTTTGCTATTGCCGCATGCTAGCTGTGTGTATTAGTCTGCTGCTGCTGCTGTAACAAATTACCAATTCACTCATTCATTTTCCCTGTTGGTTCTTTTTTAAAATTAATTTTTATTGTAGTATAGTTGTTTTACAATGCTATGTTAGTTTCTGCTGTCCAACAAAGTAGATGCCTTACACATGTACATATATCCCTTCTTTTTTGGATTTCCTTTCCATTTAGGTCACCACAGAGCACTAGAGTTCCCTGAGCTATACCATAGGTTCTTATTAGTTGTCTATTTTATACAGAGCATCAATAGTGTATATATGTTGGTTCCCATCTCCAAATTCATCCCACTCCCTTTCCCCCACTTGGTATCAATACATTTATTCTCTATGTCTGTATCGCTATTTCTGTTTTGCAAATAACAAACTGCCAATTTAAAAACACAAATTTCTTATCTTACAGTCCAAGGTGGATTGGCAGGGCTCTGTTCTTTCTGGAAGTTCCAGGAGAGAATGTGTTTCCTCGCCTTTTCTGTATTCTAGAGGTTGCCTCTATTCCTTGGCTCACTCATGGCCGCTTCCCCCAGTCTCAAAGCCAGGAGTATAATATCTTCCAGATCTCTCTTTCTCATATGTCTCTCTGTGTTTTGCCTCCCTCTTCACTTATAATGACCTTTGTGAATCTGATGGGCTCACCCAGATGATCCAGAATTAAGTCCCACCTCAAGATCTTTAAATTAATCACATCTGCAAAGACTCTTTGACTTGTAATGCAACATAATCACAGGTTCTGGGTGTTAAAAAGAAGTTATCTTGGAGGGGGGGCATCATTCTGCCATTTTTAAAGTCTTTATTGAATCTGTTACAATATTGTTTCTTTTTTATGTTTTGGTTTTATGGCCAAGAAACATGTGGGATCTTAGTTCCCGACCAGGAATGGAACCTGCACCCCCAGCATTGGAAGGCAGAGTCTTAACCACTGGACCACCAAGGTGGTCTCCCTAGGGCTTTTTGAGGCAACAGGTGTTAAACGTAGAACAGGGCACAAAATCACCTCCCACCTAAGACCTTCATAGAGACAAACACCTCCTTCTCCTGATCCGCCCTGTTTGAGAAAGCAGTCCAGGGAGGAGGGGGTGGATAGAACAACCCCTGGAGGATGTTCCGAGGTTAGGGTCCAGGAAATGGTGCCTTTCCGCTAGGTGACCCTTCATCACAGCCCAAGGTGCCAGCTCTGTGCTCTATCCTTTTCTCTTTGCTGGCATATCCACCCCCTGCCCTTTCCACCCAAGGACTCATCTTTCTGCTCTCACTCATGAAACTCGAATCTAGCCACTGGATGGGTGTGTCACTGGGCTTCAAATTCCCACGAGACGTTCCCCCTTCAAAAGTCGCGCGAAGGTGAGCGGTGTGTTTCTCTCACTGCTTTAGCCTCGCTCAGTATGTCTCTTTCAACACCCACCCTGTTTCTTTACTCTCTCCAGGACTGTAATTCATTTATTTATTGTCGGGTGATTTCTTTAGCATGTATCCTGACTCCCAGCCCGTAAGGTCCCCAAGGCAGGTTATTTCTCATTTCGTTCACCACTCACACAGGGCTGGCACATAGTCCATGCTTGGCCTTTAGTGGGCAAATGAGAGAATGAGCTGTGGCTGGAGAAAGAGACATCTGGTGTGCAAAGGGGGGCCCTTACCTGCAGCCCCTTCTCTCAGCTACTCTTCACCTCCCGTCACTGCCAGTTGGGGTGGGGAGCAGGGAGGAAGGCAGAAGACAGACCCAGGCAGCCAAACAGCACTGGGGACTCTGGAGGTGGGGAACGAAGAGACGAAGCACTTTGCCCCAGCACCTCTGCGCTGAGCCATAGTCGGTTTGGGGCTGTAGCAGCCAAAATCTGTGAGCTCCCATAGCCGGGACTCAGGCAGAAGGCAGGTGGGTCCCCCTAGGGTAAAGCAGTTGGAGATTCATTCCCTATGGGCCGAGAAACTCCAAGAGGAGAACAGCAAGACAATTAAGGGAGGAGGCTGCGCCCTGCCCAGACCACGTATTTCTCATTCTCCAAGTCAGGAGAGCTCTCCAACCACACATGTGCCGAAAGGCTCCTTGGAGGCGAAAGGTGAGCTACCCACAGACCTTATTGGTAGGATCCATTTTGGCTAGGAGATGCGCGCACACAATTGGAAGGATCCTGAGATACACCAAATATGGACTGTGAACCAGGGAAATCAAAATGATTGGCCAAAGAAAAACCAGAAGTGCCTCATGTAAGTGATTTAAACTATCACTTGGGTGCGACTAAGGGACTCTCCATCTGAATCTGGTTGTGTGCCTATCCACACATACTGTACTCTTTTTTTCCTCTAATAAATACTTTGATTGCTTCACTACTTTCCATCTTTGTGGAAATTCTTTTCTGCAAAGCCAAAGGGCCAGGCCCTTGTCACTGACCACTGGTCTAGGGGCTAGGATCTGGTGCTTTCACTGCCGTTAACTGGGCCTCAATCTCCGGCTGGGAACCCAAGCCCTGCTCCAAAGCTGTTGCAGGCTGAGGGCACCCAAGATCGGGACTGTCTGCCTCTTACTCAGCTCTGTGTCTCCACGACCAGACCTGTGCCAGGCTCAGGGCGGGAGCTCAATATTCGAATGAATGAAGGGGCTGGTGATGTGGATTCCATGTGAGTCCCCCTCTGCCAGGATGATCTTGTAATTACCACCCAGACCAGAGCATTTCTGCCCTGGAAATGGAGGCACAATTAATTGTGGAGCCCCTGGTGGGCTACAGTCCATGGGGTTGCAAAGAGTTGGACGCGACCGAATGACTAAGCACAGCATGCACATCAAGGTCACAGATGTGGAACCCGGTACCAAGGTCACAGGATAAAATTCTCCGGAACTGACCAAGCCCCATAGCAACTGTTGCCTTGAGCCTCAGATCTAAACTGGCCAGTTCCCTGACCCCATATGAGGTAATATGCCCACCCTATAGCATCCTAACCTCCACTTAATGCCACTGTTCCAGTAGGAATTGTCTCTGTCTTGAAGCTATAAAAATTGGCTACTAGCCTGTGAAAGGGTTCAGCTCTCCCTTGAGCCAGCCCGCTATTCTAACAGCATCTCCCTCTCTGATAAACTTTATTCTCCTCTCATTCTGCCTCATGTCCGGGAATTCTTTTCCAACCCGCGCGCAGACCGCGACATTAATAATTACACACGGGCTGTCCCGAGCCGGCAGCATACAGGCAGCTTCTCCCCCTTTCTGGTTCCCCTGGTCCCCTGCCCAGGCTGAGACCTAAGCAGGCTGGTTGGCTGTGAGAGCCTCCACCCCTGCAGATTCGAGAGTTGAGCCATCGTGGGCTGGGGGAAGGGAGGAGAGGCCTCCGCACTGCCCTCTGTCCATCCTGGGGTCATGGTTTCCCTCCTGAGGTTGGTCCCAGAGGTTGGAAGGATTTCCTGTGGGGGTCATAGGTCAAATGCCGCATGTCCTCAGTAGAGCTAGCTGCATGGAGTCCTCCCTGGGCCTCTGCCCTCCTGCCCCCAGGAAGAAGGATGGGCTCATTCTGGAGCAGGAAGTGGTGCGGGGGTTGGGGGGCAGGCAGGGAGGGGCTCTGAGGCTCCCACTCCCTGCCCCCCTCCGCCATCCGCAGGACAAGGTCCTGGGGGCTCCTCATCCTCAGAGATGCTTGAGCTTGAACGTGGGGGTGGGGTGCAGTGTGGAGCGGACACTGCTAGCAGGAGACGTGCCCCATGGGGTTGAAAGTTGGGGCTGGATTGACAAGGAATCCCAAGGCAAACCATTGTCTTAAAAGTTTACTTTTTGTTAATAATCCCTTTTGTGGAGGAGGAAACCCATATGTCCTCCTGCAGAGTAGAGAGAAAGGGCAATTGCATTGCTAAAGGGGAAAATGGATTCGGGCCTTTCCCTAGCTTCCTGACAGTTCCCTGGGGGTTCCCCAAGTTTGGCAGCAAAGCAGAAATCCCCTGGGGCCAGCCCACATTTAAGCAGTAGCACCCCTAAGGGGCCTGATACAGGGGAACTGGTGGGAAATGGGGGTGGAGGGGAGAGGTCCAACAGGTCTGCTGTGGTGCATGCAAGCGTGTGGGGCCAGCCTCGCCGTCCCCGGCAGGCACCTGGGCCCCAGCTTCACGGGGTGGCTGTGTTAGGCTGCACAGGTTGTGCACTGTACAACCCCAGAAGGAACATTTACACAGACCCCAAGTACCACTCAGGAAGCTCCGATCCTAGGCCTTTTACACATGCTAGTCCCCCTGCCTAGGATGTCATTCTGGCAAGTTCCTACCCAACCCAAGATGCAGCTCAGATGTCATCTTCTCTGAGAGTTCTGAGTATCCATAACACCCACGCATGCCTCTGTTCCACAGCATATCACATGGGAACTGCAGCGATCGCCACCATTCTCAGAATCTTAGCCTTCCTCCCTCTGCCTTCCTAACACGGTGCCTGGAAAGTAGGGGCACTGGGTGGGCAGTGCTGGAGCTGGGAGGACCCGGGAGGTCACGATGCACTCTTTTCCTTCTCAAGAACATGCTGTGGTCCAGGGCGGCAAAATGACTTGTCCACGGTGACTCAAGTTCTCTGCGGCAGTGAGTGAGCGGCAACTAGTCCCTGAGAACTGGGGACAGGACCACCTTGCAGGAATGACAGTGGTCCTTCCTCTGAGACCACCTGGGGCCCCAACCCTCTTTCTGGCAGAGCACTCCCTCCTGTCCTTGACCCCTCTCCCTCTCACTTTCCAATGATGGCTATTTTAAAGGCTATTTTGACTCTCTCCGCTGTAATAAGAAACTAGCAATTAACTATTATAAGGATGCTTTACAATCACACGGAAGCCCCTTTCATCCACTTTGCTTTAAATGGTTATATCTTTTATCCCTAGTTTTCAGGAATATAAAACTTTACAGCATTTGCAGCAAACCTTCATACTTTGCTTCGCAGTTTATTGCTCCCTCTGTAGATATATCTTTCACATAAAGAAGACTTTCATCTATACAGTACTGGGCTTGGGCCACTGTGGCTCTGCAGTTTCATCAGTGGGACCCAGCGGTGGACGCAAGGTGATTCACACCAAGTCCCTGGCCTGGTTGGCCTCTCCTGGTCCCTTGTTGTCTGATCAGGGCTGGATGGGCAGCCCGGCCTCAAAGGAGGGCATGGACCCCAGGGTGAGGGAGACGTGATGGGGAATCCCTTACTGGGTGCTACCATTCCCCCTGTTCCTGATCTGAGGTTTGGGTCCTGGAAGAAACCAGCCAAGAGTGTCCTGGCCTCTGCCCTGGGCAAGGAATCTTCCCGGAAGGCAGCCAGGAAGCAGCAGAGGTACGCTCAGTCAGAGCTCCCCAAGGCATGCCTGGAGCAGAGCACAAACCTGGTTCTTGGACAGCCCTGGCCCTCCGGAGGCCAGCCTGAAGAGCCTCTCTGAGCAGAGGCTCCATCTAGAAAAGCCATGGTGACGGAGAGGACCGCACAGCCGATTCTGTCCCCAGGTGAATTCTCCATGTTTGAACTGTTTAATCTGTTTTTTATTCTGGAGTGTTTGTATCAACTGCAAAAATAAACGGCACCTCCTAGGGCGGCCGTGAGAATGCCCCGTCCCTGGGCTGAACTGAGGGTAACAGATCAAGGGCCTCAGATGCAGCTCTGAAATCCCCAGGTGGGGGTGGGTGGCGGAGAAGGTTGGTGTCGAGGCCACACCTCCCAAGGACTGCTCCAGACCGGGGACTGATCCTGGCAGAGAGGCTAAGAAACACCTGTTCCTGGGAGACAGGGACCCCTCTGATGAACGGCCAGCTATAGGACTCCCCAACAGCCTTGCCAAAGCTTTTCTCCATTGCATGGCAGTCCAGAAAGACTTCTCTCTCCTTCACTTCAGACCAAACTTCCCACGGAGCAGTCTGACAGCTCTCCTTACCTTCCCTGTCTCCCTCCCCAGACCCCATCACAGGCATTCCCCTTAGTAAAATACTTGCACATTTAATCCCATATGGGCATCTGATTCTCAGACGACCAGGACTAGCACACCTCTCATTTACATAAGGAGAGAAAGTTGTATATATCAATGTCGCCGATGGAGATTCTGGCCTCCCTGTTGTTTATGCAGTAGCTGCTAGAAAGATAGGTAGACGAGTAGAAAGATGTGTGTATGTTTATATGCAATGCCAGAAGCAAGTGTTTCTCTAGGTATAAACATATGTAGGTGGGTATAAGTTGATGGCTATAAATATACTTTTTTTTTTAAAAAAGACATTTTAGAGCAGTTTTAGATTCATGGTGAAATTAAGTGGAAGGCACAGATTTCCCATGTACCCCTCTAACCACCCCCAGACATGGCCTTTCCCATTATCAACTTCCCCCATCAGATTGGTGTGCTTGTTACAAATGATGAACTTACACCGGCACATCCCATACCCACAGCCCACAGCCTGCATCAGGCTTCACTCTTGCTGTTGTACCTTCTATGGGTTTGGACAGATGTATCCATCACTAAATGTCCTACAGAGTAGTTCCACTGTCCTAAAAACCCTCAGCGCTCTTCCTGTTCATCCCCTGCACCCCCATCCCTCCACAAGCCCTGGCAACCACTGATCTTTTAATGGGTCTATAGTTTTGCCTTTTCCAGAATGTCATATAGAGGGAAGCATACAATATAAACATACCTTTAAAACTGCACTCATCCGACACTTGGGAATTACTGTCAGTTGGCTGACGATGTGATGTTGAGAGGGAGTGTAGCCATAATAACAATTCCATATGCCCGTTTTAATTTATACAATGATCTCAAGTCTCACAACAATCCTGTGAGAGGTGCAATTGCAATCTCTGTTTCACAGCTGTGACAATGGGGGCCAAGAGAGGTCTTCCAGTAGCAAACGCCAGAACGTGGACTTGTCTCTAGATTGCTATGTATACATGTGAAGCTACACAATAAATGTGCAGAGAGAGAAGCAGGTGGAAAGGGATGGTCCATAGGCACATCTGAACATATGGGGAGACAGATGTGTGGACCAGCAAATACATGAGGATGTACTAAGCTTTTCCCTACAGTCACGACCTCATCTGTAACTCAGAACTCAGGATGTGGCTAGGTTTGAACTTGAGCTCCAAACACTGAGTTCTGTCACAGTAAACCTGCTTTCACCACTCAGCAGTAAATCAAAACCCACTGCCCACTCTTGTCACTCACCTAGTTACCTGGATTCCAGGAAAACCAGCCAACTCTAGGAATTGACTCTTGGGCTGGAGGTGAGGCCTGGGACTGTCGTTGACAGGTTTGATTGTGAGGAAAGCAGCCTCAAGCCAAGCCAGTAGGTTGAGAAAGGCAGAGCAGAATGATGGAAAAGGTCTGTCACGGGCTGCAGATGTAACTAGTTAAGGTCATACTCAAGTAGGATGTGCCCATAGTCCAATCTGACTGGTGTCCTTGCAAGAAGAGGAGACACAGAAAGAAGATGGCCCTGTGACGATGGAGGCAGAGACTGGTGTCTCTCCTGTGGCCTCCGCGGGAACGTGGCCCAGCTGACAACTGATTTTGGACTTCTAGCCTCCAGAACTATAAGGCAATAAGTTTCTCTTCTTTGAAGCCATCCAGTGGGTGCGATTTTTTAATGACAGCCCTAGGAAATGAATCCAGGTCCTTCCCACCTATCCACCAGCCCTACCTTGAGATCACTTGTTATGCATAATACATAATAGCATTTTTTCTTTATCATCCCACCTAGTTGGAGAGGGCTTTTTGTTTTGTTTTTGGGCTTTTGCATTTTATTTTATTTATTTTTGATTGCTCTGGGTCTTCACTGCTGCGCGCGGGCTTTCTCTAGTTGCGGTGAGCAGGGTTGCTCTCTCGCTGCAGCGCGCAGGCTTCCATAGCAGTGTCTTCTCTTGCAGAGCACAGGCTCTAAAGCAGGGACTCAGACGTGGTGATGCACCGGGTCAGTTGCCCCGAGGCATGTGGAATCCTCCCAGACCAGGGACTGAACCCATGTCCCCTACACTGGCAGGTGGATTACTATCCACTGCACCACCTGGGAAGTCCTGCTTTTGTTTTTTAATTGCAATAGTTTCTGGACTGACACCCATTAGGTCTTTATATTCCTCAGGCTGCTGTCCTTAACCTCTTCTCTGGACAACACTCCTTCCTGGGGAGATCTCAGCCACTCTCACAGCTTCCAATATCACATATCCTAACTCTGTATCCCCAGCCCACACTGCACTCCTGAACTACATATCCAGTATCTAGCTAACACCCATCCTCGGACATTCCCCTCAAACTCAGTGGGTCAAATTTTGATCCCACCCCCCCCACCCCTTCAGCTGTACCTTCCATGTTCTCTGCTTCTGTGAATGTTACAACTGTTGACTCAGATGTCCACGCAAGACACCTGAGCAAGGATGTCAGTCCATCATCTTTCCTTCATGTCTGGAACATCCACAAATTCTGTTGATTCTGCCTTTTCTCCCTAAAATCTCTTCTATCCATCCTCTCTTTGCCATCCCATTTCACTGAAAGAATGTTAAGGCTCCATCATTTTCCCCTGGGATCTTATAACATCTATTTATAACGTTGGCCAACTCTCCACATTACCAAGGGTTTAAAATGCATCTTTGAAAGTTTGGTAAAATCCCTAGTGAAGTTATCTGGGGCTATAGTGTTTTTTTGTGGAGAAATTTTTTTTAAATTACAGATTCAATTTCTTCAATAGATATGCTGCTGCTGCTGCTAAGTCGCTTCAGTTGTGTCCGACTCTGTGCGACCCCATAGACAGCAGCCCACCAGGCTCCCCCGTCCCTGGGATTCTCCAGGCAAGAACACTGGAGTGGGTTGCCATTTCCTTCTCCAATGCATGAAAGTGAAGAGTGAAAGTGAAGTCGCTCAGTCGTGTCTGACTCTTAGCGACCCCATGGACTGCAGCCTACCAGGCTCCTCCGTCCATGGGATTTTCCAGGCAAGAGTACTGGAGTGGGGTGCCATTGCCTTCTCCTTAATAGTTATGAGGATTTCGAAATATTTATTTCCCTTTTGTCAATTTTCTAAGTGTGTTTCCCTAGGTGTTTGTCTATTTCATTTAAATTTTTGAATGTATTAGAATAAAATTGTTTGTTATAACATCTTTGTATTAGTTTCCTGGGGCTGTTCTACCAAAATCTCACAGACTGTGTGGCTTAAAACAACAGAAATTTACCGTCTCGCAGTCTGGAGTCTGGAAGTCGGAAATCAAGGTGTCAACTGGTCCACACTCCTCTGAAAGCCATAGAGGAGACCCTTCCTTACCCTTCTAATTTACAGTGGGGGTCATCGCCCCTTGCTGTCCCTTGACTTGCCAGGGCATCACTCTAGTCTCTGCCTCCTTTGTCACGTGACAATCTCTTTCTGTGTGTCTGCCTTCTGCTTTTCCTATAAGAAGCCTATTCATACGCAAGTAGAACCCACCCAACAAACTGGCGCACCCTACTCTAATATAACCTTATCTTAACCTGATTACATCTGCAAAGACCCTAGTTCTAAATAAGGTCAAATGCTGAGACACTGGGAGTTAGAACTTCTACGTATAATTGGGGGAGGGCATAATTCAATCCGTAGCAGACTAATTATCCTTGTAGTATTTTCATTTTACTTTAAAAAAAAATTTTCTGGCCAAGCTGCATGGCATGTGGGATCTTGGTTCCCCAATCGGGAGCTGAACCTGTGCCCCCTGCACTGGCAGCAACAGAGTCTTACTCATGGACCACCAGGGAAGTCCCTGTCCTTTTATTATCTGATTATATTTAATGCACTTGTAAAAAATGTTAAAAGCGAAGAAAATCTTACAGTAATAACAAAATTGGAAGATTTCCATTACTTTTTTTTTCTTCAAGATTTCTTGCATAATTACAGTAATAAAGACAGATTGGAATAGGGGCAACCATAGGTACATAGACTAACGGAACAAAATAGAAACTCCAGAAATAAACACAAACATATATGGATACTTGGTTTATGACGAAGATGACACTGTATAGCAATGGTAAAAGAAGGATCTTTGTGGTTGCCAAGAAGGGGAGGCGTGGATTGGAAGTTTGGGATTAGCAGAAGCGAACCTATATTATACACAGGATGGATAAACAACAAGATCCTAGCACAGGGAATTGTGTTCAGTAACCTGTGATAAATCATAACGGAAAAAATATGAAAAATAATGTATACATACATATATAGAGGAATCATTTTGCTGTAGAGCAAAATTTAACACAACATTATAAATCAACTTTGAACTGTGGTGCTGGAGAAGACTCCTGAAAATCCCTTGGACTGCAAGGAGATTAACCAGTCAATCTTAAGGGAGATCAACACTGAATATTCACTGCAAGGACTGATACTGAAGCTGAAGCTCCAGTATTTTGGTCATCTGATACGAACAGACGACTCATTGGAAAGGTCCTTGATGCTGGGAAAGATTGAGGGCAAAAGGAGAAGAGGGTGTCAGGGGATGAGATGGCTGGACAGCATCACCGATGCAATGAACATGAACTTGGGCAAACTCTGGGATATGGTGAGGGACAGGGAGGCCTGGTGTGCTGCAGTCCATGGGGTCACAAAGAGTCAGACACGACTGGGCAACTGAACAACAACAGTAAATCAACGATACGTCAATAAAACAAAATTTTAAGAAACCACAAAGAAATGCCATTTTACATCCACCAGGATGGCTAAAATAAAAGAAAGACAGTAACAAGTGATGGTGAGGATGTGGCAAAATTAGAGCCTTCAGACACTGTTGGTGAGGATATAAAGTGGTGCAGCCACTTTGGAAAATGGTTTGGAAGTTTCTCAAGATGTTAAACATAGTATGACTTAGGTTTAACATGACCTAGAAATTCCACTCTAGGTATATACCCAAGAAGGAAGAAAATACATGTTCATAGAAAAATTAGTACACAATGTTCACAGCAGCCTTATTTATAATAGCTAAAAAGTGGAAACAATCCAAATTTCAATCAAACAATGCATGATCAGTAAAGGTGGCCTATCCATACAAGCGAATAATATGAATATTATTCATAAAAGGAATGATATATGGGGGACTTACCTGGTGGTCCAGTGGTTAAGACTCTGTGCTTCCACTGCAGAGGGCACTGGTTCGATCCCTGGTCAGGGAACTAAGATCCCACAAGCTTCATGGGGTGGCCAAAAAAAAAAAAAGAAAAGAATGAAGTATTGATTCATGCTATGACAGATGAAACTTGGAAACATTACACTAAGGGAAATGAGCCAGTGACAAAGACCACATTTGTTTGATTCCATTTACATGAGATGTCCAGAACAGACAAACCTATAGACAGAAAGTAGATTAGTTGCTGCTTGGAGTTAGGACTGGGTAGGGGATAGGAAGGGGAAACAAAAGCGACTGCTAACAGGTGTGATGGAAGTGTTCAAAAATTAGGTCATGGTGGTGCTTGCTCCGTTCTGTGACTATAGGAAAAATCTGCACTGTATACTGAACATGGGCCAATGTTTGCGGCATGTAAATGGTATCTCAATAAACTTGTTTTGTTTTTTTTTAAGTCATTAAAAACCATATTGTCAGGGACTTCTCTGGCAGTTCAGTGGTTAAGACTCCACCTCGTCAAGGAATTAAAGGTCCTGTGTGCTGCAAGATGTGACCAGAAACACAAGAAAGCCTACTGCCAGCCCTCAAGCTGCCAGTTCCAGAGGCCGCTGTCCCCTCCCCCACTCTTGCTTGACCTCTCAGCAGCCTGGCAGCTGCCCATCCCCTCCTCTTGCCTTTCATGACATCACCCCTCCGGGCTCACTCACCACACCTGCTCAGTCTCCTTTGCTGGCTCCGCCACCAGCCTCTGAATGCTAGAGGGCCCAGGGCTTTGCGTAAGGCCTTCTGACCATCTCTATTGATACTTCATTCCTTTTGGAGTTTATTCAGTCCTCTCCCATAAATTTATTTTATTTTATTAATTTTTACTTTTTGGTCAAGCCTCGTGGCATGTGGGATCTTAGTTCCCTGACCTGGGAATGGAGCCTGTGACCCCTGCCTTGGAAGCACAGAATCTTAACCACTGGACCACCAGGGAGGTCTCTCCCATGACTTTAAATGACCATGGCATGACTTTAAATGCCTTCTCATTGGCTGATGACGCCAAATAAATCAGAACCTCTCCCCAGATTTCTATAACTGCTTATTCACTATTTCCCTTTGGTGATCTGGTTATCTCAAACTTAGTATGTTGAAATATAAGCTTTATATTATCAGTTTCCCACTCCACCACCAATCCTGTTTCCTCCCAGGTTTTCTAGTCTCAGTAAATGACACCATCAGTCACACAATTGCCCAAGTCAACCTTAATAGATGTATTTTCCTCCTGCCCTATACCTGATCATTCAGCATCTTCCACTTCCAAAATGCACCCAGACCCACCCACTCTTTTTCCTCTATTCACCCTACAAGTCATCATAAGCTTTCCACGGCAACAGCTTCCTAACTCTTCTCTGCGTGTTCACTCAATATGTTACTTTCCCGATTAAGATCCCTCACTTAAGGGATTTAAGGAATTAAGTTTAAGGAATTCCTCACTTAAGGAATTAAGATTCCCGACACATGTCAAGCCTGACCTGCCCCAGGACCTTTGAACATGCTGTCCCTCCGCCCGAAATGCTCTTCCCCCAACTCTCCATATGGACCATCCATCCTCTACCTTTCTCCCTCAGCCCACGTCACCTCCTCAAGGGAGATTTCCCTACACCGTCTGTGTTCTTCCCTCAGTCCAATTAATCTCTGATATTCATGATGTCTTTTCCTTCATGGCACTTACCACAACCAGTAATTAACTTCTGTATTTTACTTACCTTGGTTCATCAATGCAATCATTATCTATCATGTCTCCTCTGTACCAGGCACTGTTTGTTGTTGTTGATTAGTCATTCAGTCATGTCCAACTCTTTGCAACCCCATGGACTGTAGCCCACCAGCCTCCTCTGTCCATGGGATTTTATACGCAAGAATATTGGAATGGGTTGCCATTTCCTTATCCAGGAGAGAGTCCCAACCTAGGGAAGGAACCTGCGTCTCCTGCATTGGCAGGTGGATTCTTTACTACTGAGCCACTGGGGAAACCCCACCGGCTACTGTGGCCCTGCTAAGGATAAAGTCGTCATCAAATAGACAGGGTTCCCGTCCCAAGGCAGCATACAATTTAGTAGAAGATAAAGATATTAATTGGAGAAGGGAATGGTAACCCACTCCAGTATTCTCGCCTGGAGAATCCCATGGACAGAGAAGCCTGGCGGGCCACAGTCCGTGGGGTCACAAGGAGTTGGACACGACTAAAGTGACTGAGCGCTGAGTACTGATATTAATCAAATAATCCTACAAAGGACAACATAGCCACAAACTCTGATCAGTGCTCGGATGAGAAACTGTTAGAAGATCACATTCCTAGTATTTCCTGGACGCTTATGTGCCAGACACATAAGTTACAACCCATCAAACCAGGGACTTGTCGGACCCAGTTGACTTGTGGGGAAACCAAGGCTGAGTGCATATAAGAAATCCAAAGTCACATAACTAGCTGGTGTCCGAGCTGAGGTAAAGTCAAGTGTGTCTGCTCTCAGAGCCGGAGTTCCCGGCCACCACGACGCCCAGTCTCATGACACTCCATCTCATTTTCTGCTTTCCCTCCTTCCTCTGTGAGCACATTGGTCAGAGTCTTCACCATCATATCCACCCCCTCTGCTCACTCCCCAGATTCTGGTGCTTCTTTGGTTTCTGTTCTCAGCCTTCTCTCCCCAGGGGCATCCCAGCTGGGTTGGAGCTGAAATGTGTACGTCAGTCACGAAGAGCCAGGCAAATTTTGGAAAGCAATCTGGTACTACTTATTTAAATAACAACCTGGCAATTCTGTTCCTGAGATCCCAAAGTTAATTCTCCCAGGAGCTCTTGAGGTTTCCTGAATGAGGGGAATCATGACAGCTTGTCCTTTGATGGGGTGAGGCTGGGCACCTGGGCGTTCATCACCAGGTGGGTGCATGGGTACTTGTGGAGGCGCATGACTTGGAGGATTATGCATTCACTGAAGCAACAGAATCCAGGTAGACATGAAGAGTGCTCAGTGAAAAAGACAAGAAACAGAAATAGACCTATAGCAAAGTATCAGTTACATAAATTAAAGATGCGTGCTCGCAAAACAAAAATACACATTGTATGGAAACATATCAAAGCAAAACACAAACTAAACAAAATAGAACGGTTGTTAGAGGGATACAAGAATGCATGCAGGAATATGCATGGACCACGTGTCCTGGTTTGCCCACAGCCATCCTGGTTTACCCCTGAGGTCCCAGCATAATGATTTTTAAAGTCCCTCTTTTTCTTCTCAAAAGTGTTCTTGCTTGTGTGATAGACGGTCACTCTAGGTATGGAAATAAGGGGAAGAAATAAATAAGAGAGAGATCGTATGCAGATTTGGTGATGATAACACAGAATGAGGATTGTGGTTCCCTTGAGCTCCCACATCTAAGATCCCAAAGCAAAATCAAAGAGTAAACAACCACAACAAGGCAAGCAAGCAAACAAAAAACCCAGACCCCAAAAGTACACCCTAGGATTTGAACAAGACCTGTGTCTCTGAGCATCTCCCTCTGTGCGCTGACCCACTGGGTTGAGGACCGTTCGTGTGTGGCAACAGAGACTCTGTCCATATTTGGATTCCACCCACATAGAGGCAGGTCAGGTGCGGTGGGTGGGGTGGGTGGGAGGTTGGGAGCAGCTAGCAGAGGCCAAATTAGAATTTCTGGGCCTCTGGGAGAGAATTCACCACATATGGAGACACCTAGCACAGTAAGGGACATCCGCCAAAAGTGCCCAATGGTCATAGGAGGGCAAAGATCTAGGTACTGATCCGGGTGCTGCAGAGCAGCTCATTCAGAGGAGCCCCCAGAAGCTAGCGGATGGCAGGTATCTACCTGGGGAACAAGGGCTCCAAAGGCGACACTGTTATTTTTCTCAGGGTATAACATACACCAAGTACGTAAAATTCTCTAATCTTAAGGCACAGCTTGAAATTTTACCATGGAATCACCAACCAGATTAAGATACAGACCTTTTCCAGCATCTCAGAAAAGTCCCTCTTTTTCCTTTCCATCTCTTTGTCCCCTCTGACCCAGGTGACTACTATTCTGATTTCTGGAAACAGAATAGTTTTGTCTGCCCTTGAAACTCCTATGAATGGAATCATACGATATGAGCTGTTTTTGTGCCTGGACTCTTTTCGTCCACATACCATATGTGACTGTAATCTATAGCATCACGTGTGTCAGCAACTTGTACTTTTTTTTCTTATGCTGCACCACACAGGCTGCAGGATCTCAGTTCCCTGACCAGGGATTGAACCCAGGCCATGGCAGTGAAAGCCTGGAATCTTAACCACTAGACTACCAGGGACTCCCAGCAACTTGTACTTTTGTATGTAAAACATTGTATTCCATTGGAAGGACACGCCATAATTTGCTTCTCCATTCTTCTGGTGATGAATGTTGGGCTATATCCACTCTGAGCTATGAATAAATCTGCTATGGAAGTCCTTTTTTTAAAAAAAGAATCTCACCGTGAGAGCTGTATGGTCTATGACAGTCTCATCGCCAAAGGGGAAGGAGCTCTCCCCTCTGACCTCCCAGCAAGTGGCCACACGCCTGTGAACCCCCTACAGCTTCTGCATACCTGGGCAGAGCTCCATGAGGCTGCTGGTGCCAATGAGAGGGCAGGCACAATGGATCCCTGTCCTGCAGAGGTAGCGTTCATGTCTAATGACTCAGATGGATTCGTGAATGTGGGTCAGACGTTTTAAGATGCCAGGAGTTCTTTGGAAAAACTTTGCAATCATCCATAGGTGGGACTTTGAGTTAGTAAAATTGATAGTTACCCTGTTAATGTGATAGCATTTGTCCCCATGAACTGGTGATGCTAAGGGAGAACCAGATGACATTATCACAGTAAAAAGAACTACCTTTCACTTAGTCTCCCCAAATCAAAACCCAAGTGTTATCACAGACCCTCTCCTCCATCTTTCAAAACTAATTGGCCACCAAATCCCATTCAACTTGTTAACAATTTTCTGATCCATAATTTCCTCTGTATTGCTGTAGCCACTGTTCTCACCCAAGCTTCTGTCATTTCTCTTTGTGTGATGATTAATTTTATGTGTCAGTGAACTGGATCACAGAGTGCCTATACATTTGGGCAAATACTATTCTGGGTGTATCTGTGAAGGTGCTTCTGGATGAGATTAACTTTTGAATTGTTAGAACTGAGTAAAGCAGATTGCCCTCCCTACTGTGGGTGAGCCTCATCCAATCAGTTGAAAGTTTGAATAGACCAAAAGGCTGACACTTCCATGGGTAAAGGGGAACTCCTCCTGCCTGGGTGCATGATCTGGGATTTTGTTTTGTCTGGTCTTCAGAACTCAGACTGAAACATCAGCTCTTCCTGGATCTTAAGTCTGCTGGCTTTCCAATCAGATATACACACACTGACTCTTCTGTATCTCCAGCATGGCAACTGTAGATGTTAGAAATTCTCAGCCTCTCTAATCTTATCAACCAACATATAAACCTCTTTATACAGAAATAGTTTATAGAGAGAGGGAGAGTTCTCTGGAGAACTTTGATTATTTCCTTGACCTTCCATACTACTTTCAGAGTGATTTTCCCAAAACATAATCTGAATATGTCTTTTAGATGTTTTGCTTTCTTCAATAACTTCCCATGGTCTTCAGGATAAAATTAAAACTCTTTAGTATTTATTCAAAATCCTTTACGATAAACCCCTCCACTACTTTGTCATATCTTCTCTTACCTCTTTGCCCAGGTTGTCCTTCAAAAGGACTGTGCCACCACCTGCCTAGGTCTTTGCACAAACTTCCCCAGATGCCCTGCAGGTCTAAGGCTTGAGAGCTCATTCAGGGCCTGCTAGGTAACCACTATTGCTCCAGTTCCATGCGCAGAGCCCAGGAATACACATGACCAGGCTATGCTGGAGAATCTGAGTCAAGTGTAGATCGTGCCTCAGTGTACTATATACACGTAGCAGCCACTGTTTGCTACGCACTTGGTCCAGGCAAAGGGAATCTCCTCTGAGAATGCTGTGTAGGTTACAAGCCGATGCTCTAGTCTTGGGTCTAGATATGGATATGTGCATTACTGGAAGCTGAATTCCAGGACTTCATTTTTGCATAAGAACCAGGAAAAGATTAATGTTTGCTTAATATGCTAGCTTTTTAAAATGCATAATTTTCTCTGATTTTTTTCATTCTAATATTCACTCTGCACCTAATCATGTATTTATAATTGCATTATTTTTCTCAAAGAGAACCCTTCCAAACTTCCACATTTCAAACCCATAAAACCTTGAGACATGTACTCGTCTGGAAGGAGACAGGCTTCCAGAAAATCCAATGGAACCCTTATTTACACAGAAGTTCTCACCTGTAACTATGGGCCACTGTCCTAGGGAAGGTTGTTGGTATCTCTGCCATGTGTCCTGACTTCCTTCCTAGCTGATGAGTAAGGACACCCTGTTTGATTTACCTATTCAAGTGGGGTCTGCACCTGGTCTTTCTCTCAGTCCAAACCTAATGTGGACACAGTTGTTACCCACTTCTTTCATCTGGCTTCCTCCTTCTTGCTCTTTTGGATTCAGCTCAGGAGCCACTGTCTCCTGGGAGCCTTCCCTGATGCTCTCAGGGTAGGCTGGGTGCCCACTCACTGTAGACCTTCAATAATGGTTAGTTGAATGAATGAATGAATAAATGAATGAAGCTGATCCATCAAATGATCCCTTTCTGGCCCTAGAAAAATATGTCCTTTTTGGTTGGCTCCTGTGGAATCCAGGCCTTCCATGTCCAGCAGTGCCCCTAGTTCTCTGCTTTCTGGATTGCTCCTTGCCCAGCATCCTGAATCTCCCATTCCGGATGCCTCCAGACAAAGGCGGCTTCTTTTTCTGTTTTCATGCTTGACCTCCTCTCTTACAGCTCCTGGCCTGGGCACTTACTGTGGCAAGAGACTTCACTTCCTATCTGTCATCCAGGTCGCCCAGCACCTCCATGAGGTGTTTTTTTTTTTTTTTTTTTGCTAGAGTTGTGTTTGTTTGCTAGAGCTGCCAGAACCAAGTGCCACAGATAGGGTGACCCAAACAACTGAAGTTACTTACAGTTCTGGAGACTAGGAGTTCAAGGTCAAGGTGTCAGCAAGGTTGATTCCTTCTGAGGCCTCTGTCCTTGGCTTACAGATGCCGAATTCTCCTCCCTATGTCTTCACAGTTTCCTCCCTCTGTGCATGTCCTGTCTTAATCTCTCTTCTTATAAAGATACCAGTCATACTGGCTTAGGGCTCATTTTTACTATAATTATTATCTCTTTAAAGGCCCCCGTTTACAAACCCATCAAGTAAAGCAACATTCTGAGGTATTAGGAATTAGGAATTCAACATATGACTTTGGTGGGAGGGGCATTATTCAGCTACATAACAGAGTTTTCTTCATTCTATGTATAAGGACCCTGATACCCAAAGGGATTAAGTAACTTTCCGTTACTGTGCGAGCTGCTATAACAGAGCTAGCATAGACTGGGTGGTTCAACAACGATAATTCATTTTTCAGAGTTCCGGAAGCTTGGGAAGTTCAAGATCAAGTCTTCTGCAGATACATGTCTGAAGAGAGCCTGCTTCCTGGCTTGTAGAGAGCTGCTTTCTCAGTGTCCTCACAGGGCCAAGAGAGGGGCCATGTCTCATGCTTATTCTTATAAGGGCACTAGTCCCATTCATGAGGTCTCCACCCTCATGATCTAACTACCTTCCAAAGGCCCCACTTCCAAAAAGCAAATTAGGCTTCAACATATGAATTAGGGGGTCACAGTCTAAAGCACTTGCCATGGTCACTCAGGCAGCAGGTTGAGGAGTGAGGCCTTCTGACCCCAAGTCCTGCTGACTTCTGTCCCACCCACAGCCTCTGTTCCCTGGGCTTCTCCAAGAGCTCTCTGTTCCCACTGTCGTTTTCCCACCATTTCATTTCCTACAAAGTGACATACCTCTGTGTGCCACGTGAACACTGGTGGCCAGGGCCACATAACCGGAGGACCCAGGATGGGGAGTTCTGAGGCCAGTCCAGGCAGCGGCAGTGGTTGGCAGGGGCGGGGGTGAGGTTGTAGGATAAAGGAGAGGCCAAGGGTCCGGATCTTGGCAGCCAAACCACCTAGGTTCAAATCCAGGTTCACTCATTCTCTAACCCTGTGGTCCCGGCCAAGTTACTCAAGCCCTCAGTGCCTCCGTTTTCCCATCTGTGAAATGGTGATAATAACCGTACCCACATCATCGGTTACTGAGTCGATTGGATGAGTCAGCTGTGAACAGCAGCCAGCACTTAGTACACTGTGACTGAGTGACCGCAATGATGATCGTGACTATCATTTTCTAGGGATGAGGTTTCCTGAGTTTGGTATTCTCCATGCTCTGTTGAGTGACATTGCTCTGAGGCAGGAATGGGCCTGGATTCCTGTTGGAGGCTCGTGGGGGGAAGCACAGGCTGAGATGGACAGACGGTCTGGATTATGCCCGGAGCTCGGGCGTAATGACGCTTGCCCTCACCTTAGAGCCAGGAGACACAAGGGTCTTGGGGTTTCCAGCTGGTAGTGCCCTGCAGAGATCTCTGTGGCCATCCCTCTGCCTCCAGGCAGCCCTTTTGTATATCCTTTGCTAGGATGAGGCCTTGAAGAGCTGGGTGACAGCGTGTGGCTGCCAAGAAGTTTTATGGTGCCTCCTACTAGCTGTGACTTCTATTTCGGGACCCACAAAGGTCAAAGTCAATCCCTGCCTGCAGGAATGACGAGACGCGTGCAGGGAGCAGCTGGGTTCCCCAGCCTCCTGGGTCCCACTAACCGCGAGGCACGAACCTCGAACCCATCAAGCACAGGGGTTGACATAAACTCCAGGGCTGAGCCCCAAGGCGCTGCTCTGTGTGAATCCCCAGTGAGCCCCAAATGGAGAGAAATACAACTTCTCACAGCTCATTCTGAGCCCTGCCCACCCCCCACCTTCTCCATCACTCAGCCAATGGCAGAGCTTAGCTAACAATTAAATACAGTAGCAGGTTAAAACTGCCCCGCCTGCCTGCCCAGGCTGCTGTTGGCTATGGCGGGCCTGGGCTCCCCACCCAGCCTGATGCTGGCACTGAAAACTGGCTCGCAAAACACCCTGTAAAAGAAGGTCCAGGGGCCAGTGGGCCAGGATCACGACCAGAGCCGCGTCCTCACACCTTGTCGCTGTCACAGGAGCTTGCTTTTGCTTCACCCCATTTCCCAGGAGTCTGGTAGATCTATGGTGGGCCCAGCTAGTCTACTCGACTTATAGATAGAGTGCCCTCAGGGTGTTGATGGAGATCCTACCCAGACCCTGTGCAGAGAGAAGCCAGCTGAGGTGGATGGGAAAGGACACCCAAAGGATCCCACCAAAGGGATCAGAAGCCTCAGGTTTCAATCCTGGGCCTGCTGCCTGCTGGCCGCGACCCTGGAAATCAGTGGTCCTCAGACTCTGGTGTCTGAGCAGCAGCATCTGCATCACCTAGGAACTTCTTGGAACACCAGTCAACAGGCCCCACTCCAGACCCACTGAGTCAGAAACTTAAGCTGGAGCCCCGCCATCTGAGTTTTAACAAGCCCTCCAAGTGACGCCGGTACTCGCTGAAGCTCCAACCACTGTCTTAACTCATTTCCTTTGTCTGAGACTCACTTTCCTAGTCTGGAAAATGGGGAAAAGACATACGTTTTCCAGGTGTTGTATTTAACGAGATTATAGTACATGACAGACAGGCATCACCTGGTCACAGAGAAGAAGCCCGCAAGTGTTGCTGCTGGAGGGCTGAGGATGCGGGATATCGCTGGCATCTGAGCCCCCATCCACACTCGATGCAGGAGGCTGCCTCTCGCTTGGCCTTGGCTCTGAGGGATTCTCAAGTCAGACCTCATGTCACGAACCATCAGGGGGACTGAGTGAGCAGGTGACACCAAAGGTCTAGCAAAGTTACAGGCGGGAAAGAGCAAGAAGGCAGAAGAACAGACACAACAGGGTTAGAGATCAAAAGAGAACAAGGAAAGGTGCAAGGAAAAAGGAGAATTTGTGCTGGTAAGTGTGTGATGCCACACTCATTTTGTTGCCTTTGGTGCCGATGGTCACTCATTTGGAAAAATACTTGTGGGGAACTTCCCTGGTGGTCCAGTGGCTAAGACTCTGCACTCCCAATGCAGGTGCCCCAGGTTCGATCCCTGATCAGGGAACTGGATCCCACACGCCACAATTAAAGCTCCTGAATGCTGCAGTGATCATTGATGATCCTGTGTGCTGCAGCTAAGACCTGGCTCAGCCAATAAAACTTTTTTTAAAAAAAAGAAAAAGAAAAACACTTGTGGTCCTAGAGTTGTCACCAAGGAGAAAGGCCTCACGTGTCATTGCTTCCACACAACCCAATGTGTACCCTGTACCCCATCCTGCCATAGTCTCCCATGTTGCCTGTCCCTGGGTTGAAATACCCTGCTCCCCATTTTTGTCATCAGGAAAGTGCTTACTAGGCATCTTCTCTATGTAGGATGCCAATGATGTATTTTTTAAGGGAGGTGACATGTTTCCTGCCTTGTAAGGGATTTCTTATCTGGTAACTTCAGAAGAAAAATATATTCTGGCATCTAAGCTGACCCATAGCCCTTACCAGAAGCTGCACTGCCCACAGAGTGTCTATTGGGTTGGGTGTGGTCCTGCGGGACTGTCTTTATGTATTTGTGAGAAAGAAAGTGAGAGGAGGAGAGAAGGGAGTGGGCTGCAGACACCACATCTCCTGGAAGACCATGTGACATGTCTGTTTCTCTTATGCTTCAGTACCTGCTGCTAGTGGTAAAGAACCCACCCGCCAATGCAGGAGACTGCATGAGCTACAAGGGCTGCAGGTTTGATTCCTGGGTCAGGAAGATTCCCCGGAGGAGGGCATAGCAACACACTCCAGTATTTTTTTTCATTTATTTTTATTAGTTGGAGGCTAATTACTTTACAGTATTGTAGTGGTTTTTGCCATACATTGACAAGAATCAGCCATGGATTTACACGTGTTCCCCATCCCGATCCCCCCTCCCACCTCCCTCCCCACCCCATCCCTCTGGGTCTTCCCAGTGCACCAGCCCTGAGCACTTGTCTCATGCATCCAATCTGGGCTGGTGATCTGTTTCACCCTTGATAGTATACTTGTTCAATGTTATTCTCTCAGAACATCCCACCCTCGCCTTTTCCCACAGAGTCCCAAAATCTGTTCTGTACATCTGTGTCTCTTTTTCTGTTTTGCATATAGGGTTGTTGTTACCATCTTTCTAAATTCCATATATATGTGTTAGTATGCTGTAATGTTCTTTATCTTTCTGGCTTACTTCACTCTGTATAATGGGCTCCAGTTTCATCCATCTCATTAGAACTGATTCAAATGAATTCTTTTTAATGGCTGAGTAATATTCCATGGTGTATATGTACCACAGCTTCCTTATCCATTCGTCTGCTGATGGGCATCTAGGTTGCTTCCATGTCCTGGCTATTATAAACAGTGCTGCGATGAACATTGGGGTGCACGTGTCTCTTTCAGATCTGGTTTCCTCGGTATGTATGCCCAGGAGTGGGATTGCTGGGTCATATGGCAGTTCTATTTCCAGTTTCTTAAGGAATCTCCACACTGTTTTCCATAGTGGCTGTACTAGTTTGCATTCCCACCAACAGTGTAAGAGGGCTCCCTTTTCTCCACCCCCTCTCCAGCATTTATTGCTTGTAGACTTTTGGATAGCAGCCATCCTGACTGGTACTCCAGTATTTTTGCCTGGAGAATTCCACAGAGAAGCTTGGCGGGCCTCAGTCCATGGGGTCGCAAAGAGTCGGACACGACTGAGCGACTTAGCTCACACACACACACCTGGCTCTCCCAGACATCAGGTAACAACCACATTTCAGAGGCAGTGGGAATCCAGAATCCTAGGATCCCAGGGCAGGCAAGCAACTTACATCTTTGTCTATCCATCCTTTTGCCTCTAGGCAGGGCAGTCATCAAACAGTCCTAAGAGAGAACTGTCCATCCTTTTTGTGTACGTTCTCCACAAGCTTCTGAGTCTGAGTGGTCCATGTTACCAAAAAATAACCATAAAAATTGCTACTATTTTTAATCTACTGAGCTACGTGTATGGTCTTGCATATACATTATCTGTTGTCTTCACCATTGCACTGGAGAGTGGAGCTATTCATCTTTGTTTTTCTTAGTGAGAAAAACTGAAGCCGAGAGAGGTCACATTACCTGCCCAAGGGCACATGAGAAGGAGTAGATTCAGAGTTTGAACCTAGTTCTCTCTAATTTCAATGCTCTTTCCACAGCATTGCCCAACTGTAAAACTTTCCCTGTCTTATCACTCATGAATTCATTCAGTTAACATATATTTTTGAGCATCTGCTTTATGCCAAGCATTGTGCCAGCAGAACAGCTAAATGGAATTTCTTCTATTTTTATATAAGCTAATTCTTACTTACCCTTCTTAGTAGGGAAAAAGATGCAGGTTGATCAATGAGTGATTATTTGGGGGTTGAGTCAAACACGCTGCTGTTGTTCAGTCGCTAAGTCCTGTCCAGCTCTTTGCGAACCCATGGACTGCAGCACCCCAGGCTCCTCTGTCCTCCACTGTCTCCGAGAGTTCGCTCAAATCTATATCCATTGAGTTGGTGATGCTATCTAACCATTTCACCCTCTGCTACCCCCTTCTCCTTTTGCCTTCAGTCTTTCCCAGCAAACACGGGAACACGACAGATCCAAGAAAGGAGCTTTAGGCCCTTAATTCTCTCTTGTTTGTTGTTCCCACACACCTTTCCACCAGCCTGAGAGGCAGATCAGAGTTATTTATGACTAGAAGGGGGAACCATGGGAAGGTCTTCAAGGGCAAGGATGAGAGGGTCCTGTACAGGGGCACACTCCTAGTGTTTGGAATTGAGATGGTTATCTCAATTCAGTCAGTTTAGTCACTCAGTTATGTCTGACTATTTCCAACCCCATGGACTGCAGCACGTCAGGCTTCCCTGTCCATCACCAACTCTCCGAGTTTACTCAAACTCCTGTCCATTGAGTAGGTGATGCCATCCAACCATCTCATCCGCTGTCATCTGCTTCTCCTGCCTTCAATCTTCCCCAGCATCAGGGTCTTTTCCAGGGAGTCAGTTCTTTGCATCAAGTGGCCAAAGTATTGGAGTTTCAGCTTCAGCATCAGTTCTTCCAATGAATAGTCAGGACTGATTTCCTTTAAGATGGACTGGTTTGATCTCCTTGCAGTCCAAGGGACTCTCAAGAGTCTTCTCCAACACCACAGTTTAAAAGCATCAATTCTTCGGCCCTCAGCTGTCTTTATAGTCCAACTCTCACATCCATACATGACTACTGGAAAAACCATAGCTTTGACTTGATGGATCTTTGTAGGCAAAGTAATATCTCTGCTTTTTAATATGCTGTGTAGGTTGGTCATAGCTTTTTTTCCAAGGAGCAAGCGTCTTTTAATTTCATGGCTGCAGTCACCATCTGCAGTGATTTTGGAGCCCCAAAAATAAAGTCTGCCACTGTTTCCATTGTTTCCCCTTCTATTTGCCAGGAAGTGATGGGACCAGATGCCATGATCTTAGTTTTCTGAATGTTGAGTTTTAAGCCAGCTTTTTCACTCCCCTCTTTCACTTTCATCAAGAGGCTCTTTAGTTCTTCTTCGCTTTCTGCCATAAGGGTGGTGATCTGTGATTCTGAGGTTATCGATATTTCTCCTGGCAGTCTTGATTCCAGCTTGTGCTTCATCTATCCTTGCATTTCACATGATGTATTCTGCATATAAGTTAAATAAGCAGGGTGACAATATACAGCCTCGATGTACTCCTTTCCCAATGTGGAACTAGTCCATTGTTCCATGTCCAGTTCTAACTGTTGCTTCTTGACCTGCATACAGATTTCTTAGGAGCCAGGTCAAGTGGTCTGGTATTTCCCTTCTCTTTAGGACTTATCCACATTTTGTTGTGATGCACACAATCAAAGGCTTTGCCGTAGTCAATAAAGCAGAAGTAGATGTTTTCCTGGAACTCTCTTGCTTTTTTGATGATCCAACAGATGTTGGCAATTTGATCTCTGATTCCTCTACCTTTTCCAAACCCAGCTTGAACATGTAGAACATCTGGATGGTTATCTAAGTTTATCTAAATATTCCTCATAGGTGTTTCCAGTCCCTTCCATTTCTGGATCCTGCAAAAGAAAGAAAGAGAGAAAGATGGAGAGAGTTTGTTCTGAGATGGATCAGAACTTCCACAAGGGCCAATACCTGCCTGCAGTCGCTGGTCTCTTGGTCCTGGAGATGAGTGACAGCTTCCCCTGACACCTGCTCTAATCCAAGATTGCACTTCCCTGGCTCCACCCCATAAGGATTGTCCTTGACCTTCGAGAGACTCCAAGGTCTTCTTGGTCACCTCGGGTAAAAATAAGTAAATCAAGAGGAGACAGCATGGCAGATTTGTCCCCTTTAATGCAAAAAGAACTATAGCAATAGGCCTTGTAGAGAATATGTCGAACGTGCCATTGTTATGGAACAGGCTGCTTGGCCATGGGCAGTTTCACAGGCTTTTGGAGTTGGTGGAGAAGAGGGTCCTGGGAGCACTGCCTGGGTTGCCATTTCACACAGCTGCTGTCTGCTGAGGCTGGCTTCCCTCCATGTCTGATGAGCCCAGGAGAAGAGAACCTTCTGGTGATTGACAGCCACCCATCCCTAGGCTGCCTGACTCCCAAATGAAGGGGATGATTTTACTTTGGACCCCAGTGAAGGGTAAAAGACTCCTTTCTTTGCTCCATAACAGTAACAAACTTCCCTAAGCCCCTAAATTATAAGTTCAAAAGGAATAGGATTGAGATCCTGGGTGTCATGATTATGCCCCAGTGGAAGCATTTAAGGAAAGAGATGAGCAGAGGGCATTAGTCGAGGAATCTCTCTCTGGAGGGTGAAGCTAGGAACCTGACATTAGAAGAAGCTCTCAGCATTTGGCCCTTAAAAATGCCTATGGTGGAAGCCAAAGATCCTGGTCACTACAGAAGCTTCAAAGAGACTGAGGACTGGTTGATTGTGTGGATAGTTGGTGCAATGACTGGTCTGTGCCTAGGGTACTTGAATCCATTCATTAAGCAACTACTTATGAGGCACCAAATACATGTCCCTAAGATAGTCCATGCCTCTGAGATCTGATGGGACCACCTTCTAAACTTTCTCTAGGAAGAGGACCTTGGATTCTTTTGCCTAAACTCATCTCCCTCTCTGGTTCTGTGGTTTATGCTTCTCCCTCTCCAGATATCACTAGGAAATTGGCGAATTCCAATAAAGTCTACAGTTTAGCAATTAGCATCGTACCAATGTCAAGTCTATACTTTGGCTACCTGATTCGAAGAGCCGAGTCATTGGAAAAGACCCTGGTGCTAGGAAAGACTGAGGGCAGGAGGGGAAGTGGGCAACAGAGATGAGATAGTTGGATGGCATCATTGACTCAGTGGACATGAGTTTGAGCAAACTCCAGGAGATAGTGAAGGACAGGGAAGCCTGGCGTGCTGCAGTCCATGAGGCCCCAAAGAAGTGAACACGGCTTAGTGACCGAACACCAGTGTTAAGTAGCAACAACAACAGTGTGAAGTCCTTTCCTGGATAGCTGTGCCATGGTTGTATAAAAGGTCAACATCAGGGGAAGCTGGTATGTGGCAAGTCTTTGTACTATTTTATTCAACTTTTCTGTAAGTCTAAAGTTGGTTGGAAATCAGTTTAGACAAGAAGGAAGTCTCATTAGGAGTCTCACTGATTGCTTCTTTTCCATCTCTGTTTGGGCCTCTGTCATTTTCTACATCTTTCTATGGTCCTTTCTTTACTATCTCCTTGCCTTTCCTCTCTGCCCATTTCCCTTTCTCAGTCTCTGTTTCTGCCCTTCATTTCTCCTTCCCACAAAAAATCTGCTCTCCTTCCAGATTTCTCCTCCTCACGTGTAAACACCTAATCAGTCACTGAATTCTCTTAATTAAACTTCCTGAATATCCGTCAGCAACTCCCTCCCCTCCGGTGTGGCTTCCAAGGCTCCTGGGTTGCACCATCATCACCCACACCCTGATTATTCCAAGGGCCCCCTTGCTGGACTGGCCCCCTCGGGGATGGGTTCCAGCTGGTTCGTTCTCCCCACTGGGCAGCTCTGGTTCACTCCAGCCCCTGCTTCCCACCATCACTGTATCTGCATCACGTCCTGAGAAAAGCCCAACTAAAGCATCATCATACTCTGGTCCCTATTTCCTCAACTTCAATTCCCCACCAGGGGTTTCACTAAGTCCCAATTCAGAGTCTGACAAGTGCTTCTGCACACAACGGAAAGAACAGTGATGCTTTATCCTGAGTAAAAGAGGGTTATTACATGTGAAGTTGAGGTTCCTGGGCTGGTTGTAGAGAGACATGAGGGGAGGGAGCTGGGAGAAGAGAGAGGTTTTCCATTTCAGTGTCGGTAGCGGACCCTGAGGCAGGAGGGAAGGGAGGCGTTTCAAAACTTCTCAGAATCACAGTCTTGATGGGCTTGGCTGAGGCTGTGATGAGATTCCCAGAGATGCCAGAGCACCCTGTCTTCAGATGAATGAAGAAATGGACCGAGATCCAAGCAAAGACCACAACTGCATCCTTCCATGTCTATATATTGTCGGTTTCATTCACAAGCTTTCAGCAAAGCCACCTCCAACCCACTGGAACCAATTCAACACACACTTTAAAAGCCCACAGATCCTGAAGTACATGCATGATGATGGTGAAAGTCACTCGCCTGTGTCCAGCTCTTTGTGACCCTACAGACTGTAGCCCGCCAAGCTCCTCTGTCCATGGAATTCTCCAGGCAAGAATACTAGAGAGGGTAGCCATTCCCTTCTCCAGGGGATCTTCCCAACCCATTGAACTCAGGTCTCCTGCATTGCAGGCTGATTGTCTACTGTCTGAACCACAAGGGAAGCATCAAGTATGTGCATATTCCTGGCTTTAGAGTGACCTCCTCCATCCTCAAGGTTTTATGTTTCAACAACACCAAACACATAGCAATGCAGTAGCCCCTGGAGGCAAGGAAGCCAGAGGGTTCATGGGTTTGTGTCCACCAGTCATTTTAAGGGCTAGCCCTACTGGGGTCTGAGTCCGCTACCAAGGGGGGGCTGCCGTATTAGATGGAAAGCCCAGGGATGACTTCACTGAGAAGATGACATTTGAATCACATCCCTCAGGAAGTGCAGGCAAACTACTCCGGTGGCCCTGATGTCCATCACAACACCCGGCAGAAAGCAGACCCTCCGTATGCTTCGCTGAAGAGATGAATGGATGGATGAACAATGAACGACGCTCAGTGCTCCTCTTCCCCTGCGTGGGAAGGGTGCTGGACTCCAGGCCCCCACCCTGAGGTCCAGATCGGATGTTGCAGCATCCACTTGCAAGCCTCTTTCGGCGCCTCTCCTGTTGACCGCCAAGAGCCGGAAGAGGAATGAGCACCCCGGGTCCCCGAGCACCCTCGTGAGGAAAGCACTCCAAGTGGTGGAGAGTTGCAAACTTGCTGGGTGCATGTGGGCTGCCTCGGGAGCAACAAATGAGCCTGTGCAGATGGCGCTGAGATAAATGGCGCTATCTTTTTACTGTAGCAGTACAGTCGTAATTTTCCAGAGACATTTATTAGGTGGCGTCTCCCTTCTGCGGGCCTGTGCTGTGGCTGGCACACAGACCGCTGCCAGCAAGGTGGAGTGAGGTACCCAGCGCTGATGGCGTGACGGGAACCCGGAGCGCGCCCATTCCTTTCCTCCCATTCTTGCTTCTGACAATTTATAGGTTAGTCTGATTCTTACATAGCTGTGTCTCTCTAATCATCTGTATTCTTTGTGAGTATTCCCTGCTGTGGCATATCCTAAGAGAACTCCATCAAATAATTATCTTCCCTTTTATTTATTCTCCTTCTTTTCACTGGATCTGCATCACTATAAAATATTCGATGGCCTCCTCAGAAAGCCTTCCCTGTGACTGTAAAGTGTATTTATGTACAGTGGTAAATCTGCTCCCGGCAGCTCTTCCTCTCAGCACTTGCTGGGTCAGACAGGGCTCAGGGTCCGAGGTGGGTTCCCACTACCTTCTGTTGGGAGAAGACCTGGGCTCTGCCTACGTGCCGCAGTGGCATGGAGAAGCCACGTCAGGAGCTTATATCCAGGGACTTCCCTGGTGGTCCAGTGGCTAAGATTCCATTCTCCCATGGCAGGGGGCCCAGGTTCAATCCCTGGTCAGGGAACTAGATCCCACAAGCTGCAGCTAAGGGTTCACATGCCCATTCTAAAGATCCCCCAGGGAGCAATGAAAATCGAGGGTCTGGCGTGCCGCAGCTATAACCTGGCACAACCAAATACATAAATAAATGGACAGATATTTTTAAAAAATGAGCCTATGTTCAGCTGCAACCCCTGACCTGGAGGATGCAGCCCTTCCCCCAGGGCCTGTGGATCTTTGCCCAGGACCCCCAGGGAGTCCCCTTTGCCACTGGGAACCTTGGTCCAACTTTCCGCACTTCTCAGAGTCTGGAGAAAGCGAAGCTCACTGGGGGACCACAGCAGCTGAGTGTCTGGATCCCCTGCCAGGGCTCAGGGGCCTGCTTGCCCTGGCGTCCTCCATGCCTCTCAGGGGCACATCGCTTCTTTAACTCCACCGAAAGCTCCTGTGGGCAGGCACAATATCCTTGCTTTTTCCCCAAGCCTCTAGCACAGAGCTGGGTGGTCAGCTCACAATTAACAGGAAGCACCTATTGCTTCTGGTCCTTTTCTAGGAAACATTCTCTGATAAGGTCCTTTCTTCCATGAAGCTTATGCTATAATAACTTTAATAAATGGCTTTATAATTTTGTGAGAATCTCTCCAACTAGATGACAAGCTCCTGTAGCATCTTATTCCTTCAGAACTGTGAGTCTCCTCTGGGGACTCCCAGCCCCTTCATATCCACTATATGAACACAAATCCTAGATCTTCTTTAGCTCTTGTTTTATCTTCCCAGTGCCCAGAATATATAACTTGAAATTTTAAAAAAGTTCTCTCTAGAAAGAGTACATAGAGTCAAGACCCTTGGGTTCCAGTCAGTTTTGATACCACCCTTCTTAGGAAGAGTCACAGAACCTTTCTGGCCTTCATTTTCCTCATCTATAAATATGGAAATGCCATCAAGTTACAGAAACGAAAGATCTGAAGGCCACTGTCATCTCTCTGCCTCTAGATGTGTATCTGTCTAACTGAAGAAGCCACCAGAGGTGGAAATTCAACAGCCTGACTTGGGCCCTTGACCCAGAAGTTGGTTAACCACCCCAGAGCTAAGAATGCCTTCCTTCTGCGTCTCCATCTTGCTCACTGTTTAAGCAGATTCTCAAGTGTTCTGTCAACTGCTTACCAAGGACAGTGTGGGTATTTCCTTCCATAGTCTGGAACTGAGCGGGGAGGTTAGAGCGAGCATGAAGTTAAGGTGCAGAGCCATCCAGGGAAATAGTTTTCTACTCACTACTGTGTCAGGATCGTCTGAGCAACTTCAACACCTACTCTTAGATCTGCCAGATTAGGGTCTTTATGGTGGGGCCTCCCCAGTTGATTCTGAAGTTCCATCAGGGTTAGGGAAGGCCTACGGGGCTCCTGTGGCCTTTCCTCAGTTCCCTATCCCCACAGGGGGGAACCTCTGGGGGTATAGCTTCTATCACTGACCCCAGGAGGCAGGATTCATAGATAAGGCAGCTGACAGCATCCACTTCAGGACCACAACCATGGCTGAGCATCATAGACCCGAGACAAGCCAGGACAGCACAGAAGGTCTGCATCAGGAGAAGGGCTGAACGTGAGGCTGGTCCTTCCCTCTCCAGCAGATTGTGAGGGTCTCAGACCCTACCAGTGCTGCCCCGAGGACCTGTCACCAACACTGATCAGCTGGTAGGTGGATGGACACGCGTACTTTCTCTCCTGGTCACTCGCGCAGTTTATTCCTCTGAGAATCAACTCACTCAGCTTCCTAAGTATGTGCAGGGTGCTGCAAAGATCAGTTTTCTTGCCCTCCAGAAACTTAACCCTGATGGTAACGTCTCATCCCCCATCTCACCCACAAGCCATCAACTCTGCTGTGTGCATGGAATTTCCTGATGCCACAGCTCAGGAGACTTGTCCCACAAGCCCTACCTCCAGGATTCCAGAGCCCACCCAACAACCCAGAGGAGGCTGAAGCTAGTTTAGTCCACAGCAGGAAAGTGGGCTTTGTCTTAAGCTCCTTGGGAAGGATCCACATGGCCAACCATGGTCACCGCTTGAGAGGTCTCACATCTGAGGCCAGGCCTGCCTCTGCCTCCTGGTTGGTCTTAATGACCCTCCAGATTCTTCTGTACATTTTTGGTTTTCCCAGCTTCACCGACCCAAGCCTCTTCTATTGTCCCCTTGTTTGTTTATTTATTTATTTTCTGCTGTGTTGGATCTTCATTTCTGTGCGTGGGCTTCCTCTCATTGAGGCGAGCGGGGGCTCCTCCCTAGATGTGGTGCGCGGGCTTCTCATTGCAGTGGCTCCTCTTGGTCCTAGGGTGGGAGGGCTTCAGTAGTCGGGGTGCCCAGCTCACTAGGTGTGGCACACAGGTTTAGTTGCCCTGCGGCATGAGGGATCTTCCCAGAGCAGGGATCAGACACACATCCCCTGCACTGGCAGGTGGATTCTTAACCACTGGACCTCCAAGGAAGCCCTCCACTGTCTTCTTGATTTATGGGAAGACTCCTTATTCCAAATACCTACTCCCACCTCTCAGCTTGCCACGTTCACTCTCTCTGAACACTGGAGGGCCGGGCACACAGAACTCTGCCAGGCTTCTCCTCTCTGTCGAGTGCTCTCCCGGAAAGGACATTTCTGAGCTGCTCTCCAAACCACAGCTTGGGCATCCACAGCGGGATGTGGGCTGTGGATGGGGGGACCGCAGCCTCGGAGCGTTCCCTCCTTGCACACCTGGCTTGACCTGCTCTGGGAGACTCTGTGCCTGATCCTTCTCCTCCATCCTGGCCAGGGTGGGTGGGTGGGGGAGGCTGTGGCAAGCTCCAAAAAGCGGGGGCGGGTGTGGGGGGTTGGGGTGGTGGGCGCCTCTCCTGTTGCCGTGTGCTCTCGCCCAGGGACCAGACACCACTGAACGTTCAGCGGCAGCTGTTCGGCATTTCCATTTTCCACAATGCAAGGTTATTTGACTGGCACGATTTGATTGATCTTTTCTAGTTAATAACCTTGACTTATGGAATAACCGCAGCAAAGGCTCAGCTCCTTCTCCTGCCAGGATTCCCGCTGCTGGTGAGCACAGACCCCTCTCTCCACGACCCTCTGTCCTCTTGTCCCACAGGGAAGGGGACCCTGCAAGACTGGTGAGTTCCAACACCCTGCGCCTGTGCCCAGGTCTCCTGGCAGCATCTCCCCGGCTTCCTGTCTTCATGGACCAGGATCCTTGGCTCTGGTCCCTTTCTTTGGGTACCGCCCCTTTCCTTCGTCTCGCTGTCTTCCTCCACTCAGAGCCACAGGTAGAATGGGTTGCAATCTTGATCCCTCTCCTCCCTCTGCGTCCTTCCTGGCAAGGGTTAACTGTGTGTATAAAATTGATTGCGATTTTAGTAATTCGGTATAATCACAGTCTACCAGCAGGTTGCTTTTCCAGCAGGAGGGTTTGGAATTATTTTCTGGAGTTTGCAATATAGAACTTAAATTAAGCCTCAGAAGTCAGGGGAGCTCCGTAGCATCCCTAATGTGGTGCTAAATTCTCAGCAGCACAGTCTCTGTATTAAAGCCTTTGCTGGCAATTAGGTTCATTAACTATCACAATACCTTATTTATTACTCGTTGTGCCATATGGTTTCCCAGCTAAAGAATGGCGCCCGTTCTCCTACAGACCATTTGGCATCATAAAAATGTTAACAAATAATATTATGGCTCTCGGGGGCACAAGGCCTCGCTGGGTTGTGGGTCTGAGCGGCGGGAGAGAATATGAAAACATTTTTCTTCTATGGCGAAATAAAAAATTCCTCCAGACAGAAGTATTCAAAGAATATAGCACTTGCATAACATAAATGGGAGTTTTATTTACTCCCGTAATGGTTAAGTCAATATTTGCCTTGGCTAGGACTTTCACTCATCTTCCTCTCCATTCTCTTTTGGGGCTGTTTTCCCTTCCGTGGTTCCCCTTCTTCCTTCTCTATTTCCACGGCATGAAGCCAGCTCTGGCCAGCACCCCCCAAGGCGAGGAGGTGAGCTGCCCGAGCCGTGAGGGTTGCATGAGGGATTCTCCCATGACTCATCCGATTTCATGCTCCATCGAAGCTCAGCCACCTGGATGTGGCTGCCTTTTCTGCTGGAACCCCATCTCGGGGCTTCATCTCCCAGTTCCATCTTCGGCGAGAGTTTTCAGCAGAAATAGGGAAGTTGACACATGTGCCAGTGTTGGCCCCTCATGCAAAAACATTCTGCGGCCGAGGTCTTGCCAGTCATCCCCCCGGGGAAGGTGGGCGGGCATGGAGGTGGCCGGAGCAGGAAGTGAAACCTCAGGAAGATAGGAGAGAGGTGCCTCAGAGGGCAAAGCATTCCACTGTTCCTTATGCTCTGGATATGGAAGTACAAGGCAGATGCCTGCGGGCGACTAGCAAAAGTCAGGGGAAACTCCCTGCCCATTCTTGTGTGTGCACAAAGCAGGCGCTCAGAGGTCAGAGGCTCCCTCTTCCTGGCCTTGGTCTGTCTCTGAAGTGGGCAGCATCCAATCAGGGTACCAGAGATGACTTGGTGATTTACCTTCTCCCCAAAGGCTCCTTCATCCTGGATGAAGATGTTCTTTGGGAAGCAACATAATTTAATGACTAATATTATAAACACTGGAGCCAGATTCCCTAAGTCTTGAATCCTAGTGTTGCCATCGACCAGCTGGTAAACCTTTACGGGCTCAGTGCTTTCATCTGTAAAATGGGGGTTATATTAGTACCCACCCCCACAGGGTTGCTCCAAAAAAACTCAATGAGTTGGTTTCTCGAAGGGTCAGGACAGTGGCTGGCACCAAAGTGCTATGCAGGGGGCAGCTGTGATTCAGAACCATTCTCTTGGGATATCTACCCTCTTTCTTTGTTCTCATATTTCCTTTTACTCCTTTGAGGTATTGGAAAGAAAGTAACTCCACAGCCACACTGCATTATCCCCAAACCCTGATTCTGACCCTGAGATCAAGCCACGTGGACAGGTGCATTGCCAGGATGGCAGTTGCTCCCATTCACACACCATTTCCTCCACTGTGATGACACAATGTCATCTGAGGCTCACAAATGCAGTGACCCGCCTGAACACACTACTCATGTTACCTGCTACCAACCAGAGTGGACCATGGCTGATGGAGACCTGATTAGAATCTTATTAGACTGAGAATGTCAGGCTGGATGGGACCTTAGAGCTGACCAGAGAAGGTAATGACATGGCCACAGTTGTACCGCTAGAAAAGGGTGCAAGCAAGCCCGCAGTCTAAGTCCCCTCCCCCAGCTCCATGCCACAGACCACTGGGGAAGGGACCAGAGTGCATGCAGCAGAGGAGAACTGGCAACTGAACAAATTCCATTAAGTGTCAATTACATGCAAGGCACAGAAGGGATCAGGCCCCTTGTTGGAATGAGTGGATGAAGCTCTGGGATGAGCTGACTGCCGAACGGTAACGCCATGAGCACTGTTCCTCAAACAGCTGGGCCCCAGAGTCCCTGGAAAGAAGCAGGCTCATCTGGGCAAGGACAGCATCACAGGAAGCCTGGTTCTGTTCCTGTGAGTTGGCTTCACAATCTGAGGTGTGGGTGGCCTGGCTGGTTCTTGGATAATCTCTCCCTCTGTCCAAAGGCACCTGGCTTCCCTTCCTGCTAGTTTTCTCCTACTAGCTCCAGTGGCTAGCTGGCTTCCCCTTTACTTCTCCAAGAGGTGGCCTCCTGAGGGGAACTCCTTCTAGGAGGAAAGATGCAGGGTCTCTGGTTATGCAGTGCAACGTGCAAAGACATGTGTGTATGTGTGCATGTGTGTATACATGCATGCACGTATGTGCACATGAATGTGTTGTTATATGGTCACACACATGTGTACAGGCATCACATTGTGTGCATATGTGTGTGTGTATTGTGTTTGCATATGTGTGTGCATGTGTGTGGGTGTGCATGTGTCTGTATGCATGTGTAGGGGTGTGCATACACTCTCACATGCAGAGACAAGCAAGCATCATACCTCAGTCTGGGCACAACCCAGTGATACATTCTCACAGGAAATGTCAGATTTCCAGGGCTCACATTTTACGTTCCAGGTCCCCCACTTACTGTGTGCCTTTGGACACATCTCCCAATACCTTCTAACCTCATTTTCCTCATTTGTAAATGAAGATAATAAAAGGATTTGCCTCAGCACATTGCTGTGATGGTTAAATGATACATGCAAAAAAGCTTAAAACATGATCCTGTAATGTGCCTTCAAGAAACACTATTTATTATGTATTTATACAGCTATTACTATAATCATTAACATTATGTATGATCATCTAATGTTTCTATCCATTTTATATCTACATGTCATAAACATATTTTTGTCTACATATTATCTCATTTAGTCTTCACAACAACCTGGAGAACAGTCTCTTCTCCATTTTACAGAAGACAGGACTAAGGCTCAGAGGGAGACGAGCTGGCAAATGCAAGCACAGCGCGTGAGCACACACCCTCCACCCTGTCTGGTGCTTGTTCCAAGGAGGGGTTTGCCTTTCCTCTGCTCCCTGGAAGGACAGGCATGGGATATACAAGGTTCCACTTCCCTGGGAATTCCGTGAGGGCTGAGCCACCCCCCACAGCCTGTCCAACTCCTGAGGGTCACGCTGCACCCCCGAGGTCACCCCAGTACAGCTCCCTGGGCAGGTCCGGGAAGGGACGGGTCTCCTGAGGGCTGTGTCCCCAGTCACACCTACAGGGAGGGAGGGCAGAGGACCAGGAGTAATTTACCAAAAGCTGAGACCATGAGGAAGAGAAAAGAGTACAAGTGGAGGATCAGGAGATCGTTTTCAGGAACATTAGATGGAGACCAGCGAGAAGTGGGTAATTTTAATCCCATGCAGCTGCTGGAAATTAATTGTGCTGGGGCTGGCTCTTCTCCCTTCTAACCCATTTCACCGAGGGCCTGATGGAGTTTGGAGCCTGGAGAAAACCACCCAGCCCATCCAGGCAGCTGCGAGCTCTGCAGCCTCAGGCCGAGTCCCTACACTGCAGCTGCTGCCAGAACTGATGGGTAAACTGGCATTTTGTGTTTTTTTTCATTCGAGACTTTTCTTAAGAGGTGACAAGGTGAGACCACAGGAAGAACCTCCCAGGAGCAAAGAGTGTGAACTATGCGTCTATGGGAAAGGCTGTAAACCATCTTCACTAACTCTTAGGGCAAATTGACAGGACCCTTCGCTTCTTAAGTCTTTTCCTAGGGTCTGAGCCCCACCCAGATCTCTCGCTGCATGTGGCCACACGCTCACGCATAGGGACCCGCACGGGATATTTTCAAAGGTTCCAAGTCTACCGCGCAAAGCAAGGATGAGAACGCCTAGGTTGAAAACAAACCCCGGTTGCCCACTCTGGCCCAGCGTCCTGTCAGTTCCACCATGTGACCACTAGAGGTCAGCAGGGCTTGGAGGAAGCGGCGGCGGGTGGCCGGCCAAGCCCCGCCCGGCTCTGGGCTCTCGGGGGGCGCGCCGTCCAGCCTTCTCGCCCCCGCGGCCTGGAGCTAATGAAGGTCCGGTCCCCGGCTGAGAGCGGACACCGCGAGGGGGCGGAGGCGGCCTGCTGGCAGGATCAAGGCCTGTGAGCCACGGAAGGTCAACTTCACTTACAAGATTTTTAAAAAAGTGTTTCGATTAAAAGCTCTCAATCCCGCAGCAAGCGCCTGTCCACCTGGTCACCGGGGTGCTCTGGTGCAGGTGGGCGTGCCCTGCACACCGAGAGAGCTTCTGTCAATTAAGAGAAATTATTTTGCTTTTTTGGTAGGAGGAGTCAGCGTTTGGATTCCAGAGGTTGTTTATTTTGACTCACTGTTGCTTTTGCTGGAGAAGAGCAAAGCCGAAAGTCCCTTTATTTTGGCATGCAGAACCGCACAGAGCCCGAATTTCAGATGAACAACCGGAGGTAAACCTGTGGTTCAGTCTTCTTTCATCATGTCCAAGGATAATGTCAAGGGTGGACACATGTCCCCTTAAGAGAAGAGAAAGCTACGGTATTACCACCTTCTGTTGACAGTATTCCCTCTCAGAAATGAAACATTCGGAGATCCCCTTGCTCTGCTTCTAGTTCCCCCTTCCTGTTCCTGCTTCTGGACACCCTCTGGCACACAGCTCATGTCTGCTCCTGGCTCCTACCACAAGTCCCTGTGGTAATAACTCTTTACGAAGTCCACCTGGCCCTCTAAGCTGAGAGGCAGCTTGAGGGCAGAATACGTTCCTGGCACAGAGCAGGTGTACGGTAAACATTTGTCAGACCAAAATGTTTGTTGCCAGTCTTGTCTTCAGTCTAACTTGCATGGTATTTTAAAATCAATCCACAGGGGAGATATTCTAGACCTTTTTTCTGTTCCACCCTAAAGACCCTGAAACATTTGCGGGGAGTTTAAATATACAAGTTTCTAAGTCTCATGCTCCTAAGAAACAATGAGTGGGTATGTTTTAGGGTAGAGTTCAGGGACATGCATTTTTGGCGAAAGCCTCTGGTGATTCTGAAATTGTCAGGCGGGCGCGCTCTTCCTCTCCCATCCCCCCAGTTCCTGGCTGGGCTCTTGACCCAACCTTGACTTCAGGCTGATCCAGGATGGGTTTTATGATCCCACAGTTGATTTGAACATTCAGAAAACTAAGATTGTGGCATCTAGTCCCACCCCTTCATGGCAAATAGATGGGGAAACAATGGAAACTGTGACAGACTTTATTTTCTTGGGCTTCAAAATCACTATGGGCAGTGACTCCAGCCATGAAATTAAAAGACACTTGCTACCTTGGAAGAAAAGCTGTGACAAACCTAGACAGCATATTAAAAAGCAGAGACATCACTTTGCCGACAAAGGTCTGTATAGTCACAGCTATGGTTTTTCCAGTAGTCATATACAAATGTGAAAGTTGGACCATAAAGAAGGCTGAGCACCAAAGAACTGATGCTTTCAAACTGTGGTGCTGGAAAAGACCCTTTAGAGTCCCTTGGACTTCAAGGAGATCAAACCAGTCAATCCTAAAGGAAATCAACACTGGATATTCATTGGAAGGACTGACGCTGAAGCTGAAACTCTAGTACTTTGGCCACCTGATGCTAAGAGCCGACTCATTGGAAAAGACCCTGATGCTGGGAAAGACTGAGGGCAGGAGGAGAAGTGGGCAACAGAGGATGAGATGGTTAGATGGCATCACTGACTCAATGGACATGAGTTTGAGCAAACTCCGGGAGACAGGAAGGACAGGGAAGGCTGGCATACTGCAGTTCCTGGATTCACAAAGAGTTGGAGACGACTGAGCGACTGAACCGCAGGGATTTCAGCCTTCCACTCAGCCAGCAGGGAGGACTGTGGAGTGCCGTCCTCAGCAAAGACAGCCTCAGCTTCTGTTTTCTCTTCCACCTGGTCTGTTCACTTTCACCAGCCCAGTTTCTTTCTTTCGTCGTCCTATTATATACTGCCCCTTTCCTTGGATTCATTTATCAACCCCAGCAGCTGGGGCAGGACAAACATGCCAGGCCCCCACCCCAGCATGGAGTAACTTGGGGGGTCCTGGAAAACTACGCTTGGGACCCTTGTGGACCCTGGTATAATTAGGAACTTGTATTCTTACATTCTGCACCTTAACCTGGTCCCTAATGGAATGAAAGAATTTAGAGCAGTCAGAGGATAAAGGGGCCTGGGGGGCTGGATCAACCTGGCTCCCACCTGGTCACTGCCTGAACCTCCACCAAGACCCTCTTCATGACCGCTCAAGGGACATAATTAGGATGAGTTATACAGTCCAGTCTCCCTTCTCACAAAGACAATGTCAGAAGGGTCACTTTGCAGGGAGCCATCTCCATGAGCCCAAGTAGGCTAGAGAGAAAAGAAGAAACTATAGTAAAAACAGCCACAGTATTGGGCAGTGATGGCCCTGGACTAGGCACCTCACCAGACATTAGAGTGAAACTCATGTGACAACTTTCCATTTTACAGATGACACTGAGAGTTAAAGTAACTTGCCCAGGACACAGCTAGTGATCGGCAGAGACCGGATCTAATCTCTGATGTGTCTGGTCAAGGCTATACCTAAAAAAAAAAGGGGGGAGGGCAGAGCTAGCGCCTCTGGTTCTTCTGCCCAGGCTGTTTGTGCAGAGGCTTCCAGGCTAAGTGCCCGGGGCCACAAAACTCAGCAACTGCTTAGCATCCCGAAACCTGCACTGACTCCAGAACACAAAAGGAAAATGACAAACTGTAAGTGTTTAAAAACTCGATTTAAATGACAACAAAACAACAGTAGTTAACCACAGCTCACATCAGGTAGAGTTTTATACAAATGATGTTGATGAGGGGCCTGTGCATGTTCTGAAGTCCTAAAGGAGGAAAGCTGGGGGCTGCCCTCCATCCTCACTGCCGAAACCTCCTCCCCCACCTGCAGGGCCCTGCTCATCTGTCAGCACTGTCACCTGCCCAGGGTGCTGGGATAGAAAAGGAAGGAACACAAAGATGACCAGAGTAGATGGCAGGAGCTCCCGCTCTGACCATCTCCTGACAGCCACTCTGACTTCCATTTTCCTGCCTGCAGAAGGGGGATATACATTTGTCCTGCCTAACTCCCCAATAGTCATCAGGCTCAAGTAAGACCATCTTTTGAAAAGCGTGAAGTCCCACAGTCTGTCCAAAGAGCCTGGATGGTAAAGGATGATCACCTCTCAAAATAGAAGACACAGTTTCCAATCACAGTAAGAAACAGAAAAAATAATCTTCGTATGTGAAAAACAATTCCCAGTAATTCTGTTCGATCCCAGATCTCAGGGGGGGTCTCAGATTTCATAAAGATAATTACTAACCCTTACAAAGCACCTCACATTGCTTATCCCATCAACCATCCTAACTGGCTTGTAAGGTGAGGAGGACCAGCTCTCCTTATTTCTCTGTCACAGATGCAATTTAACTGAGATGCAAAGAGGTGAAGTGATGTGTTCAGCATCTCCCTGTTAGTAAAGACCTAAAGTCTTTGGGGTCAGTCTAGACATTAGCATTCCTTACTATTTGATCCTGGGTTAACTGTATGTGAGCTTCCCTGGTGATTCAGATGGTAAAGAATCTGCATGCAATGCAGCAGAACCTGAGCAGACTCAGGTTCGATTCCTGGTTCAGGAAGATCCCCTGGAGAAGGGAATGGCTACTCACTCCAGTATTCTTGCCTGGGAAATCTCATGGACGTAGGAGCCTGGCAGGCTGTATTCCATGAGGTCACAAAGAGTTAGACACGACTAAGCGACTAACACTTTAAGTTTATGTAACTGAGGCTTGACTTTCTCATTTAGAAATGGGTACAATAGAAACCATCTTTTTTATATTCATTTAGTTGGCTGTATCAGCTCGTAGTTGCAGTACACAGAATCTACCTTGCGTCATGCAAGATCTTTCGTTGTGGCATGCAGGCTCTTGAGTTGTGACATGTGGGTTTCGTTGCGCCGTGTCTGTGGGACCTTATTTCCCCAAACAGCGGTTGAGCCCACGTGCACTACATTGCAAGGCAGATTCTTAACCACTGGACCACCAAGGAAGTCCCATGAACCATTTTAAAAATGAATACACAGCAGTCACACCTAGGAGGTTGAATTAGAGAAAGCGTAAAAAAATCACTCAACCCAGTTACTACGTAGTTAGTGCTCAGCAAATGTAGGTATCATTATTATTTATTATTACTGCCATTATTATTATCCAGCCTGCATGGATATCCTTTCTTCTCTAGGCCTCTCCCAAACCAACACATACATTAATTTTCTTTCCAGGAGAAAAAGTTCTCAGATCTGAATTCCTTGGGGAGACTGGGCTAAAATGTCAGCCTGACTTTGGATTGATTCTCAAGATCATGCAAAACAGACAGAAGAGTTAGACATGGAGGAGGAAGGAAAATAAATAGATGAAAACTTAGAAAGTGGAGGTGAGGGGAGCCAGGCAGAAGCTGGGCTCTGCAGTGCCCGTGTGTTGAAGCTACAAACCAGTTAAACATCCTTGACCCTGACAGCTTGGGAAGCTGATGCCAAAGGGCAGAGTCTAAAAATAGGCCTTGAGTGAATGAGGAGTGTGAAAAAGTTGGCTTAAAGCTCAACATTCAGAAAACAAAGATCATGGTATCTGGTCCCATCACTTCATGGCAAATGGAGAAACAGTGGAAACAATGGCAGACTTTATTTTTTTGGGCTACAAAATCACTGCAGATGGTGACTGCAGCCATGAAATAAAAAGACGTTTACTCCTTGGAAGAAAAGTTATGACCAACATACACAGCATATTAAAAAGCAGAGACATTACTTTGCCAACAAATGTCTGTCTAGTCAAGGATATGGTTTTTCCAGTGGTCATGTATGGATGTGAGAGTTGGACTGTGAAGAAAGCTGAGCACCGAAGAATTGATGCTTTTGGACTGTGATGTTGGAGAAGACTCTTGAGAGTCCCTTGGACTGCAAGGAGATCCAACCAGTCCATCCTAAAGGAGATCAGTCCTGGGTGTTCATTGGAAGGATTGATGCTGAAGCTGAAACTCCAATACTTTGGCCACCTCATGTGAAGAGCTGACTCATTTGGAAAGACCCTGATGCTGGGAAAAATTGAAGGCGAGAGGAGAAAGGGATGACAGAGGATGAGATGATTGGATGGCATCACTGACTCAATGGACATGAGTTTGAGTAAACTCCGGGAGTTGATGATGGACAGGGAGGCCTGGCGTGCTGCAGTCCATGGGGTCGCACAGAGTCAGACATGACTGAGTGACTGAACTGAACTGAATGAGGAGTTTCCAGGGTACCTGAGAGCCTAGTTTCTTTTCATTGCCAACAACTAGGATCCACATTATCAAAGGAAAATATAGTTAGTTCAAAGACTGGAGTCACGCCGAGTCTATCTATAAAGTCAGCACTGCCTAGGCTGAGTGCTGGGGGTAACCTTCCTGGCACGACCCCGTCTGTGCAGAGAATGTGGGAAGGAGACCTCAGAGGCCCTGACTCCCTGGCTTGCTGCGTCCCATCCCTCTGCCTGTCACTCACCTCCTAGGTTAGGTACTCCTCTGCCCATCCCTGGCGAGCTGGCTTCACATCAGCTTTGCTCTATGTCTTGAGACTTCCTGAATGCTGTAATGACTTTGGAGTTAGACTTTGAAGGGCAAATGATTCTGACCCAGACAGACAGGGAGGGGGTCCCCTGGGCAGAAGGCATAGCCTATCTAAAGTTGTGGAAGCATGATAATGTTCTGGAGGCAGAAAGGTGCCAATGTGTCAAAATCTTAAAGGCCTTGCCAGGTAGTTTAGGTCCTAAAACAATGTAGACATGGGAAGAAGCACTGAAGGGTTTGCAGTGGGGCAATGACAGATCAGTCCTTTAGATAAATAATTCCAGTGGCCATTTGGAGGGAAGGAAGCCACGAGGCGGCTAGAAGCTAAGTTGGCAATGAGAGCCAAGTCCTTCCCCAGAGCCATCTAGTCATTTTGATGATATTTCTAGACAAAGAAGGAGCGTATGACATGAGAGAAAAGGACAGACAAAAACGCCAATGAGCAGGACCAGGATGAGGTGAGGCAAGCCTGGTGCCTGGGATACAAAATTTAACCAGGCGTTTCTCAGAATCATGCAAGGGCCTGGAGAGTGATACCTCCTTCCATTCTGTCCCTGTTTTCCATGCCTGACCTGCCGCCCAGTCCTGGCCCTTCTAAGGAGCCTCTTACTACCACCCCCATCTGTGGGTAGGCACTCGTATCTCTCCTAGGGTGGGTATGCGGAGCCAGCCAGCCTGTGTTCATTTGTCGATGCTGAAATGCAGAGGCCAGAGTATCCGGTGCAGGCAGACCTGGATTCAAGTCCTGATTCTAGACTTGATCTTCGTCAAAAGGATGAGCCTCGTGAGCTTGGGTGTCTTTATGAAACAAGTCAAAAGAAACTTCCCTCACGGTCCGGTAGTTAAGAACCCACACTTCCACTGCAGGGAGCACGGTTCCGTCCCTGGTTGGGGAACTAAGATCTCACATGCCCTGTGATGCTTGCATGCGTGCACAGGCATTGCAGCCAAAAAAAGAGAGAGAGAGAACTGGTCGAATGATGTGAAAGTTCTGAGGACACTGCTATCCACATCGCAGGCGTTGTCACTCAGCCTGCCTTCTCCTTGGCTGGCACAGCCTCCGAGAACGGGGACATCGTGATGCATAAGGAGGTTTCTTTTGGAAATAGTATAAGTAAAAATAACTAGCCTCATCAGCCTTGTTACCTCAGAGCCCGTGGAAGGACAGAGTCCTCTTACTTCCCTAGCTGGTAATGATTTGGGCCCGAGTCTCTTGGTCTCAAGAACTTGCTGCCTTTTTTTTTTTTTTTTAAAAAGTCTTCCTGGGGAGAGGGAAAAAAACCCAAACCCACATTTCTTGCTTTCTTCTTTTACTTTTTGAACAAATATTTATGAGCAGCCTACTATGTGCTGGCATTGTCCTCGAGCGCTGGATGCAGCGGTGGTTTAGCCGCTAAGTCGAGCTCTGCACACAGTGACCTGCAAGGGAGTCCAGCCCTCTGTCCTCACAGAGCTTACAGTAGGTAGGAGGACCAGGGAGGCTCTGCCAGGGAAGCCAGGAAATAAACACCAGTCCTAGAAACACAGGAAACAATTGCCGGTAGTAACAAGTGCTACAAAAACAATAAAAGCAGGGCAGAGGGCCTGGGGGCAGGATTCTGCTCCAGATAAGGCAGTTGTTGAGTTCCGAACTTGGCAACAAGTGTGTTGCCTGGGGGGAGGAAGGTCTGCCAGGGGCTGGGACCCGGGTGGTGGAGGATGGAAGGGAGACCTCAAGTGCAAAGGCCCTGAGGTGCGAACTAGCAGACTTTAGTGATGTCATCTGCTTTGAGTCAGGTGTATAAGGTTTGGGGCATGACTTCTGAGCAAGGGGCTTCCCAGGGTGCGCTAGTGGTAAAGAACCCAGCTGCCAGTGCAGGAGACGTAAGATACACGGGTTCGATCCCTGAGCTGGGGACAAGGGAAGAAAAAAAATGTGTTTCTAGACCTGATTCAAAGTGGTGTATCTGTATTTCTATCTAGTTCTCCACCCCCCTCTCTGTTACCAAGCACACCTTATTTGGGTCACAGCCGAATCCCTTAACTAGAGCTGCCCTGCCCCCCTCCTTCCTCTATGACCTGGCTTATGGCTTCACCACTGATTATTTCCTTTCCTTTCTAGAACCACAGGCAGCCATCACTGACAGAAGCATTTCCTGCATAAGCTGAAGCGCAGCTCGCTCTCCTGTTTTGCCTGCTTCTGTGTACAGGTGGATGGCTCCCCAGCATCTGGGGCCCTTCCTGCTGGGAATCAAAGTTAATGATTAAGAGAGATGTCTTCCCTTAAAGACACCCTCATCATTCCTTCTCTCCATCAGAAGGTGCTGGCACCTGATTTCAATGTATCTGAGAGAGTTCAGAGAGTATTATAGGATTTCATAGCTCGAGTTGGCGATTTTCATGTTATCCACAAGGAAACTGATGCTCCAAGGAAGGGGAAGTAACTTGCTCAAAGGCAGACAGTAAATTAAGACAGGTCTTAGGGCTGTTCTCAGAGAACTGGGCAGCACTTTTAAATGCTCACAGACATTTCCCATAAATATCTCTGTTCTTACAGAGGAAAATATTGAAGAGAGTACCTTGCATAAGGTGACAGAGGAGGTGTTTGGCAAAGCTGGCATTGAATTCAGGTCTTGAAATCATTGTTCTTATAATTTCACCATGCTCTTTCCAATCTGCTTAACTGAAAATCAATAAGTAAACATTCCAGAATGTTCCAAAGAAATATTAGGGGAGAAAAAAATTGCCATAATTTACAATTACATTTTTTCTTTGTTACTAAAGGCACTCAATAGGCAGGAAACTCAAAAGAAGGGAACTTCTTGCTCTCTTTTTGGGAAACATGACTGCCCTATCAAAGATAGGATGTAACGTCTTTGATGAGAAGTTCCACACAGTCAAATATCAGTGCTTATTTATTTGAATGATTCTCCTTGAAAGGAGCTCCTACAGAATGAATGGGGCTTCAATAAACCAGAGAAATCCATGTCTTGCAGCACACTCTGCAGTCAATTTATAGTCTTTCCTGCTTTTTCACCAAACTTCTTTTCCTGGTAGTATTTTTGGCATTTCAATTTTAGACACTGGTGAGGGAGTGGGAGAGGCTTTTTTTTTTTTTTAAACTTGTCTAACATATATTGGGTTGGCCAGAAAGTTCATTTGAGTTTTTTCCATACACTCGTACAGAAAAACCCAAACTCAACTTTTTGGTCAACCCAATACATCGCTAGAATCATATTTGATCTTAACCTACTTGCTTCTTTCATGCAGGGTGTAAGAGATAGCTTTGAAAGGACTGGGCAGGTTACAGACCTCCTCTCCAATCTTACTGGTCAGCTTCCTCATGAGGATTCACCCTCTGCTTCCCTAAGCCTGGGGAGCAGGCAGATCAGAGTCCAGGACCGAGGCGGTTTGGGGAATCCAATAAACCAAGGTCTGTCCAATAAACCAGCTCTGTCCCTTACAAACTGTGATCGTGGCCAAACTCTTTAACTTTTTTAAGGTTAGAGAGATCTTAGACAGCCTCAATATACAGAGCAGGAAACCGAGACTTGAGTCAAGAAATATGCCAAAATTTACATCACTGTTTACAGATCTGGGTTTGAGACCCACAGGATCTGATTTTACAGCTAAGACGGTATGGCCTGCTGCTTCTCTGTAAGATCGTCATCATTACTAACCCCCAAAGGAATGCATTCATGGATTGTGCACCTAGGAAACATGGTTATCAAACAACAGATTCAATGTTAAGGTTATATGTCAGAATGGATATATATGCCTGTACATATATATATATGTATATAGGTACATAAACACAGATATAGATAGATAATGTATCTCCAAGTATATATTACATGTTTTTAACTTATCATGTTGGGAAAGATGACTTCCTTTTTATAACTGTATGGCTATCATTGGTGGATCTGGATCCCTAGAAGAATCTCAGCCTCACTGCTCTCCAGTCCCTCAAATTTTCTTCTGACCTCAAATTTTCTTCTCCAACTTCACCTTCTTGAACTTTTAAAAAAGTCAAATCTTCCCTCTTATGGGCAAGTTATGCTACAACCAAAGACTCCAAAGATTACTGCTATGAATTCCCATGAGGTGGGTACCATTGTTATTCCCCTTTACAGCTAAAGAAACTGAAAGAGAGACTTTAAAGGTAATTTCACAAAATTTCCAGGAAGGATTGAATGGCGCTGATGACATTTCTTGTGATGGCCCCCAAAAGAGCTCTGGCCCCAAGTCTTGGCTCTGACTGACCACACGACTTTGGGAACATTGTTTGACCTTTCCTCTCTTGTAAAATGGTGAGATTGGACGAGATGGTGTTTTCAATCCCTTTCAGGTTTGAGTCTATCAGGTCGTCTAAGCCCTAGCACGCTCATCAAAAAGTGGACTGCCTTGCCTTCTTGTCATGCCTAATGGCCCTAATGAATGGTCGTGAGGACCTCATAGTCCTCATTTAGAAGTAAATGTAACAGCTCCACCAGCCTATCCATTTTTCATATTAGCCCATCACCTCATTTCCTTCTTTCACCCTAGAGGATATAGGGTGCAAAAGAAAAATATTAGATGTACCATCTCCTTACAACCAGCACCTTCAGAGTCCATTCACTACTTCCTTCAGACATCTGGGCTCCCTTCTCTTGATTCCTGCAGTGTTACTCTAGCACCAAGAATATCTGTCCCCAAATTCTCTCACTAGGAAGGATGCTCTTTGGTAGGATCTTCCGCAATGTTTCCTTTTCTGCTTCCCCAATCGTTTATGCTGGAAAATTGCTTTTCCCTCATTGTTTATAGAGAATTGTGAAGAAACTCAGAACAGCTTGTTGTTAATAACAGACCTGCCCTCTTGCTCCACAGCGAATGGGTGAGGGTCCCTGAGAAACAGAAGCGTCTCATGGCCAGGTGGTTAGAATGGGAAAGCTCGGTGCTTTGCAGATTGGTTCAGTCCCCCTCCTTCCCTTCTGTTGATGAAGGACCAACAGACCCTGCCACCAGGAATGGAAATTAACCAGAGAGGAGAACATGGCAGAGGTTCCATAGGTGGCTTTGGGAGGCTGGGAGCTGGCTGTTTCCTCCTGTTAGCTGTGTAACTAAAGGGAGGCTGTTTTCTCTCTCCATCTTAGTGTCTTTGGCTGTAGAATGGGAATAACAGTAACACCTCAAGGGGATTATCTAGGAGAGCAAAGGAAATGACCTGTGTCAAGGGTCAATGTGCTTGCTTATTAGCCATGGTTATTACCTTGGAAGTTAGTATTCAATGCATATCATGGAAAAAATAAATTGAAGGCATGATTTAAATTTGTTTAAGCTTATCAAATAATATTAATTCTACATAAACTACAGTGTTTATGTAGTTGGCAGCCCTGCCGTCCCAGCCCCCACCCCAACAAGAAACTGTGGTAAGGGGCTTAACAAAATCAGAGGAAATGAGAGGTCAGATTCAGGCTTCTTTGGTTACTCTGTTATCTTCAATCACAAGAAGGTCCTGTGTGGTGCCTGTCTAGTCAAATGCCTCCCTCAACCATTCACTTTTTTTTTTTTTTGGCCATGCCTCTGGTATGTGGAATCTTAGTTCCCTGACCAGGGATCAAACCCTTGCCCGCTGCATTGGAAGCACAGTCTTAACCACTGGATGGCCTGGGAAGTCCCATTCACTTTTATTTTGAAAGGAAAAATAAAAGAAGCAACACTACAACACCCTACCCCACCCCCCGCCACCACCTGTCCTGTTTGACTCCAGCCTTACTTATTAGACTGTAACTTTCTGAGGGCAGAATTGTTTTTTCTTTGACTGCATCCTTCACCCAGTAAGGGATCACAGGTATACTTGGATTTTTAACAAAGAAGCAATACAAACACCCCCAAGGCTCCGGGGTGGCCTCCTTTCCTAGAGATTCTGCAGAGATGAAATTGTTCAGAAAAGCAAAATATAAAGCTGCCCACACTCAGGGGTCTGCCATCCCTGCCGACTCCTGATTAATCAACAAGGAAGAAGTTTCCTTTAAGGAAAAGAAGTATGGACCGGGAAAGAGAGCGAGCTTGCTTATCACTCTCCTCCAGCCCTGCCACCCTCTGTAATGCTTGGTCTCCTGTACAATCATGGCTAAATAGACATGGTCCAGGCAAACTAGCCAGCAATGGACCAGGCAGGGAACAGCTGGATAACTTAGTCTCTGACTAATAAATACATGGCCAAGAGAAAAAAAAAATCTGAATTTCAAGGTTAAGAATCCGCCTGCCAATCCAGGGGACAAGGGTTCGATCCCTGGTCCAGGAGGATTCCACATGCCATGGGGCAACTAAGCCCACACACCACAACTACTGAAGTCTGAGTGCCCTAGAAGCCACAGCGCTGAGAAGCCCGAGCGCCACAACTAGAAAGTAGCCCCTGCTTTCCGCAACTACAACAAGGCTCTGCACAGCAAGGAAGACCCAGTGCAGCCAAAAATAAATAAATGAGTAAAAAAAAAAAATTTAAAGGCACCTCTAGAACAACTCTTTCCCCTCTTTTACAAGTTCCCCACAATCCCTGGCCAGATGCAACAGAAAACATTAAACATTTCACCATTCCCCCCAGTACAAGGGGCTTCCCAGGTGGCGCTAGTGGTAAAGAACTTGCCTGCCAGTGCAGGAGACATATGAGACAAGGAATCGACCCCTGGGTGGGGATGATCCCCTGGAGGAGGGCATGGCAACCCACTCCAGTTCTTGCCTGGAGAACCCGTGGACAGAAGAGCCTGGCGGGCTACGGGGGTTGCAAAGACTGGGACGCAATGGAAGCAAGTTAGCACTCATGTACCCAGCACCAGAGATTACTCACTGCACCCTCCCCCCCACCCCCAGGCTGGTGGACAGCAGCCTCTTTGTAAGGAAAGTGAACAACGGTGTGCAGACTGGGCGGAGGTGAGTGGGTGTCTGCAGTCTGTGCCCTGCCTCATCCTGGTCTGCGAATGCAATACGCAATCCTAAAGGTTAATAATAATCACAACAGGCAGCCCATCATTGCCTCCCTGTCTGGCTGAGAGGTTTACAACTTAAACTCATGGCAGAGGGAGAAATTGGCTCAATCACTTGGAGTAATGGTACATGGAGAGCCAGTTGGGCATGACTGCTATTTAACTCAAGGAAACTGGGCTGCTGCGGCGGACTCTAGGTACACGTCAATAAACACGTCATGCTCTGAGGTGAAAATTAACACTGCCCCCTGTGCTTTATACTTTATATCTGCACTCCCCCACTCCACTCTCCATTTGCCCGCTTGCCTCGTCCCAACCAAATAAATGGGACAAGACTGGGAGAACTGGGCTGCAAACCAATGCTTACAGCTATCATTATGTCAATAATCACAGGTCATCCTTCATTCTTTCAGAGAACTTTTGCTTCTCATGAAACCTGACCCCGAATATTTATAATTGGGCCTTTTGAAGGGGGAAGGGAGAAAAGAAAGAGCATCTGACATTATCGCTAATAATAGCTAACATTTTCGGAACTTTCATTGTGGCCAAGCACTCGGGGCATGTTCCCAGCCGCTCTACAGATGGGTACCATTATTTGTCCTCGATTTAGCTGCTGAGGACAGTACAACTCGAGAGTTTAAACGACGGACCCCAAACCCCCCAAGATCTAGGAAATGGGATGTGGTATTTGAATCCAGATCCACGTGAGTAAATGAGAGCCCAAGTTCTCAGCCTTTTTGCTACACTAGCTGTTTAAGGGACGAAGGAAAAAGTGGAGGAAGACACAATGATTGGCTTAACAGTGTTCTCAACTAGTCCTCGTTTTAGCCTCAAAAGCTCAGGTAGGTCCACATTATGATGCCTTCCCATCCGCCCTTCCCTAGCGGGCATGCTGCTCTTCCACCACAGATTAAGGGCTCAACTTTATCATGTGCCAAGTATGGCAGACACAGAGGTGAAACTCACAACCATCTTTGTCCCCAGGCTTACAGTCTAGCAGAGAGGCAGCTAAGAAAAGTATGTTCATAGGAAAACGGGTGAACTAAAAGCTGTTGGACTCTTTCTTGATTTTCCCCTTGACCCTGTCCATACGAGATGCTACATTCTCAATGGATCTACTCTACGTGTAACCCAAGTTGTCAAGAGGGCCTGGGGTCAACCCCTTGTCCCAGGCCAGGATCCCAGCTCAGGCGCCATGGCCCTGCTGCTCTGACAAATGAAACTAGGTGTATTGTATTAAGGTAATGCTAGTTACTATAATAAACAAACTGTAAAATACATAACAGCTGAAAGACATCAATTTAAATTTAAATTTAAAATAGTTTTAGCATTACAATGTGCTGTGCAATATTTGGGACACACTTATATTAAAAATTGTTCATTATTTATCTGAAATTCAAATTTAACTGAGTGTCCTGCATTTTCTTTGCCAAGCCTACTCAAGACATCAAAGGTTTTTTGGCTTGTTTGTTTTTTTATATTTATTTATTTATTTGGCTGTGCCAGGTTTTAGTTGTGGCGTTTGGGTTCAAGGTCCCCGGCCAGAGATTGAACCCCAGCCTCCTGCCTTGGGAATGGGGAGTTCTAGCTTCTGGACCACAAGGAATGTTCCTGACATCAAAGGTTTTTTTCTTGTTTATATAAACCCCACATGGGGAGTTCTCAGTAGACAGGTAGGCGCCCTCCAAGGCTCCTTCCATCTTGGCTCTGTCATTTTCATCACTCAGTTTTCAAGGTATCTGTAGGCTCATGGGGCCAAGTCACAGGAAGGGTAAAGGCTTGGGGGAATTCCACGTGGGAGTCTTTATGGGTTGGCGCTGGTAGCGGCACAATGGACTTCTGATCACAATCCATTCATTGGCCAGAATGCCATTACATGGCCTGTACCTGGCAGCAGGGTAAGCCGAAAAATGTAATCCAGTGTGTGCTCAGGAAGATATCTGGAAAGCAGCTAGCCAGTCTCTGCCACACTGGGTAATAGCAGAACTCACCTGTCAGTACTGGTGCCTAATCTCCTGTGCTAGTTTCAGGCTTAGTCAGCAGTCCTCCACCCACTGAGGTCCCCAGCAGGAGATCAGACGCTTCTTCTCAGCCCTGGACTAGTTAACTAATAGCCACAGGGATTAGGGGTACAAGGCCACTATGGGAGTAATAAGTGTTACTATGAAGTCATATCAATTCATTTTGATCCAATGCAATTTAATAAATATGTATTAATGCTCTTAGGATACTGAGAAAAGCTTGGTTCTAGGCCCTCAAGGGAGATATAAACTGATCTAGAACCCAGTTATATCCTCAAGAAGCTGTATAGAATTAAATTCAACAGTTATTCTCCACCCTTATCTATATCCTTTGGATTTTTCAAAAGCTGATGAAAAACCCGTAGGTTTTTACATATAAAAAATTCTGCCCTAAATGTTAGGGTACAGAATGGTTCCTCCTCTCCTAAATTCCTAAAACTTTTGGTGTCTATGTCCATTTATTCATTCATTTATCCATGCATATATGCACTCATTCATGAACATTGATTGAGACCTCTTTGCTTGACAGTGTGCAGGCTCTGAGGACAGGAATGGGGAATCTAAGTTGAACAAGACTGAGACCAAGCCTTCCAGAAACTCTCAAAAAACGGAGTGATCACAATGCACATAATTCAGTCAGATACAAGGCAGATGGTAGTCAACATAGAGAGGAAGGAGAAATTAATTCTAAGTGGAGGGTGGAGTGGAGAACACTGCATCAAAGATCCAATGAGGGGGACTTAATTGTGGTCCAGTGGTTACGACTTCATGCTTCCAGTGTAGGGGGCTCATGCTTGATCCCACAGGCCACGTGGCAGGACCAAAAAAAAAAAAAGCCCGAAGATCCAACAATGAACTTCCCGGAGACAAATGAACCTGCCCTGCAGACAGGGCCTCAGGCAAACCCTTCACCCACTGGGCATCCGCCTGTCTCCCACCCATTCAGGCCCAATGGGAAGAAAAGCAGTGAGCGCTCCTCAAGGGAGAACTCCAAGGCAGTCTCTCATTTTATCTTAAAAATTCACACAAAATTTGAATTCCACTCCACAGGATACTAACATTTGTTTTGCTATGATAATTTTAACATAATTGGCTTAAATTACCTGTCATTGAGTAAAATCATTTCATCTTGTGGCTTATGTACCCTCAACATACCACTTCTGTTTGAAGAGTACCTTTTTGGGAAATTTGGCTTCCCAGGTGGTTCAGCGGTAAAGAATTCGTCTGCCAGTGCAGGAGATTCAGGAGATGCAGGTTCGATCCCTGGGTAAAGAAGATCCCCTGGAGAAGGAAATGGCAAACCACTCCCGTTTTCTTGCCTGGGAAACCCCATGGACAGAGGAGCCTGGCGGGTTTCAGTCCATGGGGTCACAAAGAGAGACTGAGCATGAATGCATGCATTTTCCAGAAATTTAGCTTCTGCAAGCATAGGGCTGGAAATTCAGTTTTCACTTATTTTATCTCTTCTCTTTTCTCCCTCAGAATATAGGAAAGATTCCGCTGTAAGGATTCTGAGGCTAGCCATATGCTTTGTGAACACATAACACAATAACCATTGTTGAATTTTGTATTAGATAAACAGGCTTGTTTTCATACACTTCTCTCACATCTGGTAAGAAATGTACAAAATAACACAACTTGGATACGAGTTGTTATTTCTGGATGGTGGTGCTTCTGGGGACACCTTCCAGGAGCATGACCCTTCTCCTGCAGGTCCTTCCGGGTAGTGCAGGGTGCTCTGCTGTCAGACAGCTGCCCTGGATTCCAGTGTGCAAAGTTAAATACCTCACAGTGTAAACAACTGACTGAAGTTTAAAAGCACAGAAAATGTTACATATTTCCCTTCTTCCTGACCTCCTCACAAAGAAACACCAAAGTGTTAAGCAAAAAAAATCCTTTTTCTGATGAGGACTCAGGGGTTAATTTTTAGCATGGTGCCTGGGGATTTCAGGCTTCCCTTGTGGCTCAGCTGGTAAAGAATCCGCCTGCAATGCGAGAGACCTGGGTTCGATCCCTGGGTTGGGAAGATCCCCTGGAGGTAGGGCATGGCAACCCACTCCAGCATTCTTGCCTGGAGAATCCCCATGGACAGAGGAGCCTGGCGGGCTGCAGTCCGTGGGGCTGCAAAGAGTTGGACACGACTGAGCGACTAAGCACCGGACAGGGGATTTCATCGTGGGACTCCCGTTACTTGTAATGGGAGTCTTGCTGCTTCATTTCATGCATACTGTATGCGCCCCTCGACAGCCACAAAATTTTACTTTTGAAATTGAGGCCATCTTTTTCAGAACAAATCAGATTACAAGAAAATGCCAAAACTACTCTGTGTTGGCCTGGCGCCAGAGTTTGTGCTTGTGTGTATCTGAAGGGGAGAACTGCCTTTCCCTGGCATGCAAATGCCCCTTTCAGAGACAACAACATTAAAACATTATGCCCAAGAGCTGACAGCCATGGTGTGTGCCTCACCCCAAAGCTTTGTTTGGAACCCCATAAAACCTGGCACATGGTTTGTGACACCCAGTGAAACACAGGGCTTCTCCCTAATAACCTGAGCCCTGCTGCCTGTCATTAAGGGACCTCTCTTATTAAGCATCTCTTTTTTAAATGGCTGCCATCATCTGGTCCCAGTGTACATTAAATCCCATTATAATTATAAGCACACTTCCCCATAACATCCGTTGCAGATTTCATCCACACTGCCTACCCCCTCAGGGCATCTTTGCACTAATAACAACTCAGATTTTCTATTTGAGTTGACAACATTAGGTCCCAACACCATTTGCAATATGCTGGTGGGAGAGAGAGAAGAAAAAGCTTTCTCTTCCTCAGTCACAAAGATCTTGGGGTCACAGTGACTCAAGGCCTCTGGGGCTAAAAGAAATAACCCCTCATGTCCTCCTTTGAAACACTCTCTGCCTTACAGAAAAGAAGGGCATTCTTAGTACCTGGAAGAGAAGCCTCGGTGTAAATATCACTAACCAGACGTCCACTGGGAAAAGATGACAATTACTAGTCAAAGAAACTATCTTCTTGTTTTCTTTTCTACACTTCAAATATCCAGAAGCTACACCACCTCACCTGATTTTTTTTCCTCTGCTTTTTAGAGGGGGGATGAAAGGAAATGGGATGAAATAATTAAATTAAGAAAACAAACAAACAAAAGAAAACTATCAACATATGCTGCTGCTGCTTCTAAGTCGCTTCAGTCGTGTCCAACTCTGTGTGACCCCATAGACGGCAGCCCACCAGGCTCCCCCGTCCCTGGGATTCTCCAGGCAAGAACACTGGAGTGGGTCGCCACTTCCTTCTCCAATGCAATCAACATATGCATTGAGGGCAAATATGACTCTGCTTTGCTTTCTTCTTCTTCTTCTTTTTTTTTTTTTTTGGTTTAGTCTCGTGGCTTTCGGGATCTTAGTTCCCTGACCAGGGATTGAACCTGGGTCTCCTGAAGTGTGGAGTTCTAACCACTGGATGGTCAGAGAATTCCCGACTCTGCTTAGTTTTTGACATTATTGGTATCTATCTAGAGGATATCTCAATGATGGCCGTGAAGCATCATAAGATCATTTGACTCCAAAAATGGACACAATAGGCTTGCTGTGTTTTTTCCCTCAAGAGTCCCCAGTGGGGTAAAGATCTGAGAGTACGTGTGATGGCCTAAAGATCTCACCTGCCAATACAGGAGACCTGGGTTCAATCCCTGGGTCAGGAATATCCCCTGGAGGAGGGCATGGCAACCCACTCCAGTATTCTTGTCTGGAGAATCCTATGGACAGAGAAGCTGGCGGGTTCCAGTCCATAGGGTTGCAGAGTCTGACTCAACTGAAGTGACTTAGCATGCACACATGACTGCCTGGTGCATCTTCCGTGGCAACCTGGAATTCTCCATTGTAGAGGAGACTATTTACATTTTTTATTTTTTTTCCATTCAGGGCCTTCACTGCCAGCATCCCTCCCTGAATATTCTTCATTCTGTATCACAAGGTTTTGGAGAAATATGAAGTGGATGCTTCTCCCCCAAAGACAGGAGTCTTTGATTTCATTTTCATGATAGGAAATTTTACCTTTCAATTTTAAGACTATTTTCCAACGAAGGAGCTGGAACAAAATGGTTTGGAACATTTTGTTAACCCTCAAGCAGAATATTCAAAACAACACAATCACCTTCTTCCTGGGCATCTACTTAATTGGAATTTTATTGTAATTCCAGACTCCCTTCTCAACTTTTGCTGAGGGTTTTTTTTTTTTTCCCAGTGCTGCTCCACTCAGCTTTCAGCTTGCGGTTCTGACTGGGGAATGAACCTGGGCCCCCTCGGCAGTGAAAGTGTAGAGTCCTAACCACTGGATCTCCAGGGGACCCCCTTGATTGAGATTTCTGAGGAGGAAAGAAAGTGCAGAGATCTGGGCATCTAAGTCTGCCTCCTTGGTGGCCTGATTCAATGCAGAACTCTTTGGTTCCCAGCTTGGCTGGCTGTTGTGGAGGCCTTGATCTTTGTGGAGTAAGAGGAGAAGGGAAATTAAATGCCCTTGTTTCCTTTTTAATCCCACTAGAGGCTATTTAGGAGCTTCCCTGGTAGCTCAGGTGGTAAAGAATCCGCCTGCAATGCCGGCAACCTGGGTTCAAACCCTGGGTGGGGAAGATCCCTTAGAGGAACGTATGACAATCAGTCCAGTATTCTTGCCTGGAGAATCCCCAAGGACAGAGGTGCTTGGTGGGCTATGGTCCATGGGGTTGCAAAGAGTTGGACATGATTGAGCGACTAAGCACAGCACAGCACAGAGGCTATACAATCTAGAAATTATGATCATGAGCTTTGAAGTTGGAATGGTCTGATTTAAGTCTTGGCTCTGATATATAACAGCTCTGTAGTCTTGGGTAAAGTGCTTAACCTCTCTGACCCTAAGGTTTCCCATGCACAGAAATGGGGGAAAGAACAATACTTGCATTATGAGAGTTGTTACAAGGATTAAATAAATCAATACAGGTAACGTGTTAAGATTCATAGACAGTGCTCAGAATGAGGTATAATCCCCATGGTCTCCCTCCTGTACCATCACTTAGACCTGACGTACCCTTCTCTTCCACAACCTGAGTTCTGAAGGGCTGCTACCAGAGGGAGGTACATGAGTAAAGGAGGAGATGAAGGGATAAGATGTTTTAGCGATGCAATTCCACCCAAAGGTCAACTCATCTGTTCCTCTGTTTCCAGCAGGATGATGTCTCTAAGATTGAAGTCTCTCCTATTTTTAGGATCTGTCAAAACTGATGTCCCAGTTTCTCTTACCACACCCAGGGAAAAAAAAAAGTTAAAAAAAAAATCTACTACAGATCCATGAACATGAGAGAGAGAGAATGAGAGTTTTCTGCTGTAATTTTCCGTCCTGCTGGTTTTTAGGTGCTGCCATATGAAATCTCTGAACTGGAGATTCTCATCAGCCTTCCCGGGGCCCAAGGACACACAGCTCTGGCTATAAATGGTGCCAGTTTTGGTGGGGGAGCTGCTGCCACTTTATCTGGGCCCAATAAACCTTATCAAACTGCTGTGAGCCAGCCTTCAGCACTAAGTGGAAATGCTTGAAGCCCAACGCTGGCACTCAGCCCAAAGCCTCGCCTGCCTTCCTCCTTTTTGTTACCTTCTCCACCTCTTAAATTCGGGCATTAATCTCTCTTTAACACTTACTAATAAGGGCCGGGCTTTTTAATGGGTCGAGTTTATGAAGCAAGGGAGATTTTCACATAGCGTGAGTATGGCATGGAGGTTGGAGGGGGAGGGGTCCAGGGCCACAGAGGATTTCTTCTTTCCCATTGTTTCCCCAGAGAGTCACCCCGCCTGTGATTGAGGATTAATAGGAGATTAGATCAGGGGTTAATTGTGTGCTTCGCTTCTTACTGCACTCAGAAGGGACTGGTAGGTGGACGTGGAGAGAGGTAGCAACCTTCGGAAGGTACTATCTAGGCAGAAGCTAAATGCTTCAGTTAAATGCTTCCTTCTATTTCCCCGGTGAGGCACTAGGACCATCCTCTCTTCTTCCATCTCTCTCCTCTTGTTCTCCTTGCGGATCAGTTCTTTTTTTTTTAATTTAATTATAGTTGACTTACAATATTGTGTTAGCTTCAGGTGCATAGCAAAGTGATTTAGTTATACGTATATTTAGATTTTTTCCATTACAGGTCATTACAAGATACTTAATATAGTTCTGTGTGTGTTAGTCGCTCAGTTGTGTCTGACTCTGCAACCCCATAGACTGTAGCCCGCCAGGCTCCTCTGTCCATGGAATTCTCCAGGCAAGAATACTGGGGTGGGGAGCCATTCCCTTCTCCAGGGGATCTTCCCCACCCCGGGATGGAAGCTGGGTCTCCTGCACTGCAGGCAGATTCTTTACTGTCTGAGCCAACCCAGAAGCCCTCTAGTTCCCTGTACTGTATAGTAAATCCTTGTTGTTTATCACACCAGTTTTTTCTCAACTTTCCTTAAATTTCTTTCTTCTTACAGACTATAGACCTTAGCTAGAAAAGTAGCCGTATCATAGATTGCTCTTTGTTGTTCATCAGAATACCCAGGGACTGAGTTTTCCCTGGCATCCGTCAGACACTGCAGTGTTGTCTGCTTTCAGAGGATAACTAGCTCCCTTCCTTCACTTTCAAGTGGCTTCTCGCCGGTCTTTTCTCCCCTGACTCTTGCAGGCAGGTCTGAGCACTTTTCCTGCGAGCAGGAGCCAGGGGCAGGCTTGCTGGGATGAAGCTGCCTGTTCTCGGGACTGCTCCGTTAGCAGCTCTTGTGAACCCGGATCAGATCTGCTGGAAACTCCGGCCAACTGGCCTTGCCAGGCCGGAAGTGGATTTTTGCCTCTAGCGGGCCTCTGCCACCTTCCAAGACGCTTCAGTTCTTGGGGCCTGACCCTCGGTTTGGGGCAGTGCCAGAGGGCGCATTGGGATATTCTCATGCTTGAGTCCGATGGGAAACCTTTGACCCACCCGCTTGTCAGGGACTGAGTGTGGGGACCCCGGATTCAGTGATTGAAGCCCCGCGTTGAGAAGATTGTATGACCTCCAGGGCCAACTGTCTGGAGACCCAGCGAGGGCGCTATCAACCACCTCCCTCACCCTAGCCGGAAGTCAAGGTGTGTGCCCAGAAGAAGGGCGTTTTCCACCTCTCGCCCACCACCTTCGCCAAGTTCCAAGGAAAGGGCGAAGACCGGGGCTCTCCGCAGCCCGCGGAAGGGCGCGTTTCTTCTGGTTGCTCTAGGGATTCCTGACCTCAGCTCCGCCCTCTAGAGTGGAGCGGTCAGCAGAGAGGAGGCACTTTGGGGAGCCTTCTCCAGGCTCTCACTCGCCCCCTGAAGACTTTGTCCCGAACTGAGCGCAGTTCTTGCGGAACTGCTCCCAGCCAAGGTTCCCTGAGGGGACAAGGGGCTGGGGGAAGGGGGACGGCGGAGAAAGGAGGGGTGGGGGGAAGCCCAAGGGATGCTCAAGACAGGGAAGAAAAGTTTCCCTCGCGCCTCGACCTTGGCCTCCAGGGGTCGCGACAGCTAAAACGGGGGCGTCTCCCCTCGACGACAGATCCCCGCGGGAGCCTCTGGCACTCGGTTCACCCGGGCCCGCGAACTCTGCGCCTGGAGGCGAATCGCAGTCTGGATGCTCAGAAGGCCTGGAGGCCCCAAAGCGCTGGGTTTGGGCACCGCGAAAACGACCTTCTAAAGCTGACGCCGGGGTCCAGGGGTGCCGTCTCGACCCCCGAGAAAAAAGTGAAAGGCGAGATGACACGCATTCATGGGGCAAACGCTGGGAGACCAAAATCCCGAGCCTGGAAGCAGCAGGGAAACACGAAACCTGTTCCCACTGGAGATTAACATTCTGGGGGTTGAAGATGGGGGCAGCTCCTCGCCCCTCATCTCCATTGCCCCCAATGAGGCGTCCATGTCCCTGGTGCGCCTCTCCACGAGCTCCTCCTTCTCTCCTCTCCGCTTGGCGGGTGAGCGGCGGCCGCCAGCGCCCCGGCAGCAGCTAGATGTCAGGCGAAGCCCGGAGCGCGGCGCACGGGGAAGGGAGGGGACGGCAGGAGAGGGGAGGGGTGGGGCGGAGAGCGCGCGCGGGCTCGGCCAGTGCGGGGGGGCGGGCGGGCGGAGCGGGGGGACGGGCGGGAGGGGGGAGGGAAGGGGGGCAGCTGTGGGCAGGGAGCCGGGCTCGGCCGCCAGCACTAAAGATGGAGAGGCGCCGGGGCCTCGCAGGGGAGGGGGCTCGGCGTTGACGTGGGACGCGGCGGAGGCGCCGCAGCCGGTGGTGATTTGCTAACCTCGCAGCACAGAGGAGTTGAGGGCGATGAGAGCGGGTACTGCGAACTGCCGGGCGATGCCGCCGCTACCGCCGTGATACCGAGAGCAACAGTTCCCCAGCAACACCCCTCCCCGACAGAGGCACACACCCCCAAGAGGCACGCACACCCACCCCACGGCACCCGGCTCGGCAGTGGTGAGTTGGGGGCCAGGGAGAGGCGCACCGCCCAGACAGAGCTGTGCGCCCGGGCGCCCCAGGGCTGGAGAGGTCTGGGGGGGCGCGCTCGCTTCGGCCACTCGACCGCTGGGCTTTTGCCTTATTTTATTCGGCTTGTTTCCTTCCTTCTGCTGCAGCCGTCGCCGCCGGCGGTTGGGGGTCGGCTGGAAGGGAGAGCCCTGGCTGTCAGCTTGGGCGCAGTTGCCTCCCCAACCCTTCCACTCCAGGGCACAGTCGGGGTGAGAGGTGGGGGCCAGAGCGATCTGCGGGGCCGGGAGGCACGTGCGGAGGGCTGGGAATTGGAGGCTTTGTACCAGCAGGGGCCGGCGGAGGAGCCGGGAGCCTGTGGGTGCTCATATGTATGCCGACCGGTGCGCGGGCGCGAGATAGGGCTGTGGTTTATTTGTGTGTTTATTCGCCCGCCAGCTGGGAAGCTAGAATCGGAGGATCGGAGGAGTGGTTTGGGGGGGCGGAGGGGAGCCGGACTGGGACTCACTTGGGTTTTGTTTCTCTCTGGAAAACGTGGTGGGCTCCTTTTTCTTGATTGGACTTGATCCCCCCGGTTTTGGGGGGAGGGGCTCGGTGGTGGAGCGCTGGAGTGTCTCCAGCGCTCCGGGCCCTCTTCGGCTCTCGGCGGGACCGGCCGTGGCGCCGGAGCTCGCTGTGCGCTCCCGGCAGCGCTCGGTGGGTGCTCCGCTCTGCACCTGATGCGTTCGGGATGCCTTTCCCACCCCGGCGCGCCAGCAGGTCGCTCTCACAGCCCCTCGAACACTCCCTCACGCGCTCGAAATGCGCACGGTCTCGCCGGCCCGCGGACCCGCTGGAACGCACAGACGCGCTCAGCACCGACTCGCTGGCCGCTCCCCGGAACGCTCGCAACGTGCCTGGGCCGGGCGCGCCTGCTGCTGGCGCCACCCGCCCGAGGCCGGGGACCTTGCCCGCCGCTCCCGGGGATCCCCGCCCTGGGTCGGAGAGAGAGGGCCCTCAGATCCCTTCTCGCCTTTCCTCCCACAACTCGTTGTCGGGCTTTTGTGCTTCCCCTTCGCCTCAAGGCGAGTCCGCCTTCTCGCCCCGGCGTCCGGCCCTCCTGGACTCTTGCCTTTCGCCCGGGTCTCTTTCGCTTTTCTTCTTTCCTAACCCGGCTCCCTTTCTTGTTGCTATCTGGCTTCCCCGGAAAAGTTGCTTCCCCAAGTTTGCTGAAGTCGTCTCCAAGTCTCCGTGGGGGGTGGCTGGGAACTGGGTGGGGGGTGGGGGGCTGGAAGGTGTGAGCGCGCGATCGATCCCCGGAGCTCGAGCTGGTTAGCCCTGGCTTTCCGCCGTGACGAGGGGCACGGCGCTGCAGCCAGCACCAGCCGGTTCCCGGGCGCCGAGCCGCGGGTTTCAGGGACGGCTGATCAGGGCACCCTGATTTCCCTCAGGACCCACGGTGCTTGCTTTGGGGAAGGAATTCGGGTAGACCAGCTTCCATTCTTTCGATTCCTACCTCCTAGTTCTCTGAAACCCGAAGTCTGCGGGGAAAGCGCATGGTGCCAAGGCACTTGGGAATGGTCACCGCCCCCCCACCATGGCCTCGGTTCCCACCCCAGGGTGGGGAGCAAAAGTGTCTTCTTGATTGACCGTCCTTAGTTAACCCTTTCTAAGTAAGATTTGTGGCTCTGGAGTCAATAGGTTTCCTTTTGGGGGCGGAGGCCAGCAGTGTTCCAAGAGGAAGAGCCCTTGCTCTGCTGTTGCTTCCAATTGATTTCACAGCAGTGTTGGCCACAGCCAGGCCGAGGCTGGGAGGGACCTGGGCCTGTGAGGTCTTTCAGACAAGCTTTAGACAGGTTTGGGAGACCCAGAGCCCTGTTACTGATCCCAAACAGCACTTCGAGAGAGGCCTTTGTCTCCAGCCCAGTCTTCCCTTCATGCTGGTAACTCACACCATAGATGCTGGTGCCAATATCACCTCTCACCCCTCTGAGCCAGGTCTAGCAGTCTGGCATCAATTCCTCTTTGGGTCATGGGACTTGCCCACTCCTGGGAGCCTGTGGGACACACTGGGAGTTTGTGTTCCCAGCACATGCACTCCTGGTTTTAGGGGTGCATGTTTCCTAGGGATCTCTCTGTAGGTCCTTCAGTATCTAGCCTGCATATTACAAATCCTCCTCACTACTGGGCACTTGTGGGCAGGAGTTAAGTGCGGCACGTTATGTAAGTGCGGCACATTATGTAAGTGTGGACATGTGTACTTGGGGTTTCCCAGGTAGTGCAGAGGTAAAGAATCGCCTGCCAGTGCAGGAGATGCAGGAGACACGTGTTCAACCCCTGGGTGGGGAAGATCTGCTGGAGGAGGAAATGGCAACACACTCCTGTAGTCTTGCCTGGAAAACTCCTTGGTCAGGAGCCTGGCAGGCTACAGTCATGGGGTCTCAAAGAGTTGGACACGACTGAGCATGCATGCACTCATGTGTGCTGTTTCTGCTTCTCTGGCTGGTGCATGCACACATACATGCACACGACACAGTTGAGATTTTGGATTACTTACACAATCACTTTGAGGCACCCATGATTGGAAGCGAGCCAAGCTAGTACATAGACTGCGTGTGTGTATTTCTCTTAGGGCCTAAGGAGAGGGTCAGGGCGTGGGTTCATCAGTACTTTGCAACTCTGAGAAGAGTGGAAGGGCAGAGGCCCAGGAAGGCATTAACTGAGGGTGAAAAGGTGGGCTGGAGGAGGAGAACCTTGCCTGTAGATTTCTTTGAGCTGTGACTCTAGGCTGCTAGCCCCAGCTAGGCTGGGCGTTGTTCCTGGGGCTACCACAATGAGGCAGGATTTAGAGAAACTTCGTTTTGAAGATGAGATTTGCTGCACAAGGGGTTGAAAGTGAAATTGAGTGCTCACACTGACTAGAAGAGGGGGTTAAATTCTTACTCATTTAAATTAAGCACTGGGCATCTTCTCAGAATCATTGTTGACTTTGCACAGGAGCCCCCCACCCTCAGACTTAAAGAAAGCTCAGGACTCACAAGACTCCACTGTTATTTTCATTTTACTTCTTCTAACAGATGTCATAGACCAGTGAATTAGGCATGTGCTATGTAGCAGAAACTTCTCTTTACTCCTATCATCCTTGGGCCTGTAAAGGCAGTCATGTAGGTTTCTAGAAAGCCCTTTCGCTCTATTAAAATCTCCAGGACTGTCTTGCTGCAGGTTTGGGTCAGGGGCTATTGATTGAATTCTTACTTTTAGGGACAGTAACTAATTTATCTTTTGTTCTTGCATCTCTTTTGCCTCTTTCCCGATTTCTCCCCTCTAGCCCTCCCCATTGGCCCAGGAAACGCACCCTGCCCCGCCACGCAGAGCCAGGAAGGAAAGAGAGCCTCATGCCTAAGCCTCGGGGAGCACCATGGATCTGACAAAGATGGGCATGATCCAGCTGCAGAACCCCAGCCACCCCACGGGGCTCCTGTGCAAGGCCAACCAGATGCGGCTGGCCGGGACGCTGTGTGATGTGGTCATCATGGTGGACAGCCAGGAGTTCCATGCCCACCGGACTGTGCTGGCCTGCACCAGCAAGATGTTTGAGATCCTCTTCCACCGCAACAGCCAGCACTATACTCTGGACTTCCTGTCTCCCAAGACCTTCCAGCAAATTCTGGAGTATGCATACACGGCCACGCTGCAAGCCAAGGCAGAGGACTTGGATGACCTGCTGTATGCTGCCGAGATCCTGGAGATCGAGTACCTGGAGGAGCAGTGCCTGAAGATCCTGGAGACCATCCAGGCCTCAGATGACAATGACACGGAGGCCACCATGGCAGAGGGCGGGGCTGAGGAGGAAGAGGACCGCAAGGCGCGCTACCTGAAGAACATCTTCATCTCGAAGCATTCCAGCGAGGAGAGTGGCTATGCCAGCGTGGCGGCCCAGAGCCTCCCTGGGCCCATGGTGGACCAGAGCCCTTCCGTCTCCGCCTCATTTGGCCTTTCCGCCATGAGTCCCACCAAGGCGGCGGTGGACAGTCTGATGACCATAGGACAGTCTCTCCTGCAGGGGGCTCTTCAGCCGCCCGCTGGGCCTGAGGAGCCGACCCTGGCTGGGGGTGGGCGGCACCCTGCAGTGGCTGAGGTGAAGCCGGAGATGATGCAGGTGGATGAGGTGCCCGGCCAGGAAAGCCCTGGGGCCGCGGAGTCTAGCATCTCAGCTGGGATGGGGGACAAGGTGGAGGAAAGGGGCAAGGAGGGGCCCGGGACCCCTACTCGGAGCAGCGTCATCACCAGCGCCAGGGAGCTGCACTACGGACGTGAGGAGAGCGCTGAGCAGCTGCCGCCTCCGGTCGAGGCCGGCCAGGGGCCCCCGGGCCGACTGGAGCCCCCTGCGCCCCCAGCTGAGAAGCACCTGGGCCTCTACCCCGTGTTGCCCAACCACAAGGCCGATGCCGTGCTGAGCATGCCGTCCTCGGTGACCTCGGGCCTCCACGTGCAGCCCGCCCTGGCTGTCTCCATGGACTTCAGCACCTACGGGGGTCTGCTGCCCCAGGGCTTCATCCAGCGAGAGCTCTTCAGCAAGCTGGGGGAGCTGGCTGTGGGCATGAAGGCCGAGAGCCGCACTGTTGGGGAGCAGTGCAGTGTGTGCGGCGTGGAGCTTCCTGACAACGAGGCCGTGGAGCAGCACAGGTAGGCCTCTCTGCCCCCGTCACCCCCAGCCTGAATTTCTGGCCCCGGGCCCGCCTTCGTTCTCGGCTGTCCCCTAGTCTTGGGGCCTGGCTCCCTTGTTCTCTTTGCTATTTGTGAAAAACCATCTGGGGGGAGCACTTTCCAGGTGTGTTGAGAGAGCTTCGGGTCTTTCCTAAACAAGGGGGAACTTATGTGCCCAGTTTCGTTTAAAAAAAAAATTACGATTTTTGTTTATTTATTTTTTGATCATGTCAGGTGGCTTACAGAATCTTAGTTCCTCGGCTGAGGATTGAACTTGCGTCCTCGGTAGCGAAAGCTTGGACTGCCAGGAAATTCCTTTCGCTCAGAGTCTTTACTAAGCTCTTTCTGCTCTTTTTCATTTGGGCTCCCGTTTTGCTTTTCCTGCTGTTGGGTCGCTTTTCCTGGGCCTGGAGAGACTCCTAAAGTGGAGGGTGGGAAAAGTGGGGTGAGGAGGAGGGGCCCGTGGCCAGGATCTGGCCACTCTGCCAGGTTTCAGGTACCTGAGTTCCCCTGCGGTGGTTCCTGCCAAGGCCGGCGCGTCTGCAGCTCGGGAGGAGGGGAAGGGCTGCAGTCTGCTTAGACCCCAGAGCAGCTGCAGGTTCCAAACATTGTTCCTGGTGAACCTTCATCACCAGGAATGTTGCTTCCTCTCCCTTTTCATTCTCTGTCCCTGTGAACACATTTCGGGGGAGCTGATTTAAATTCAAGGGAGAAGGATGGGTATGAGAGACATTGGTTTTGCAGCTTGCAGTCTTATTCTTAACCCATCCCTACTCACATTGAATTTAATACCACTTTGGGCCAGCATCGGCTTCCCTCTGGCTTCTGTTTCCTTCTCTGTGAAATAGCTTTTATGATGTGCCTGGTTCAAGTGCTTTTCGTGGGGTCATATTTTTGTTAATGGCAGTTTTCCCAAGTAGATGATGTTCTTGTCCATAGGGAGATAATAAGACCTTTTCCCAGGGTCATGTAGATACTGAGAGGCAGAGCTGGATTCAAATTCAGGTTAACCTTCTTGCACTTTGCTGCCTTTCGGAGTTATTCAGTCTGAAAGAGTGTCTTGTCTGCAGAACGGAGGGTTTTGAAATTGCTCATCGGAAATGGAGTAAACACAGAGGGACTCTGTAGTGAGTGTGACGTGCCCATCACATTACCCTCCAGTTCCTGGGTCAGGCGAGGGGTGTCAAGAAATCCAGTTTCTCTTTGTCATCTGTGATAACATTTCCCTGCACACTCTCTTGTCTGCTGTGCTGCAGATCTTGGGTGGATTCTTCAGTTTTGCACTCCTCTCCTCCCTGCCCGCCCCCCCTCAAATTCTTCTGTTGACCATTCAGGAGTGGGTGTGGGGGAGAGGAGGTGGGGACATGGAGTTGGAGGCACCTGGAGGTCATCTGATTCCACCAAGCTGAGTCGGAACCTCCTCCAACACTGCTTAATCCGGTCTTCTGAGACTTACCTTGTGGAAAGTGCCGCTGAGCTCCACGTAGCTGATTCTCTTCCGGTTGGGTGCGAAAAATAACCGCCACTAAGGTGTGTCTTCGTGATGCCTGTACTGCTCAGAAACAGACCGAGGTTGTGTTTGTTTTTGCTCACACTTTCCTAAAGAGGAAACCCTCTCCCCAAACTTGACCAGATACGTTGATCGCCTTCTCCGGATGTGAATTATCTCAGTTATGTGCTATGAGAAATGGGGTATAGTGGAAAGCAATTTTAAAATGGATATATCATTGACATATGACAATTTCAGGTATATAATGATTTGGTATTTGAATATTTTATGAAATGATCACTATGATAAGTCGACTTAGTTAAAATCCATCACTCTGGATAGTCTGAGAATTTTTTTTCTCGAGCACTTCTAAGATCTACTCTTTTAGCAACTTTCATTATGTAATGCAGTGTTGTTAACTATAGTCCTCATGTTGTGTGTTATAACCCCAGGACTCATTTATTTTTTGACCACCTTTGACTACCTTTTCCCATTTCCCCCAACCCCTGTTCCCTGAAAAGTAGGTTTTTTTTTTCCTGGCTTCCTGGGTCCTTTTTGCTTCTCTTTACCTGAGATAGGGCTGCAAAAGATATTATTCTCCCAGGAGTTTTCTGTGGGACCCTTGTTCCTCTGGGGCGAGCTGGAGGGTTGGCTGTGTTCTATCCGCCCTCCCCACCAGAGCATGGGTAACAGAACTAGCCATGTCTAGCACTGAGAGCTTGGCAACGTTATGTAACCTTTCTGAGTCTTGCTTTACTTTCTTTAAAATGGAGGTGTTCTGCAGGGTGGGGTGCTGAATTAACGAAGCAACACCTGGAAATCCCTGGAGCCGTGACTGGCACTTAGTAACCAAGAGGGTGAGGGCTGGGCCCTCGGTGTCCCCCTGTCTCCCTTGGGTCTCGTCTCTGCTTCGCCCTCGCGGCTCTGAGTTTTACGGTGTAGTGTCCGCGGCCCTGCCATCAAGGGGCTGAGTTGGCTGGGAGGTGGTGCAAAGGATGTTGCCGTTCTTCTGAGCTTGTGATGGTGAGGCGCCGGTCCTGGCATCCTTGGCGTCATGCCCTGGGCTGCTGACACGGGAGAATGTGCTACTGACTGAGGATGGAAAGTGGGCTGCCGCCGCCCCAGAGGCTGGAGCCTGGGGCTGTGCCCTGGGTGGAAAGCTGTGGGGTCCGAGGAGACAAGGGATGGAGAGAATGTTCCCGCGTGCTTTCCTCCCTGGCAGCCCCTGGCTCCCGATCTGATGCACTTTCAGGAGGCTTCACCTCTGTCCCTCTCTCTCTCAGACCTCCAGGATGAGGGTGCTGCTTCCCAATTTCCTACTGTTCTCTAGTGTAAAGCTGCCAGCATAACACAAACAAAAAGTCCAGACAAAACAATCAGAGTGGGAGATTTTGATGTCAGGAGGCTGTGGATGTGATAGTGATGAACATGATGAAGTAACAGTCTAGAGGATTTATTTTATTTTGTTGCTAAGCCAGTAGGCCAGAGCATTGGTAAAGGTTAGGTACCTGCTTGCCGTTGTAGTCGCTTTTCTTCTTGCGGGGCGGGGGCGGCAGGTGATGGGCAGAAGGGCACAGAGAGGAAGGAGGGGGAGAGTGCAGGGAAGGGAGACAGGCAGGAAGGTGTGTGATAGAATCACACCAGTGTGCTTTCCTTGTGACTTGGTTCCAAGCTGGGGAGAGGGGAGCCTGTCGGGGTGACAGACAGTTGGAGTGAAACTTTGTAAAGTTATGGTCCCTGCAGTGCATGGTGAGATGTAAAAGCAGTGTCAGATGTAGTCTGATGGATTGATGGAAGGCCCACACAGAGATGCTACCTGGGTAAATCAAGTGGGGCTTACCTGCCTAAAGGATAAGGAAGGAAGTCAGAACAATCAGAGGGCCTGCTGGATAAGCAGATCTGTCTCCAGGCAGATGCAGGAGCAAGTGCTGGATTCTAAAACCTCCCCAGCAGGCTCACATCGCAGAAGATAATGTCTGAGGGAGGGAGGGTCTCTTTGGGAAGGTTGGACTCTTCTTCTCTAAATTTCCCTGGTTGCTCAGATGATAAAGAATCTGCCTGCAATGTGGGAGACCTGGGTTCAATCCCAGGGCTGGGAAGATCCCCTGGGGAAGGGAATGGCAACCCACTCCAGTATTCTTGCCTGGAGGATTCTGTGGACAGGGGAGCCTGGCAGGCTATAGTCCAGGGGGTCTCAAGAGTCAGAGACGACTGAGTGAACGAACACTTTGTTTAAACTTGATCTCTGTTCTGTCTCCTTCTCTCCCTGAAAGGGTGGGCCTGGTCTGCATGTCACCTTGTCTGGATCTGATCTGGGGACCAGCTGAACTAGGCCAGGTGCAGTCTCTGTCTCAGACTTATGTACATGTGAAAAGATGATCTTGAATAATGTGATTGACTTAGGAGTCAGCACAGCCCTTGTGGGCCTCAGTCTCCCCAGGCTCATGAGCCTAAATCTTTTTTCTTTTTTATGGCCATGCCGCGTGGCTTGAGGTATCTTAGTTTCCTGACCATGGATTGAACCCTCGTGCCTCCTACAGTGGAAGTGAGTATTCCTGACACCCTGGACTGCCAGGGAATTCCCAGCCTGGTCTTAATATGTTTCTGAATTAAAGTGCCACAGAATCAGAGTGGGATCTGGTTTCCCAGGAACCTCTGGATCTCCTGCAGACAAACCCTCGGATCAGCACTGTGTGTCCTGCATACACACAGGAGGAGCTCTTGTCTGGTTCTTGCAGGCATGCTCAGGAACCCCAGAGGTGGTTCCAGCCCTGTCAATGCACTCAGGAGTTCAGAGGCTCCCCAGGCCAAGTCCAGAGCGCATGACCATGTCACTGAGCCATCAGGTTCTGCCTGGCCCTTGCCTTGGCCTCTTTCAGATGGCCAGCTGCATGGTTTTCAGTGGTTGACCATGTAGAGGGCCAGTCACTGTTGACCTTGGTTTTGGCCACTTGGAGAATTTAGATGTTGCCCTGAACTCTTGGTCTCTTCTCATCATTCTGCCAGCTTTAGGCACCGCTGAGGTCATACCAGATTCTATTTGGAAAAGAGCATCCAGTGGCATAATGATAGCCACAGTAGTAATATTTTTTTTTTAAGTTAGTTAAATTTATTTTTATTTATTTATTTTTTGACCATGCCATGCGGTATGCAGGATTTTAGTTCCCCAACCAGGGACTGAACTCATGCCCTCTGCAATGGAAGCGCAGATTCTTAACCACTGGACCACCCTGGAAGTCCCAGCAGTAATATTAACAATGCCTTTTATCAGTTGTCTCACTTTTTCCTTTGCTAAGCTCCTGTTTTAAAAATACTTAATCTCTTTATTTTTGGCTATCCTGGGTCTCTGATGCTGTGTGGACTGTTCTCTAGTTATGGTGATCAGGAGCTACTCTCCGTCGCGGTGCACAGGCTTCTCTGTGCTGGCTTCTCTCGTCGTGGAGCATGGTCTGGAGGGCTCATGGGCTTCAGGAGTTGCAGCACATGGGCTTGGTAGTTGTGGTTCCCGGGCTCTAGAGCACAGGCTCAATAGTCGTGGCGTGTGGGCATAGTTTCTCGGCGGCACGTGGGGTCTTCCTGTACCAGAGCTCGAACCTGTGTCTACTGCATCGGCAGACGGATTCATAACTCCTGGGCCACCCAGGGAAGCCCCTGCAAAGCACCTGTAATGACTTTGTCTCTCTTAACCTCCCAGCCTCCCCTCAGGGGGTGCAGGTCTCTCATTCCATACCTGTGATGGATTAGTCTGAAAACCTCTGAAAGCTAAAAGGCTTTGTGTAAGTTTGCAGCGAACTCATTTAGCGGCAAAACCTGATCTGAACTGATGTGAGGCTATATTTATCTCGCCTATTTTGAATATTCATATATTTTGCTGCAAAAATATTAATGCGTTTGATTACGGAGTGGTTCCCTAGACTACTCTGGGCCTGGTGAACACTCAAGTCCCCATAGTACCTTTTAAAAATCTGAGCAGTTCGGATTTCCAAAGCACCAAGGATTTGGGTAAGGGATTGTCACCGTCATCAGCTCCAACTTACAGATGAGGAAAATGGGCTTTGAGTGAGTAAGTGACATGCCCAAGGTCACATAGCTATCTATAAATGGCTAGAGACAGGAGCTCGGCTCACCTTCTAATTCGCAGTCCTGGGTGTTCCGCGCCAGGCCATATAAGCACATGGGCATTGCCATTCTAGGTCAGATCCATCTGACCTAGTCTTTGGGTGCCAACACCATCCCTAAGATACCACCGTCGGAGGCAGCAGCTCTCTTCCTTGACGTCAATCGTAAAGGTCAGGTGGAGCCCGGCTTCTCTTAATAGCTATTTATGGCTGCTCTGTCATTCACAGATTTGCCCAAATCCTTTCTGAAACCATTTCTGTTTCCAGGAAGTATCCTTTGGGGGATGATGAATGACTTAAGTTTATAAGCTCCTGGACTCCTGGAAATCTAGTCTGTTCAAGAGGTCACTGGCTGTGAAGATGGGAAGGTGGCTTTGTGGCGTTGTGTCCTGCCATTTTGGAGGCCGGTTCTGTGTTTTTTGTTTTTCAGTTCTGTCATTATTGTCAGTCTCTTTTTTTATCTGGAATTTAACGTCTTCATTTGTAAAACCAGGCCCTTGGATGAAGCTATTTCTGGTTTGTTGAACTCTTAAAAAAAACTTCTCCTTTGCTCTTTTGGCACTCACTTATATCTTCATGAAGTCATTTTGGTTATTTGAATTTTGCTCTGTTTTGGAATCTGGTTTGGCAGTCAGCCAGCTAAAATAGGGGGTCAGTTTGATTTGATTCTGTCTGCTCTGACTTTGTTTTTTAATGCTTCAACCTGCTTAGGGTTACTGAATCATCTGGAATATAGACTAAACTCTTGGGAAGTTTGGAGATGAGTTCTTTTATTTTCTTTCTAATAAGAAAGTTGCCTACTCTTTCATCTCAGTGAAAAGTCCCATTTTAACTTGCTGTCACTATTGGTTGGAGCTGCGAATTGCTGGAAGGAGAGGGGAAGAAAGCTTTAGTTCAGCAGTGCTTTTTCCTTCTTGCTTGTTCTAGGAAAGCTATTTATGAATCTTTAAAATAGTGATTATCCTAAACTGTTAAAATCAAAACTCCATTCACAGCTCAGATTTCTTGCTAATTCAGGGGAAAAACATTTCCAGTTATTTTAATTCAAAAAAATTAATGACTTTAAAACAAGTCCAACCGAAAGTCCACGTGTGAGACATAAAAAGTCTTGCTAAATGAATACAGGCGTGCCTCAGTTTGCCCATTGGAAGGTTCTGGAATTTTCCACAATAAGTGAAGGCTTCTGTAGTCAAATTCTGTTTTGGCGGTTTTAAGTGAAAACTCTGACTCAGTGGCATTTATTTTGTTAGTAAGGAAAACCTACCACCGCATCCCCGCTCCCCAACCTCCAGCACCTGAGATGGGCATTTTGAGCAACTTATACTATCTGGGTCAGAATCTCGATTTCACTTACCCACTGTGTGACTATGGTTACGTTACTTAACCTCTCTTCACTTGTTTTGTCTGTAAGATGGGAATAATAACCCAGTACCTACTCACTGGGTTGTTGCAGGAATTAATCACTCAATATTTGTCATGAGCATGGAAGAATAGCAGAGAGCAGATGTTTGCTGTTGTATTTTTGCCACCATTGTTGGTGTGAAGCTGGCAGGGCAGGGTAAAATTTTTGTTCCTGTTGGTTGATGTCCTGCTTGCCCTCAGAGGTGTCCATTTATCCAGCACCTGAGAACCGCTGGTGTTTTTGCAGCTGGTTCACAGTGGGCACCTGCATTTCCCCCCAAAAAGCTAATCTCTTGAGGCACGGTGGCCAGGGTACTCTTTGTCCCATTGACCTGAAGCCTGATGAGTCATTGCAGGCTTCTTTTAAACTTAGCTGGGCAGCACGCCACTGTCATCAGTTACGAATGCTGAGGCTGCTCACCGACGCCGGGTCCTATCGCGTGTGCACGTGGCCAGGCCAGCAGATCACTGTGATGGGAGCACAGCTGCCTCCGCACCTAGAGAAGTCTGGGCTTTCAGGGGTGCCGTGCTGCAGAGCCCCTTCCCATCCCCACCCTACAGTGCAGGATGCTTCTAAGGGCAGATTCAGCAAATGTCGCCTTGAGTGCTTGATGCATATGTTAAGTGCATTCTTGTCAGTATCTTCTCAAAACCTCTAGCCACCCGCTGGGTTAGATATTCATTTCCCATTCCCCGATGCACAGAGGGAAGCCTGAGAGGTTCACGGACTGTTCCCTGGTGAGACGGTGAAGGTTGGCACCAGGGTTTGTGCCCAGGTCTTCTGGCTTCATGTTCATGCTTGTTTCCACAATGTCCCGCTTGGATCTTCAGCCCCTAATGGAATCAGAAGGGAAGGGGGGATACAGGAAGGACCGTTCCATGTTCCCTGAAGTTGCTAACCAGGAGGCTCATGGCTTGGCCAGTTCTAGCTTCCTGGCTTTGTGCGGTGGCTTGAGAAGAGGGAGGGAGAGTCCTGATTCCCTGGAAGGGTTTGTGTCTCCTGGGGTCACAGGAGTCCATCCTCTCTTACAGACACAGGGAGAGGCCAGCTTCTAGCGATAAAGGGGGTTTATGCTGACTTCAGAAACAGAAAAAAAGAGAGAGAAAAAGGAACCCACTTACAAAACTAAAAATCCCGTGCCGTTAATTTCATGCCAGCATAATCAGAAATACCCCTTTCTACTGTTTCCCCTTAAAAGCCCCCGTGTCCTTATTATGCTGGCTCAGTCTAGAAAAACTCTGGTCGGGTTTTGCCTATGTGAGGCTTATCTCTGCAGCTGCCAAGAGGGAATCCAGTACTTGATCGTCAGCACGGAAACTTCGGCTAACAACTCACAGAAACCTGCTTGGTTCTAAATTTCTTGCCCTCTTTCAACTTTTGTCCTCAAGACATGACATTCTTTGGCAGGGACAGAATGTGTCCAGCTTTGTAGTAGGAGGAATCCAGGTCAGATGAGAGAAAGAACTCCCTGACACAGTGGGGGCATTACTGGCAATTTTATTAGAGTACGCAGTCACAGAAATTTTGATGGGAGGAGGAGGAGTCATGGGCTAGTTGGAAGGAGGGTTTCGAGGTCTCCCCTCTTTAGGGTCATTTAGATCCTCCGAGGTGATAAGTAAGGGTGTATATACCAGGCATGCTAGGAATGAGAAGGCACGCCACCACCCCGACTCTGCAGGCAGACAAGGTGTGTAGGGACGGGGCATAAAGACTGATCTCAAACTTGGGTTTGAATGCCTCATGGTGGATCTGGGCAGATTTGGGTAAATGGCTTCACCTGTCTGAAGGGTCAGGCGCCTCTGTAAAGTGAGGTTGTAGCCCCTTACCTCTCAATGTGGTGCAAACATGTTAAATGGGGTACCATGTAACATGAAGCACCCAGCAGGGACTCACATGTGAGGCTGCCCCCACCCCCCCACACTTCCCGCTTCTCCTGTGACCCCAGTCTGACAAGGGAGCCTCTCGCTCCAAGCCCCCAGCCACCCTCTCCTGCCGTTGGTCTCTAAGTGGATTAGGCGAGCGTTGTGATCTTAATGCCATTAGGCCTGTTGGCACAACTCTCCTCGCCATAGTGAGAAGCAGATGTGGCCGAGCGTAATGGCCCTCGGTGATCCATCAGGCCTGGAGTGCTGGGGGAGACATTATGAGTGTTAATTTGGGGGAGTCTCTTTATGGTAGCTGGGGGAAATGTGGAGGGACTGTTGGAAATGTATTTATTTAAGCCGTTCAGCAGGTTAGATGCTGCCGGGGGTCTACAGTGGCTGAAGCTCCCACCTCCCTCCACCCACACCCTCCCAACCCCTCCTTTAAAGAAGGACCCTCCCCAGCCCTGCAGCCCAGGCCTGATTGCTTCCAGAGTTGGAGAGACAGCTTAGCAGGCTCTTGTTTCTTGCCGATGTACCTTATTAGTAGCACCTGGCATCATAACCCGCTAATGGGAACCAGCGCTCTCCTCCTGCGTGGCCAGTGACAAGTAGCCCTGTCAGCCGGAGCTCGCCGTGCGAGGAAGTTCCTATTAGCTTTATGGTCAGGAGAACTTGTCCTGTTCAGGAAATGAATGTTGCCGCTAAAGGTCCTCGGCCCTGACCCTGGCGGCGTAACCTGTGCGGGCTGGGGAGACCCCGCTCAGGATGCTTGGGATTTCAGCCCCTCTCTGGTTCTTGTCATATGTAAAGAGGGAATCATTGTGGTATGTTGCAGCCTTGAACTTTTGATTTATGCAGCGAGGGCGACTTAACCGTTTCCATGCCTGGACGGCCGTGTGGTGACAGAGCTGAGGGTGTGCGCCTAGGTGTTGGGGGGTGGAGGACAGAGCCCTCGTGCTGGCCGGCGGAGTGGCCGCTAGGACCTCAGGAGGACGCTTTGCTTGCTTTTCCTTCCCGGAGCGTCTGGATGTTCAGGGGTGCTTGTTGCCTGCCGAAGGGTGGGAACCTGGGACACTTTGCGTCTGCGACTGAACCTGACTTTGAATCCATTCTCTGCCTGTTTGGAGCTCCGTGATAGATACCTGGCCACCAGCTTCCTCATCTGCGCCAGGAAGTTAATAATGTCAATTTCATACGTGCTGCCATGATGATGTTCCTAGGATGGTGCACACGGGACCCCCAGGCCAGGCACGTGGCCTGGTCTCAGGGCACAGTGTCGGGAGGGACACGTGTGTTTCCTTTTTGCTCATCGTAACACGGTTTGAAAAACGGAAAAGAACGGCAGAGCACTTTTTTCTTTTTCGAGTATCAAGACCGTTTCTTCCCCTCATCACAGGCTAAAATCTTTACGGAAAGACTCCTTAGGTGGCTTCTCCTTCTGTCTTTTTCGACCTGTGAGTAATGTCTGTAAATGTGACTTTTGTGGAGAACAGCAGCGTTTGGCCTCATTCTCTAGGGGAACTCTGGCCTGACTCTTTGAGAAGAGGCGTTTGTGAGTTGTCTGGCAAAAGGATGCGTCACTTTTGCTGTGGCCGCTGCCTTGCTAAAGGCCCCTGGTGACAAAGGGGTGAACTGCACCAGGGTCGCCAGGAAAGGGTGGGCCTGGCGGGGGAGGGAGGGCTGGGACGGGACGCCTCCGGAGCTGCAAAACAGACCTGTCCCTCTGTCTCTGGCATTTATGGCATCGTTGACAGTAGTTCAAGGAAAAATAAAAATAAGTTCTTACCGACTGTGTGGTTGGGTGCAAAGAGTGAAGGACAGGCGTGGTTAGCGGTGGCGGCAACAGATGACCACCGTAACTCTCTACCCAGAATTTTGAGGAGTGGGACCCTGGATCGCTGCGGGGTACACACACTCTGGGAGGATGTTCTTACTCCCCTCAACCCTCTCTCCATCCTTTTACGTAAAGAGCAGCTCCTGCCCCTCTTGGAGCAGGTGAAAGCTGCTTTGAGGGCGTTCGCAGAGCAGGGATTGGAAATGTTCGATGCAAAAGTGAAATCGTGACAGTTGTCCCCTCGATTCTCTGCTAAATTAAGGATCCGCTAACATTTCTGAGTCTACCTCCTTATATACCCCCACCCCCGTCCCCTTGGCAGAAGGGATAAAGCCGGTACCTAAAAACAATGTGAAGCCGCTGCTAAATCGAGTGACTCTAAAAACATTTTTCTTTCCTTGAAGTTGAGTGTGGAAAACCAGGGCTGGACTCTCGAGCGCCGCAGACCCATTTAGGGCCCGGGGCTGGCCCCTTCCTCAGTTCCTGGCACAATGGTTTTTCATTGCCACCGGCGCCCCCCCTTCCTTCCCCCCTTCATAATTATCCACTATTTTACTTTTTGTGTCCTGACAGCTACAGAGTGGGTTTTGTGTTTTGAGCTGAGTAGCTGCTAAATATTCCCCAGAAGCCAGATTCAATGGCTCGAGGGAGGGGATAGGCCAAATCTTGGCATCTCCTGTTGCAAAAAGTGAAAAATATTTCTGTTTGCAGTTAATTTTAGTGGCAAGCAGATCATGTTAACTGGATGTAATTGCTTCCAGATATGGCGGAGGGTTTTGTGTGTTGAGATGAAGGGTCTGGTAAGTGCTTACTTCCTGTGTAAATTAGCCTATTCCATTCAGGCTTTCATTCTGGCCAGCCCTGGATTCTGTCATTCTCCCGTTTCCCCCTCCCCAGCCCACAGCCTCGTGTGAGAAACAGCTTGCTCCGTCTGTCCATCCGTCCGAGTGCAATTCTTTTGTCACTTGGAACCACTTACCTCTTGGTGCTTGATGCGAATTTGCCCTTAAAATAATGAGAAGGGTTTGAAAAGATGCCATCTGGGCCTGCTTCTTTCTGGGCAAAGGCAGATCTGCCGAACCCAGGGGCAGGTAGGCTGTACCTGCTGGTCCCATGGATGGTGTCCAGAACCCACAACTCATGGTTTTCCTTGGGTTTTTTTTTTTTCCCCTGTTGCCCACTGACCCCTACTCTCACCTTGGAGAATACCTTTTTCAATATTTCTGAACAAAGCAGACTCCAGTGGTTCTGAATCCCAGAAAAATGAAATGGCTGTTGCAAGGAGGAGAAAGTTTGGGCCATGGAATCTAGCCATGGAAGGTTCTCTTAGATACGAAGCTACCACGCTTGCAAAGCAGGTTGGACCAACACACACTCTCACCTGCCCCTCCCTGCAAAACAGGAGAGGCAAATCCACCCAGGGAATCTTCTCCACGTTCCTGTGGGTTTCCAGGGTTGGAACCGAGGGAAAAGTGTTAAGATTCATGTTCTCCTAAATTCCGATTTTGTCCTGTGGCCAGTCCTACATTCTTAGTGCTATTTGCATAAGAGATTGCTGTTTATCTTCCTATATCAACTCCACTGATAACCCCTGTGGTCTGTTTAACAATCTATGAGGAGTAGATTACTTGATAAATGCCAGTTTTTCCAATATGCAAAGATAAACTGTTGGGGTCAGGGTGAAGGGTGGAATGAGGAAGGAGAGACCAGGTGGGGAGCTCGGACCCTCTTTCAGATCGGGGTGGAAATGTGTGAGGGCACCTGATGGCAGAAAACGGGTATCTTGTAAAACACAGCCGCCGCATTTATCACACAGTTTATCAGCTTCCTGCCCTCCTCTGCCTTTCTCCCCCTCCGTGTGGACAGGCAGCCTCTGAGAACGTTTCACTGAGTGGGCTGTCGAGGCCCATGTTCATACAAGATGGGAGAGGGTGTAGGTAATCTTTGCCTCTTTAGTTCCTGTCTTTTTCTCATCCTCTTCCCCCTCCCACAAGTTGTAGGCTGATAAGTAATGCGTGCTTACTAAAAATATGTAAATCTGAAATCTTCAAGGGATGGACTTTTCCTACCTGCCCTGAATTTGCTTTTTTAAGCACAGTGCTGGTTGGGGAAGAAGCGAGGTGAAAACTTCTGACCCCATCGCCTAGTCAATAAGCTGTCTGAGAATCAAACAAAGAGTTTGGACTGGCTGCTGAGGCTTGGAACCCAACTGATAGCTTTGTTTTGATGTCCTTGTAATGTTTGCAGATCACAGAGGGTGCTATTTAGAGCAGGGGTATCTGCCGGGACAGACTTACTGGGAAGTTGAAACAGGGAGCACAAAGTCCAGGAGATGCTGAAGATAGTGAAACACAGCCCAGGAATTGGGGTGGGGGTGGCAGGAAAGAGGCTCTCTGGGAGGTGATGGAAGTGGTGTTTTCTAGGAACAATATGCAGTGATGGGAAGAATGCAAAGTTCAGAGTAAGACATCCTGGATGAAAACCCAGACTCCAGATTTACTAGCTGGATGCTTTGAGCAAGTTACTTAGCCTTTCTGTGCCCTTATTTCCTTGTTCTCTAAAAAAAAAAAAAAAAAAATTTGGCCAGTATACCTTTTAGGTGGTTATTTGGATAAAATAATGTTTAAAGAAGAAATTCCCTGGCAGGTCAGTGGATAAGACTTGATGCTTTCACTGCTGTGGGCCTGGGTTCCATCCCTGGTCAGGGAACTAAGATCCTACAAGCTGCATAGTATGCCCCCCCCTCCCCCCCAAAAAAAAGGTATAACAGAGAGAAGGCACTGTGTAAATAGGCACTACTGAGCCTTCGGACTAGGCCCTTAGAAAAGCCTTCTATGTTGGCCCAAGGGAGCAACTATGAAAGAAATCAGTGAAATCTTTTGTTTTGGGCACTGCTAAATGGAAGGTAGTACTGACTGATCTTGTGCTAGCAGTCAGCAGGTGAACTAATAGATGAATAATCTGAGTGCTTCCCAGGCGGCTCAGTGGTAAAGAATCCCCCTCTCAACGTAGGAGACGCAGGTTTGATCCCTGGGTCGAGAAGAACCCTGGGAGAAGGAAATGGTAACCCACTCCGTCATTACTCCCTGGGAAATCCCGCAGACGGAGGAGTCTTGTGGGCTGCAGTCCAGGGGGTCGCAAAAGAGTTGAACGCAACTTAGTAATTAAGCAAACAAACACATGTGAGCGCATAGTGAACATGAAGGTCTCCATTTGTGAGGTGCTACTTGAGCGCATAGTGAATATGAAGGTCTCCATTTGTGAGGTGCTACTTGAGCGCATAGTGAATATGAAGGTCTCCATTTGTGAGGTGCTACTTGAGCGCATAGTGAATATGAAGGTCTCCATTTGTGAGGCGCTACTTGCTGTTGTAAAGAAGCTCTGTATCCAATAAGTGATCACTTAATCCTCTGATGTGGCCCAGGCCCCAAGCATTTTGGAAATCTTTCCGAATCCTTTCTGAAGCCTGTGCCACATTCTTTTGCCTTGTCTTCTGGGAGTGTAGATTTGACTTTTGGAAATGGTGGAAATAATTCAGCGACAAATCTGGTGAATATAATATGTGATGACATTGGTGACTGTGGCTGACTCTGAAGGCAGATTTTTGGAGAGAGTGTGTAGAGAGGGCACGTCAGCTCAGCCCAGGGTACATGGGGCCTTACTTCTTGGGTGGAAGGTGAACAGGGCCAAGGGACTTGTGACTTCCAACTGATGACCCTGAAGGAGTCGCTGCCGCTGACTGCGCCCCCACCCTCACCCACCCCCTCTAGGCCTGGGGCAGACTCATCTCATTGCTGGAGTGTTTCTGCATTTGTGGTTTGGACTCCTGTGACTTTGGGCTCCCAAGAGGCACTTCTGGTGTTAAAAAAAAAAATCTAGCCCGTCACGAGTCAGTGTTGCTGGGAATCAGGAAGAATGGATTGAGTTCAGACATGTATTCTCCAAGGGGATGGGCACAGGAGGCTTTAGGGGCCCCAGTGAATCCTGACTTCCATCTCTTGGGAAGGTTAAAGGAGCTCGTGTGTTAAAATCCTGTCCTGGTGCCCGGCACATCCTCAGCGTGGCTAGTCCCCATTCTGACATCCTTACTTGTCCTCAACGCCGCGAGGCTGGAGGGAGGAATATTTGACTTGCCTCTCCATGGGAACCACCACTGCGCTGTCAGTCAATCCCATTCACCTTGGGATTGTCCGTCAGACCTGACTCTTTTGTGACCTGGCTGTGCAGGGGGTCGGGGAGGGGGGCAACGCTCAGACCCTCTCCTTCTCTCTCCTCACTCTCCACATTATTTATAGTAAAACATATTAGGACCGAGTGTTAAAGAGGAAGGATGAGTCATTCCATTGAAACCATTGATGACATAAATAAAAGCAAAATGCTTACTATGTGTTTTGCACAGTATTTAAGGCCAGGTGGTGCTAATTTGAATGCTCCCTGACTGAATCTGTGAAAGTATACACATGTGGGAAAAAATTCAGGTTTAACCAGAGGGAAGTTAGTTATTGAAAATCTATTTCGGTATCTGCTTTCTCCCTTTTATTTACTTCCGATCCATATTCAAATCCTGGTTGTCATCCTTCCTAATGAGAGGGACTGGCTTGTTCTCTCGCTGGGATTTGTTTATTTTTGGAAGGTTGAGGAATGCTGCAGGGGGGGTTCTGGGCACCCCCAGTCCTCACCCCTCTTCTCACCGCCTGTGGAGGGAAAGCTCTCAGAGCCCTCACCTGCCTCCCAGCTGTGGGTTCTCAAGGTGACCAGTAATCATAGACTGATAGGCCTGGAAGGACCCATACATTGTTTGTACCAGCATGCTCATTTAGGATGTAAAATACGGAGGTTCAGAGAGGCTCTGTGATTCACCCAAGGTCACGTGGCAAATTAGTAAGGACTAGAATCCATATCCCTGCCTACTTTAATTGCTTCTTCACAAACCTCCCTGTGACTGCTGGGGTCTGCTCCCTGCTTCCACCACCAAGGAGGAATTAAAGTAGGATAAGAATAGAATCTGACTTAAGTGCAGTTTCAGATCTTTGGCTGTGCGGGGTGGGTTTTTGGGATGGTGACTGGCCTTGTGGGGTGCTCATTAACCTCTCTCCTGCTCAGGCCGAGTGGACTAGTGTGCGCTGAATCCTTTAGATTTGCAGGTGCACTGCTCTGGAGTATTAAGTATTGGTAAGACCTGGGACTTGCCCTTGAGGAGCTTATAACTTGAGCAGTTGAGTTAAAATACTGCCTGCAAATGTGTACGAGTAGGTTGATAACCATGAGAGAAAGTAGAAAATGGAAAAATTATGGCAGATATACAGGAAAAAAAAAAACACAAGGCAATTCAGAGATGAAATGCCTTCCACCTGGAGGGATTCATTTTTAATTAAAATTTTTTGTTGTTGTTGCACACTTACTATGTGTGGGCCCCAGATTAGGCCCCTGGAATTCAGGGGTGCACAAGACAACAGCGTGTCTGGCCTTGTGGGGCTTTCTGGATGGGGGAGAAATGTAGCTGGTGTTCTTCTGGAAAACTGTGGGGTTGCAATTGTGGTAAATGCTGGGATCCTGGATAATACAACTCCCTTTGGCTGGAATGAGGGTGATTTCTGGAATGGTAGGTTGGGGTCAGGTGGGGGTGCCAGAAAATGCCAGGCTAGGAAGGGGACAAGGCAGGATGGAAGGGTGGGGAGAACATGGGCGGCCTGAGGACAGATTGTCGCGCTGCCACTTGGAGACTCTGATCTTGGCCGCGTGCCCAAAACACTGTCAACTGTGGTTTCCTCATCCTACGGTGGGGTTATCATGCGGGATATCATGGGGGCTCGCCTGAGGATTTCAGATAATGCAGTTAACACATTCTGCATGGGACCTGGACCAAGGTAGTTGCTCAATAAACGTAACTGTTGTTAGTTCGGGGATTTTATCCTGGGGCAGTTGGGAGCCTCTGAAGGTGTTTGAACAGGAATGTGGCAAGGTCTGAGCTGTCCTCGCTGGTCGTCTTGTCCCCCGGGGTCCTGGCTCCCAGGCTCCGCCGGCTCTGTTTCTGCCTTCAGGTCTGTGAAGGAGTTTGTTTAGCGGTTAATCATCAGCCCCTCTCCCTGCGTCTTGCACCCAGCATCTGCCAAGATGGAATGATGTGACATGAAATGGACCGTTGCTGCCACTTCTCGGTGGGCGGAGGGCCGGGGAGAGGGCGAGGCAGTGGGGAGAGGGGACTGCAGCCCTGGGATCAGGGGAAACGACACCACGAAGCTGGCCAGCCGGACTGTTACCGGCTGTCTGACGCTCTTTTAATAGAAACCTGAAGGTCTGAGCTCAGCCTAACCGTCCGTCGCCCCGCTTGCCTGCCTGATAGTGAGCCGAGGGCCGGTATCTCTCGTGGGCCAGTCTGGGCTGTGGTTGCAGCCAAAGCCCGCGTCTGCAGAGCAACAGCGGCTGGGGGAGATAAGGGCCGCGTTGTGTAAGAGGGGCTCGGTCTGTTGGCCCCGCGGCTCCCGGCCCCTGGTTAACTGCTAACCTCAACGGAGGAGTGGGCCCTTGCTGGGAAAGGCCGTTCCAGGGCCCCTCGCTGGTTCCACTGATGCCTTTTTGTGGTTGGATAAAGGAAGCTCATGTAGGCCGCCCACAGTGCACACTTGGGCTTGGGCTACGGCTGTCTGCTTGTTTTGTTTTTCTCCTTTGTCTTTCTTAAAAAAGAGAAGCTGAAAGGGGGACAGTCTTGCTTGGCACCTACCGCCCATAGCCCTAAACGACAGAAAACAAGCAGTTCCTAAACCAGACGGGAAAACATCCTCCTTCCCTGCCTGATATCCCCGGGTCCCCAGAGGCCAGCTTGGAGAATTCGGTTTGGGGGCTTGACCAGAGGGGGCTTCCTTGGTGGCTCAGCGGTAAAGAATCCAGCTGCCAGTGCAGGAAGATACAGGTTCCATCCCTGGGTTGGGAAGATCCCCTGGAGGAGGAAATGGCAACCCACTCCAGTATTCTTGCCTGGGAAATCCCACGAATAGAGGAACCCAGTGGGCTACTGTCCATGGGGTCGCAGAAGAGTAGGACACGACTTGGCAACTAAACAACAATGACAACTTGACTAGAAGCTCCTGTCCTGGAATCTCCACCCCAGGCCAGCTTTTCTACTATCCCAGGGGCTGGGTGCAGGGAGCCACAGTAGAAAACACATTGTACTTTGCTTGCTTCTTTCCGTCTTCCCCAGCCACTTTCAAGATGGATGAGCGAGCCATAGTGTGTGTCCCCCGCTCTTGAAAGGATGATGGAGTCTAGCATCCTGGCTTCTGGCGTTGCCCTGTTGTGATGGGTGATAGGCTAGAAGGGGCTTTGGTGGCCACAGCCCCCATTCTGAGGCTCTTGTGTGTTGATGCTACCGAGTCTCTCCATGGACCCCTCAGGACAGGGATGTTGCTGTTCCCTGAGCGCCCAGTTCTTCTTCCAGAGAGTTCTTACAGCCCCACCACTCCTTCTGCTCTTTGGAGTCATGGAGACTCTGGGCCACAGCCTTTGAGAGCTTCGTAGGATAGCTACGTGTCTTCCTTAGTTAGGCAGTGGCTCACCGTATGCCATGATTTTAATTCACTTCACCATTCTCATAACACTGTTTTAGGTGCTTCCAAATTTGTCAGTTTTGTATCAACTGCAGACATCAGAAGGATCGTATGCACTGACATGAGCAGGTGAAGAACCAGACACTCACCTCCATTGTTTGAGGTGTTACACTTCTATTAATGGGCCTTCTGAGTGTCTGCCTTCTGTTCTTTCCTCTGGCTGCCCCAAGGTTATTTCCCTTGTTCTGGGCTGTCTGATTGCTCCCAGAGACTGCAGTGATTTTTCTTTTTGTGGGCGAGGTCACTGGGGGTAGCAGGAACGAGGGGTTGGATGGGAGATGAGCTCTCTGAGTGTTAGCCAGAATGGATGGTCATTTGCAGGCTTGGTGGTTGCTGCATGCCCACTGCAGGGGTCTGACTCAGGGATAGTCAGGGGAGGGCAGGTGGTGATTTAAAAGATTCGAGGTGGTGGCTTATATTGATTTTAGCTTATCTGACCCTTTAGCTAGAGGCTGCTCTTCCCTCAAAGTGTCTTACTAGCTGTAACTTAAAGCAACAGAGATATGTATATCATCCCTTTCTTTGCATTAATTAGGACTGGGAAATTCATTATTTAGAAGGATAAGCGCTTCTGAGGAGGGAGACTTTTGAACCAGTTTAGAGATCTGTGGCCAGACTGCGGGATTCCCAGGTAGCAAGTGGAGATGAGGGTGAGAGAGTTGATGAGACATGAGTGGGGAGAAGGAGGGGTGAAGGGTCAGGAAGGGGAGGCACCCAGAGCCCTGTGCAGCCTAGCAGGGATCAGACGCCCTTCTCCAAGGGGGCCCGAGTTAGCAGTGCTGGGAGCAGGCTGATCCTGGATCTTCTAGAAATGTTGCTTTCTGGGTTTAAAATACAATGTTTAGATTAACTGCCGCTCCCGCACGTGGTCTGGTTAGCCAAGGGTTAAATTGTACATTTCCCCCTGTTAGTCATAAAGCCAGTTACAGATCTGCCCTGGAGCAGGGTCTTCCTGCCTGCCTTGGTGGGCGAGTCTAGAGGACCTACCAGAATGATCAGTGACTCTTATCTGAATTCCAAAACCTTACCATGATGATTCTCTTCTGAAGCTGTGGAGTCAAGGGCGAGTGAATGGGTAGTGACCCCTTTCCCCCCAGGAAGTCTCCAGAAGTTACATTTTGGGTGAAACCTGTGATAACTAGCTTTTTTCTTTGCTGGTTTATCCTAGAACGGAGGCTGTGGCCCACAGAACAGTACATTTTTCATCTAGGCCCGGGCCTCACACAAGTATACCTACAACTGAAGGTGCAGCAGAACTCTTTATCTGTATTCCATGTTATGGGCTCTGATAGTTTCTCTTCTGTTTATCTTTCCTGTTTCATTTAACATTTGTTAATCAAGACCCACTACTGGATTGTTACCCATAGTTTAAAGAACACCCTAATAAAGTGAGGATTTAGCCACGGGTATTCAACTGAAAAGACATTTACTGAGCACCTACTGTGTGCTGGGTGCTTACCAAGTGCTGTGAGGAAGCGCACAGCTGTTAATAAAGCCTCTTAAGAGCTCACAGTAAAACACAGGATAACCACACACGTGTATATGGCTCTGTGTGTGTGTGTTTATCAGACATTTGCTCAATTATTGGATTAGTGAGATACTAGGGGAGCACAGGAGAGGAATTGAACAGTTCTGATTGAAGCTTCAGGAGGGGTTCATGGAGGAGGTGTCATTTGGCTGGTCTTGGATGATGGCAAGGATTTGGAGAAGTAGAGATAGGTATTGTCATTTTTAGCTGGGAAGTGAGAAAAGGTGACCGTGTATGTGTTTGGGCAGGTGGCCCACAGACAGCTCAGTGAGCTGGAGTGGGGGATGGACATGGGATGAATGGGAGAGCAGGCAGAAAAAATGGATCGGGGCCAGGTCTTGGAGCTCTTTGAATGCCAGGCTAGCAGTTCTGGGCAAGGCTGAGTTGGTTGGAGGTTGGGAACTGAGATTTTCGTAGAAGACAGACCTGGGAGAGGAGAGGCCATGAAGTGTCTCAGAATGCTAACCCCCCTCTGTTGCTGTCCAGCCTTCTCTGAGTATTTGGGGGTGGGATGGACGTGGTGTAGAGCTTTACAAGCAGCCTGGATTGGATGCTGGCTTTTGCACCAAAGTTCTTTCCCATCCTGACTCCTTCCCACAGTCCACACCCCACTTTGGGAGAGAGAACTGCCTCTTTGGGGCTTCCCTGGTGGCTCAGGCAGTTGAGAATCTGCCTACAATTTGCGAGCTCTGGGTTCAATCCCTGGGTCAGGAAGAACACCAAGAAGGGAATAGCTATCCACTCCAGTATTCTTGCCTGGAGGGTCCCATGGACAGAGGAGCCTGGCGTGCTAGTCCACGGGGTTGCAAAGAGTCAGACACGAGGTGAGCGACACTCACTGCCTCATGGAGCCGCCTGGTCAGCGACATTGAACAGGCCCCCTTAGACCTGGCGCACACCTGCCCTTTCTCACATTCAATCTCTACGCTTGGCAAACGTCACGCAGCAGCTCAAACTCAGCCCCGGGCCTCCCAGAAGTCAGGCCCCTTCCAGGAGAGCAGGGTTAGGAATGAAAGTGCTTTTGTTTGGGGCGTTTTCTGCTCCCCCACCCCCACCCCTGCCGGACCTGAGCTGTCCTTCTCTTTCTCTGTGGTCTCCAAGTCAGGCCTCTGTGGAAGCTCCATCTCACCGTTTGGCTCTCCCCAGCTTGCCCCGACAAGTGTTTCTAATCGTTTCTAAATATATACCATTTCACCGTAAGCTCCACAGCCTTCTTACCAGGCTGTCTGGGCTCGCGTTTCGTCTCCCCAGCTACCGCACAGGTTCTGTGAGGGTGGTGATCGTGGTTTATCCAGCCTCTCTCCCTCAACTACCTGACGCCTTGCTGAACACGCAGCCGCGATTCCATAAATTATAGCTAAGCGGGCACCCGCTCTGGAGTAAGCCCTTCATGAGCGTGAATACACTTCATCCTCATAACCACCCGTGGGGGTGGGTGCTGGGTTTTTAGGAAATAATTTTATTTATTTATTTTTGGTTGTGCTGGGTCTTCATTGCTGCTCGGGGGCTTTCTCTAGTTGGGGTGAGCAGGGGGCTACACGTGGTTGCGTGCATGGGCTTCTCTCGTGGAGCGCGGGCTGTGAGTGCAGGGGCTTCAGTAGATAAGGTTCATGGGCTCAGTTGCTTTTCGGCATGTGGCATCTTCTTGCACCAGTGGTCAGACTCATGTTCCCTGCATGGACAGGTGGATTCTTGCCCCCTGTGCTACCACGGAAGTCCCAGGTGCTGTTGCAGAAATCCTTGGGCATCCAGGTTCCCTCTCCTCAGCTTTGGATTTAGGTTCTCCTGCCCCAGGATGCTCCTTGCTTTATCTCCATCCAGCCTTCATCAGGGTGACTGTGTTGACGCTCTTATTTCAAAGGCTGCCTGTGACCTCCTAGTTCTCAAAAGCAGTGTCCCTTCCTGGATTCTTTAACATCAACCCCCCTGCTCTTCCCCCTCAAGATTCCTGCAGCTCCCTCCCTAGAGACGGTGTGGTCTAGTACACAGACTTCTGCAGGATCTCTGCTTGCCTTTATTTAAAATCTTCCTTTTTGAATGTTTTTATTAAACCTTTTTATGAGAAAACTGAAGTGTGGTTGATTTACAGTGTTGTGTTACGTTCCAATGCTCAGCAAAGTGATTGAGTTACACACACACACACACACACGTATATGTACATTCTTTTTCAGAGTCTTTTCAGTTGTAGATTGTTACATGATACTGAATACAGTCCCCTGTGCTGTACCGTAGGTCCTTGTTGGTTATCTGTTTTCTGCACGTCTTTGCCTCTTGTTGAGGGGCAGACACTTTGGTCCCCATGGTCTGCTTCCTCGCCTGCCAAGGGCTGGTAGCTTCTCCTCTGCACAGCAGCGGCGGGCGGGGGGCGGGCGGTGTGTGTCCCCAGTGGCTGAAGGTGGCCCTGTCATGCCAAGGCGGAGGTCTTTCCTGAGCTGATGTCCCTGCTGTCTCTCCTCTCTCCAGTCTCCTCCTTGGCCATCTCGTGGTTTCTGTGCTCTGCTCTCTGTGGAAGGTGTCCAGATCTCTGTTGCTAGTATTTTTGTCTCCCCTGTGTTGCCCACATGCCTTTCTAGCTGCCTGCTGGGTACACCAATCCTGCCAGAAACTAGAATTTGGGGTATGCAGGCTGAGTTCAGCCCTGTCCCTCTTGGATCTTCTCCTCTGTGTCCTCAAGTTCTGCCAGAGGCTCTGCCCCCTTCTTCAAACCATGGCATTGTCTGTGCCCTGCCTTCCCTTTGCCTCTCTGGCTCATCTCCTCCCTCTCACTTAATTGGATGGATATCCCAGCCTCCTAACCGGCCTTCCTGCAGGTCCCCCGGCCGTGGCTTATCACCACATCCTCCTGAAGCAGAGCTCTGATCATGCTGCTGCCCTGCTCAAAACCCACAGTGGCCATTAACTCTTTCTAGAGAAGCAACTGGAGAATTCTTAGCTTGGTGTTCAGAGCCATTGGGGATCCTAGATTCCAGCTGTTTCTGTGCTTCTTCCCTTTCTCAGCACGTGCGTTAGGACATACACCCCTCAAGCGGAGGGACCATCTTTTTCATGTCCAAGTTACAACCTTTTAGCCCATCATCCAGCACATGGAGGCTCAGACCATGTTCCTGTTGCATCAGACTCATTTCTTCACTTACTGTAACTTCTCTACTCATCGCAACAGGGCCAGAGATTTCAAGTTCAAGCACAAATGCTGTCTCCTCACAGCCTTTCTTGGTGCATCCTTCCCTTGGCTGCCAGTGGGAAATAAGATGCCCTTGGAAACCTCCCAAGCAAAGGGGTATAGATAAATCTTGATGCTTATTATCACCACTTCTGTTCATTTCTTCCCTCTGATACCGTTTCTCAGTAGCATCTGGGTGCTCTTCAGTTCCATAGCCATCCCTCCTCCTCTCCTCTTTCCCCCAAGTCCAGGGCCATGCCCTGGATATTGTAAGTGTTCCGTGAATCTTGTTGCATAGTGAACTGGAGGTTGTCTGATGGGTGGTGGCATTATTACAAAATGGGTGGGCTGAACTTTCTCAATATCTGCAGTGTAGTACTAAGGGTTCAATTCAGTTCAGTTCAGTCGCTCAGTCGTGTCCGACTGCGACCCCACGGACTGCAACATGCCAGGCCTCCCTGTCCATCACCAACTCCCAGAGTTTACTCAGACTCATGTCCATTGAGTTGGTGATGCCATCCAACCATCTCATCCTCTGTCGTCCTCTTCTCCTCCTGCATTCAATCTTTCCCAGCATCAGGTCTTTTCAAATGAGTCCGTTCCTCACGTCAGGTGGTCAAAGTATTGGAGCTTCAGCTTCAGCATCAGTCCTTCCAATGAATATTTAGGACTGATTTCCTTTAGGATGGACTGGTTGGATCTCTTTGCAGTCCAAGGGACTCTCAAGAGTCTTCTCCAACACCACCGTCAAAGGCATCAATTTTTCGGCGCTCAGCTTTCTTTATAGTCCAGCTCTCACATCCATACATGACTACTGAAGAAACCATAGGAGTTAGAGATAGTTCAATAGCATCACCAACTCAGTGGACATGAATTTCAGCAAACTCCGGGAGATAGAGGAGGACCGAGGAGCCTGGCGTGCTGCAGCCCGTGAACTCGCAAAGAGTCGGACACGACTTAGAGACTGAACAATCACAACAGCAACTAAGGGTTAGCTATCAAGGCAAAGCTGGTAATAAAAAGAGAACCCAGAAAGTGGGCCCAGGCTTGGGTACTGTCAAAGCAGAACTGTCTTTGCTTGGAGCTTTTTCTTTTCTCTTTTCTTTTTTCTGTCTGCTTTCCCCCACCCCTTTTTTGATCAGTGCCAAATTTGTCCTAATTGGCATCTTTATTATGGCAGGAATCGGCCAGGCAGCAGCAAGGGCTGGGGTGTGTGAACGCTATGTGAAGAAGGGAGGTGGCTGGGAATGCGGATAGAGTGCCTTGTGCAAGGGCAGGCATCCACTGTACAACCGCCTGCCTTTACCCACCCGGTGACAGTGAGCAGGCCCCCGGGGCCACGGACCCCGAGCCCCTGCAACTGGATCCTCCCCTTCCCTCGCCTCCAGCACCCCCAGAGGAGACCCACCTTCCAATGAGCAGCAGTCCTTGGAGCAAAGGTGTCAGGGAGAGCTTTGCTGGGAAGGGTGGCCGGGCCCAGGGGGTGGACCTTCGCTGGTTCCGCCAGGGATTCCCTGTGGGTTAAGGGAACCTGGGAGGGGCTGATCCTGAAGGGAAGGACTCGTACAAGAACTTTTCATCTGCCCCTGCTCGCCCGGTGAACACGCTGGTAACCACCGCACTGAATTCCTTACCATCGCTCCAGTAAGAGGGCCGAGACTGTGGCTTTTTCTTTTCTTTCTCCCAGTGCCCAGCCTGGCACAAGGTGGTCACCTGTGATGTGTTCAGTGGGTTGAGGTGTAGAGGGTGCCTCTGATCCCCAAGACCTGTGTGTGGGGGGGATCAGCCTTCTCTCGGCTCCTAGAAATCATCCCCGCTCCAGACTAGGCTTAGATGGGGAGAGGCAGAGGCCGCTGAGCTAGCTGGTGAGGAGGCAAGAGGAGAGGACCATCTGGCTCCCGTCCTGAAGGGCTCGCTGGGGAGTCGTCCTTTTGCCCCTGAGTTTGCCGGAGTGCGGTATGTTCTCGGCTGGCCTGGCGAACCTGGTGTTGGTATGAGCTAGATCTGGAGATGAGAGGGGCAGGGAGGCTGGACGGCTGCTTCCCTTTTCTGTCCTTTTCGACTTGGCAAGTAAGTCCCGAAGTGTTTGCATTGTAAAGGTCCATGGGTTTTATAGGCACCCGGATGGCAGGTGCAGGTCTATAACTCCACTCGGGGCCTCCCTGGGGCAGCCGGCCAGGCTCAGGGCAGGAAATGGCTGATTCTGGGTCACTTGGCGGCTCTTGTTTGCTGCTGAGATTGTTCCTGTAATCAAGATCTTAGATCTGGAAGGGACACGAAGAGATGATCTAGCTTAGCTCGTGGCCTTCGGGCCTGAAAAGTGGGGCTGACAGTCTCATGCCCATTTCATGGGCAGGTACCTGAAGGCCCAGAGTGACAGAGTGCCCTTAGGTCATTCAGCATGGCTGCCTCCGATCTTCTCTTCCAGCCCCTGCCATGACATGCTGTGGATGGTTGTGGATGAGGCACTGTCTCCCTGGTGAGGTATATTCTCTGTGGGGTGAAGCCATTCTTGTCATTCGATGCGTGAGAGGGCCAGGAAGAACGCCCTTGCTTTATTTCTAGGGGCCTGTTGCAAAGAGCGGGTGGGAAGACAAGGTGGCCTCTTGAACTTTGGGGTTTCTCTGAGTTGAGGCTTTGCCTCGCTGGCCCTGGGAGGCTGTTGGTGGTTTGGGAAACGAAGGAGGGAAGCGTGGCCTAGCCAGAGAGCTCCTGGGCTCCTGTCTGCCAGCCCCACATCACAGAGATGCCTGGACTTTCTGGTGGTCAGAAGGTAGTTTTGGAGAGCCTGTGTGGTTGAAGCCTTGTCTGGGGCTTTTCTGAGGTCTGGGTAAGAACTTCCCTGTCCATGGCTTAGAGACTCAGGCTTTATGGTCCCTCCATCCTGGGAAGCTCATTTGCAAACTTAAGAAAGGACTTCATTTTCTTAGATGCCGTGTGGACCAGCCCTGGGCTGTCAGTGAGAAATGTCTGAGACCTTGGCTTTTCTGACCGAGATAGGGGTGTGTGCGCCATGGCTGTCTGCCCTTTCTCATAAGATAACTAATATCTCTACCACTCTACCAAACTCTCAGATTGTTTCTGCCTTTTTTTTTTTTTTCCCCTGCAGCATTTTATCTTTGTGGGAAGTTTAAGCAAAATGTATCTGACTTTGTTGTTTCTGCTTATTTGTCTTGTCCTCAAAGTTTCTGATTTTCTCCTCCCTCCCTCCCATGGTGGAGTTAGTGGAAATTACAGTGGGTGTCATGGGGTGGTTGAAGGTCCTTATGCCTTTGTCCTCCTACCTGGGTGCAGAGAAGACAAGCTACAGGCATTTAATAAAGAACCTTTCACTATATTCTTGTATCTTTCCCTGCCAACCCCTAAGCTCCGTCAAATAGCGAATAGATGTGAATTCTCCTAGCCTGTTAGTGCCAACTTCCGTAAGTGCCTTGCCGACCGGCTCTGGGCTGAGTGTCTCCCTTGGGGTTTGGCCTCTGTTGCTGGGTATGAGAGTTGGGTTGCTACTTCTGTACTTCCTTGTGCCTTTTTCCTTTTACCTAATCTTATCTTTCTTTCTTTACTTGATGTTTTCTTGTAATTATGTGACTGCACCCAGTGTGACAGGGTTCCTTTCTGCTTCCCTAACTTCCCGGGACGGTGTCCTGTGGCTGTGATCAGGGTGGACTCCATCTCTCCGCCTACTCCCCTTCTCCTTGCTTTTGTCCAGTTGACTGGACAAAGAGAAGAAAACCAAATGGCCTCCCCGCCCCCTCTCTCCAGCCAGTCACGCACTGGTGTTCCGAGCTGATCTTCCTGCAGCCATTGAAACACGTGCTTAAATGCCTCCAAGTCACTGGGACTGGCCAGGCCCGTGCACCCCTCCTCTCTGACACCCCCAGACCAGCCAGGGTCTTCCTGCCCCGTGGAACCCAGTGGGTGTGGGGCCGTGCAGAGCCCCTGAGGCTCTGCTGACCAGCAGCTCTGTTACAGTCGAGGAGCCGGAGGGCTGGGGCTGGGACAGGTCAGCCAGGCCTCTTTTATTTACAGTACTCTCTTTCACGGCCCCAGTGAAACGGGAGCCCCGAGAGGCGGCAGTGAAAGGACACTGTGTTTGTGCACTCAGGCCTTCCAGGGCTTGCTACAAAAGGTGGGGGCGCCCGGAGCTCTGAAGGGCTTTTTGTCACCAGCAGTTTGGCCTGGGCTCGCTGAGGGCCAGAGTGTGAGGGTCGCCGCTAGGATTCTGAGCCTATGCCCGTGTAGACAGCTCTGGGCTGCTCCTTAGGGCTAATTCTGCAGTCTGGGGGTGGGGGCAGGGGTGGGCACTGCACGTCCTGATCCTCTCAATTTTATTGTAGCAAAGCCTTCCTTTCTCCTCAGGGTTTCTCCTAGTGGGCCCCTCGTCTCACAGAAGCTATGGTTGGGAGTAAAGTGTAGAGGGGACCCCAGTCTCTTCCCCTACTCTCCTCTCCCCCAAGAGCAATTTCATGGGCAGCAAGTCAACTTCCACGAGCTCTTGCATTCTTGTGGCTGCCATTTCCTGATTCTGCCTCCCCCCATTAATCCCTTTGAGCCTTAGTTTGCCCATCTGTAAAATGGGGGCAGTGATAGCATCTACCTGATAGACTGTTGCTTTTGTAACTGTTGTAACCTCTGGGTCAGATAACACGTGGGGTCTCACATAGGTTTCTTTTCTTTCAAACTAACCAGCTACAGTCCCTTTCTCGGTCTGAGGAGCCAGGTTGGGGACCCCACTTCGTAGTGACCTCAACCTTCCTTCCATCCTCCCTGGCTGTTGGGGTTCTTCATAGTTGTCACCCTCTGGTCTGCGTTACGTGATCAAGGGAAGAGAAGTTTTCCAGAAGAACATTCAAAGCATTAAGGTTCAAGATTGTAGAACAGATGAAAGCACACATATACCACACCCCTCCCCAAAATTACCCATTAAAAGGAGATAAAAAAAACCACAAGTACCTACCATGCATTGGTAAATTCTGGAAGCCTGACAGTGTTTTCTTCACTGACCTGCTGTGTCTCCAGTGGTTGAGTCCAGATGGGTGTGGAAGCCTCAAGTGTTTTTGTCTTTGCCCTTTAATTCTATCTTTGAATGTCCAGAACCAAAAATCAGGGCCACAGATGAGCAGTGGCACAGAATGGTTAAATTCAAGCCTGTTTAGAGAGCCTCGGGGCATTTGGAAGCCCTGGGTGGTCCGTGCAGTGGGGAAGCTGGTATTCCCCAGCTACAGAGGGGCCATCTTCCTTTCAGCTTTTGTTTTCTTCACACCCCTCCCCTCTTACACTTACCACCCCGGCTTCTCTTTTGGGGGCAACCCCCTCATGTTCTTGCCCGTCTTCCCAAGAGGCAGTTAATAAACAAGCAGAAGCAAGAAGACATCTCGAGGGAGTGAGCAGAAGGCCCGGATAAGGGCGGTAGAGCGTTGGCCTGAAATACAGAATTATAAAGAGCCTCAGAAAATCTCCTTACTGTGCTCACCCTTCAGGCCATTTCTGTGTCCTGTCCAGCTGAAAGGAGAAAAAGATTGGAAAGACACAGCCAAGGGGGTTTTCCGTCTTAGCCAGCACTGATTTCTCTGCTGCCGGGTTTCTCTGAGGGACTAATCTGTAAGAAAAATGGAGAACCTTATTTCTACCACTTAACCCATGTCCATTTTCTAGATGGTTTATAAAAAAGGTCTCACACTAGCTCTTTGGGACTATCTGTCATACATTAGGAATGGTTCTAGATGATTCTTGCATTGTCAAGAGACACTTTTTCTTTCTGTCTTGCTGCATCTGAAATAGTGATGATGTCACTGATTCAGACTTAAAGCCCTTCTCTGGTTAAACTCTTCCATATCGGCCCTGAAAAATATATTTTTGGGCTTTTCAGTAGAGCATACCTGATTAGTCCACCAGTAGCCTGAGATGTTGGTTCATTCACACGGGCCACTCAGAAAGGTGTACTCTCCTTTACAGTTGGTGCGGGCACAGGCCACCCCATGAATTGCAGTGTTGTGACTGATTGGGCACCCAGCTTCTGGGAGTCAGAGGGGGAACTTGGGTGTGCAGACAGTGGAAAGGGGCCTCCCGAGAGCCATTGCTGCTCAGAAAGTTTCTGTGTGGGCTCAAGCTTGGCTGCCAGCCCTCCACACAGTGCTTTTCTATGAGTTAGAGAAGTTGCCCCATTTCCATTGGGTGGGATGGGTGGGATTTTGCACCTGCTCAGCTCTCAGTTGGGTACGCCAGGCTCCTGGTCCAAGGAGGCTTCAGTGCTTGGAGGGGTCCTGCAATGAAAGCTCTTCTAGTGAGATGTTTCGAGCCATCAGCTCATTGAGTGTCAATGAGTGGGAGCCAGAGTTTCCTAAAGCCAAGGCCTCCTGAGGGTTTCACTGATCCCCCCACCCATCTGGGTTCCTCCAGCCCAGAGCCAGTCACAGGCCTATAGTGACTACACCAGGCTGTGGGCCACTGCGGCTCAACTCCACAGGAGCCGGGGGCCTCTCTGCCCGCTCTGGCATCCTTAAAGCTGCCAGAAATGTCAGGTGGGGTTTATGGCATCCTTGTAGCATGACTGTCTCTGGTGATCAAGGCCAAGAAAAACAACGGGAAGGGGTAGGAGTGGCCACGCGCATGCACACAGCCCCCAGTCCCTGGCGTTGCCGTCTGTAGGGTTGAGTTTGGAAAAGCACAGAGTCTTATGCAACCAGTTTCTTCGGCATGGATATGGAGCTGGGAGGGGGAGACCCGTTAACAAGGCAGAGTTCAGCGCTTTGCAGGAAGATCCGATTTGCTCACCTCCTTTCTCATAGTGTTGCTCATCAAGTGGGTCTTTGAAAAGCCACTGCCAGACCTAGGCCAGTGGTAGAGTAACCCCAGGTCCCTTTAGCCTGAGCGCCCTTGGGTGCTGTATTGACAAGACTCTGAAGGGCCCATGGTAAGTAGACCAGGGCCTGAGAATAATTTCCATTTAACTAATGATTATTCTTACTCCGATAGATTTGAAATCTATTTAACTTTTCAGGGTCCCATAGCCTTTTAAATGTTTCAAATGTATTCTCTCTGATAGGTTACCTTTTCTCTCCCTGTAGGCTATAATTAGTGTCCTTTACACAAAATTGGCTTAGAATTGGATTTAGAGAAGATAAGAATCAAATTACCAGTATTTATCTTGTAAATTCCAAAAGATCTACTTAAGACACTGTATTTTAAAAAAAAAAAAGGAGTTTAAAAGAAAAGTTTATTCGATGAAAAAGTAAATTCCTCATAGTCTGAATATCCCAGGGCCATTTTAATATTAAAGCTGCAACTTCCCTTGGAGGAACCTAAAATTGCCTTTTCCCTTGTCTCTCGTTTTATCTTCAATGGAGCTGAAATATGTTGCCAGGCTTTGGATGGTGGAAAGCTCATGTCCAGGTTTTCATTAAAATTTGGAGGGTTTGGATTGTCTATGATTTTTTGATTTGTGGTGAGACAAACCTCTAAACATGTGTATCCTAAAAGATATACACGTAATTTTTTTACCTTGGCATTTTAAGTTATTAAGCTGTCGGGAGCTGAGAGAACAGACCTCGGAAATCTCCTGCATGTTTGCATGACCTGAAATGTCAGCATGCTAGTTTTCACCTGCTGCTTAGTACAGTAAGTCTCCAGCAGGTTTAAATAAGGTCATGTCAGAAAAATATGCCTGAGTTTTTAACACTGTTAGCTCATAAAGGTGCCAGGCAGTAATGGCATACTCAGATCATTCATTAAGCATTTAGCTACAGTCCTCATACCCTACAAATCCTTCCTGTATTCAGGTGCACTTCTGGTGTTGAAGGTGAAACTCTCACCCCCAAGCGAGGAAGTAAAGGGTTTCAGCTGCAGCTCCCAGTTTGTGGCTGGGGTCACACTTCACTGGCACTTTTGTGACCTCAGAGGCACTCTCTGCATGGCCTTCTGCTTCAGCAATATTGTTGACTGCAGTTTTCCAAATTGATTCTGACTTTTTTTTTTTTGGTTCTGATGAAGGTGTTGGAGGCCAAAACACAAACAACAGATTCCTTTTAAGGGAACAAAAATGTGTTTCATGAGCAGTTCCATTTCTGGGTAGGGACCCAAAAGACTGGCAAGCAGGGACTTAAACAGATAACTGGTACACCCATGTTTGTAGCAGCGTTATTCACAATAACAAAAGAGTGGAAAGAACCCAAGTGTTCATTGACAGATGAATCGATAGATAAAAATGTGGTAAATACATACAATGGAATATTATTCAGCCTTAAAAAGGAAGGAAGTTCTGACACACACACTTGATATAGCATGGCTGATCCTTGAAGACCTTATTCTACGTGAAATAAGCCAGACATAAAAGGTAAGTCTTGTGTGGTTCCATTTCTATGTTTATAAGTATCTCTGTTTATAAGAAGCACATTCGTAGAGACAGAAAGTAGAATAGAGGTTACCAGGGGCTGGTGGGGGTAGGAGCAGGGAGTTAGTGTTTAATGGGGACAGAGTTTCAGTTTAGAATGATGAAAACGTTCTGTGGATGGATGATGGTGGTGGTTGCATGCACTTATGCCACTGATTTATACACTTAAAAATAGCTAAAATAGTGCATTTAAATGTAATGTCTGTTTTACCACAATAAAAAATTACATTAATTGTGATACCTGGCTTTTGAAACGAAATTTCTTGGAAAACACTTAGGTTATCATTACTGTTAAAAGCCCTCTGCTAAATGTTAAAGAAACAGTTACCTAGATATTGTATTGATTATCAGCCACTAGCCCGGGACCCTTAAACTATCAGCATTGTTATCAGCAGGATAAAATACTTTCATCTACCTCTCAGTTGGTACGATTACTTGCTGAGGCCCCTTGTTATTACTCATGTGGTTCTAGAAAAGTCTCCCCTTTTTGGCTCTGATACTTTCTCTGGTTGACCTCTTCCCAGAGAGAAGGCTGAGGAACATCTCCCCCCCTGATTTTTATTCTACGTCAATAATTTTTAAAAATGTCTGTGGTTTTACAAACACAGGGAGGTTTCAGTGAGGAAGGAAATTCATTCTGGGTTTGCAAAATTTCTGAAAATTGTGGAAGAGGTGTTTATGCTTTTTGACTTTGTACCTGTGTGGTCAGGTTTTTAGAAGCTTTCTGTTCCCCATCTGTGGTGAGTCTCGTCCCCCGCCAAGAGTTTTTTGTGAGATTTTTGTGAGCTTCTGAACAGAAAGTTCAGCTCCTCTTAGTTGGGTTTTTAGTTAAATGAAAAATTTAAAACTCCTAAGGAAATTCACAGTGAAAAATCTATGCCCAAATAAGTTAGCATCTCAAGATGAAAATATCAGTTCTGGAAATGGAAGTTTCCTCTACCCCGTGGTGGCGTTGCAGCCAGCAGCCTCGTTCTGTGCGTCTGAGGGTTTAATGGCCAGCATGTGTAGGTATGGGGCTTGCCGTATATATAGTACCAGGCGTGTGGGCGCCTTGGCGCTGATCTGAAAATGCTTAACTTTGGCATTTCTAGGTTTATTTTAAACCTACAACCTTTAACGCCAGACACAGAACTGCTTTCCCACTTAATGTAACCATACATTGATTGCTTTTAATTAGCGTTGAATCTTTTTTGGTGCTTTGCAGCTTGGGATATGTAAGAAGTCTGACTTAAATTAAAAGAAAAAAAAAAAAAAAAAACCAACTCCGACAGTCTCACGAGGCATGGGAGCTTTTGAAATCCACACCCTGCCGGGGTCCTCTTTATTTTTGTCTTGAGTCAGGTGGGCTGCGAAGCAAGTGAAGGGTCCGGTATAACCCATGTGATAGATAAAAGGTAATTTACTTGTAGTGTTTTGGCAGAAATTAAATGTCTGTATGTAAATAACAGCAGCGGGGAGCTAGGTTTTTAGAGCCTGAACATAGTTGATGAAGATCAATGATGCCCGAGTCATGGGTTGTTGGCTAGGACGGGAGGGGTAGGGTCAAGCCTTTTCGTTCAACAGTTTGGAAATGCTAATGATCAACTGTGGTTTTCAAGCCAGGATTCATAGTTGCTTGCACGTCGCCTCCCCTTGTGGGAAGCCTCCATGCCACCACCGAATTCTCCAGTAAATATTTCAGACATCCTGGGCCCTGCTCTCCTTCCCCTGCAGTAAATTACATATTAAAGAAGCCTGGTAACTGAGCACTGGTTGCCGTGAGATAAGGACTGGGAAATCAATATGTTTGCCATGTGGCTGCTTGTTTATGACACCTGCCTCTGGAACAGTTGAGCAATGTTTTGTTTGTTAAGGCTGCATTTCAGAAGCTTGTATCCTCCTAAAACAACCGTGATCTTACTGAGGGGGAGAGAGAAGTGCTACAACAGATATTGATTTTAGTTTTTCTAAGTATGGAATTGCCCTTCTAAACAGTGGTCTCCCAGGCTGCTTTTTCCTTCCCCTCTTTGAAGAAGGGAGGTAGATAACTCTGATCCTCTGAACATGTAGATCATAAATCTATTTTAGAATGTTTATGATGTGGTCAGTTAAAAGAAGGAGTGTAGCTTATAATAAGGAAGTGTAGGTGTTGTTTAGATTATCTTTTCTCCGGGTACCTGGCTCACACCAGTTCCGTTCTCTCCAGACTCCTGATCCTCCCTGATAAATGCTTTTCCAACAATAAGAGCAAAATGCAGCAAGAAACATATCTGTGGCTGACAGTAAATAAGCATTTTAATCTCAGTCCCCAGTGGGGTTGTATTTTAACTAATGGATAATACTATTGTCTTGTGACCCAGCCTGCTGGTGAGTTAATGGTTCTTAGAGCTGTGCATTGTCAACTCAAGTGAGCGAAAGAGTGTGTATGTGAGAGTGTGTGTGTGTGCGTGTGTTAGGGTAAGGGGTCAGCTTTGGAGAGAGAGGGAGGCAGTCTGAATCTTTCACTTGGTCTTCCATTTTGGAAAAGAGCAACAGTGACCCAGCTTCTCTCCTTGCCTTAGGGATTCAGTGGTTATAAAATATATTTCAAATACGTTTGGTTGTCAGGGTGTAAAACGCGTATTGTGTTGGTGCAGTTGGGTTGCCAATGGCACACGCCCTCCTACACCTAAGATGCATTCTTCTGTCTCCAGCCCAGTTAGTGTTCTGTGACTTCAAATGCACTTACATGTAAACAGTCAGCCCTGTTTTGTTTTGCCAGAAAGTGAGTTAAAGATCTGAAAGGAAACACGAGCTCCTTATTGAGCACCCTGGAGGCACCACCCCTGAGCTGCTGCCCTGCACCGGGGTCCCGAAGACGAGGGAGATGATCTCTTAACGACATGGAGATATTCTGAGCCCTGACTTTTGTTTGTTCCTGTGTTTTTTAACCCAGATTGTCAGGTCCTCCTTAATCAACAGTGGCAAAACATCGCTTTCCTTTCTGTGTTCGATGGAATGGTAAATGGCCTACCCAATCATCTCTCTCTCTGCTGTGTTCAGCCCAAGGTGACATTTAACATTAGATGGAGGTGATGGGCAGGGCGGCTTGGTGAGTTGAGTACCAGCTCAAACCTGGGGAAAGTGAATGAAGCTGGACCTGTGCAACTGTTTGAAAGGCCAGTGACCCAGGTGTCAAAGTCAAAAAATTAGTTCTCCACTGCCCCCGCACCCTTAGTGTCTAATAATACGGTAGGCATGATAGGTGACTTATCCTGAGGAGGCTGGAACATATTTGAGATGTATTTAATTTTTGTAGTCCTGGCTTGGCTGGATGACAAAAGTGCTTAAACCAAAACTGATTCTAGGAAGCATTTTATCCTGCTGGTAATGGGATGTGGTCATAGCGCATATGTGCAAATTTGGTGGTGAGGGTGGGGGGGTGGTGTTGGAGGTTGGCAAGCTGGCCTCTCTTCTCTTGAATTTGCTCAGCCACTGATGGAAAGAGAGGAAACTCAATGAGGACCCTTCTAGTGATTTTAGTTTTCCAGAGATTTTTAATCACTGAGCAGTGCTGGGAACTGAAGTGACTCTGACCTTTCTGATAGATCCTTTTGTGAGAGGTGGCACTTCTAGCTTTATGAAATTACTAACCTTTTATAAAACTGGGATGGTTATAAATGCAGAGAGAGACCAGACAACGGCTGTAGGATTCCTCAGTTGGAAAGATCAGGTGTTTACTGCCTTCACAAAAGTTAGAGCTGGTTTGGAAATCCAGAAGGACCTTTGGGGTGGGGAGAGACCCTAGAGGAGTTTTAATGAGGATGTAGTCACAGGGCAAGCTTCTCAGGAGATCCAGAGGGACTTTTAAGGCCAGGAACATTGCAATCTGGGTTTTGGGGTTTTTTTGGTGAGTGTTTATTTTGGATGGTTACCTCCTGTAAAAGGATTTAGAGTATCCACTCAGTTATGACCCAGCCCTCCCCATATCCTCCAGCTCAGCATTGTTTTTTTGAGCTATGGAAGCATATTTTCCTAGGACTGTGTGTAATTCATCTACTTAACCAGATCTATTTGAGGGGTTTTTAGAGCCTTGCATGACTGAAGAGAGAAACATGATATGGTAGAAAGAGCCCAAATTTGAGAATCAAGATAGACCTAGATTGAGAGAGAGTTTGTCCACTTTTTAAATTGTGTGTCCTTAGACACGTCACTTATACATTCCTAGCCTCTTGTAAAGTGGGGATGATGTCGCCTAGCTTGTAAGGTTATTGTGAGGATCAAATGGAAAAACACATGTAGTTCTCCTTGCTGTTATTGTAGTGCCCAATAAATGTTCGTTCCCTTGTTCTCCTTCCTCTCTATGAGAGCCGGGGACCTGCCTGTATTTCTTTGTTTTTTGATGTCATGGTACACAATGGAGATACTTTCATGTACTGTGGCTCTGTTTGGTATCCATCATGGTGGTGATAAAGGAGCTGGTGGTGTCCCAAACGGGGAGAGAACAGGCAAGGTTTTCCCGGTGGCTTTTCATTTGTCTTCTGTAGGAAATTGGGCCCTGCTCCAAGGAATGAAAGTCCTGGGGCAGACATGTGTTCCCTTGCCTTTGGCCTCCGCACCTGGGAGCTCCTTCGTTTGGTGGTCTGCCTGGTCTCGTGGGTCTTGTCTGGTATATTGGGGTTGGCACTGAACAGATCGCCAACGGCTGCGTGTCCTCATTCACAGGCCTCTGAGCCACGGGCCTCAGCTGCTTCACTCTGCAGACTTGCAATTTCCTTTTCCAGGGGAAAGAAAAATCCTTAAAAAATGCTCTGGGAAGTCTTTCTTGTTGTAGCTATAAGGTGCTGGTGCTTTGTTGGCAGCCAAGTTTGGGTTTGGATCTCCCTGGGGTTTGAGGATGCTCAGCGACCGTTCCTGACACCTCTTGCCTTTTTATGCATGGACCAAGCTTGGGATCCTTGGTGAACATTTCACTGTGGGGCTTTCAGGAGAGAGGTTTGTCATTTGTCATCACGCTCCTCATCCATCATGATTGCAGTGAGAGTCGTTCCAGGGACAAGGTGGAATCAGTTGTTCAGATTTTTGCCTCTTCCTGATAAGTCAGTCCCCATCTCTCGCCTCTCACCCCGCGCCCCCCCCCCAATCTTTCTGGAAATGAACCAGTTGGGAAATGCTTGGGCCAGTGTTTCTGGATGATCCTGGCATACGTAGGAAGAGGGGTGCTTTTTGCAGATAGCCCTGGGATCAGTCCCATATCCCTGAGGTGTGGTTTAGTAAGAGGTAAACAGTCACTTAATTATTTATTAGGTGCCTACAAAATTTTATAGGCAGGAGAGCCTAGGGCAATTCTAGAAAAAAGGCCAATCCTGGAGCCTTCTGTGCAGCTCCCTCCTTGGCTTTGAAGCTTTTAATGCTCCCTGCTATCCATTATAGCCCCCGTGCCAGCTGAGTGTCAGGTGGGGACAGTAGTCAGCCAGAGCTAGGTCGTTTGGTGTGTCCATAGGAACCAAATCCAATCAAAAGTGAGTGTCCTTCCAAACCATTACATCTTGCCCCTCTCAGCTGCTGGGAACATTCCAGTTCCAGTTCAGTCGCTCAGTCGTGTCCGACTCTTTGCGACCCCATGAGCCGCAGCATGTCAGGCCTCCCTGTCCATCACCAACTCCTGGAGTCTGCCCAAACCCATGTCCATTGAATTGGTGATGCCATCCAACCATCTCATCCTCTGTCGTCCCCTTCTCCTCTTGCCCTCAATCTTTCCCAGCATCAGGGTCTTTTCAAATGAGTCAGATCTTCGAATCAGGTGGCCAAAGTATTGGAGTTTCAGCGTCAACATCAGTCCTTCCAGTGAACACCCAGGACTGATCTCTGTATTTAAAGACCGTATTTGAAAGCAAACATGACCGTACCAAGGCTATGCTGGAACCAGAGGTCTGTAAAACAGCACTTCGTTTCGTTGATGATTATTCCTGTTTTGAGCCCTACTGCTGTGATCACTGAGGTTAAAATGTAGGGGCTGAGAGAGCCTTGAGGTCATTGAGAGTAGTCTCCTGCCTTTAGACTGGGCCCTCTTCTGTCTGAAATTCAGGAGACCTGGGTTTGATCTCTGGGTCAGGAAGATCTCCTGGAGGAGGTCACGGCAACCCACCCCAGTGTTCTTGCCTGAAGAATCCCATGGACAGAGGAGCCTGGTGGGCTGCAGTCCATGGGATTGCAAAGAGTCGGACACAACTGTGCTACTGACACTTTCTGTTGAAGGAGGGAGGGAGAAAAGTGGAAGGGAGAAGTGTGGACTCTGCAGGGAGGAGGATCAGAAAATAACTGGGATTCAGGAGGCAAACCTCCTCCCTCAGCCTGGGTCCAAAGCACTGTTTAACCCGGAGATGAACTCAGAGGGCAGGGGCTGTACCAGCTTTGAGACGCGGCTGAACATTCTGCTTAAACACACTTTTAGTTTTTTTTTTTTTTTTTCATTTCTTTTTTAGCATGTACCGTCTGCTAGGACTGGAGAGGTTTGGGTTTTTTTTTTTTTTTTTTTTTAAACTTTGGGACACAGAAGTCTCTGCTTGCATTTGTGTGTTGGTAACCACATGTAACAGCCAGTGGAATCTTTCTTCTCTTTGCTTTCTCTGAACTTTCCAAAGAGTGGGCCCCTGACTCTTGGGGGGGTTAACTCCTCATCGGCCCTGTGTCGTGGGTGCTCCCCCACCCTGTGTCAGCATCTCAAGCCCTGTACACAGGATGTTTTCTCTAGCGCTTATCAGATGGTTTAGGAGATGTGGGGTGGAGATACAGGTAACGTATAACCCATCCTGAATTCCTTTCACAAGTTGGGGCCCAAGACCAACCCAGCCGCAGCACAGAGTGGGGTTTGGCTAGAGTGAATGGTGCTGAGCTTTCTATCTTAGAGGGAGGTGTGGGTGCCTGTGGTGTTATGGCACAAAGGAGCTTCATTTCGGTGGTGGCTAATTTAGCACCCCTCCCTGACATCAGTGTGTGGGTTTGGAGCCCGGGGAATCAAAGAGAAATCTAACAAGTTATTCTTTCTTGTGTGGGGGCTGAATAATTGAATTTGTGGGTTATCCGTGCCAGTTTCTTCTCTGGTCTCATCTTCCTTTCTTCCTACTCAGACCAGCATTTTGATCAAGGTGCCCAGTCTGAGATCATTGGCCAAAGAGGAGCAAGGGAGGGAGCAGAAACCAAAGCAAGCACCTCTGTAGCCATGGAGGCTCTTTTTACATGGATGCGTTTGGATTCCATAGAGGTTGAGATTGTTTTCTAAGACTGCACATGCGTGGAAAACTGGCAACTAGCTACTTTCTTGTCTTCAGCCTTGCAAGAGTTCCTACTTTGGAGGCGGAAAGGATGGAAACAGACTTTAGCATAGCTCTGTAAGAACCTTGCAAGCATGTGCCAGCCTGTTGACATGGCCTGCTAGCTGGCGAAGGACACCGCTGATGAAAGATATCAGAACTCAATCCTGCTACTCAACTAAGACTGAACATTTCTTACTCTTTCTGGACCTGGCCATCTCTTGGTCACCTTTTCTTCTGATATACCTCTCTCTTTCCATAGCAGGAAGGGAGAAGAAAGTACCCCAGGATAGCTAGCCATCAACCCTGTTCCTAAAACACTCTGTAATACCAAGTCGGAGGGCGAGCAGGGATGAGAGAGTGAATTGGTGCTGTTTTGCGGTGGTTTGCATGCATGTTCCAAAATCTTTCTGGGTATGATTGTCAGATTCAGGGAAGATGATGGACCTCCCAGAAGCCATGAAGAAGGAGATCCTGTGGCTGGGGAATCAGAAGACCTGGACTCTGGAGGCATCTCATCATAGCATTCAGCTCACCCAGCCTCCAAAACAGAGAGCATCCTTTTAGCTTCTGCAGCATGTTTTCATTGGAAAGCCAGCCATCCTATTGAATGGATATTGACTCATTCTTGCTTTTCTTCTTGCTGTACAAAATAGAAAAGTAGCTACTTTCATCATTGGGACACTCTTGTTAGAGGCACCAGAGTCTTCTCCACCACTCTTGAGTAGCAGGATTGAGTTCATTTGGCTATCAGAAGGGGAGTTTACCGTTCCTGTCTTCCCTGAGGTCAAAGTTGGTCACCAGACTGCAAACCAGAATTGTCTTTTCCTGACCCATATTGGCAGACAAATTAACAGTTTTGCCCATAGAGCTCCAATACTTTGGCCACCTGATATGAAGAGTTGACTCATTGAAAAAGACTCTGATATTGGGAAAAATTGAGGGCAGGAAGAGAAGGGGGCAACAGAGGATGAGATGGTTGGATGGCATCACCGACTCAGTGGACGTGAGTTTGAACTCTGGGAGACAGTGAAGGACAGGGAGGCCTGGCGTGCTGCTGTCCATGGGGTCTCAAAGGGTCAGACACAACTGAGCGACTGAACAACAGCAATCCACCCACCTGGGCAAGACATGTCTGTGTGATCTAAAAATTATACCAGTTGGTATTTGGCACCTGAGAGGTGGACATAGCAGCACATGATAACTCATCGTATTTTCTCTTGTGGTCTGAATATTCTCTGATTCTTACAACAAGCCGGTGAGCTGAGGCTAGCCAGGCAGCCCGAAACTCTGAATTAATTCCTCTGGCTGAAACGTTGGGTGTGGCTGTTTTTTTGGTGGAGGTGACAAAAGAGAGGTGAGGTATCTTCTAAAGGCTTCCTTGGAGGCAGAGAGAGCTGGCTTGTCTCTGGGTTCCCCTCTTTGCTGGCTGTGCTTAGATGAGGTTTTTTTTTTTTTCCTCCCCCTCCCACTGCTCTTTCCTTTTCCTCTTATCCTAACAGTCTCGTAGGTAAACTTAGAAGGAAGACAAATACTTCTCAAACTGTCACCGAGAGGGCCATAAAAGAGACATTTGGACAGTGGTGTTGGAGACCCTTGTCTTGGCTCCGTGTTAATACAAAGGGATCAGGGTAGCCCGGATCACCAGGGAAAGGCAGTTTTTCTTCATTTAGCTTTTAATTGCTTTCTTTCACTTTTATGTATAAAAGATTGTCCATTTAATTAACTCAAGAATGCAATTTCAAAAACACTAATGCTTTACACATGATGGCTTTTAAAATAAAAGTAGCATTCTAATATTGCGTAATGTTTTCCTCTCCCCTTGCTGTCTCCCCCCTCCCCCCACCTTCCCTCCAGTCCGACTTAACCTTTAATAGCCGAGGGTTGTTAGGAAGAAAATGCTGGGTCCTGGCCATGTGTCTGCTTCCACTTCCCACGGAACAAGTACTCCCATCAGTGACAGGATGGCTGCCCCTTTATGAAGCATTCTGTCTCTTTTGTGAAAAGGCAGCTCATCCCTTCTGCCTGGGCTCGTTTCAGGGCTGTATTTACCGTCTTTTGAGATCACAAGAACCTTGCTTCTGTTCCTGACTTTAAAAAAAAAATGGTGGATTATATAGAAAAATGAAAAAGGAAATAAAATCCTAATGCTTGACCTTGGTTTCTTTAGTCATTTCATTAAAAGAAGCCTGTGAAAATTGGCCTGAGAGTTAACGATTTCACTGTCTTCTGTTTTCTGACTTCTCAAAGAAGGCTGGCTTTTTCTCCTCTCTTCTTCCCCTCTTACCGTGTGAGTTCCCTGTGTCTTTGGTCTGTCTGCTTTTCTGATCCCGGTTCCTCCCAGCCCAGACTTTTCCACCCGGACCAACCCTTAACAGCCTCGTGCCCACGCGATGGTTGTTTGAAAGCATAGTTGTATTTTGACCGGTTGGGCTTGGGAAGGGTTGCTGCTGCTGCTGCTAAGTTGCTCCAGTCGTGTCCGACTCTCTGCGACCCCACAGACGGCAGCCCACCAGGCTCCCCCGTCCCTGGGATTCTCCAGGCAAGAACACTGGAGTGGGTTGCCATTTCCTTCTCCAATGCATGAAAGTGAAAAGTGAAAATGAAGTCGCTCAGTCGTGTCCGACTCTCTGCGACCCCATGAACTGCAGCCTACCAGGCTCCTCTGTCCATGGGATTTTCCAGGCAAGAGTACTGGAGTGGGTTGCCATTTCCTTCTCCAATGCATGAAAGTGAAAAGTGAAAGTAAAGTTGCTTAGTCGTGTTGGACTCTTTGCGACCCCATGGACTGCAGCCCACCAGGCTCCTCTGTTCATGGGATTTTCCAGGCAACAGTACTGGAGTGGGTTGCTGTTGCCTTCTCCTGGGAAGGGTTAGGAGTACACATAGGGATTCCGCACATCTGTACGCCCCGAGAAAGACACAGCAAACCCAGCTGCGAGGTGGGAGTGATCCTGGTGATCCCTTTGATTTTGTAGCTGAGATAAGAGAGTGGAGCCCCCGAGGGTTCAATGACTTGTCCGCGGTCTCCTTGTCAATGGGAGTCAAGCCTGAATGAGGTCCCCTTGCTTGGCTGATGGCTCAGTCTTTCTGCCTACCATCTTCTTGGATTTTTCTCTGTTGCATTATGATCTGGGTCCTGAAAGGGACCTCAGGCATCATGTCACTCACCTACCTGGATACCTGCCTGGGTAGCCCTCCTATTTTGTTTCTGATAATGTCCAGAGAAGAGCTCTTTAGACCTTGTAACTGCACCCTACATAAAACTCTTTGTGTTTAGATCTAATTTAACTTTCTCACGTTAGCCCTGCTTTCTCTTGCTCTGGCCTCCCTGGTGATGAAACGCGTGGTCGTTTAGAGTGAATAAATCCAGTGACTGCCAAGTGTAGCAGTGCAGGTTGCTTCGGAGAGAGATCTTTTCTCCCATGGTGTCTCTTTTCCAAAAGAACGTGATATTTGAGCCTGTTTAAGTGAGGGCAGTGCTAGATCTTCCACCTCAGAAGAACAGTTGTAAAGCTTTACAAGTGGCCCAAAGGTTGTTTCTTTCCCTGGGTTAGGTGCGCAGCCCTGACTCTTTCTCCACTGAGTGTTGTGAATGTATACATGTGCATCTTGGGAGAGCTATAGACTCTTGATTCCAGAATAGGTTGGTCAAACTGACCTCAGAGATAGCTGTTGTTCAAAGAGGAACAGTGTGCTGGATTGAAATGGCTAGAGCTTGGTGACAATGTGCAGTTCCACTTTTTTTTTTTTCTTGTCCTATTTGGGGAGAGAGATTTTCTAATTAGCCTGGAGCGAATAGAATACTTTAGCAGGAGATTTGGGGCTAAGTCTTTTTTTTTCAAGTTGTCCTTCCTTATAATGGGATCCCTTTTCCACCTCCTACCTTTATTATTTATTATTGGTTTGTACTTGGGAAGCATTCATTGTGGAAGATACTGGGAGGGTTGGAATGCTGCTCGGGAGAGGACAGGCAGATAGGGACCATACGGCTTTCTCATTCATTAATTCTAGGGTTCATTCACTGAGCTATTTAAACCTCTGTCTGTAAGCCCCAGATGGTCTTTTGGTGCCAGCTTTAGCTCCGAGACCCCAGGCTCTTGACAAAAGAGGGTACAAAGAACAGCTGAGTGTACGAAATATTTGTGGTCATTAGGAAGTATGTTCTGGAGCTAGCTACAACACCTAGCATCTCCAGCATCTTAGGGATCTTTTTTTTTTTTTTTCTTTACTTTTTCCATTTTTAAAAAGAGCCCAGCATGAATCAGTGAGCCAGATTTTATTATTACAAAACTGGTCACAGTACATCTCTGATTTTTAGAATGGAATTGAGGTCCATGTGTTTATTCACGGATTTCCTCCGTCATAGCTCCCTGCCTTCTGTTCTGGAAGGAGTTCACTTTAACATCACGGTGAACCTTTGAGCTCATCCCCATCCTTCTCCCTCCGCCCACTCCTTCCCCACTCAGCACTCTACAGGACCCCTCAGTGGTTAGGAAATGGCCAGGAGGGTCGAGGAGGGTAGCTGGTAGTGGTGACTGACTTCCCTAGGCATGATGGAGGTGGCTCCCCTGGGTTGACTACCTGCAATGCCATGGGCTCTGAGTTCAGTGTTGGGTCCACATCACATTACCTCATTCAGTCCCCACGACAGACCTTTGGCATCCTGGTGTTACTGATGAGAAACCTCATGTGTGCACATGAGATATTCAAAGAGATTAGACTGTTTAGCCCATTCTTTTAAGTTGAGTGTCTGGAAATCAAACCCAGGTCTGGCTAATTGCTTAGCCTATGCTCCTAATGCCTTCTTGGATTTTCTCTGTGAGTGTTGGGATAGGCTGGCTTCAGAGTTGATGGTTAGACGTGGGCACCGGACGGAACTGGCTTTGCCAAACTGCAGTTATGCACCTTTTGTGTTTGCATCTCTGGTGAGTCTGCCCCCTGAGGGGACTGTGGATGGGGCACATGGGTCATCCTATCCCATGTTGGGCTTCCCTGCTGGCTCAGATGGTAGAGAATCCACCTGCAATGCAGGAGACCTGGGTTTGATCCCTGAGTTGGGAAGATCCCCTAGAGGAGGGCTTGGCAACCCACTCCAGTATTCTTGCCTGGAGAATCCCATGGATGGAGGGACCTGGGGTGCTACAGTCCATGGGTCAAAAAGAGTCGGACACGACTGAGTGACTGAACACACACACAGGCAGAGGCAGGAAGAGTATGGGGCATGTCCTCATCCTTGGGAAACACCGTCACTTCTTCTCTAGTGGATTTAGCTTTGTCTTTTCATTAGCTCTCCATTTGAAAGTGGAAGTTTGTCCCAGTCCTGAACTGGCCTTCTGGAAAATGCTGTTTTCTCCAGAAATAATGCTGTGGTGAGTGAGATGAGTTATTTGAGGGTTGGGGAGGGACATCTTTGGTCGGGCCAAGTCTTTACTAGACTGAAAATGTCTGTAGCCTCCCTGGCCTCCCAGGCCCCAATGACAGGCCCTGTCCCCCGCTGCCGTGGCCGTGGCACTCACTCTTGGGGAGACCTGGAGGTTGATGGAGTGCCCCAAGGCTGGGGTTGGGAGCACGGGGAGGCGCAGATGTTTTGCATAGTTTTTTCCATTGCCCCATTAGGAATGTGTTCCCTCAGGACGGGTTATGGCCTGGAAGTGAGCCTAATGTAAACATCCTTGCTGTGGCCAGTCCCCTTAATCGAATAGAAATGGTTTGGGGATAAGCGGGCTTAGGGCAGGGAGGAAAGGGAAGGAGGGGAGGGGAGAGATTTAGTGACTGAATTCAGAGACAAGACTGTCTGTCGGGGGCTGTTCTCCCGGTGGGTTCCAGGCTGATGCAAAGCAGGACCAGCCTCCCTGGAGCTGGTGCAGGGCGGACGTGGCTGGTTCTCTTAGGCAGTGGGATAAGACGCTGAGGCCACGGTGGTTCAGTTGACCAGCCGGGCAGAGCAGTGAGGCGTAAAGAGGTGTACCGGATGAGCCGGGACTAGGGGCAGGAGCTGGCAGGGGCCCCATGAGGACTTCTGGGGGAGCCTGCTAATTCAAGTACCTCATATTTAAAAAAAATATTTATTTATTCATTCATCTGGCTGCGTCGGGTCTTAGTTGCCGATGGCATGTGGGATCTAGTTCCCTGACCAGGGATCGAACCCATGTCCCCTGCACTGGAAGGTGGATTCTTAACTACTGAACCACCAGGGAAGTCCCTCAAGTACTTTAAAGGCCTGCAACATCATATTCAGAATTGTACTCTTTGAAATGCTATATTTTAGGGGCACTAGACTCCCGGAGATGGAGTGTGAAGAGTATGGCAGAGTTATGTGAATATGTGTGAGCTGGGGGTGGTCTCAGGGCTCTTGGCAGGGAGCCTCCACATCCCTCTTTACTGCATCCCGTGTACCTCTTTTTCCTCTCCCTTTAGGGGGCTCAGGCTTTCTAGGAGATCCTGGTACCTCACTCAGACTTTGAAGTGGAAGATTGGTCATAAAGCAGTCCTCTGTAGCAATCTGTGTGCAGAACCCCCCAGAGCAGTCATCTGGGGTCCCCAGGAGACATTAGACTTTAGAAATCTGACCTGGATAGTTTCCTCTTGTGTGGGAGAGTCTAGGTCCGCTCCGGGCAGCGTCAGAGCAGCTGCTCTTTCCTGGCTGGTAAACTTTTAGGACTTCTGCGTGAGGTTGGTTTTAAACAGTTGGCAGAGATGCCCACACTGGTGGGTTGGTTTCACTGGTTCAGATTCTAGGAATAAGAATCAGGCAGCAGGAGAGACCTCAGGATCTGCGAGGTGGTGGGAAAGTTCCTGTTCTCACACCTCGGAATCTTGGTGCCTGAGTGTGCCAAGGAGACCGGAGATGTAAACAATTCAGTTTGCCTTTGGGACGCAGGCTCTAATCTAAACATGATTAAGCTGATTTGATTTTATAGATTGGAATTTCTAAGTGATGGAAACTGATGAGGTTAATGTGAAATATTTACTTAATAAAAAGCCTCATTACCTGATGCTGAAGGACAGGGGAAAAAACTGATTCTTGGTAACTCGTCTGATCTGTTGGAAATGAAGTTGGGTTAAAGTTTTCTTGGTAAAAACTGAATTCTGTGATCTTGTTTTTACACATGCTGTGCTTAAATATTAACACCAATTGAGCAAATTGCCTTTTAACTGCCTTTATTTGCTTTCATTAACAGTATAATTTAAAAGCTCAAGAATTTGCATAGAACCTGTTGTGCGTGTTGGGGGAGGGGCTATTCATAAATTAATTAATCGTGAGAATGTTATCTTTAAGGAAGGTCATGACACGCGAGCGTGGTTTCTGAAAAGCAGTGACATGTTTTGCTGTTTCTTGATGGAACTTGATGTGCTTTTGGCTTAGAGATTGTGTGTGTGTGTATGTGCAATAACTTGGCTGGATCAAGAAAAATTTTAATGACTGGACATGTTTTAAGTTAAGTTGAGTGAACCTAATTAACACTGTTGTTTCTAGAGAGCTGAAGGCAATACCATTGGTGTGTAAGTACTAGTTTCAAAATTAAAACCAACCTATATAATTGCCTATGCTCCTTAAATTGTTTCTCTCCTCCCCTCTCCATCTCTGAACACTACCCCCACTTTCACTTTCACACCAAAAGAGAAGAAAGAAGTTGGCCAGTGCTGTTGACATCATTCTTGCATCCAGCACATACCGTGAACTGCATTGTCTCTTCCTGAAATGACTCTCAACATGTGAAAAGTTTCCAGAATGATTTCACTGAAATCAGTTGCTCCCTTCTGTACAGATGTTTTTGTGGTTTAGAACCTCAGCCAAGGCAAACATTATGAATGGGACCAAGACCACCGTGTCCTCTGACGGACTGAAGTTCCCAAGGAGTTACTGTGCCCAGGCTCTTCTGACACCTCTGTTTTGACAGCAGTCAGCCTCTCCTTCCCCTTTCGTCTCCCTTTCCTGGTGCTGTTGGTTTGTTGTGGGTGGTTTTCCTAATTAATTTAATCTGTAGTCTAGTTTTTCTGGGTCTGCAGATGCCAGAATGCTGAATTTATTTATCTCTAGTGTTTTTGTTGGCTGCTGTTGAGACACATTTTTTTCCTCTTCTCTTTACCCTAACTCTTTTGGAGGCTTCTAGACCCATGTCAGTAAAGAATTTCTGTTGTGAACGCTTGTTAGATATGTTTTCTTCAGTGTCAGGGGAAGTATACAGTTTAAATAATATATATGTATATATATATTTAACAGGTCATATACAAAACCCCGAAGTATATAGAGTTTTATCTTTATGTACTTGACTACATCAAAATTTTAAACCTTCTGTGTGTTTTTCTATTGGGTTTTTGCCTTTTCCCTATTTATTTGTTGGTTCTTTTTCTATATAAATCAGAAATGTTCATCCTTTATTTGTTGAAGGCATAGCAGATATTTTTCCAGTTTATCATTTGTCCTGTAATTCCGATTATGGTTCCTTTTACATCATATACCATTTTTATAGCTTATCTAATTTAATTTTTAAAAAATTTTTTTGTTTATTGGCCACACTGCACAGCATATGGGATCTTACTTAGTTCTCTGACCGAGGATTGAACCCACACTCCCTGCATTGAAAGGGCAGAGTTTTAACCACTGGACACCAGGGAAATCCCTATAATTTATCTGATTTTAAAATGTCACATGATGTCTGTAGAATGGAGAGTGTAAAGCCTTTAATGGTTGTGTTTTAAAGTTTGAATTTGTAGCGTATTCAGGTACTGAAACAGAGAGGGAGGGAAAGAGGGAAGGGGAAGAAAGGGAAGAAGAAGAGAGGGTGAAGACAAAAGGATGATTTTTTTCCTATAAAGAAATCCATGGTCATCTGAGGCCCCCTCTCTCTAAGGGGAGTGTTGTTCTGGCAATTTCAGTACGTACTCGCCTCACGAAAGTTTCCCCTGTTCTGAAGAGACTCCTCCTACATACGAGTTGTCCATCTACAGAAGGCAGCCTCACCCCATTCTCTCTTCTGGTCATCTCTCCTACTGAGGCTTTTGAAATAAAAACTCCATAAAGCCACCTCTGTTTCCATACACTTTATTTTGACCTCTCAGAGGACCTACTGCTTTCTAGGTTATGACAGAAGTATTTCTGCATATCTAACCTTCCTTTTTTTTTTTTTTTTGGATACTTTAGGCAGAACAGCAGGCTGCTTTCTTTTCTTTTTTAACTTTAATTTTTATTATTATTTTATTTTTTTGGCCAAGCCCCGTGGCATGTGAGATCTTAACTCCCTAACCAGAGATCAGACCTGTGCCCCCTACATTGGCAGTGCAGAGTCTTAACCACTGGACCACCAGGGAAGTCTCTCTCACTTTCCTTTTTAGACTCTTACTTGAGAGCAGAGACCTCGTTTTTCTGTTGTTCTGTCTTATCTTCAAATTCTCTTTCTTCGGTCACTGTACAATAATTATTTATGAGTAAGCAATTTACCAGACAGATCAACTTTCATCCATTCCTTTTTCCTATGCTCTCTTCTGAGACCAGTATAGGCTTCCCAAAAGGCTTCTAGGGCCTGGAGGTTTAACATTGCATGTATTTTGCATAAATAAGGTTGAGGTGTTGACTTGGAACCTGGTTGGAGTTTTGGGAAGAGAAAAAGGAAGAGAAGAAGGAATTTCAGAGCTGCCCACGGTGACCTCAGGATTTTCCCAATCTAAAACCATTCTAATCATGACCTTTATTCTCCCAGAGCACCGGACAAGTGTTTTACTTTGAGTGAAGTGATGGAGGGCAAATAGAAATGTCATGATCTTTGCCCTTGTAAAGTATTCTCTAGTTTGAGATCTGCTTGGGACAAGGGGTTACAAAATGCAGACATTCTGTGAAATGACTCTTCTGAGTTAACCCTCATTCTGTTTTTATTCCCCATCCTTTCGTTTCCTCTTCCTAAATGAAGCTGATTGGGGGTGGCTTTTTCAGAGCCAACTCTGTTGAGATTCTTGGGGGCAGCCAGAGTTAGCTGTCTTGTTGCCCAGATAGTCTTCACTTGAAACCTGGCATTTATTCTTTTACTTGTATATTCATTTATTCATTCAATTAGTCATTCAACAAAATGTTGTTTAATCGATATTAGATTAGTCTAGTTTTAAGTACTTGAAGCGACTAAGCTCCTACTCTCTTTCTATTAAAAAGCTGATTTATTAGTGGAAGTAATGGATGGTAGGGATAAAATTGTTACTGAAAAACCTTCCCTGTCGGCTGTCTTATAACCTCCAGGTGATTCAGTAGAAAGAATACTATTTCTGTCTCCGTGACATACTTTCAGGAAATAAGTAGAAATACCATGAGTAGAACATACTATAAATACTCTTAAGAGTCTAGAGTAACCTGATACTCTAATTGGAGATGATTTCTGGAGAATGTGTTCCTAATACTTGGCACAATGTTTGTCGCAAAGTAGGGAACCAGTAAATATTTGTTGGAAGAAGAATAATGAAGACTGAAGGCAAGAAATTGATGAGAGAAGTTACTTTGGGTTGTGGGTTTGGGAGGGAAAATCCGATTGGGAAAAGACCTACGGGGGACTTCATTGCATATGGGTGGCTTATTATATCATTCTTTAGACCTTGGAATATTTGGAATATTAAAAAAAATTCTATTCTCTCATCTGATTGATCTGTCTTTGCTGCCAAATTCCAGTCTTAGCGCTATAGAAGGTGCAGGGAGATGAGTTAAGCGGTAGTGTTTATAAAAAACGTTTGCTTCAGTTCTTATCAGAGTTCTTTCCAGAAACAGAACATATGTTATTTTACAGAGTATATGCTATTTTTCAAGACTTGGGATGGAAGTCAGGGTGGATATTAATGTATTCCCTAGAATGTTCTGGTCCTGAACGGTGTTTCATAGAAGCCCTGCTGATCATTCCACATTGATGGGCTAGAGGGGCAGAGAAATAAAGATTTCAGGAGCACAGATTTCACACGTTCATTTATTCCTCCCTCCCTCCTTTTCTTTCCTTCTTTTGTTAAAGGGGAGGTAGGACCAGGCTTTGTTAGGGTGGAATATCGCTGAAAGCCTGAAGGACCCCTTTAATTTCTGTACCCTTACCCAAGGAGCTGAAGCTCTGTATTACTGTCTCTAGAAAAGACCTTCCAGAAAAAGGGACGGTTGTATTTATATGTGGATGTGACCAGAGTGGAGAACGTGCTCCCTCCCACCCAGCTTAAAGCGTTCGGGGTCTGCTGCCTCTCGGGAGGTCAAAGGTGAGGTAGGCTTTCTGTGGGTATTGTTCCCTTCCCCCCTTTTTATTCCCTTTGCTTGTTATCTCAGCTCCCAAACATCGGCTTTGATGTCTATTGTGGGGACTTCAAGAGGACTCTCAGCACACGGGCAGGTGTTGGTTTTACTTAGCAGGCACAAGTCCCATGTTCTTCTGTTGCGGGGAGAGAAGGGGGTCCCAGCCATTCCTTTCGATGTCCTTCCTCCGGGGCAGCCCCAGGCCATGCCCCTGGGAGCCAGAGATGGGAACGGGGGTCCTGTACCTGATGGGGTGGTGGGTGCACACCGGGACTTTCTCCTCTTATTTTTAAAGCCTGTTGGAAAGGATCTGTCTTCCTTCAAAGCTGCTGAAGAGACGTTGTCTAACAGGCGCGTATTAGGGTTTCATTAATCAAAGACACTTCCACTGCCCCTTTACAGAAACACAACTGCTGTGGCTGTCCTCTACTGACAGGCCGCTAATTTATCTTTCCTGGAGGAAGGGAGGCTGAGAGGCGGGGAGGCAGGCGGGGGCTGGCCATGCAGGCTCCCAGGGTGCACATGTGCGGGCACATGCTGGTTTTCCACATGCGTGTGCAGAGCGCTGGGCCTCAGGTCGCATCCCCTCCCCGCCCTGCCCGTGTGCCACGGGATCACGACTACTGGGAATATTCTGGAGATGCGTTTACATGGTCTTCTTTTTTATTTGCCCAGGACATTTTCACTTCCAACTTCCGGGGGGTGTATGCAAGTGTGGGTTTGCTGAAATTGGGGGCAGAAAGACCTAGAAGAAAGAAACAAGACTCTCCATGCATGTGTTTAAGTGAGGGGTAGAGGCAGGTGTTAATACCTGGGAGCTATTGACCTGCAATGTACAGTCTTCCTTTGCTGAATTACTCCTCGTTCTCAGGTTGGAATCTGACCCTCTGTAACCCTCAGCTCAGAAGATGGATATTTGGACCTTTGGAAACCTCTCAGGGCCTCCTAAGAAGGTGATTGAACATTGTGTGTGTGTATGTGTGTTTAAAGTTACATCTCCACTGGCGAGTCGCTTTGAACTCACTTTATTCAATTCATCAAATATTTACTGAATACCTACTAGATGTGTTTGGCTCTGTTGGAGAGGTAATGGTGAAGCATAAGCCTTTTCCTCACTCATAATTTGGGGTTAGAACTAGTACACAAATGGCTGTAACAGAAGACAGTAAAAACACGTTCCCTAAGACGATTAGGAAATGCGTTGGAAGCTCCAAGACCAGTACGGCCCCATTTGACTCATTCTTTCAACAGGTATTTATTGAGTTCTGCTGTATATCAGACAGTGGGGATACAGGCATCCGAAGAAATGGTCCTTGTCGCCAGGAATATTGTAAGTTAGTAGGGGCACACAACAATCCCTTCGAGTATAATAGATGTGGTGATAAAGTGAAGAACACAGCATAGAGGGAATGGAGGCCAGCATGATGGTGCTTTTTGAGAGGCTACAGGTAAGACTTTGCGGAGGACGTGACATCTGAGCGGAGTTTGGAAAGATGAGAGAAAGATCAGTAGTTAGGCAGGAGAGCAGGGCAATCCAGGTAGAAGAAACAGCATGTGCAAAGCCCCAGGGGAGGAGGGAGCAGAGAACTGCAGGCCACTGGATTTCACTGGAGCTTGAAATGTGTGATGAGGTAGGTAGAGGCCATGGTTGCAGGCGATGTTGTCTACTAGGAAAGACTTTGTCAGCAAAAAGACATGCACTTTATTCTGTATGTGTGGGGCAAGGTGTTGAAAGCGTTCAATTAGGAGATTGAAATAATAGGAAATACATTTTAGCAAGAGTCGGCCGAGTGTGGAATTGAGGATGGATCTGTGGGGGTTAGTTTAGAGTCAGGGGCACCACTTAGGACCCTGTTGAGTGGTTTTTGGCAAGGTAGTGCAGGCTGAATTATGACAGCAGCAGGGAGGTGGAGGGATCAGGGAAGCTGGCGGATGAGATGGACAGGTCTTGGCTGGGCAGGGTTGTGAGGAGGGAGTTGGGAGAGACCCCTGCGTTGTGGCTTGGATAACTGGTGGGAATATAAAAGGAATTCTGGGTGGAAGAATTAAGTTGATGTTTTGAACGTGCTGCTGAAGGAGATCTTGGGGAAAAACCATGTAGAATTTGTCTGTGTATTTGCAGTGGGTCCTGAAGGAAAGATATTTTGACAAGTCAAAGTTTTCTGTATACGAATTCAGTTGTGTTTGTTGACTTTTGATGATGCTTTAGAGTGCATGAGAATCAGAAGTATCTCAATTCCATGGCAGAAAGCAGTATTTTTGGAGTCCCCTGAATAATGAGAAGTGTTTTCATCAAAGACCTTTGTTCGTGTGTGTGCTGACATCTGGAGAACAGAGATAGATATTTTCCTTAGGTCTGGATTCCCGAGCCATGGGCTCTTCCCTCGCTCCTAATTAATCCTTTATAGTTAGTGACTGATGAAATCACGACTCTGAAATTCTAATCCTTGGCTGTATAGACACAACAGACTTTATCACAGGACCCCAGGTGTGTGTCTGAAATTAGTGTTGAATCTATTGCATATTTGATGACTTTATAAAATCCACAGATTCTGGAGAAGACAGACTGGAGTTTTGGTAAGGTTTATTATTATTATTATGGTGCTTGTGTGCACTCAATCATTTCAGTCGTCTCTGACTCTTTGTGACCCACTGGACCATAGCCTGCTAGGCTCCTCTGTCCATGGGATTCTCCAGGCAAGAATACTGGAGTGGGTTACCATGCCCTCCTGCAGAGGATCTTCCCAACTCAGGGAATGAACCCATGTCTCCAGTGTCTTCTGCGTGGCAGGTGGATTCTTTACCCCTGAGCCACCGGGGAAGCTATTATTATGGTAATCTTGACTAATTCTTGAATGTGTATCATGGAATCTTAGAACCTGGAGACCATGCTGTTATCTTCCCTGAGGAAACTTAGGTCCAGAGATAAGAAGTGACCAGAACCTTGGCCTCCTGGTTCATAGTTTCATTGAAGTTCATAGTTCATAGTTCTCACTGAGGAGTCAGTCTTGAGTGAGGGGTTAGGAAGAGAATAGAGTTTCTATTTTTTTTTTTTTTTTTAAAAAAAGGCCTGAGGCATGTGTCTGTAGTGTGTTTTTGAGCTATCGTGGTGTTGCTTGTCTCCAGGTTGGAGCAGTGAAGGAGAGGAAAGCATGGATCACTTGGACAGTGACTTGCAGTTCAGTTGACATTTCAGGTTGACCTTTGTGATGAAGATTGCAGGGGGTCATATATGTGAGTGAATGAGTGACAGAGGGTGTGTGTGAGAGAGAGTACATGAGAGTGGGTGTGTGCACACACATGCACGTTCATGCTCCATCACCACCTTCTTGTCTAGGAAGCCTGGGCTTTCCTTTCCTGTAGGATTTCCTGGGAAGAATTCCTACTAGGGACCTGCCCATTTGGTCTCCACTGTGTCTCTGCATGGTGCAGAAGTCTCTCTTCCTGCAAAACCAGAGAGAGCTTGCACAGGGCTATGTGCGTGGTGGGGGGGTATGGGGCCACAGAAGGTTCGGGTTGGACAGTGTGTCTGGGCCCACCTGGGTCTCCCCAGTGATGCGGAGTGTGAGTTTCAAGAGCAGCCAAAGCACCGCGTCTCCTCTGGTGTGTCAGTCCCTGTGTGGGTCCTTTAAAAGACAGACTTTATTTAATCGTCATGAGAGGTCTGTGGTAAGTGTTGTTATGTCAGGGTACAGATAGTAACGTGAAGCTCAGAGTGGTTGCATGCCTGGGCTGATGTCACCCAGCTGGGAGGGTAGGGCCGGGACCTTGACTGACACCCAGCCTTCCCGCTGCCACGCCTGCCACTGGTGAGGATCGCTCTTATCGCCCGGGCTGTTCCCTCTGGAGTGAGGAGCAGCTCTCCTTGGAGGAAGGATTTCTCAGAAGAAAGATGAGTGTTCTCTCACCATGATATGAAGGGTAGAGTTCTGTGACAGAGCTAGAGGGAGTGGAATGAGCTAGGCGGCTTTCTGGGACCTTTCCAGGAGGGGAGCTGCAGAGAGACCAGCAGAGGCTTTCTCTAATTTCCTGGGGACCAGAGAGGCCGTTGGAGCCAGCCCCAAACCCCTCTGTTTCCAGGGTTCTCTCAGGACTCTGGGGGTGGAGCCAGCACTTGCTAATGAGTGGGGCTGAGGTGCAGAGCATCTGGTGGGCCGCAGGCGATGGAGAGGCTGTCCTCCCCCAGCCACGCTTCCTTAGGGTCCCTGCAGCTTCGTCCACCTTGAACCTAGGTCTTCTCTTCCCCTGTGTCACGCTGTGTCCTTTGCATAGTCCATTCTTGATCTCATCCTTTAAAACGGAATTCTCTTTGTATCTACAAGTTGCTACACTCTGAAATGGGAGAAAGTTTCCTTCTGATTTGTCCCACTTTCTTCAACTCCTCTCCCTCTTGGTGTGTTGTTCTGGAGCTGAGTTGTTTCTGACTCTTTGCAATCCCATGGACTGCAGAAGTACCCTCTTGATGCCCAGTGCATATTCACCCCTAGAAACCACCAAGCTTACATTCCTCGGCGTTCTTCCTTGGCATCTCTCTGGATGAGTTCTTTATTCATCCTGATCACAAGCTCTAAAGGGTGGCAGTGTCGTGGTAGGAACCAAGTCAGGGCCTTCTCTGGGACCTGAGAACCTTTGACAGAGTCTGTGGATTATGGGGATGGTAATTGGAGCTCTGGTGAAGTGTAGGAATTGAACAAGAAAGATGGGAAAGGGATGGACCAGCAGGGGCCCTAGGGTCCCTTCTCCTTGCCAGCCCTCATCTCTAAATCTTCTGCCCGTCCTTCAGGGCTCTTCTTCCCTTTCCTGAGAACCCGTGTAACCTCAGCCCCTCCATGACGGCGTCTCATCGGGGAGCCAGTCCCCACGGTCTGATGGATGGAGGAAAACGAGATGAAGCTAGGAAACAAGGAAAACTAGATCCCCTCTCAAGGGTGCCCAGTGCAGTTCTTGTGTCCTGTGACATCCTGCCTGAGAAACCTGAGGATTGCACAGAATCTTAGGTACAGAATCTCAGATCCCACTTGCCTGGTGAGGGAGCTGTTTCATTGACATGCTAGGAAATGTTTAACAACTAATTCTACAAGATGCACATCTCCTGATTTGTAGCGTTTCTAACTTTTGTGGTAGAAATACTCCCACCCTGATTTGAAGCTGCTAATTCCCTCATAGCCTAGTCGGTAAAGAATCTGCCTGCAATGCAGGAGACCTGGGTTTGATTCCTGGGTCGGGAAGATCCCCTGGAGAAGGAAATGGGAACCAACTCCAGTATTCTTGCCTGGAGAATCCCATAGACAGAGGAGCCTGGCTACAGTCTATGGGGTCGCAAGAGTCAGATACGACTTAGCAACTAAAGAGAAGAGAGAGAGAAGAGAATGTGGAGTTCTGGAGCCAGAGTTGGGAGGAGAGGTGCACAGTGGTGTGAGCTAGCCCCAGAAGATCACCACTTCTGATGCGAGCATCCATGTCCTGGCAACCCTAGTCAGCCTCCAGAATGGAAATAAGTTGGGGAGGGTAGTTCCTCACCAAGTCAGAACATGAAATCCATGACTCTGCTCTTTGTCTTGATTGTTCCCATGTCTGGTTCTTGATTCTGGCCAGCACTATGGCTATTTAGCAAACATACTGTTGACATTGCTGGGCTTTCTAGGTGACTCAGTGGTAAAGAATCCACCTGCCAATGGAGGAGAGGCAGGAGACATGGGTTTGATCCCTGGGTCAGGGATATCCCCTGGAGAAGGAAATGGCAACCCACTCCAGTATTCCTGCCTAGAAAATCTTATGGACAGAGGAGTCTGGCAAGCTACAATTCATAGGGTTGCAAAAAGCTTCACACGACTGAAGTGACTTAGCATGCGCGCGCGCACGCACACACACACACACACACACACACACACACACACTATCACATTTAATCTAACGATATAATCCCATGAACTACGCACTGTTATCATCTCCACTTTACAGATGAGGAAACAGACTTGGGATGGTTTAGTCACTTGCTCAAGGCCACAAGGTCTCTAAGTAGTCATTCCTGAATTTGAAACCAAGATTGATCCCAGATTCCAAGCCTTCACCCACTATGTCATATTTCCAGTTTCATAGCATTTCACAGACATCTCTGGATTTGGCTCTACTCCCAGGGGAGGGTCCTCAAACACAATCTCAGCTCCTGTTGGCAACTCTTCACATTGGGCTGTCGGGATAGATTCCCAGAGACGTGAAGTGTCATGACCTTGGCTTTGGTCAGTTTGGTTGCAAGGTACTGGCTGTCCTCTAAGACTCTTCTGAGCACCAAGACCACAGATCTCACCGAGGACTGAGATGGCTGCATTCTTCATAGACACTGGGTTTGCCTGTTCCAAAAATGGTGATTTCTATAGCAACCATTTATTCTAGCAGATGTGTGCCTGGTATGGTTGGCAGAGGGTGGGATCAGAAATGGAAACGGCCTTTTATTCTTCGTTTACTGAATGCACACCCTGTGTGCGAGGCACATAAGATGGGAAAATATGGCATCCTTAGAGTCTGTGTAAGATCTGTGGCCGAGCAAAGAGGCAGTTGTTGTTTATGACTGACTTTTGTCTGAAGCTTGCATTGGGCCATCTTTGGTTTCTGGTTCTTTAAGGAGCATTTTTTTGGCAGATGGACCTGGTTTCAGTTCAATGGATACTTGTCGCTTTGGTTTCTGTAGAATGTGGGCATTTACTGTGGGGTTGGGGCAGTTAAATAAACACCTAGAAGACATTGCTTTGGCTCTTAAAGATCTCAGTGTCTATGTTCGTGTTTATTACTTAGGGCTTTTTTTGGGTTGTAGCTTTAAAAAAAGATTTGTGCGGGCTTAAAATAAATAAGACTATTTGTTGTCATAATACAGGAGCATTCCATGGTGCCTGAGGGTAGGGATACAGCCCACCTTTGAAAGGCAAGTGAGCAGAACTGAAAAGTAGCTGTCGGAAACCAGAGCAGTGTTCTCTTTCTCAGCCTCACTTCAGCCCAGTCACCTAGTTGCATTTTTATCTCTCTGTGACCCCCTGGGTGGTCTAAAGATGACCATCCCAGGACTCCCACCCAGGTTTACCTGTACCAGGACTTAATTGAACTTTCCTGTCTGTGTCCCAGATTCTAGAGAGGGAATCTGTTCTGCATCTTGCGTGGGTGTCTGCCCTCGGCCACTCACTCACCGAAGGCCTTGTGGTAAGGGTCCTGTCTGAGTCTGCTCGGGCCGCCATAACAGAATACCACAGACTGGGGCGTTTTCACCAGAATTTATTGTCTCAGTTCTGCAGACTGGAAAGTCCAAGGTCAAGGTCCAGCACGGTCAGGTTCTGGTGAAGGCCCTCTTCCGGCTTTCAGATGACCACCTCCTTGCTGTGTCCTCACATGGCAGAGAGAGAGAGGGAGAGAAAGAAGGCAGGGAGAGGAAGAGATGGGGGAGAGGGAGAGAGGAGAGCGAGCAAAGGAGCCGCTCCCTGCTGTTTCTTCTTATAAGGGCACTAATCCTGTGGGATGAAGGCCCCACCTGTATGACCTAATTTAACCTTAGTTACCTCCTTAAGGTCTCATCTCTAAATACACAGTCAAATTGAGGGCTAGAGCTTCAACATGTGCACTTGGGGTGGGGACGGAGATACAGTTCAGTCCATGGCAGTCATCTAAGTATAGTACAGCTTTCAGATTCTACCCTTGAGCCCAGCAGATTGGAAGGGAGCTTTTATCAGGCTCCTAGAAGGAGACTGCTATAGATGGAGAGGCTGAATACAGTGCGAAGGCAACCCCACATGCCGTATTGGAATCTGAACCTCATTGTCAATGTGCTGCCTTTGGGCTGGAAGACTCTGCTGTGTGTGTATGTGTGTGCATGGATGTACTTGTGTGTGTGCATACATATACTCACATATACATCTCTCTGTAACGCTAGAGAGGACTTTCTGGAGAAGGAATGCAGGGATATTTGAGGATGGCCCTGGGTCCCTGTCATCCCTCATCACACTGCAATCAGCTGCTGTCCATACTGGTTTACACACAGAATATGAATGAGGGATAAATTCCCATTTCTCACGCTCATGGGTTCTCTGTCCCTCAGAGGAGCTCTGAAGAAAGAACTGGGTTTACAGTTTGTCAGCCTCTTAGCTCTATGATCCAGAGGCATTCAAACGCTTATTGACAGTGGCCTTAAAACAAGAGTTTTTAATAAAATAAAAAAGGTGAGTGGGGCCACACACTCTTGTCACCCGTGGCTAAACAGATCTGCAGTTGCCGGACCAGTGCAGGGAGCCTCCCAAGCCGGTGAGATAACATGCTTCTGCAGAGACCAGATGATGAATATATTTTTAAACTTGGAACCCGGAACCACTGATTATTTCTGAATTAGGAATCACGAAACATATGAATAATCTCAACAGGGTTTCTGCAGATGTATTCTGCCTTTAAGGTCACTTATGTGGGGGAGAAGGTTGGGGCTGGCGGGGGAGTGAGGTCTGGCTTGGGTCTGTCTGTGACTCCCAGGAATCCATGTCATGTGTGTGCAGTTTCCCAGTCACTGTGAGTGTTATGCGAGGCACATTGCTGTGGGGTCAGGCAGCGCGGGGAAGCACACAGCCTTCTTTATTTTTTAATACATCAGTGTCACCAGCACTTACAGCGGTTGTGAGAAGGTGGGCTCTGGTAGCCGTGTGTTCACGGCTGTGATGATTGAGGAGGCAGCAGCCTGCACCAGAGTTCTCAGGCTTGTCCCCAGTGCTTCTCCCCTCCCTCCCAGCATCTCTTCCCCCTGCCTCCTACCAAACAAGGTCCGGAACTGAGGTGTTCTGGAATGCCGCCCTTGCTAAGCTCTGGGATTAGGGCCGGTCATTTGGGAAAGGGGATGGAGGGATAGGAAAGAATACCCAAACATTAACCCCTTGAGCCCACAGTGCTGAGAGGCCTCACCATTTCAGCCACGGGCAAATCTGCGTGTCTTGGCCACATCCCTGAAACCTGAGCTGCGTGCACCAGAAGGAGACAGTTAAGCCAAGCCAGGCTGATGAAAATCTCTCTGTCCTTAATGACTCTGCCGGGCACACCTGCTCCAGCCTCTCACTTGCTCTCATTGTCAGATGGACCCAGGTATTGAATGACCACCCCAGTGCAGAGTGCAGCTCGAGGGGCCATGGTGGAGGGGGATTGTGAGCGAGAGGGAGGCTGTGTCTCTTGTCCTCAGGGAGCTTGTGCGTGTCTGGGGGTGTGTTCAGGCTCATCCAGCGCCCAGGTGGTAGCCAAGGGGAGGGACTGGAGGGCACTAAGCCTTCCCAACCATGCTCTGCACCAGGCACAGATCTTGAACCTTCTTCCTCCCCATCTGCCTATTTTTCTTAAAAATTTTGTTCAAGTTAAAAAAAAAAAAAAGATAACAGGAACACACACACTCTTTTTAAGAAAATGAAGCAATACAAAGATATATAAAGAGTTCCTCCTCTAAGGAAACTAATCTGTGTTTTATTTTTATGAAATAATTTCAAACTTACAGACGAGTTTCCAGAATGACACAGAGAACTTCCATATCACCTGTTCCCATTTGGAGTTTACCAGTTTTCAACTTCTTGCCCCTGGGTTTCTTTCCTGATCTCATGCCTTTGGCAGCTGGAGGTAGGTGGGATTACTGTTTTTGGACGTGAGGAAGCCACGGCCCAAAGTCGTTGAGCAACGCCCCCAAGGTCGCATAGCTGTCAGATGGCACTGCCAGGATTCCCGCCATTCCCCCATGATGTCACCCGTGTTTTCATTTCTGTCCTTCCTCCCAGGACTTTGTTTTCAGTCAAGACTGCAGAAAGTGGATCCATTCGCTTTGCAGGAAGGAGATGGTAGGGAAGTAGGAGGTGAAAAACCCCGCCTTCCTTGGTCCTCCCCAGACCTCCCCTCCCCTGTTCTGGTTTTGGGTGATGGGAAGGGTCCAGGGTGCACATTGCCGAAGTGGCTCCTTGCTTCTAACCCTTTGGGCTTCAGACAGCTGAATGGGGTCTTTCAGGGCCAAACCCAAAATCAAGAAAGTTCACTCCACAGATGCATTTGTTTCTCATGAAGAAGCAACAGAAGAACAAAGTGAATGAGGTCTCCCTTTTCATGGAGAGAGATTTTGCCATTGCCTTTTGGCTGGACCCGGGTTCGCACAAACACTCGTCCTTTGGGTGAAAGGAGAGGACCGCGGCACGCTGCCGTCCCGCCCCCCTCCCCTGCGCTGTGTGTCCTCACAGTGTGATGGAAGGCTTGCACAGGCTGCACCCCGAGCTTCTGCCATTTCGAGGATCTTTCTGGCTCTGAACTGTTGCTTCTGTGAGGTCTCATGGAATCCCTCCCTTCTGCCCAGGTGTGGATGGTGCCTTCATCTAACGCCGGCTCTGCCTCAGCTGCTCTTAAAACGAGGTGAATCCACTGCTCTGCCCCGAAATCCCTAGAAGGGGGCCACAAACCAGCAGCCTCGTGACCCCAGCCTCCCTGGCCCGATATCCACATGGAGTTTTCCTGGCAGCTGTCCCTCTGGCCTCGCTCCTCCCCACGGGGACAGGTCAGGTTACTGGGGTGGTAGTGGCTGTGGGTGTCAACATAGGTCTTCGCAGGGTCAAGGCCTTCTCAGGATGAGGGCCAGCCGACTCAACTGGGTCCTGTGTGGACGGTCCCAGTGGACAGACAAAGAAGTGAGGCCCTTCCTGTCTGATTCAGAGAGCCCAGAGTGGTCCTGGCTCTGTCTTCGTCAAGGGTGGGGTTGGAGGACTTCCCTGGTGGTCTGGTGTCTAAGACTCTGTGCTCCTGATGCAGGGACCCCGGGGTTCGATCCCTGGTCAGGGAACTAGATCCCACATGTCACACCTAAGACCTGGTACAGTCAAAAAAAAGAAAAGTGGGGTCGTGCCCCTGTGCTGCAGTTAGCAGGGGAATGAGAGCTGGGGCAGTGGGCAGACAGTCCTGCCTTGTGAGGGAGGGTCTGAGAGCTCATGCTCCAGAGATTTTCACAGACTGGAGCAAGGCCCTTGGTGTGTCCTCAGCGGAGGCAGGGAAGCCACTCCTGGCCCATCAGCGCCTGTGCCTGTGAGAGGCCGCCGCAGTCTCTCCACCTTCCAATCCACAGCAGAGTCCCCCCTCCACAAAACCATACTCACTCACTTTACCGCCAGCTGTGGCATCCTCGACGGTTCCGGGTATGACGGCTTCATCTCCCGCCGTGGGTCGTAAGCATCCCAAAGGCCAAGACCTTGTCTCCTTCTAGTAGGACGGAGGTGGGGAGTGCTGGCTCCTGGACCCCGCCTGGGCTCCTGGCTCTGGGCTGCACTGCGTTTGCTTCCCTGCCCGCTTCCCTGCAACCCCCCACCTGGCAGCCGCGCACCCTGGTGACAGCAGTGTCTTCCCGGGGTCAGGGCCTTCCCGGAATGAGGGGACGTGGATGCGTTCTCTGGTGCAGCTCCTCTCATGAGCATACCTGCCCGAGGTGGTCCTTCTCCTCCACTGCAGCCCGTAGATCAAGGGGTTCTCAGGGTGACCCGTTAACCCACTTGTGTTGGAAGCCCACACGGCAGGTGTTAAAGCCTTTTGGCCCACTGGGATGGGCTGGAATCAGAACCCTGGAGTGGGAGTAGAAATCTGTGTTCAATAAGTTCCCCATGCACTAGAGTTAGAGAACTGCTGGAGTGGTCTGAAGCCCCCACACGCCTCCCCTGTCATCACAGACAGACAGACAGACAGGCAGACAGACAGGTATGCGGGTGGCTGAGTGGCAGTGCCTGAGTATGGAGTAGGGAGGGTTCTTCACTCGGACTCATGTCAGGGATTAGAGGATGGAAGGGTCAGAAGGGGGGTCTCAGAATGGGGTTCTTTGGGGTTGCTGGGGAGCCAGGAGGGCTCAGGGAGAGGCCTGCTCCATCCCTGCAGAAGCCTGGAGCTGCCACCCACGTGGCCTCCCCTTGGACACACAGAAATCAGTCTGACTTTCTCATCAGGTGTCATGGGTACCCCCAGGGCAGTCCTGAAGTGGGGTTGGGGAAGGGTTATGTGATTCATCTTGAGCCCTGGACAAGGCAGCTGAGCACATGTCTTAGAGTTGCAGAATCTCAGTGCTGTCACCTCTCTAAAGCCTGGAGACTAAAGGCTGAAGGTCCTCCCTTCATGCCCTGCCTCTGATTCCATCACTAGTGATGTGAGGCAAGTTAATAAAGATCCGACGGCAAGGGTGCAGGTCTGGGACTCAAACCTGCCTGGATCTAAGCCTTTCTTGCTTGGTTCTCATAGGACTTTGGACAATTTCTTTCCCTTTCTGGGAGCTTAATTTCCTGTCCAGTGTTCCCACCCTATCTGGCCTCTTGCTTTTTTAGCTCAGTGTCCACGGCTGCATCAAGGAGTGAGACACTTGTAGAGCTGCATGCCTTTCTTAGGAAGGCTGGAGGATCCCGAGATGTTAGTGATTTGGGGGCACGGTGCTCCTGGCAGCTGTGGCATCAGCTTGCTCTCATGCCTGCCCTGTGCCAGCAGGAACACCCAGAAACAGCCCTTCGGGGGTGAGGGAGGGCGGTCCCTCCCAGGCCGAGGCCAGGCAGTCTGCAGCTTAGCTTGTGCTTGCCTTATCAGCAGGCAAGCTGGATACCCAGACCCCCAGCTGCTTCTGCAGAGGCCACATGAGTGGTGACTGAGCCCTGGTTCTGGGGGAGGGGGGACGCCATCCACGTGGTCGCAGTGGGAGGGATGAAGATGTCAGTCCCTGGACTCAGTCCTGGCTTTGAATCTCGGCTCTGATGCTTTTAGCTGTGGAGTCTCGGGCAGATTAGTCAAACACCTGACCCTTAGTTTTCTCGCCTATAAAAAGGGAGGAAGGTACAGCAGCTAGTTCCTAGGATATGTGATGTTACGAGGGTTTGGTGAGGTGAAACCTCAAAACCCTTCTTAGCGCCTGGCCCAGTCACCCTTCAGTGAGGGTTAGCAGCAGTTGTGACCCTGGGTGTGTTCCCAAGACACTCATGAGCTTGTAACAAGAAGCTCAGTTCCTCAAGAATAACCAGCCTCTGGTTTGGGGTTCTGGCTGGTGGAACCTTGGGCTGCTTTAGAAGGCGCCTGAGTTAGTGCAGTTTGCCTTCCCCAGAAATGGGCGCGCACCTGCCATCTGCCCTTGATGTGCCATTTGCCCTATACTGGTGCCAAGAATATGTCTTGCAGCCTTGACTCTGAGCCTGGGGTCTGCTCGGGAGGTGGTGCGCTGCACCCGCAGCTTGTTTGGACCGGGTCCGTCCGTACCGTTCACTCTGCGGCTCCGGGACCGCTCACGTCTCTCTTCTTTACTTCACTTTGAAGAGAGTCAGCAAAATCCTTATTTCCATAAGCATTTTTCTGGCTGTAAAAAGCTGAATCCCAAACCTGTTATTATAGCTGTTCATGCTATTTTAATCTGCTCTGTTTAGAGGTAAGAGGGTAGCAGTGACTCTGCAATTACCGAGTACATTTGATCCAGGGCACAGCTACCGGAGCCGGCGGAGAGAGCCCTCCGAGTGGGATGGTGCCGTGTGTGGCAAATCACTTTCAAATTTACTAAAAATATGCCCCTTTGCAGCCATGCAGATATCATAATTTTCCTCCCTGAGGCTTATTGAAATTCCTGTTCGCTTCCTGCCATTCGCCCGTGCCCAGCACGTGTCCCGTGGCCCTCCTGCCTGCTCCCTTTCATTCTTTGTCTTGGCCCTCTTGGCCAGATTCTGTCTGGTCTCCCTCGCCTCCCCGCCCCACCCCACTCCCCCTGCTTTTTCTTCCTCCGTCTTCATTTCCTGCTCACAAATATTTTATATTCTACTGACTGGCACGCCCATGAAATCATTTGTGTTTGCCACGGTCAGAAGAAAAATTACTCAGAATTCTAAATCTCCCAACTATTTCACATTTAAACAAGCTGGCCCCGGCGCTGCGCCTCCTCCATCCAGTAATTGTTGCATCCCCAGGCTCCCAGTTCTATCTCTGTTCCTATTTCATTCACTTTTCTATTTGCAGCCAGTGTGGAGTGTGGGGCCGCCCCCCTCCTGCAGTCGGCTTTCTAGCCAGTGACCTTGGCCTTCCCAAGGGCTGCGCTGTAAATGAAATGTGGCATCGCCACATGTATCTTGATAAAATATATCAGTGGATGAATTGATTTTCATATTGATTTCCTCGGACGAGCAAGGTGTGTGTGGAAATCATGTCTCTTCACGGTAGTCCTGGAGAGAGGCAGGATGCCGCAGGAAGGGCAGGTTTTGTTTTTCTCTCACTTACGAAAAGTTTCTGCTTGTTAGCTTGGGAGAGAGGCCTCTTGGCTTTGTCAGCTCACCCTCTTTGTAGCGGGCAGAAGTAAATATCACCAGGGTGTGGCCAGTTCCCAAAGAGGACCATGCCATCTTAGTGACTGCCTGGGTCTTTGGGGTGAGCAAGCATCTGGATGTCCCCAGCTGGTTTGTCCCTGAAGAGAGCTGAGAAACTGTCCAGCCCTATTGGAGGCCCAGCAGGATGGAAAGTCTTGGATGGGCCGATGGATTTCTTATGCGATCTTTATACTCTCCCCCCTGGCCACCTCCACTTTGATTTGTCAGGTTAGTTGAGATGTGGCCTTTTTGAATCCAGGACTGATGCTGTGGTCCAAAGGAGCCATGAGGTTGTACTTGACCAGGTGTCATTCTTATGTGTCAGCATCAGTGCATGGGCGTGCATCCATGTGTGTGCTTTCACGTATATGTATATAAAGAGCCGTGTGAGCCTTGTGTTGGGGCTGAGTGTGAACTCAGATAGACAACAGTCTTCAGGCTTGCAATGGTTTTTATTAGTGAGCTCTGGATACCCGAAAGGACAGTATCCAGTGAGGTGATCAAAACTTCATTTTCTCTTCTCTGCAATTGCCTTCCCGATTCTCGCTCCTAAATAAAATAGATGCGTTCAGCCCCTCTATTCGATCCTAGAAGTGAGCTGGTAGTTGAATCCTTTTATGAGGCTAAACAAGCATAGCTTAAGGTGATACTGTGCATGCATGTGTATACTCGTGTAATAAAACAGAGTTAACTGGAATATTTGGGGATGAAGCTATGGTAATTCATTACATTTTTTGGCTAATTGAGGTTTAACTAGAAAATCCTTTTGGTCATAAGCTCTGCTGAAATGCTTTGCAAAACTGAAGTAGTACATTTTCTTTTGTAAGTACCATGTAGCAAGATATTTAAATCCTTTGACAGCATATGAGAGCTAGCCTTTGGTTATTACCTACGATTGTACATGTCATATGGAAGGTGTAGAACTGGTTTGAATTAACATTCAAGAAGGTGCTCCAAGGTGGTTCCTACCCAGGGACAGTTTTGTCTCCCAGGGCACACCAGGCAATGTATGGAGACATTTTTGGTTCTTGCAACTGAGGGAACCTGTTACTGGTATGTAAGTGGGTAGAGATCATGGCCACTTCTGAGCTCCCTACAACCATCAGGGAAGTCTTCCTCCTCACCCTTACCCCATAAATACAAGTAATTATTTGGTCTAAAATGTCTATAGGGCTGAGATTGAGAGATGCCAATTTAAGATACATCTTTAAACACTTTTGTCCAAAAAGTCTTACTAACTTCTTGCACACAAAATATTTTGTTTTCATGGGTCTGGCTTTTCTGAAGAATCAGGTGCTGGAAATGTACTGAATTATTGAAGCCTCTAATTCATTGACATTTATTGTTCCGCAGAACAAATAGGGAAGCCTGCCAGTTTGCAGATAGGCAGGCCTGTCCCCAGATGGCCCGCCAGTGAATGCCCAGATTCATTGAATCATTTAGGACCATTAAAAACCATTAGGGCCACACTAGCTTTAGATTGAACTAAGCAGAATAAATAATCCCAGAGGGGGCCATAGTTTACCCCTTTCTCTTTGTCTTTACAACCCAAACTAAATTCTCAGAGACTTTCCAGAACTTTCTGTTGAGGCAGAATTTATTATACTTATTGCAGGTCACGGATGATCTGGCCTTGGAACACATTAGAGTGCTTCTGGAGTAGGCAGACATGTTCATTGCTTTTGAATGGCCCCGAGCGAGCCTTTGGCAGTGTCTGTCTGGTCTGGGTTTGGTGGGTGTACCCAAGAGCGAATGATGGGGATTTTGCATACTCTGCATCTTTGACTCTCTGAGGACATCCCTGGAAGTCAATGGATTCATATACTAAAAAGTCTTTTGAGCAAAATCCAACTGGTTTGGGGGCATTAGGCTGACTTTGGGGCCTGTCTTATTAGAATAAATTCATTTACTGTGAACTCAAGCTCAGCTCAAACTTCGATGTCAAATGTTCTGAATTGTTACATGTCATTTCATTAAGCCACACCCTTTATGTCTAGAATGCTGTAAGAATCTAGTTAAATGAAGTCTGTGTGTTGTATGTCTGGTGAATGCGTATGAGTAGTTGAAGAAAAGATGTTCATCGCTTGGTTTAATGTGCAATTTATCAGTCCATGGCAACCTCTGGCAGGGGTTCATTATTTCATATAGACTAGAAAGGAAGAAGTTGTCCCCTGTAAGACACAGGGGGTGAAGTCGTGCTGCTGAAGCATGGGGTCCTCAGGTGGAATTTTTAGAGATTTGCCTTCCAGTGTCCATCAGAAGGGGTGACTGCAGGAAAGAGGGCTGGAGGTGGGGCCAGGTGCCCAGCATCTCTCTGGGTTTGCTGCCTTCTAGCTGTGTGACCTTGAACAAGTTGCTTAACCTTCCTGAGGTTAACAACCTTCCTGTTGCTCGTAGAGACAACAGCACCCATACTGCTCTATGGAGGCTTGCTTGGAGGGATCAAGGGATGGGAAAGCACTCTGTAAATTACAAAGAGCTGAGTAAACATCAGGCATTTGGGACATTGTTCCGTTGTTAAGCAAGAGCAGTGCCATTTTTAACCCAGGTTTTCAGTACATCCCAAGTATTTTTTATGAGAGGAGTCCAGGCTTCTCTGCACATACTTCTTTAAGGAGGATGGGTACCACGGATCTCTCCATCTGACGTATTCTAGCTGAGATGCTCATTGGAATCGTGGGTGTACCTGGGGTCTTTCTCATTCCAGTGCATCCTCTGTTGGGGGCTAGCTGTGTTTCCTCTCCTCTTTCTCAGATGGAACTGTATTTATAGCCTGGTATAAATACAATCAGAAGGTTCCTATAAAACTCTGTTATTACTGCAGCACAAAGTTAGACATGCTTGAGGTTTCGGCTTCTTGGCTCTTCCATGCGGCAATGAATATTTTATGGGAAAGGAAATACTTAGTGTCTGACTCTTTTTATAGTGCAGCTACGCACAGGGCTGGTAACCTTCCAGATCTCTCCAAAATCAAAAGCGTTGCCTGTCCATCTCTCGTCTCCTTTCTTCACAAAACCCATCGCTGCTCTGCCTTGCCGAGGTGTTCGTGTTCTCTTGGTGAATGGGTCCATTTACACGATGTGTGGGGTACACTTTCCGATCCTAATTAATGCCCTGAACCGAGGAGTTGGCCGCTGACCAGCTCCGCCCCACCCCTCCTGGCACTGGGTCGCTCTGGTCAGCCCCCGGGGAGGTGTGCTGGCAGAGTGCCCTCTGGGCTCTCCACTCGAAGGCCTCCATCTGTATTTCCTGCCATGCTGCCTTTGCTGTGTGCCCACCAGAGGATGTAGCCCAATCTTTCCAAAGGCTACTCTCATCTTGGATTTCAAAATGCAATCATGAGTTTGAGGTCGAGCACAGAGACCCAGGGGCTCTTGCCTTTCAAGGCCTGAGCTTGGGGCTGAAGGTCTTACTGTGAGGAGCCATCAGGTTGATGGTATTTTCCTCCCAGGCTCTCTTACTGAGGTCCTTTCAGTGACCCCAAGTGTAAGGCTGGGAAATGGGGCCTGGGCGGCCTTGGCCCCGGCTTGTGAGGTCCAGGCCTCTAAGTAGGGGAAGTGGGTCTCCTGGCAGGTCAGTGTCCATGGAAATTGCTCCTCTGGCACAGGTGTTTGGCTGGATTGGCCTGGTGGTCCTCAGACACGTGTCAATGACTACAGCAGCATTGCAGACCAGATTTCTGGCCATGTTGTTATGGTGCCTGGGGTAGTTGGCCCACGGAACTCTCCCAAGAGGTCCCCACAAGCTGGCAAAGTACTTAGGTCTCCCATGGGTATGGGGAGGGCAGCTTGGGTCTTTCTGCCAGTGCCCAGAGAGCCCCGGTGTGGAGAGCATGGTGGGCTTGGGTGCAGCTTCTGAGACACAGGAGCAGGCCTGGCTGGGCCCCACCACGGGCTCAGGACAGTTTTCCCTTGGCCGGGGTGGATCTGTGAAAGCAGATTATGCTTCCCGAATCTGCACGTGGACCCCACGCTTCATCAGCGGGGCTCAGGAGCACGGCATTTCACTGTGTCTGCCTTCTGCTCTGTGCCTGCTGCTTGTCTTGGTACCGAAGGAGGTCCGGGGAGAGAGTGATTTGCAAACCTCCAGTGGCTTTGATTTGTTCTCCCAACTCTGGTTGCATTACCGCCAAATAGAGCTGTATTTCCTCACCACAGCTTTGCATTGGGTCGTCCTCTGTCCTCCTCTCCCCCTCATCTTTCTTCTTTTTCCATCTTCAGACTCCATGGTGGCACAGGGTGGGCAAAGTGTAGAGGGCTTCTGGGCGTGTAGGCTCACAGGCTCAGCTGTGTCTTTAGTTATGAAGATGAGGAGAGGATTATTTCTTACTTTTAACAGACGGGAATGGGGCCAGCTGATGGCCCTCCAGGGAAACTGAGCACTGGGATTGGCTGGGATTGGCTGGGATTGGCTACCCGGTGAAGGTGTTTAACATGTCAGCATTTACGCTTCACCAGGTTATTGGGTGGGATGGATATAGGCAAGGCCAGAAGAACTGAAATCCTCAAATGTTCTTAAAGCATCATTATTGGTCTTTACTTGTATTTTGATTAGCCCTCCCCTGGCTCAAATGGTAAAGAATCTGCCTGCAGTGCAAGATACCTGGGTTCGATCCCTGAGTCGGAAAGATCCCTTGGAGATGGGCATGGCAACTGACTCCAGTGTTCTTTCCTGGAGAATCCCATGGACAGAAGACCCTGGTGGGCTACAGTCCACGGGGTCGCAAAGAGTCAGACACAACTGAGCTACTAACACTTCCCCCATCTGGGAAGTAAACAACGATGATGGATAAAAGAAATATAACCAGAGAGAGAATTAAGAGGGAAAACTTTTACTAAGTATTTGTTTTATAATAAACACTGCCTTGTGTTTTTAAATGAATACCTTTCAGGTTAATTCTAAAGCTTAAGATTTAGAAGTTCCCTTATTCTGGGATTTGAGTAATCCACATTACTCATGGGATCATTGGTCCAGGGGTCAGATAAGGCACCAGTATTGAGTGTCTTGTTCTGTATCTAGAGATGTGCTTGATACTGTGGAAGATTCAAAGATGTATATGCTATGATCCCTTCTCTCAGGGGTTAAGGCCACACACACACATGTACATGCACATGTGTGTACACAAAGGTAGATGTAGCCTCTGGATCCTGTTAGTGCAGCTTGCATTCCAGTGCTCCAGAAATCCACCAGGTGTTGTCTGGGGTATCAGTAAGGTGATATGAGACACTCCTCCTCCTTAGTAAAGCCTTATGGGCAGATGTGATGGCAAGTGTGGACACCAGCAGAAGATCATGGTCTCAGACAAAAACTCACGCCTGAAGTTGTATGGTTAATGAATGTGTAGGCAGAATAGTGCCTCCCGCCCTCCGAGATGTCTGTGTCCTCCCTGGGAACTGTGAAGATGTTTCTGGCAGTGAGGAATTAAGATTGCTAATCAACTGACTTTGAGACAGAGAGGTATCTTGGATTATCCAAGTGGGTCCAAGATAATCAGTGTAATCACAAAGGCCTTAGATGTCGGAAAGGGAAGGACGCAGAAGAGACAGTGTTAGAGTCAGAAAAGGAGATGTGGGGACGGAAGCAGAGAGCCAGAGAGACGGCAGCCTGGGAGAAACTCAGCCTGGAACTGCTGGCCTTGAGGATGGAGGAAGGGGCTGTGGGCCAGGGAGTGAGCGCTGCCCCTGGAAGCTGAGAAAGGTGAGGGGACAGACTCTCCCCTAGACTCTGCAGGAGGAACACCGGCCTGCCCACACCGTGATTTTAGCCCAGGGGGACCCACTTTGAACTCCCTGCCTGTAGAACTGTGAGACTGTACACTTGTTTTATTTTAAGCTGCTAGCGTGGTGGTGACTTGTTATAGCAGCAGAAAGAAATGAATACAGCCAGGTGGAGGAAATGTGAATGACTAGGGAAAGGGAGCCAGTGCTCTTTACTGTTCTCAGGAGTTCCTGCAACACAAGTGATTTTTTTCATCCCTTTCTGGAGAGCCAGACAGGACTGACCCTTATCCTACCCAGATTCTCAAAGCAAAACAACCGCACCCTTGTCTGTACCTCCCTTCCTTCTGTGGGATGTCTCCTCTCTCCCCTGCTATGTACTCACTGACGGTACAGATTCTTGAGGTGGGGCGCTGGCTAAAGATGGGAAGACGGTTGCATGAAATTAGGTTGACATTTTTCTGCCTTGAGGGATAGGCTTGGACCCTAGCCAGGGTGGTATCTGGTGTTCTGATGCCTTACTCCACCTTCCTTCACTCAGGTTCTCTTTTGAACTTATCTTCCTTGTGTGAACAACCTGAAGTTTTTCAAAAATAAGTAGGTTCTCCTGGGAAGGGCTAAAAATAGCATTTGTTTTCAAGTCTTGGCATTTTGTGAAGGTTATTGACTGCCATTTGGAGGGTAAGGTGCCGTCTAAGAGCGGCTGTGGAAATGAGGTCCTGTCCCCATAGGTGAAAGGGTCTCATGAGCTCATCAACCACAGATCTGTCCAGACACTGTCAGAGTTGGGGGGAGCATCCTCATTTTACAGAGGGGGGAAACTGAGGCTTAGAGAGCTTACATGACCCAAGGAAAATCTTTATGTTTGTGACAATCTTCTGTGACAAGCTTTTCCTTTTTCTGGCTCTGCTGTGTTTTAAGGGTTTGCCTTCTGATATTGCCAGTCCGGGGGCGGTGGGTGAATTGTGGTGGTAGAGACAGAGATTGGCTTTTCAGTGTTCCCCCAAGAGATGAATGAAACTAATCAGATAGAATATTGCCTGCCAAAGGGTTTGGTTGGCGAGGTATTACTCTCCATCATGGAACCTGAGAATAACGTCTACTGAGGATGACTTTGTCTTGGGTGTTTCAGTTTTATTTTTTAAGATTCGACTGTAGGTTTAAGTGAAGGGCATCAGCCTCCTTGAAGGTCATATTGTACTGTCTCTGGGGTTTGTGACTTAGCTCTTTTTGCTGGATGATATGTTTAGTACTGTCTCTTAATGTCCTGTTCTCCTGCCTCCAAATCTCCACAAGGGTCCCATATTCTGTGTGACATTTCTTTCCTGGAAGACTTTAAAAATAATCTAGGTTTTCTGTCTGTAATGCTCAAGTACCTTTTTTCCTGGATACAGAGAAGGCCCAAGGACCTCCCAGGCTCTCTAAGCCCTCTGATTCTTGGAAGGTTAAACTATTATGGAAACTGCATCTGTGTCTTCTCTTATTTCCTGCATGCAGGGGTGACCTTTGGGGGCACATTGTTCAGACCAACCATTATCTCTCCCATTTGAAGTCCGCTACTCTTCATCTCTCTACCAAAAGAGAAACTAAACCTTATTGTCATGATTAAGGTCACAGCTGACAGCCAGGTAAAGAAGTCAATGCTCCCCACTCACAGTGCTTCCCCGTTTCCCAGCTCTCCCATCCTCTCCACGATGCAAGTGTCTTGGGAAAGAAAGAAAGTGGAGAGTAAGCAAGAAAGATGAAAAGGCTACTTGTGGTCCTTTCCATCTCTCAGCCTCACTGAAGAAGGAACTTGGCCACACACTTGTTGGGTATAGGGAGGTGACATGATGTGGATATTCAGATGGCAATGAAGTATTTATATGACCAGACCCAAGGATTTCCAGGCGCTTCCAAATCCTTCCAGCCTCCTCACAGTGAGAGTCATGGAGGCTTCCAGCAAGACAATTAGCACATGAATTAAATTATGTCTCCTGGAATGGAGCCAAAGTTCCCTGCCCACTGTGGTATAGTTGATTTCATTAAGGTTGACCATGTCCTTTTCTTTGGGCAGAGAGAGTGAAGATGGGTTCCATGGAGAAGACAGTGAAGCAATAGCATTGGAGAATGACTCTGTGGATGGTAGGGGGCTCTCTGAGACCCTGATGGAGTCTCCCTCCTCCCCCAGTGGATGGTGCAGAGTTGGGGACAAATCCTACCTGGCTGCTCTGAGCACATCCCCCTATCTGGGTGATGAATGCAGCAAGCCCTGTGCTCTGCATGTGAAAGGTGCAGAGGGAACCACTTGGGTGAGCACTGACCTCCTGGTTGAGCCACAGAGAAGGCAGCAAGTGAGGTGTGGCTTGTGGGGCCCTTGAGAGGAGCTTGGTGAGGACCAGGATGAAAGGGTGCTCAGGGCTGTTGACAGGCCCACCTACACATCCTCTGTTCCTAAGCTGGAAAGAAAAGCAGGTGGCAGGGAGAGCAGGAGGCAACTCCTAGAGCCGTGATAGGCTCTAACCGTGGGAGCTGCCCATTTAGAGTGCAGCAGGCCTTGCGACTGAAGAGTAGCCAGGGTTAGTGTCCCCAGCTTGGCAGACCACAGAATCTGGAGCCAGGAGAGGATGTAAGAGCTGAGGGAGGGATGCATGGGGGTTTGGATATGGCTGTGGTATTTCCAGGCAGCAATAAACCTTAGACAGAGAAGGAGCGCTCTCTTTTGCCTTGTTGTTTGGAGCCTGTATGCAAAACTTGTAGCACCCTCCATCTGACACTCAACCTTGCATCTCCTCTCCCCTGTTCTTGTCCTGTGCTGTTAGCTTTTTACACGCTTATGTTCCCTACTATGTTTTAAGGTCCTTGAGGGTGTAGCCTGTGTATTACATTTCTTTGAACCTTTCCACAGCGGCTAACACCATGCTTTGCATTTAGTGGGCAATAAATATCTGTCAACTTTGAGTGAACGGGACTGCCCCTCCCTGTTCCCTTCCTCCTAGGGGAGCTAGTTGCTCATATTCCCATGGTCTCAGTCATCACCTGTCCCCCAGCCAGCTTTCTGTCTCAAAAAGAAGCTGATGCCAGCCTCTTCCTCCTCCAGAGGTGCTTTTGTGAGCGTTTTTAAGACGAACATGGTGTGATGCAAAAGGCAGCCACCAAACAGAGGGGTGCCTGGAACCACACTTCTGAAACCCGATGGAGACCCTTCTCCAGATTGTTACTTGATTTGTGGATCTCTCAGCTCATCGATCAAGCTGATCCTCTCTCCTGAAGGGGGACAGGGGCGGCCTGTAATTCCCTGACCTCTCCAGTTATTATTTTTACCGTCCTTCCTTCCTTCCTGCTCCTTTCCAAGCTCCTTTATCTGCCAGCTCTGCCAGTGTGTTCAGTGTGGTTGTTTCAGCTTTATTTGGAAACGGGAAGCCTCATTTTACTATAATAGTTCCTTAATGATTTTCTAAATGAAACTTGCATACTTCATCTGCTCCCTCACTTTTCAGATATTAAACAAATAATCTCTAAGAGGTTTCCTTTCTTTTTTTACCTTTTTTTTTTTTTTTTTTTCAGAGAGCATCAGTTTGCTCAGCCAGATGGTGAGAGATGGGGTGTGTTGTGGGGACGTGCCTGTTTGTGCGTGCCGTGTAGTAGGGGATTCTTGAGGAGGGTGTGGCTTCTGCTCACTCTTTGCTTGTCCCTCTGGCATCCAGCTGGGGAGCAAGACAGAGCCCCCTTGGCAAGTGACCAAGACAGAGTAGGTGGCAAGAAGTTCCCGTCACCCTGATATTCCTATGAGGAATCCACTTGTCTGCGAGGGGGCGGCTTTGCAGGAGGTCGCAAAGCAAGTGCCTGGCCAGTCTCCAAGGCCAGATGTTCTTTGGTGCCGTGTGTCATGGTAGGAGGGCTTCTGGGGCACGGCGGACCTCTGCTGTAGAACCACCCTCATCCTGTGTCCCCTCCCCCGTGTCAGGGGCCTGCGATGATGCCCTTTGTGCTTGCTTCCCAATCCCACCTTGTTGACTTTAAGCGTCTGATCTACACTCCTCCCATGCTGCTCCGTGACTCTCAGCTTCCCCTCGCCTGCCTTCTGGCTGGCCGCCCTTTGCTCGGGAACCACGCAATTCCCAGGCTTGCTTTGCCCTCATCTGAAATGCCTTTCCTCTTCTCTGCCTACTACACATGCTTGTTGCCTTCTAGGAAGTCCATCCTCAGGGGAGTCCTTGAGTTGTTGATGCCCGCTGAATCTGGGTGTGGCGGTTGAAGTGAGGACCTGACGCCTAAGCATGGGAGTAAGAACTGGTTTACAGTTCTTCTGTGAATTGTCTTCTCAACGGGACGGCTAGCTTCAGGGAGGCAGGTGTTGTCCTGTGCTTTGGTTGTATCTTTCATTGTGCCCATACCTGATTGATTCCCAACCTGTCTGGGCTGGTGAGAGAGAACAGCGACTTGGATGTTTCTGCTTCCTGCCACACTGAGTTGATGACCAGCCCAAGATGACTAAGAGGAAGTAGCACAGTGTAGCTCCTCCGTTGCACGTTCTTGTTCCATGTTGCCATCAGGAGATGATGGTCTGTTCAGTTGCATGGACATTGCTGCCAGGTAAAACAGAAGCCGTGGCTCTGCTGAGTTCCCTGCTTTCGTAACATGGACTCCATGGAGCCAGGCGGCTGGCATCGAGACAGGTGGTTAATTCTAATCTCTCTCTTCTTGTACCTTCTTGGGGGACTGAAGTATCTTATACATACGCAGCTGGGATGTTGTGTTGGCGTTTTGTTCTGGGAGGCTGATCTACCATCTTTGGAAACATCCTCTTTCTCCATACAGAATTTGGGTACTTCTTTCTGTCCCTTTCCTTCCGTGGTTCCTGCCTACACCAAGCCTTCCACTCCAAGCCAGCTCCATTGTTTGTTTCAGGGAGGGTTTTGGTGGCTGGTCAACGACTGCAGTGCTCAAATCAAAGTCCACCTCTGTCTTAGGTCTCGGCACAATCCAGCCCTTGCTACAACCTCTGCAACTCACTTCTTCACCTGATCCCTCTGGATAGCCAGCCAGACTCCCAGAGGCTGGTCCAGCATGACTTGGCAAGTCTTGGCTCATGTGATGCCACTTATCACATGGAGCTTATCTCCCTTATCCGAGGCCTTTCCATTCCTAATAGTCCCTAGCATGGGTTGGTAGAGCTTCAGAGCTTACAAAGCCCCTGAAAGGACCAGCTCAGTCTCACCATGCCCTCAAGCCATCTCTAGCCACACCACTCACCTTTGAAGCTGCTCTTCTTCTGCACATCTGAAACATGGACTATTTGTCAACATTCTGTTCATAACCACATCTTCCACTTGGGAGTCTTTGTCTCTTTCTCACCAGCTATGTGATGAACCAACTGGAGGAGCTGGGTCTATCTTTCTTCTTCTTCAGCCTTCTGCTAGCTGATTTATTTAGCACATGTCCTCAACTCTTTGTTGTGTCTTTTTATATGCAGAGTCTCATTTTTCTGTCCTCTGGCATAAAGATGTCATTATCCCACTTGGCAGATGAGAAAACCAAGGCTTAGAGAATCACAACATCTTAAAGCTAGTCAGTTGTCAACCTGAAATTTATAGTGAGGGCTGATATTAGAGTCTGAGTTTTTAACCTGTTTGCTCTGCCAACTAGAAATGTAACAGGCTCTGCCGCCTACCAACTTGATAACCTCAGACAAGCTGTTTACTTTCTGTGCCTCAGTTTCCTCATGGCAGAACAGAAATGCAAATATCCTTGCCCAGTGGTGAGTTGTTCTGAGGGTTGAATGAGATGGTGCACATAGCAAGTGCTCAGATACGTTTTGGATACCATTTTCCTAATCCTTCTTCATTATCAACATCATCTTAGTATTGTCTGTGTTACATTATCACCTCTCAGGTCTCAGGTATCACCTTAGCACCTAACACAAGGTCATGCATGTGGCTTGTGCTCAGGAAATGCTTAATTAATGAATGAGAAGATACTTCGGTTTCCAGAGGTGACTTAGTGACAAATACTCGGTATGATGTTGTCTTCGTGACGGATACTGATTACAAGGTTGTCTTTGCCAGCGTTCAGTCTTGGCAGGTTGTTGCGGTGATGGTGGTTGGGGGTGGGGGACGTGGGTGGTGGTGGTGTGATGGACGCTGTAGCGAGAACCTTCCTGCAGTCTGAAAACTTTTTCTCCTTCCCACCCCCTTCCCCAGTAGCTGTGAGCCCTGCCAAGTCTGTGCACAAGCCTTGAAATGACAAAGTACCCTTTAGTTAATTGCACAACGGATTGCCTAGAGTTAAAAGTTCTGATTTATATGACTATAGCTCTAACTGCTCAATAACACAGGCCTGTAATCTACTTTCATTTCAAACAGAACGGTGATTTATAGGGCAGCATGCCGCTTTAGCTCAGAAATGAGGTGTTCAACATATGCTCTGTTGACATAAATTTGGAATTTATCGCTGTTGTCAAAACTGCCTGTTGGACAAAGGTGGGTATTAAGGCAATAAATGGCTCAGAATAGTTTTCTGTCACATTTCCTAACCATTGTATTCAGTCTATTTGAGGGGAAAATATATACTTAAAAGTAATCAAATGTCCAAAATCCATGCATCTTGTTTTGAGTGGTGAGAAGGGGGAGGGTGGCGGGGTGCAGGGGCTGGGAGAGGGTTGGGGGTGGGTTGGGGGTGTTGTCCAAGATAAGCCTTTTGGTGAAGTTATGGCCTATTTTAAAAAGATTCCACTTGGCTTCCTCTCCCCCATCCCTATTAGGAGGTGGACTTTCCTTTCTCATTTACAAAGAAGGGGAGGAAAATGAAAGCTCATTAAATAAAAATAGTAAAGGACATTTTTATGTGTGGGCTTAAAGCCAGTGATGTCAGGGAGGAGTTAGTGAGCGGGACCGGGAGGGAGGCAGAGTGCGATTTTGTTTATGGGGAAATAAAGCCACCAGCTCGCGTCGGCCTCCGTTTCCCTGCCACCCCGGCGAGCACCGGCTTGCTGTCACCTTCCTTCCCTGGGCTCCGGGGCTCCCGCGGACCACGTGACCCCTCAACCCCTGATGCAGGTTAAGAAGAGGTGGGTACCAGGCTCTGCACACTGTGCTCTATGTACCCCATCCCTCTTCTGCTTATTTATTACCCACAGGCTGGCCAAGCCGCTTCTGCCCACTCACTCCTCCCCAGAACATGTCCTGAGCACACACAGATCCAGCCCCTTTGTGAGGCTGGAGATGACGGAGACGTGAGGCTGCGTCTGTCTTCGGATCGTTTTCCATCTAGTAGGAGAGTCAGACAAGCAAGCGATGCAGCCCCAAGCGCTATTGGTGCCACAATAGATGCACAGGCAGAGGATGGGGTCAAATGGATGCTCGTCAGCTTTGGGAGTGGAAGGACCGTGGAAGCGCCCCAGAGGTGATGCTCGCTTTCCTACGAGGAGAAATGTCCCTTTGTGGCTATTAGATCCTGTAGGGAGAACATGGGAAAAATAATACCCTAGTGATAGGCTTTTTAAAAAAGGTGTGCGATGCTGTGGTCAGCGATCCCCGAGGTGTGTTGGTGTGGATTCTCTGTGCCGTGTACTGTAAAAGTGAGGCCAGGGTCCCTGTGCCTCGAGGCTGCCCCCTCCAGTGTTCTGGGCATTGGCTCCATGCCACGGACTGGTCACCGCATCTCTTGAGTGCCGGGCCGCCAGGCAGGTAACGCGGAAGATTGAGCGAATGTGGTCAGAGTCATGGTTGAGAATCTCTTTTCTCCATCCTCTGTTTTATGATAACGTAGCTTGTGGTCTGCGGTCCTGAGTGCGTGTCTGTGAGATGGAAAGTACGAGCACACCCAGAGAGCCGGCTGTGTGGTGGCTGCCGGCCGTGCCCAGGGTCCTGGGTATTACGCGTTTCCTGCACGCCCGGCTCTGCAGGCTTACAGGTTAGGAGCTGGAGGAGCAAGCAGGCTGCCTGGTACTCCTCCCTGTGAAAACGAGGCCCAGCACGGGGAGAGGATGCATTATTGCTTTTATTTTGTTTTCCCTTTTATCTCATGCCCACATGCTCGGACCATCTCAGTGTCGATATATGTGCACTCTTGTACACATACACAGCCCTCCTTTCTCTTGCCCTCGTGTGTGACACCCAGATGCACGCTCGCACACACAGTCCTGCGCACACCCGGTGTGGGTGCTGTTGTCAGCCTCCTCCATGTGGCTCGTCCTCCCTTTGCCACCAACCCTTGTCCTTTTCACACAAAGCTCCCCGTTGGGAAAACTCATAATTTTTACACCACACGGTCTTGACTGGCCATTGCTGGAATTACTGTCTCTTTGAAGTGCTTTCTGCTGGGGCATTTACAGGCCGTTTTAATTACCTGCAGCTTGCAAGGGGCCTTGCTCTGTCCCAGCCTTTGTTTGTTCTTTGCAAGGAGTCTGTGCAGCAAGCATAGGGCTGCCTTCTTTTACAAAGAGAGACAAGGGGAGCAAAAGAAGTTTGAGGAGCCCTTCTCGAAGCTTCTCCCCCAGCCCCCACACTTTGGGAAGAGAGCCCAACCTTGCTCTTGCTTTGCCTGTGTCCTCAGCTCTGTGGGTCTCTCTCCTAGCCTTTTCCTGGGATAGTTTTGTTTGTATTTGTTGATTTTAAGTATATTTTCAAACTTCCCGTCTTAGATAAGCAGGGCTATCAAATAAAGCTACTCTCCTTGCTGACCAAATCAGAGTCAGCTGCAGTTGAGCTGGGATCCTGGTCATATTTTTTTCAACTAAATCTGTTTAAGGCGTGTGTGTTATTAAATTATTGAGTCTGGATATGGGGTGGAGGGTGGGGGTTGAAATCATATGCGAAGGTAGAACCCACTTTGAGCTGTCTGGAGTTTTATTTTCCTTGTCTTCATTTTTTCATTCGATTCTCTCTCTCTCTCTAGAATGAGCTAAATATAAATAGCCTTCTTTGGGGTTTCTGTTAAACACGAGTGTGGCATGTCATGTCTGCAGATGAAGATGCGAGCTTAGTGGTGGAGCCTTGGAAATGTATCCCCTTCCCTGCAGGCTTTTAGAGCAGAAAGAATCTTCATTCATTTATTCATTTAACCCAAAAATGTACTGAGAAATTGGAAACCTCATACATTGTTGATGGGAATGTAAAATGGTGCAGCTGCCTTGCAATAGTCTGGCCTTGGAAGGGTCCTCAAAAGGTTACACATAAAGGTACCAGCAAGTCTGTTCCTAGGTGAACACCCAGGAGTAGTGAAAGCAGATGTCCACAGATAAAACTTGTACACACATGGACATAGCTGAAGCATTATTTATAATAGTCAAAAGGGGGAAACAGTCAGAAGTTCATCCGCTGATGAGTGGATAAATTAGATGTATAAATTAGCTCTATATATGTACATATATACAGGGCTTCCCTGGTGGTTCAGATGGTAAAGAATCTGCCTGCAATGCGGGAGATCCAGGTTCAATCTCTGGGTTGGGAAGATCCCCTGGAAAAGGAAATGGCAACCCACTTCAATATTCTTGCCTGGAGAATTCATGGACAGAGGAGCCTGGTGGGCTACAGTCCCCGGGGTCACAAAGAGTCGGTCACGAGCATGCATACACACACATATATATCCCATGGAATCCAAAGGAATGAGGTACTGATGTATGCTACTAAATGGATGAACCTTGAAAACATTATGCCAAGTGAAAGAAGCCAGACAAAAGAAGCTTCCTGTATGATTCCATTTCATGAATGTTCAGAATAGGCAAATCCGTTGAGAAGATGGATTGGTGGTTGCCAGAGACTGGGGGACAGAAGAATAGGGAATGACTGTTGATACGTAGGGAGTTTCTTTTGGGGGTGATGGAAATGTTCTAGGAATGGAAATAATGGTGATAGTTGCACAGCTCTGCGAATATGCTAAAAACCATCAACAGGTATACTTTAAAGGGGTAAATTTTATGGTATGTAGGTAAATGATCTCAATAAAGCCTTTATTTTAAAAATGTATTGAATGCTTACTCTGTAACACGCACTGCGCCAGACTCTGAAGCTACAGCAGATAGTTTCTGCTTTCAGGGAGCTTAGAGTCTAGTAGAGATAAGGAATAGCAGCAGGAACACAGTCAGTTGTGGCAAGCGCTATGCAGGAAATCACTGGAGTGCAATGATGGAGAATAACGCTGATGGAGAACCTACCCAGATGCACTTCGGCTCCAGGGCAGTCTTAACTTTCCCAGAACTGGGCACCCAGAAGAAGCTTAACTGATATGAAACAGCCGTCGGGGGTGAGGCTGCAAGTGTTCCTGAGGTCTTCCAGGTAGGAGGTGATGAAGTCCTTTCAAGAGCCAGCCTGCCGTGGGCGCTGGGTGTCATCATTGGACTCACCCATGCGCTCAGTGGCTCCGTTTCCTTCCTGATTCGTATTCGGTGAGTCCTGGGTGTGCTCTCAACGTCTCCTCTCTTGCTGGTTGTTTTCTGGTGCCTTTAGGGCCGTGAGGGGACGTTACGCGTGGAGTGCGTATTCTCCCAGGTGGGAAAATGTGAATGTGGATCAAGAGGTGAGCGATCTGGAGACTTCTGCCTGCTTTACGGGGAAGATCAGTGACTCACAGTGTCCTCATCTACAGAAAGGGGCCTGTGCTCCCTTCTCCAGACACGAGGTGGCTGAGATGGTCCTCAGCAAACCCTTTCGGACTCGGATGTCATTTATAGACGCACTAGCCGTATTATTATTAAATCTCCGTGCACTAGGTTTTTTTTTTTTTCACTTTTCTAGAAGAAAAAAAGAACTAGCAGAGAAGTGGCTATCTATTGGGGTTTTGCCTTTTTCCTTCATTAAAATGACAGTGACTTATAAAAAAAAAGATAAAAAAAAAAAATGACAGTGACTTTCGCAGTGTGATTGGATGTCCATACAGGTTCATCTCTGCACTCCCCTATCTTGAGTTTTGAGACTGATGATCAGAATGATGGCTCCAAAGCTTAGCATCCTCATAGAAAAGTAATTCAATTTTCGGTGTGCTAAAGCAGAAAGAATGAGGCAATATACATTAAGAAGATTTTCAGAAGGGTTTAATTCCACAGGAACTTTCTCCTCAGGCCCTTAATAAACCTCAGTTATTTTCAATAGTCTCTGAGGATCCATGGCTGGTCTGTGGGGTGGGAAAGCGGTAGAATTTTGGCTGCCCTGGCTAATGTGAGAGCATGTCAGGATGACCCTAGATAGCTACGAGAATGACATTTCCTCCGCACACCCAGGCATAGCAGGAAGATTAAGGGGGAATCTGTAGCTTTTTGAAAGGATTTTCCCAGAAATTGGCTATTTGAACTGGCTGAAAGCTTCATATAGGAGTGACAGAGCAAAAAGCGCTGCTCATCCGTAATCATAGTTCAATTCCCTTATAGGGCCTTTTGGGATCTGGAGAGAATATTTTGGGTTTATTTTTGTTTCCCTTGGGCTGACATCATCAAGCATGCCTCATGGTGCCCTGTTTTGGGTTTGGAAAAAAGCTCCGAGAAGCTATAAATCTTAAGGCATTTTCCTCTTTTTCCTCTTCCCTTTTCTGAAAGCACAACTTTTCTGGTTTCTTTTAAAAAAAAATTAAAAAAAATAAAAGAAAGGAAACTACAAAAGTGTGTATTGATCCCTTTCCCTCAGATCTTAACTGGCCCGGCTGTAATACCTTGCTTACATCTGCCAGGTTTTGTGCAGTTTTGCAACATCTCCTTAATCCAGTGAGCATAAATAGAACATTTCAATCATATTTGGCTACCAGGAACTTCGCAGATAAGCAGGCTAAGACCTTGTTGAAAGAAGACTGTATGAGATTGTGTGCGATAAGATCATCCTATAGCCTGGTGCCCAAATGAAAAACTTTTGTTCTTGGTGAAATTTGTTGATAGAGATATTTCAAATAAATGACTTGGGAGAACTTGGTGCTTTAAAACAAAGGGCCGGTTACATAACAGCCAGAAGCCTGGGCCTCCTGGTGCTGGGCCGCGGCGAAGATCCTTCTTTGAGCAGTTGCTGCGGGGAGATTAGCATGGCCCTTTGTCATTTTTGACGTTGTGTTTTAACACTCTGGGGCAGCCTTATCTGAAAGCACTGTACTTTGTGTGGTTATGCCGCGGGGAATGACATTGTCCTTCCTCATATTTTCAAGGCTTAGGACAGCCCCTGCCCCTCTTCAGTCAGCTCCAGATTGGCCTTGATCCCGGGCCAAGGCAGAATGCATGGTTTTCTTTCCAAGAAGCCCAGGGAGGTCTTCTCTTTTGGACAGCAGGGACAACTGTTCTATTTTAAAAATTTATCTTACTGAAATATAGTTGATTTACAACGTTGTGTTAACTTCTGTATAGAAAAATGATTCAGTTATACATACATTCTTTTACATATTCGTTTTCATTATGCTCTATCACAGGGTTTTGAGTGGAGTTCTCTGCGCTATACAGTAGGACCTTTTTGTTTATCCATTCTGTATGTAATAGTTTGCATCTGCAAATCCCAAACTCCCGGTTCACCTCTCTGCCTCCTCCCCCTTGGCAACCACAGGTCTGTTCTCTGTGTCTGTGTGTTTCTGTCTTATAGATAAGTTCCTTTGTGTCATATGTTGGATTCCACATACAACTGATATCATATGGTATTTGTTTTCCTCTTTCTTCACTTAGTATGATAATCTCTAGGTCCATTCATATTGCTGCAAATGGCATTATCTCATTCTTTTTTATGTCTGAGTAGTATTCCATTGTGTGTGTGTGTGTGTATATATCTTTATCTGTATCTGTATATCACATCTTCTTTATCCATGCATCTGTTGATGAACATTTAGGTATTTAGGTTGTTTTCATGTCTTGACTATTATGAATAATGCTGCTTTGAACATTGGGTTGCATGTATCTTTTCAAATTATAGTTTTCTCTGGATATATGCCCAGGAGTGGTACTGCTCGATCATATGGTAATTCTGTTTTTAATTTTCTGAAAACAAAATATTGTTTTCCATAGTGACTGCACCAGTTCAGATTCCCACTAACAGTGTAAGGAGAGTTTCCATTTTTCCACACCTTCTCCAGCATCTGTTAATTGTAGACTTTTTAATGGTGATCATTCTGACTTTTTGTGAGGCAATACCTCATTGTGGTTTTGATTTGTATTTCTCTAATGTTACTGATGTTGAGCATCTTTTCATGTGCCTGTTGGCCATCTATAGGGACAACTGTTTTTTACTGGTGTGTGTGTATGTGCGTGTGTGCGCATATGTAGAAGGCAGTGGGGTTTTTTAACCTCTACATTTTTTCTCCTTGAATTCCCTTTCATATTTGTCTTTTCATTCAGCAAAGATGCACTGAGTCCCTCCTATGTTCTGGGCTCAGTGACAGAGATTGAAGGGATGTTAACCAGTATGGATTCATCACAAAGAAGATTGTAGTCTGGCTAGTACAGGCCCCTGTCAACCCCACAGCCTTTTAATGTCATAAACCTGATTGGAAAAGGCCTAGGAAATCATCTAACTCAACTCTTGCTTTGTTGCAAAGCTGCAGAGTGAAATCTGGAGAGGGTAAGTGCTTTGGCCAAGGTCGTTGGGATGGTTCCTGGAAGAGCTGGAGTGAACACTCTGTCCCCCACCCCCAGTCCAGTTTTCTGGTCAATATGTGTGTTAGTTGCTCAGTCATGTCTGGCTCTTTGTGACCTCGTGGACTATGGCCCACCAGGCTCCTCTGTCCATGAAATTCTCCAGGCAAGAATGCTGAAGTGGGTTGCCATTCCCTTCTCCAGGGGATCTTCCTGACCCAGGAATCAAACCCATGTCTCATTATGTCTCCTGCACTGGCAGACAGGTTCTTTATCACTAGTGGTCAAAATACCACACTTCTAATCTAGGTTTTTGAGAAAACATGCCTCTTTAAAAGGCTCTGAGACAACCAAATGGCCTCCATCTTCCATGGCCCATAGGCCTGGATTCCCAGCAGAGGGACGCTTGCTGTCGGCCTGCCCCCCGTTTAGCAGCACAGAACGTGTTAACTAGCACTCTGTTAGTTCTTGGTTGCTTTTTTTAATCTGTTGTTTGAAATCCTTGCCTTTTATTGGTATATTTACTTTATGGCATACATAAAGAGCTGTATTAAAAAATAAATTGTGTTGTAAAAGCCTTTGCTAATGTTTATTAATATTGACTAGTCAGAGAGCAATGAACTCTATTGCTAGAAGGATAATTTGCGGTAATACCAGCTAAGCATTCACAGCTTGTCAAATGACTGTCTAATCTCAACGTTTAAAAAAAGTGGGCAAAAGGACAATTTCCCTTATTTATGCCTTGAGAAAATGAACGTGACCCACTCCCTAGCCAAGATTAGAACTATGCTTTCTTTTTCTCCCGGGGGGTGCCAGGCCTCTTCTCTGAACCCAGGCAGTTCCAGGGCTGGCTTTCAGTGTCTGGTATCCCTGGGTTTTGGGGTACTTGACAGCTGCTTCAGGAGCTGTAGCCTCACAAGGGTCTGCTCTGGCTGCCTGCGTCTGTGCTGAGGGATTGGGGGGGAGAAATGGGGTCTTGGTTCCTGTCCTCCAGGAGCTTGTAGATTTGAAGACCTTACAAATGGCTTAGTCCAGAATTGTGGACTTGATACTCCAAGAAAGTACATAAGGAGAAGGACACTGGATGTGACTGTTGACCCTTGGTGACTGAAATAGATCACTCACTATTGACAGCATTAAAAGATGTTCCCTTGTGGGACTTCCCTGGTGGTCCAGTAGTTAAGACTTTGCACTCCCAAGGCGGTTTCAGTCCATGGCTGGGGAGCTAAGATCGCGCATGCTTGCATGCTGCATGGTATGGCCAAAAAAGGATAGAGATGTCCCTTGAGAAGATACCCTGTCACTCTGAGAAAGTAGAGAACATTCTGTGAGCATCCCAGGTGTCCTGTGGATGACCTGCTCTGGCTTAGGGTGGAGGCTGCTAGTGGAACAGTTCTGTTCAGCATATTCTTTCCCCGCAGAAAGGCATGTGGAGAAAGAACAGGAGGCTGGACCGCGTGCAGAAACACCCTGCAGTCTCCCTAGAAGTTGCTTTTGGGAATAAATCCCTTGTAACCCAGTCGCTTTTCACTCATCTCTTCTTAAAATTTAAGCCCAGAATGGTGTTGACTGTTTGGCCCTGCTCTTGGCATTTGAGTTGAAGGCAAGTGGACATTGAAGGCACATCGTGAATTTAATGGTCTGGGGAAGAAGAGTAAGCCTGTTGCTGAAGCGCATAAACTCTTTTCCTCTGTCAGTTCTGTTTCCACTCGGAGAGGTGAGGGAGGCCGGGGAGGTTCTCTTACCACTGGGTTTAAGGGCCGTTTGCTGCTTTGCAGACTGAGAGCCTTGTCAGAGCTCCTGAAGGGACCCAGCTCATGGGGTGCCTACGTGGGGAGACGCAGCTGCCAGTCAGGGCTGGTGGGCAGGTCCTGCTCAAGAGGGGAGCAGGAGGTTTGCATGGAGCCACCTTCCCATGGTCAGTAGAGAGCCTTGGGCAGTATTGACTCCCGGGAGGCAGCAGGCTTTTGAGAGAAAGGGATCATTGAAACCATCGTGGGGAGCTGAGTCATAGAAACTTCTGTCTTGTCCTCATCTCTTCTGAGTACCCCTAGAAGCGCTGTGTAGGTCAGCTTGATAGTCACGGGATCAGAAAGCGAAAGATCAAGCACTGGGCTGACTTCTGCACGTGGGGCAGCTCAGACCAAGTAGAGGGGTGAGTCGGAAGGACCTTCAGAGCTGCTGAAGCTAGAGTGTTGGTGGGAGCAGGGAATGACGTTGCGTAGGGTGAGAACAAAGAAAGCATCATCTTATAAAGGCCCTTCTAGGATGGCTTCCCCACTGCATCTGTTCTCAGACAGAGGTGAGTCGGTGGTTCCCCCACTCACTTAACCCTCAGGACAGATCTTAGTTTTCAGTGCTGCTGTGGTGTGACCAGCAAAGTCACAGGGCAGGCACTTTCACCTCCCCAGGAGGACAGCGAAGGGCAGCCCTCGGGTTATTGGGAGACAGTTCCCCACTTGTTGGTCTGTTCTCACTGCCGTTTGTCTCTGGCAGAGGAGCTTAGGAAGAAATGGAATATTGGCGGTGCTGGGCCTTGAACGCCTCTCTCTCAGGCAAGCAGTGCTGCTGGCCCTGCTTCTAGCATTCCCCTTAGTCCTTGGCTGTGTGGGATGACAGAGGGCTGAACTTCTCCTGCAGGGCATAGATGCAGAGGGCGCCCCTTAGGGAGTAGCTGGGATGGACCGCTGTCCCTGGAGGCTGGGCAGGTGAGGATGGCGTCTAGTATGTCTTTCCCTGCTTCCACTTACTCTCCTATTGTGTTCTAGTGGGGAGATGAAGACTCATCCCGAGGTGAGGTTGGTCTGAACCTCAGGCTTTGTGCAGCTGTGATGTCACCATTGGCCTTCCATGCGTGGACTTCAGGGGCACAATCAAGGTCCAGCTCTGGGTCGGAGGTACCCATGAAGCTCTTGTGCTTGGCACAGTGTTCAGATGAGAGGAGGCTGTCTGGAATTTCTTCGGCAGCACTGAGCAGTCGCTTCTAAACTAGGCCCTATGAATAAAAGGAAAGCGAAACAGGGCTTCTGCCATTACATAGTTACAGCCTAAAGCAGATGAGTATGAACGTTCAGGGTCATAACAGCACGAAAGTGGTTTGAATGAGCGTGCAGCTTCCTGACTTGGTTTTACTGGGCGAGAATTGTGTGGTTGAGAATCACTGAGGAGCGTGTCGTTCTCTCCAGTTACTTGTTAAAAAGTTCGTCTTAGCTTACCTCTGATTTCTCATAATGATTCAGCTCTCTTGAGAAAATAGCTAGAAACCTGTTAGAGGTTAATTTTTTTTTGTCATCTTGGACCGAATTGAAAATCTCTTGCCTTCAGGGTGAGTTTACCCGATGAGTCAGGTGTGGACGTGCTGGGGCAGCAGCGGGGCTTGGGGAGCATCTGAGCCTGCTCCCCGAGAGTGGGTGGTGGGGCCCCGAAGCCTATGGGGAAATGGACCCTCTGCTGACTAGAGTGTGGAGAGGCTTGGGCCGTTTCGAACTGGGTTACTTTCAAAACTGTTCGGTGCTATTGCTTCTCAGAGAAGAGAGTGTGAAAACCAAGGCAGCAGGCTAGAAAGGTGCAAAGATGTCCCGAGCTGTCCTCCTTTCCTGTGTTACAGTGGAGGCTGATGACCTCAGATGGCCACGAGCAGTTTGACCTTGTGAGAAGGCATGGCTGGGCTGGGAAAATATAGGTGTGTGTGGTTCAGGAAGAAAGATGCGGACAGACTTTCCATTTTCATCAAACACTTTGCAGCGGCGCAGTGAGGGACAGAGGTGATAGGGGTTGTGGTCTAGAGCGGGGGTCCCCAGCCTCTGGGATCTAAGGCCTGGTGATCTGAGGTGGAGCTGATGTAACAGTAGTAGGCATAAAGTGCATGATAATTGTAATGCACTTGAATCATCCCCACACCATTCCCCCCACCCCACCCCATGGTCCATGGAAAAATTCTCTTCCAAGAAACAGGTCCCTGGTGCCAAAAATGTTGGGGACCACTGCTCTAGAGAGACAGACCCTGAGTTCTGACAGTTTGTTCTTTTTCTCTAGAAACTGGTTGGGACTTTGTTTCCATGTTGATCATTCCCACAGACGGTGCCATTTAGAATCATTTAGAATCTCTTGGTGACCCTTTAATACACTCAGATTCTTCTCTGCCTTTTCCCTTTTCTTTGGATTAGGAGAGGTCGCTGCCTTGTTGTAGCCATCTCTTGGCGTCTAAACGGTAACGGAGGAGATGGGCAAACCGGCTCTGGGCTGCGCTGAGCTCCGGGCCTGTGAGGTGCCTCCTTCTCTCTCCTGGACTTCGTATGCTTTTGTCCTAGTCTCTCCGCCAGTGAGGCAGGACCTCGGTCCTTGGACTCCACCTGGGATCGCTTGGATGCCACCCTCGGCACCTGTGTGGGGGCGCGGAGTTAGTGGCTCAGGAGCAGGGCAGTTTCCTTACCCCGAGGCCTGGGCAGGAGAGGACACCTGTGTCTCTGGAGGCTGCAAAGTGCATGGCAGCAAAGTGGTTCCAAAGAAAGGCTGCTCGTGAGTTCTGGACGTTTCTTCCACTGAAAGATAGACTGCACGTGGGTAAAGGAGGGAACTTAGGTCATGTGGATTAGAAGGATTTAAAATGAATAGATTTCTGGGAACGGGTGTCAGTTTTTTGCTTGGGTTGTCCCAGCCCGACCGCCTAGGTGTTGTGAGACATCACACAAATGGAATATGGCTCAGAGAGATAATGTGTGTGCACGCTTGCTCAGTCATGTCCGGCTCTTTGTGACCCTGTGGACTGTAGCCCATCAGGTTCCTCTGTCCATGGGATTCTCCAGGCAGGAATACTGGAGTGGGTTGCCATTCCCTCCTCCAGGGGATTTTCCTGACCAGAGAGGTAATAATACCCCTTGGAGGAATCCCTTGGAGGCTGGGTAAAAGGACATGGGTAAGACTTTTGAATAATAAAATTTTGATTCCATGACATTCAGATGGTAAAGAATCTGTCTGCAATGCGGGAAACCTGGGTTCAATCCCTGGGTTGGGAAAATATCCTAGAGAAGGGAATGGCAACGTGCTCTGGTATTCTTGCCTGAAGAATTCCATGGACAGAGGAGCCTGGTGGGCTACAGTCCGTGGGGTTGCAAAGAGTGGACACAACCAAGCGGCTTTCACTAGACATCATCCATCACTTTACAGGTGAAAAAAAACTGCAGAGAGATCGTGACAGCAAGACTTGGCAAGGTCGTACGTAAGGCAAGTTAGTGACCAAGTTAGGACCAGAACCCAGGTCTTCTGGCTGCTCCCCTGCCGTCCTTCCCCTCATCCTGCTCCCCCGTCCCCCTGTAGTAGAGGGCAAGAGTACATCACCCTACACACCACGCAGCTCCTGTTGGCCAGGAAAGCCACTGACATCAGTGGCCAGGCAAATCTATTGGCACCAAAAAAGGCGATGGGGTAACCCTGAAAGTGTTCATGGGGGTGAGAGACTTGATCTGGAACCTGCCAGGGGAAGAAACAGAAGCCCAAGGGTGGGGTGGGCATGCTTTCCTGGTGGTGGCTGCTGAAACCCAAGGCTGGGACACTTCAGTGTCCTTTGGGAGAGCCAACCCGAAAGGGTGTTCTCCTCTTCCTGACAGCCACCCCAGAGGTGGGCACTCCTGGAAGCTAAGGAAGCATTAGGGCAGACAAAGGTGGAGATAAAGGAGACTGGAACCCATGCTGACCAGACCATGAGGATGTGTACCAGAGTCCCCTGTGGGACCACCTGTGAAGAAAGCTTTAGCTGCTTCACAGAACAGCTCTTGGGAAAGCAAACCCCTGTCCTGCCTGGGCAAGTGACAGGCACAGTCAGCTACCACGTGTGCATATGCATGGGTGCACATACACACACACACACACACACACACACGCCTGGGTGCATATTTTAAAACCCGCTTTGCCCAGAATGCTATTAAGACATGTCCCCGTGCCCAGCATTGTGAAATATATTTAGAGTTGAGAATGTTCGGTAGAAATGTTCTGTACTGTTACTATTTCTCAATTGGGATGGATCGGCCCCAGCCACAAATCAGATAGCATGGGGGTGGGGTGCACGACCATGTCACAGATGAGGGTGTGTGTGTACTTGTGATTGAGAAATCATGTGTTGGCTTTGGCATGCGGTTAAAGGGAAAGCAAGCAAACACAACTGTGATTGAGAAAGAGTTCTGCGAAGGGGCCTGGGCGTGATCGCCGACAGGAGCTGCACACGCTGGACCCCAGATACGGTCTTCAAGCCACCAGCCTGGGCTCATACTCACCCCGGGGCCCACTCTGGGTTCTCATGGGACTTGGAAGGTGCTGGCCGTGGGGGGCTGGCCCAAGTGTCATGATCTGGGCACCGCTGACTGGAATGTACAATCCTCCCCCTCCCCACCTGCGTTTATCTAGTATCCTGTACCAGCAGCCCTCCAACCTTTGACTGTGGGCCTAACACATCAGCCTCCCAACTGTGGTGGGCGGTTCGCCTAAGAGTGCCCGTCTGCCACCCCACTGCCCTCGGCTCCTACCTCTGGCTGCAGTACCTGCCCGGTTCCTCGGGGCTGAGGCCCCTGGGGAGGTGGCAGGCAAGGCGGGGGTGGATCCCGTATCCGGCGGAGGCCCAGAGAGGCCTGAGAACAGGAGTGTGGGTGGGAGGAAAGGTGGAGTTCCGGGCCAGACGGCCCCTGTGCCAGCCCGCAACCGACTCTCTAGACCTGCCCCGCCAGCCACCTGCCTCCCTGCCTCTCACTGGCTCCATCGCCTGAGCGGTGGGGTCTGGTGGGCAAGGACCAGGATCAGAGGCTGGACCTGTGAACAGTGGTTACCAGGGCCCCTGTCTTCCTGGGGTGCTGGGGTGATGATCATGGGTGGCTGGCCCACCTCACAGCATGGCAGTGATGGTAAAATGAGATAACGTGCGTGAGAGTACTTTGGAAAGCCAGCACCGCCGGCTCCCACCTTCCATTTATAGAATGACGTTATCTGGTTTCTTCAAGCCTTTCTTCCCATCCGGGTTCAACCTCTGGTGGGAAGCAGAGGGAAAGCACGTCAAAAGCTGGGCCTTTGGGGAGGTTTTGTGTGTTGGAGAGTGACGGAGGGTCTCAGAACACCTGGATACTCTCAGGGGAGCATCTGATGTCCCTGAAGGCCTCGGTTCACTAAGAATGCTCTGTGCCCATCGCTGGGTGGGCGCTGGGCTGTGAAGGAGAGAGGAGGTACAGGGCGGCCCTCTGGGGTCGGTGGTCTCCTGGGGGAGCCGGGGGCTCTCACAGGGCAGTTCAAGCGGGCCGTGCTGTGAGCGAACCAAGGAGAGGGACCTCAGCCTGCGTGTGTCACCTATGCTTGTTCGACTGGGAAGATTGTGTCTGTCTCGCCGTCCTGGGGCTTCCTCCTTCCTCCCGCCACAATTGAACCTGACTTTTTCCCTTGGTCTCTGCGCCACGGGGTGAAGCGCTAGGGCACGCCCTATCCTTCTAGGCCTTGGACAGGACCAGGTATAGATGCCACCTTGGCAGCCGTCCACGGATAACGGGGCTCTGGGCCGCCTGTGGGATCGCGGATGTGTCAGGGCCCACCTCCAGCTCCCGCGCCCTCTGTCTCCCTTCCTCCTGTCCACCTGCGGGAGGGTGGCTGCGAATTCCCCCGGTGAGGGTGGGCCTGCTTACTGGGCAACCAGAGCGGTAGCAACCTGTCTTTTCCTTTCCTGTAGGAAACTGCACAGTGGGATGAAGACGTATGGGTGTGAGCTCTGCGGAAAGCGGTTCCTGGACAGTCTGCGGCTAAGGATGCACTTACTGGCTCATTCAGGTAGGCGCGGATGCCCTGACCGGCCCCCCGAGCACGGACGCCCACCTCCTGCCTGCCTGCCTTTCTCCCACCCATAGCGCGAATGTCCCCATCGCCAGCGGGCCTTGATCTGCCCCATCCCGTGGATGCTCCCTCCAGGCTCCTGGAGCAGGAAGCCCATCCTGACCACGTGACCGTCTGGATGGGTCCATCCTCTGCCCTCCCGGGCTTCCTGGGGCATCGTGGGTACCCAGTGCCCTGTGTGAGCCAGCTTCCCAAGTAGACTGCAGTTTCATTAGCAGAACAGTTGTGGAATTAGGTTCTCGCTGTCTAATGAATCTGACTATTGGGTTCACATTATACAGGAGCCTTTAATTAAATAGATATAGAAAGGTTGGAACACAAAGCTAGTTACAGCGTGCTGTCTTTTGCAAGTTAATTTTAATCCAATTCTGGTGGGGTCGACTCTGCGGCTGCGGGTGTTTTTTGCTCATGTTTGGGCAAAGCTTTTCTGCCCCACGAGGCGTGAAGGGAGGAGAAGCAGGCAGGCAGTGTGCCCCGGCATTCTCGGTGGAGGGGCGGATACGGCAGGTCCAAGGCTGCTGCCTTGAGGCCAGGGGGGCTGCCTGGGTTCAGTGGGAGAGGCCGCCACACTTCCCTGCTGGGGCCAGTGCTCTTTTCCCTCTAATTTGAAGCCTTTCGACTCTGGAGTCACGTTTTAGGGGAGAAGACCGACTCTCTTCTCGTCTGGTCTTACTCTTTCCCACCTTGTCCGCACTCAGCATCTGCTGTCCTTTTCCACATTGCCTCCCTCACGGGGCCCTCCTGGCAGCTGGCAGTTCAGTGTTGGTGAAGTGAGTCTGGACTTTGGGGTTGGCCAGATCCCCATCTCCGTGACCTCGGGCAGGTTTGTCTTCTGAACCCCAGTTTCTGTATAAAGGGCCAGATGTTGCTAACTCCTATCAGTTCAGTACCAGATATCTGATGAAGGCATCATACCCTTCTTAACCTACAGTTGGTGTTTAATAGATGTGGGTTGCTTCCACCTTCCCCTCTTTGCCTCGGTTCTGAAGCTGTCGCCCTGGAGTGTTGCCGTCGCCGTGCTCCTGGAGGACAGTCTGAACGTCCGTGGTCTGTCCTCACTGTCTCCATCGCCTTGGTCGTGCTGCTGGTGGCTTTACGTGCCTCCGCTCGCGCTGCCTTCCTGCCAGCCCCGGTGCTTCTGCCACGTGTGGGATGCTGTCCCTCTCGCCGGCCTTCATGGCCCTGCATCAAGTGCTCCAACTCCTTCCCATTCTTCCCGCTTCCAGATTCAGGAACTGGGCCACGCCAGGCAGCTGGGTGTGTCTGTGTCCACCCTGTCCCCGCGGCTTTGTGTTCCTCTCCTCCTTCCCCTGGGGCCTCCCCTCCCCCACACTCGGCCCCAGGGCACCATCCTCATCCCCCTCCTGCCCCACGTTGGCCGGGAGTCCTGAGTCCAGGCCTTCCTGAGTTTGGCATCAAGCTGGGTACCTGTGTGCTTTCTGGGTTTTGTTTTTGTAACTTGCACCTGCTATCTTCTTGCTCCCCTTCTCTTTACAGGTTGTTCAGGGTTTAGTGAGGGGTCCCGTGAGCTGTCTGCCCACTGGTTGGCCACCCTCCCCCAGTCTTTCGTTTCATTTGTTCCCTGCTTCTTGGCACCTGTGTTGGTCTCTACGGCACGTGCTGTCGGGCACGTCCCTGTGGGTGATGCAGCCTGTGGATAAGGCCTCCTTGCATGCTCTGTAACTCAGCCCAGTAAGCTCCCTTGGTCCTCACTGTTTCCTGGAGTCTAGTATGCCAGCCACACTCATGTGCTGGTCGGTGTACCTGGCGCTGGTGTGTCGACCAGCACAGCTTGCTCGCCGAGCTCTGTGGCTCTGTTTACCCCATCCCTGTGCGTGGAATAACCCGTCCCCAGTCTTCCCAGGTCTTCCAAGGTCTCTAGAATAATCCCATCCTCGACTGTCCCCCACCTCCGGCCAGAAGAGATCAAGCCTTCTTCTCAAGTCCGTATTTCTTTATCTGAAGCTGTCTCTGGGTACAGTCTTTCTTCTCTGTGTTATTGTTATTAATGGACTTGCCTTATCTCCTCCTACTTGGGAGTCAGGGTTAGGAATTTGGGCATCTTCTTCCTAACCATGTGACTTTGGGCAAGAAATGTAAGCCATCTGAACCTCTGAACGCAAGGCTCCCTTAGATACTTAGCACTCTGCCCGGCACATGATAGGTTCTCAGGAAATGTAACTTCCCTTTCCCTCAGTTTTCCCCTAATAGACTGGAATAAGCTCCTTGGGGCCAGGGTCTGTCCCCATGATGTGCAGCACGTTACCTGGTGCAGTGCTGGAGTCTGTAGATGCTGGTTGAATGGATTACTACAACCTGGGAAGCCAGGCGACTTAAGAAAGCTCCAATCTCTCACTGGGTCTCTCCTGCAATAGAAAGACTTTAGACTGTGTCTCTAGGATTCACTGCAGGGCACTGGCTTCGTTTGAGTTAGCTGAGGTCTCTGTTGTGAACCCAGTTCTCCAGGAGTGTGGGTAGGGTGGGTGGAGTGGCAGACGGAGGAGGAGCTGCTTATTCACATTCAGGTGGGTCCAGGGGCCCCAGGTCCGACAAATGAGTAATGCACCACCCCATGACCGAGTGCTGGTTCAAGGTCCCACCGCCTTGGACATACCCTGGGGCCTATTTTCCTAGGTTTTCCTCTCTGTCCCTGGAGTCTGTGCAAATGATTTGTCCCTCTGAAATTCACTTGCCACTGCCCTTGTAAAAGAGGATTTGGTGATGGGGGAGGTCACAGAAGGGCCTTAGTCCGCCCTTGCAGATAGCTCAGAGCTTGCTTTGACTCTGATTTTTCTCTTCTGTTTTTTCTTTCTCTGGCCCCACATACCTCTCACCCTTGTGTCAGGATGGCTTGAGAAGAAAACAGCGACAGGGGCTTCGTGAGGCTAGATCTCGAATTGTTCGTCCCCCTCCTTTAAACACTGAAGGCCCTGAGCCCTCTAGAGAGACCTGGCCGTGTCCAGGAGGTGGGGTGGGAGGGCTGGGCCAGGGTGCCAGGTCTTCTCCCGGATTCCAGAAGCAGAAGTTGTACTTCCCTCATTCCAATTCCTCCCCCCAGTCGCACGATAACAGAACTATGTGCGGTCTTCGAGGAGACGTTTAATTAGATGACGTGAGGTTTTCTTGCCGCTCTGTTTTGAAGGCTCCGTGCAGGGAGCAGACAGCCAGGATGGCCCCTGAGCATCTGGGGGGCTACCCCCGCCTTGGAGGAGCTCAGCAGGGGCTGCAGCAGCAGGGCGGAGTGGCACCGAACTGGAGCTGCCCTGGGGACCATGTTTGCAAAAGGGGGCAGGCGTGGGAGAAGGGGGTCTGGGCTCTGGGTCGAGGTCAGGGGGCTCCTGACGTCCCCCGAAGGCCATCTTCGCCCGAAAAGGCTCATCCCCACTGCCTCTCCTCCTGGGAGCGGCGCAAGCTCACTTCCTCGCAGGCCCTGCGTGCGCCGCCCCACCCCCTCTTGGCGAGCGTGGCCCGTGTTTGTTATTGTAGTCCTGGCGCTGGGCCAGGCCTGGCTGGGCGCCAGCCTTGTGGGTACAGTGTGTACAGTGAGTGCCGAGCCAAGTTTGTCATCATACGCCATTAATTTTTTTTTTTTTTCTCATCTGGTAGGGGTGGGGTGAAGGAGGAGGCAAGAAGGAGTTTCTCCAGTGCTTGAGAACAGGCCTCATTGAATTCTACGGAGATATTATTTCTGAAAAGATAAAGCGCTCTGGCTCACCCTTCCTCCCCAGCGTTCCTCTTTCTCGAATTATCTCCCTCCTCTCCTCTGCATTTCCCTACCCGAGGAAATCAGCCTGTGTGAGATCGACACTGTGAGGCCTTATTTTCAGTGACTGGAATACCAAATTTATACTCCTAAATCAGTTTGCATTGTGTTGAAATTGACAATTTGTTTAATTAGAAGTTTGCCCTGTAGGAGGCCCTTCTTAGAGACAATTCTCTCTCTCTCTCTCTCTGTCTCTCTCTTTTTTCTTTTTTAAGATCCTAAATGGTGGTAGTGAATGCTCCGTTTAATTGAAGTTTTGATTTCGATTTGAATGCGTTAACTAACCAAGTGTTTGTGAGTTATACCTGATGATAACAATAAGTTTAAATTAAGAAACAATAACCTAACTCACTCAGTAATGAGATTGATCTGGCAAGACCTGGCGTTCTCAGACATGGTTTGGAGATCAGGAGGGTTTGAGCATTGAGAAAGAGACTTGGGGTGAGAAGAGTGACCACTGGAGTGCTTTGCAAAGCTGCTCCTTGTGGAACATGAATCTCAGGTGGGGGAACAGGGGAAGGGTCCCAGCCCCTGTGTGCGCCCAGATCTGTCTGAAGTCTCCCACCCAATCCTTTGCTGCCCCTTCCCTTGTGGGAGCATCTGTGACCCGCTGTCTCTGTGCCACTCCTGTTCTCTCCTAAGAGAACATCCTAGCTCTGGGATGTCCGTGCCGAAACCACAGACTTGGGCGATGACTCGACGTGATCCTGCGATGTGCTGGGGTAAGGTTTGCCATTAGGTAGTGTTTCCCACAGCTTGGCCTAGTGTCCTGGTGGATTATAACTGAGCACACCCAGCGCTGCTTGCCCCTATTTTTGCCTTGGCTGCATACTATTTAGAGGCTTGCATATTTCTGTGGCCTGCTTCTATTCTGGGAGTGTCGTTCATTTTTGGAGCCAGCAGATGCTTCAGGCTCTGTGTACTTAACCCTGGAGAACAGGCAGCACCCCTGCCCTCTGGGTGCTTATGTCTAGTAGGAAGGATGTGTGATACTGTGAAGTTATGGCAAAAGAAGGTGATATGTGCAGAGTGCTGAGAAAGAGTTCTAGGAGGAATTCAGAAGAGGAAGGGGGCTCCTGGAGAAGGTGGTAGAATGGATTTCTGAGAGGACCTGATGGCGGCAGCCCATGCCTCCTGGGATGATGCACAGTGTAGCTGGGGCGTACAGGCTGGGCATGGGGCGGCGGAGGGGCAAGGTTGCAGGGGCCTCGAGTTGCAAAGTGAGTTGCACTTTACCTAGGGCACTCAGAAACCATTGGAAGATTGGATGAGGCAGGGACGCTTTTATTCCTCTGGAACAGAAAGGACTGTTGGTCTTTTTGATGTACTCTAGACTGGAGCGTAGGGTTCATAAGACTCTTAGGGGAAATGGCGCGACTGACAGACGGTCCTGAGGCATGGCTGCAGTGTGGTGTGGCCTGTGCCTCTTGCACTAGTGGGGGGCCCGCAGCCTTTCTTTGGGGGTCCCGTCTGCATGCTCCCTCCTCCTCGCCCTTCTCTGGGCTCTGTGAGCCATGGCCCTTGAGGACCACCCCGACAGCAGATTCTTCCCCATAGTTAGAAGCACCAGGAAAGAGGATGGTCTTTGGCCAGCAGATTTTCTGATTGCAGCAGCAGCGTGGTGTGGCCGGGCGTATCATCCGGGGTCGGGTCACCAGCTGGCAGGAAAAGGGCAGGTGGAGTTGGGTTCAGAAACGCGATTGTTTCCTCTCTTGCTTTCCCCTGTCCTGATCGGATGGAAGTCACAAAATTTTACCAGATGTCAGAGGTCTGTGGATTGTGTACTTGGCCTCTATTTTTTTTTTCTTTTGGGAACCACTAACGTTTAGGTGTTCTGGGTCCTTCTTTGCAAAGACAGAGAATGTGGGGAGGGGGCAAAGGAGCTGGGACTCTGAGGTGGAGCTTATGAACAGGTCCCACACTGATGATGGAGAGGCATCTTAGGATGCAAAGATGGCTGCTTGGGACCTGCAGCCTCTCCTGACCTTGCATTCTCTCTCCTGTCTTTCTCTTCTTTCCTCCCAGATTACCCATCTGCTAGGAGCACGAGAATGGGGTTGTCTAGGCAGCTCTGAACCCAGGGTCCATTTGCTCCCTCTCTGCTCGCTTGCTCCCTTCTGCTCTTGGCTTTCTGCCATCGGGGTAAAAGCAGGAGATAACCAAGAAGAGACTTCCCAGGTCCAGGATCTGCAGAGGTGGGCCCGATCGAGGGTTAAGCTGGGGTGTGAGTGGCGCCCGCCTTCGCCTTCCCTTTGGTCGAGGGGGCGCAGGGACAAGGAGAAGCCACTTTCCCCGGCTCTGTCTCCAGCACGCTCCTCTCGCTCCCTCCCTGCTCTGAATCTGGCCTGCTTCCCGAACTTTTTCCCAGAGTGGTGTCGTCACTGGCCTGCCGGCAGGTCTGGATGTTCTGCCAGCATTCCAGAGAGTTTATGATCACTTGCAGATGTGCCTCCAAGAACACACTGTACCCAAAGCAGAAATTAATGCAGGCTTGACTGCCGTCCAAGCCCATACACGGGAGAGAGGAAAAAGAAAACAAAAACTGTTTAATGCTGTTTATAAATTATACACTGGCTGATGAAAAATACATTTCTTCCCCCCTCCTCCTCCCTGCTCCTTGCTGCCCCCCACCCCCGCCCCTTCTCCCTTTCTGCCTCAGGAGCCTAAATGGAGACCAGAAGAATATGGTTTTGCCTTTTAGCTCCTGTTTTGGCTGGGATCCGAAACCCCACTGCTGATTCACAGCCAGGGTATTTTTCCCCTTTACCTGATGAAATATACTGATTTTTCCAGCCCAGATGGGGTGTTTTTGGTTTTGTTTTCTGTCTTTTTTTCTCTTTCTTTTGGCCAGGGATGTTGTTTACAGCAAGTGGCAGGTCCTGCAGTGGCATTGGGTGCAATGGGGGCTCCAGGGAAGATAAAGCCCCCCATCTCCCCACTGTAGTGCTGCTGGAGGTGTGTGCCTGGGTCCCCCAGATGTCACGTCGGGCCAGCTGAACAGAGAAAGTTCAGAAAGTTCATGGCAGGTCATCGTATTAAACACTGTTTTCACCACTTCCCCCCCGCCCCTTCACCTGCAGCCCCTGTGTGAAAAAAGGGGTTCACATAGCGCCCCCCCCCAAACACACACATCTCTCCCTCCATATGGTGCCTTAGCAGGGGTTTGGGAAGCGCATGCATCTACCCCTCTGGAGCCCAGCCTCTCCCCCTATGCTCCAGTCCCCCCGTCCCAATTTATTCTATAAATTCGTTTCCACATTATGTCTATCCATTTACATGGCTTTTGTGTTTTTTAATACCGCTAATGTTTATCATTTGCCCAACAGGCTCGACAGATTTTGCTTCCTGTAGAGCATCGAGGCTTTAGAGCCCCCTCGTTGCTAAGTAGCAGTCTCCATGTACTGTAATGGGTTGATTTTGTATTCTGTTCAGCGCTGTATCTTATTTTTGTATGCAAGACAAAGTGTTTTGATGGAGGACGATTGCGGCAGTGTCTGGAGGCTGTTTGGAGTTTTATGGGCTGTACAGTACACTGTGTGCTCTCCGAACAGAACACAGGCTGTTGAATTTTGGATTGGATTTGTCATTTTTCCCCCCTCGGAGAGGAGCCTGTCAGATAGAACATTACTTTAAGGGTGGAGGGAAGAAAGTGGAAATTATGTAATAACCTTCTTTCTCTCTCTGTTTCACTGCGGGTGTGTGTCTCTCTCTCTGATTTTTCTCTCCCAAAATAGGGTGGTTTCTACCCCCCACCCCGCCCCCAACACACACTCCCTTTCGTGACATCTGATTCTGTCGAGTGAGATAATGACGTGCGTATCAGGAAATGATGGCCCTTGAGAGATGAATGCTGGGACATCTCGTCTGTCTGTCTGTCTGTCTGTCTGTCTGTCCTCCTGTTCTGTCCTTCCCCCGCCCTTGCTTCCGCCACCCTGCCACCTTCTGGGCTGCCTTGCTGGCCCCTGTTTTTGTCTGGGGCTGGCTGGCTGATGGGGTTGCAGGGGAGGATGTTGGTGTGGAATCCGCCCAGAGGCGGTGCCATATTCTCACTTCTGGGGTTCTTTTCGCCTCCCCAGGTGTGCACCCTGCCAGGATGGCGGGTGGTCCTCCGCCGCCCTCTTCACCCTCAGCCCTTGCACCTTGCTCTCTTCCCAGGCTGTCCGGGGTCCCAGTGTCCAGGGCTGTACCCAAGAGACCAGCTGCCACCAGGCCAAGGCGTGATGGTTCTCTCTGCCAGCTGTCCTTCTCCATGTGGTCTTCTGAACTCTCTCTGGTAGCGGGTGTTCTTCTTTCAGCTCTGCCCTTCTCCTCGCTTCCATCTCCCCCATCTCCTTTCATCTCATTTCACCTCTTTGTCTCTGTCTTTGCATCTGTGTTGGGCTCAGCCTTTCCTCAGTGCTCCTTGCATCTCCTGGCTTCTTTCATATGTCTTCATTAGACTTCGTCTCCTGCCATGCAGGGGTGGCCTTTGCTGTCTCACGAAGTTTGAAGGTTTTTCACTGGGAAGTTGAGGGTGGTTGGGGTGCGGAATAACTTGTTACTCTGGCCCGGAAGGCCTGGGGAGGACTCCAGAGTGCTCCCGGCACCTTAGCCTTGTGTCTTCCTGCCCCATACCTCTCGGGGACCAGAGTGGGGCTTCTCTGGCTTGGTTCCTGCTTTTCCTAGGTCCCTGGATGTTTCCTTATATTGAACTGAGTGTGGGCGAGTGGATGAGCAGAGTTAGGTCTGGTAAGATCCTTGTTGGACTTTGCTGCTAAAAAAGTGCATCTTGCTGGCAGCATGCTCCCAGAGTTCTGTACCATGCCCCTGAGTGCAGAGCCCACTGGGCATCTGGGAGTGTGCTCACTCTCGTGTCCCTGGGGCTTGGCAGAATACCCGGCACACAGAAGGCTTTTGATGAGGACTTGTTGAATAATACCCTGTTACTAAAGAGTTTGTACTTCTGGGTGCAGATCTGGGTTTGGTGAAGCTTCTACAATTTGGGCTACCCTCTCTCAGAAAAAGATGATGAATATCAAATGTTAGAGCCCCTCCTGAGGAATGGGCCCATGCAGTGGAAGGAGTTGGGGGTGTTGCTGGAACTTCTGCTTGTTGAACTTCAGAAAGAAGGGGCCTCCCTCCATACCATGAGGAGCTACCAGTTGGGGCCCCCAGAGTTGGAGTGACTGAGTGGGGAGATTAAAGTTTAAGGATAGGATGGTGACATCTGCTGTGCTCTGGGGACCCTGGGCTTCCCAGGTGGCGCTAGTGGTAAAGAACCTGCCTGCTAGGGCAGGAGACACAAGAGATGCAGGTTCGATCCCTGGGTTGGGAAAGATCACCTGGAGAAGGAAATGGCAACCCACTCCAGTGTTCTTGCCTGGAGAATCCCCATGGACAGAGGAGCCTGGTGGGCTACAGTCCATGGGGTCGCAGAGAGTCGGACACGACTGAAGTGACTTAGCATGCATGCTGGGGACCCTCAGAACGTGGGTGCAGCCGTGTCTGCAGGCCTCAGGTTTGCATTCTGAAAGGGGCAGGACAGATTCTCCTGCATTTGGTAAGCTGCCATTGGTCCCAGTGGACTTGGTGGACACCTCTGTATTTGAGTGCCCTCTTCTCAATGAGCCTGGGTGGGAGCTGCAGACTGACCCCAAGTCCCGTCTCACCCAGAGCTGCCAGGTAGATCAGTGTACGTGGTAATATCCTGCCTGCACCCTGGGCTTCAGTGACTCTCAATGAGGGAACGTGGAAGCCCACCCTTCTGAGGTGCTGCATCTGCCTGGGCCATGTCTGACTGGAGCAAAACACTGGTCCTTCCATGGTGTGTGTGTGTGTGTGTGTCTTGGAGAGGAACCAGGAAGGTGAGTGGCCCTGGAGGTGATGAGAAGTGTACCTAGAGGTCTAGGAGTCTATTCTGCTGTGCTTCCAGACTCATCCTTAATTAGAATCAGGGCAGAAGTGGGATTGGACCATCTTTTGGGAAGGACACTCCTTACTTCTTGGAAGATGTGGAAAAGCTACAGTTATGTTCCCAGTAATGAGGGCAGCTCTGTGTGTGTGTGCATGTGCATGTGTGTGTGTGCACACGTAAGAAAAAGAGATTAAGAAGAAGCGTTTACATGAAATACTCAAAATTGTTGCTTTGCTGTAATGGCTCCGCACAGACCATTACCTTGCAGATTTAAAAACTAAATGAGCTCATCATATCTAGTGACTTCCCTCGACATTCATGCCTGATTGCAAAGCCTGCATTACCTTTGAATTTCAACTTCGTTGTTTGTTATTAATTCTTAGATATGGGTGGTATGTTTCCGTCTCTTGGATTCCACCATGGACATGTTGATTTGGTGTGATGAATGGAAGTGTTTCTCAACAGGATCCCACTCAAGAACCTTTTCATTTAAAAAAATCGTATTGGACTATAGTTGCATTACAGTGTTGCATTGTTTTCTGCCGTACGGCGGAGTGAACCAGCCATACATATCCAGCAGTCTTCAACCTTTTTGGCTTCAGGGACCCATTTTGTGGAAGACAGTTTTTCCACCATTGGAGGTGAGGGGGATGGTTTCAGGATGATTCAAGTGTGTTACTTTTATTGTGAACTTTATTTCTATTTTTATTACATCAGCTCCACCTCAGATCACCAGGCCTTAGATCCCAGAGGTTGGGGCCCCTCCATACATATGTCCACTCTTTTTTTGGATTTCCTTCCCATTAAGGTCACCGCAGAGTGCCACATAGAGTTCCTTGTGCTGTGCGGTAGGTTCTCAAGAAGCTTTTCATTTAAAAAATAGCCCCGTGATCTCTAGGATAGAGTCTCGCGTTTCTGAGGCATCCAGTGGGCTGAGGGGTTGACTATGGAGGGGGCAGAAGTTTTCACATGCTTTAGTTTAATAACTTGGGTTTCCTGTGAATGGTTCTGCGTTCCATGCAGTGCTCTTGCATTTCATAGCTGTCTCTTCCACTGTGGGCAGAGGAAGGGAGGGAAGAAATACCAGCAGCAGTATTCTGTGGGCAAAGGAAGAAAACAGGAGAATGGGGCAGAGAACAGGCTAAATTTAAAATTGTAATTGGCTGACTTCCACTGGCTTGCGGGTGTTTTAATGACTCATAATAACTTCATTTAAAACCAGCTGAGCAGAAAATAGATTGGAGAGGAGCCTCGGGCCATTATGGATTTGTTTTTTTTGACAAGCTCGGTGTTCGGCAGCCAGGAAGGCTCTCAGAGAGGGCTTGGCTATGTTCGCTCCCTCTCTCTCTCTGAGGGTTGGTGGTCTGCCCGGGAGAGATTGTATAGAAACCCAGGACTGCTTTTTTTTTTTTTCACCCTCCCTATTTTTTTTTTTAACTGATTAAAAATAGACGCCTTGAGGTATTATTTTAGCATCAGTACGTTTTTTTAACTTTTGATGTGGTAAATGGAACATAAATAAAATTGTTTTTGAAATTACCGAATTAATTAGGTAGTAAAAGCCACTACAGTGCATACATTTCCTTTGCCGGTTGCCCTGATCCATATTTGGGGGGCGTTCCCCCTTTTTCTCAATCCCCCACTTTTTTCTACCTGGCCATCCCCCCCCCCCGCCCCACCTTCCTCCCCACGCTGACCCTCCCTTTGAATGGCAGGGCTCTTTTATCATCCCGGCTGCGACAGCTAAGTGATTTTTCTTTTTTAAGATCTGTAAGATTTTGACAGGATTGGTTCCGTCCCGCTATCCAGTCGGCTCGAGGAAGCAGGAGTTTTGGGAGTTGCCAGAAAAGGTGCTAACCTGCCTCTAGCCATTTTTAAATAGATCCTGCTTGCTTCCCGTGCGGGGAACACTGCCAGCGGGCCAGTGATCTTTTTCCTCTTCTCTTTTTAAAGTCAGCCAGCTTAGCCGTGGGCTGTGTCGGTCTGGGCAGGACCAGAGGCACCCCCCCACCCATCTAATTGCTCATGGCCATTTATCTGTCCCCTCTTATAGCACCTGTCACCTTGTCTCATTGCTATTTATTTGCTTATCCTTTTTCACCTACCAGACTCTTGAGCTTCTTCAGAACACGTGATTTATTTCCATGTCTCCCATACTACCTAGCAGAGGGACCTGCAATGTGGGTATACCTCAGTTGCTTTTTGAATGAACTAGTGGGTGGGTGGACGCGTGCGTGTGGCGAGGCGGGGCACACCCCCAAAGTGCTGCCCTGCATCCTGCCAGCCCTGGGGGTCAGCCATCTGGACGGGGAGACAGAGCGGAGGCAGGACCTTATCCGGGACGTGCTCCATGGCATCCCCACAGCCCGACACCCAGCAGACCCTCAGGAAATCCTGTTGAGTAAATGAATGGCTCCGGATGCACCGCTGGGCGGAGGGGAGGAGAGAGAAATCCCTCCAGTACATGTATTGGAGGCCTGTGTGTTCCAGACCTGGTGCTTGGCGTTCTGCATGTCCGAACTCACTTATCTAACGCTGACCTTGGAGGGTAGTTATTCTGATGCTACTTTACAGGTGAGGACACTAGAGTGTCCTTAAAGAGCCAGAGTGACTCGTGGAAGGTCACACAGCCAGGAGTGGCGAAGCTAGAAGCTCTCTGCCCTCCACGTCCCCAGACCTCACTGTAGTGCCGGCCCAAGGGCTTGCTTTCGTGTTTGTAAAGATAACCGGGGTCTCAGTGACTGGGGGGCCGAGACAGGAAGAGCCAGTAAGGCCCTGTCCCCGGGGGTCCTGGGGGTTGGAGGGGGTCACCGGCCCTTGCTTGGGGCCTTGCCCCTGGGCCGCCAGGAGGGGGGTGTGGCTCACGAGCCTCTTCCTGCTCTTCCCGAGTCTCATGTGTTCACTTGTGGATGCCGCGGTGGCCCATGGCCATCCCCTTGCAGTGCAGCAGACAGGGTGGTTCTGGGAGCCTTGCTGGAGGGGTCTTTGGGCGAGGATGTGGTCCTCCCACCTGGGTGAGAGCTTAGGGGTGTCTTTTGCCCATTCCTTCTTCCCACCGCCGTCCCACACAGAGAGGAGTGGCTGGACCAGAGAGCTGTTGCCGGTGGTCTCTCTTGCAAGGAGACCCAGTGGGGTGCTCTGCTGCTGAGCGGAAGCCCTCTGTTCTGTGATGCTGAATCAAGAGTGAAGGGGGCAGCTGGCCATGCCCGCACATGGGAGCTGTGATGACTCGGGGCTCCTCAGACTTTCCGTCTTGGGAGTGAGACTCGCTGCAGGAAGGTCCCTGCCTCCCCAGTCTTTTAAATTCTGTCCAGTGGAGCCGGACCACTTGGCGTGAGGCTCCTTCTGTCTGTTCTCCGCAACCTCATCTTCCCCAGGCACATGCTGGGCATGCTGGAGCCTTCTCTGGGGACCAAAGCATCAACCGAATGGGAACCAGATGGTGAAGCTTGGGGCAGCAGAGAAGCCTCAGTGACTATTCTGGGTCACTCGATGTGGCTCTCTTTGCAGGGGGGTGGGTGGGGTGGGTGGAAATTGTCCGTGAATGAGTTCATCAGTTAGCCGATGGCCAGGGAGGGCCCATCGATGCAGCGCCTGGCAGGACAGACAGAGGGGCTGCAGTCAGGGTCCTCACCTGCCAGGGGCTGTTGGTCTGGCGGAAAGGGTAATGTGAGACCCCAGTGAGGCTGGGTGTGCCCCCATCTCCACAAGCGGGAAAGAGTGAGTGTGGCAGTTTATAAAAGGGAGAAGTCCCAAGGCCCAGGGTGATGAGGAAGGAGGTTCCTGGGATTTTGATGGACTGTCTCCTGCTGGAGTGTCCACGTGGAGCCACGAGGTGGGCAGTGGATCTGTGTCTCTGGACAAGAGGAAGCACAAGCTTCCGTGAGCAACAGCCAGCCGGGCAGGTGTCTTCCTCCTCCTCTTCCTCACATCAAATCCTCCTTCCCCTGTCTCATCTCCTCCTCCTCTTCATCACAGTCTTGAAGAGACTTAAAGCCCAGCTTCTCATACTGGAGAATCCTCAAGAGTCCTAAGGATATTATGACCCACCTTGGGCTGCAGGTTGAGAACGACTGCATTAAAAACGAAAAGCTGGCACTTCACGCGGTCCCTCCATTGCAAGGTGTCCATGGAATAAGCACACATGTGAATGTGGGCTGTCAGATTGGACACAGATCCGGAGTGTTCTGTGTTTTTCATGCGAGACTAGATGACCTCCAGAATACGTCCTGAGTGTCCAGGCTCCGTGAAGCCCAGGCTGAGAACACATACCTTAGAGGGCTGCACCTCGGAGGTGGACAGACTCGGAGCCCTGGAGGGTGTGGGGGAAGGGAAAGGAATTCCTTAGGCTGAGGACCGCAGGTCCCAGCCTCCTTCCCAGACCCCTGTCTGTGTGTCTCTTGGAGGCGAAGGTCGGCGCTTCTTCCCTGGGGCCCTCTCCTCATTCATCCTGATAGAGACATCTCTTCTAGACTTCTCCCTGGCCTTTAACATGATCCTTCCTCCTCCCTACTAACCATCCTATTTTGATTGGAATTCTTGATTGGAATTCTTTTGCTTGCCAGGGAAAGGAGAAAAAAAAAATAAAACACTAAGTTCTAAACTTTTCATTAGGTAGTTGGGATAAGAAGTCTTCTGGGGTAGTCGGATTAGAGCTCGGTGGCTCTCACTGACTATTACAAGCTAATTGAGCTCCAGGAGCTCATTGGCGGTTGCAATGAGCATTTTGCTGGAGTAATTATGCAAAGGCCATGGTCGTCGTCAGTAACAAGGTAACTCCAGGTAAGGAGAGAACTCCCTGAAACTTTTGATTTGCTGGAATCCTCCTCATTTTCTTTCTTCATTAAGATGAGCCCAGGAGAGATAGAGGCCCAGAGACCAGCTCTTTTGAGAGGCTGCTGCTCACTGGGGATTTCTGCGTGAACATCCCTGCCCTGATCACGTGGTCCCTTTGTGAGGGCCTGTTAGGAGCCACCCTGCACATGTGGCCCCTGATGGCCGGGTGGACATGGATTGAGATTTGGGGTCCAGAGTCAGACGCTCTGGGATACAGGCTGGAGAGGAATGAGGGCAGGCACTGGGAGCCTGGGGACGGCTGGCCAGGGTCCGGGAGCCTCACAGGCCAGCATCTTGTTTGCTGATGTGTGCGCGGAGAACATGCTTGACCGCAGGTAACGAGGCTGGCATCGTGCCCTCTGTCTCAACTGGGCTCTGTTTGTCTTGGGTGGGCGAGGTGTGGGCCTGCATAAATATGGTCTTTTCTGTCCCAGAGAATTCTTTATGGTGAAACTTTCTTAGATAAGCTATACGCTCCCTGGTGCCGCCTCCCCGGCCAGAGTTGTGATCAGGAGGTCGGGGCCTGAACCTGCCACCTGCAGGTCTGGGGAGAACTTGTCAGCACCCTTTGACAGGGGGCCTGGGACCTGCCAAGCCGACCTTGTCCTCTGGGTGGCCCTGCCTGGCCTCTGGCCTGCCGCCCACCTGCATTGAGTCATGCCCCTCAGAGGACAGCGTGTAGCTCTGCTTCCAGATATAGCCCCCACCCTCCAGGGGGACAGGGAGGGTCATTGTTACGGAGCGCTCCATCTTTCTGATGCTGCATGACGCACGTGGCTTTCTTCTCAGCCTGGCGCAGCCTAGAATTCTGCTCTGCAAGCAAACGTAGAGCTATTTCTTTCTTTCTTTCTTTTTTTTTTTTTTTAAGTATGTGGCCCATCCATTTTCTTCTCTTTTCCATCTCCCACTTCAGTTTTCAGGACACTGCCTTCAGTCTCTGGCCTGGGCTGTCTTCTTCCTCCATCTCACAGTTATAAATTTGTCCCAGTCAGAGGCTGGCTGCATCGAGGCAGGAATGTGTTGTTTGGTTAAATTGTAAAATTAGCTAGGAAAGTTAATGAGGCATTCCGCCTCTGCCTTCCCGAAGAGCAGGAAAGTTTATGGAGGTGCCTCGAGTCCCTCGCCTAGGAGGGAGAGAAAGAAAGGAGGGAGTGGGCCAGGAATGTGGAATAGCCTTGTCCAGGTGAGCCTGCAGGCCTGGGACCCGGCTGTGGCCTGTTTAGCTGGGAGGGGCCTGAGAAGTCGTCCCTCCAAGCTTCAGCTTTGGGACAGCCTCCGTCAGCCACCGTGAACCACAGGGACTCCCTCCCTCTTGTCTGAGGACTCTAAGGCCACTCGGCTGCCTATGGTTAGCTATTTTAGTGCCACATTTCTTTTTTGTGGTTGTGCAAGGCTGAAGGCTGAAGGTGAAGGCTGAAGGCTGAAGAGACAAAGACCAAACACTTGGACTTTGAGGGTGTCCACAGCAGAAGGGGGAAGGCCAAGAGCAACAGTTATAATGGTGACTGACATTTACTGAGACCCGACAGGTGCTCGTTACTATGCCAGACGCTTTATTTGTCATCTCCTGTGATCCCCACAAGATCCCTGGGACAGCCTCTGTTATTAAGTCCACTTTATGGATGAGGAAACTGAGTTTGCTTGCCCAGGATCAGTCAGCGAGGAAGAGGCAGCGTGGGGTTATAAATGCAGGTCTGCCGGCCTCCCATGCCCCTGGTCTTAACCCTGGAGGCAAAAATCACTTCCATTTCCTTTCTGGGCTGCCTGCTTTTCCCAGCCTCTAGCTCACGTGGCACAGACTGCAAGCTTGCAAAAACTACCCCCTGAAATTTTGGAAGTGACGGTCTCAACAGTGCCTGCAGAAGAGTTGCCCACAGCCTATCTTCTGCACTCACCAAATTCTCAGGTCCTCTTATGACACTGGACAAACTCGACAAACCCTCCAGTTTTCAAGCAGCAGCTCTCTGTCACTTTAGTTATCAGATGCATTTTCATAAGAGTTAGCATGAGACACAGTTACCCTGCTTAGGCCTTTTGCATGAGATCAGCCAGAAAAAGAGAGGTTTTTCTTTTTTTTTTTCTTGGCTGGTATAGAGGGGTGATGGTTCACACTAAGAATGGGAATTAAGTATGACAAGCAATATTTCCGTTTGGAAAAGTGTGGAGTCTTAAGGCTCCTGAATTTTGAGCCTGGAAATGTCAATGCGGTGGTTGTAATGTAACACCTCAATTATGGTGCAGGGGGTAAGGAAGAAAGACTCTGAAACCTGCAAGCTTCTTTAGATCCACAGCCTGAGCCACAATTAAGGTTTCAGAAACACCAAAGGCAAGCCAATGAGTGTCATTTTTAACCAGTTTGAACATTTTACTACTTCCTAACATCAGAAGCACTCGGGCTAGAGAGCCTGCTTCTTGTCCTCAATAAAGTGATTAAGCTGAATGGGTGTTGGGGAGTATTATTAGGCTGAGAAGCGCTAAAAATAGAAATGCTCTGTTTTCTGAAAGCCACAGCAGGCCTGGAGAGACTGGCAGCCTGGAGGTGCCACTGAGGGGCCTGAAGAAGGGGAGGTAGGGTGGCAGTCCCCAAGGCCCCTGGGCTGAGATGGGGTGGTGGGTGTTGTGATGGGCTAGCTGGGCGGTGGGCCTCTTTCCCAGCTGACATCAAGAACAGAGTGACAGCCAGAGAAAGGAATGAAACTGGGTCATTTGCAGTGATGCGGATGGACCTAGCGTCTGTCATACAGAGTGAAGGAAGTCAGAAAGAGAAAAGCAAATATTGTATATTATCTTTTATATATATATATATGGAATCTAGAAAAATGGTGTTAGTCGATCAGTCGTGTCTGACTCTCTGCAACCCCGTGGACTGTAACCCGCCAGGCTCCTCTGTCCATGGGATTCTCCAGGCAAGGATCCTGGAGTGGGTAGCCGTTCCTTAAGATTTGCAGGGCAGGGATAGCAAGTGGGCTTGTGGACACAGCGGTGGGGGAGGGAGGGGGGTTGCCCCGCAGAGTGCACTGACGTATGTACACTAGCGTGTGTAAAGCAGACAGCTAGTGAGAGACTGCTCCGTAGCACAGGGAGCTCAGCGCGGTGCTCTGTGATGGCCTGGAGGAGTGGGGTGGGGGTGTGGGGGGGAGGCTCAAGGAGAGGGGATATATGTATGCATGCAGCTGGTTTGCTTCATTGTACAACAGAAACCAACACGGCCTTGTAAAGCGGTTATACTCTAATGAAAAATAGTAAGTGAAGGAAAATAGGGAGCTGTGGATTGGTCGCTTCTTGGCTTTGAAGGCCACCCCCATCCCCCATATATTTTTGTGTGTTAAAGTAACTGACAGTGCTTGAGTCTAGGATGGACACCTTGACCTAAAATTTACATATCTCAGCCCTGAACTAGTCGGATTTACCTGCTGCTGCGGTGAGGGGGTGGGGGGCAGTGGGGATGGGTGAGGAATCCAGTTTGGGCAGTGAGCAAAGGGCAGATTCTAAGGGTTGCTTGCAGGCAGAGCTGGGGAAGGGGAGAGACCACAGAGCGTCTGCTCTGTCAAGCTGGGATTAACCAGAATGCTCAGGGAAGGTGAAAGAAAGGGACTTTTTGGTTAACGGAAGGTCAGCCTAGAAAGCCTGGTCTGTTTTATTCTTTGTAGTTTACTGTCATTCATCAATGTGAGAGGCTTTTTTTTTTTTTTTTCCCCTGCTTTAAATGAATACAGTTGACTTTCTTTCATGATAAAATATCTTGCTGGCTTAGAAGTCACAAGGAGAAGGCCCATGAAGGGATGTTCCCAACTGTGATTTCACTGGAAGTCAGTCTTAAAGATCGGTGGTACCTTTTCTTCTGTCAGGCCCTACACGTGTTCTTACCTTGAACTCATTCCTCCAGGTAGAGGGGTGGGGCTGGGAACACGCTGTCCACCTTCCAGGTGGAGAAACGGAGGCGGCGTCCCACAGTGGAGTCCACAGCAGGGCCAGATGCGTCCAGGCTATGCGGTGGGCATGGTGCGTCCCTGCACCCAGAGAGGAGAGCTGTTCTTCAGACGCGAGGATATAAACTGGGGAGGTGGCCTCAGAGCTTGTGAGAAAGACCTCCCTCCAGGAATGAGCCAGAGTGTGGAGAACAGCAGAGGCCGAGAGCTCGCTGCCTCTGAGTGTCTCTTCTGCTCCCCTTGATGTGAACTTCTTACTGGCTAACCTTTTACATCACCGGAGACCCTGGAGGTTAGGTGGGTTTCCCATACTGCCACCCTGATTGAGTTTGTGTCTTTTTCTTTAAACTTACTGTGAGACCTTGGGCCACAAACCTAAGCTTTTCAGCCTCAATTCTTTTTTTTAAAGTTAATTTATTTATTTTAATTGGAGTCAGCCTCAATTCAGTGCCCCTGGAGTTGTACACTTTCAGATTGTAGGATACAACAGGTGTATTATTAATATTACCTCTTTAGCTGGTGAGGAAACCAAGGCTCTGGGAGGTTAAACGGCGTCCACTCTTAGTGCAGCTGATGGCCATCTGAGCTGAAATATGTCAATGTCAAAGCCAGGGATGGACTTGACAGTAGGTGAATCCTGCCTCTTCCTGGTAATCTGGCAGGGTGTCTTCAGGGGCTGTGGCAGGGCGTCCTGGTGGGGCTCCCAGGAGGGGGGACGTTCCCGTCTGCTGGGCTCTCACAGGTCACAGCGAAGGGAATAGTCAACAGACGCTCATATTGCAGACCCCTGCCCACTGGTTTCTTAGAGAGTGCTTTTTACGTGGTTATTACGCTGTGACAGCATTTGACGTCCTCTGAAATGCTTTGTTCTTTGTAACTTGTCAGGATAGGATTACCTATGGGTGTTTTAGGCTTTCTCGGGGTCTCAGTGGTAAAGAATCCACCTTCCATGCAGGAGGCACAGTAGACGTGGGTTCGATCCCTGGGTCTGGAAGATTTCCCTGGAGGAGGGCATGGCCACTCCAGTGTTCTTGCCTGGAGAATCCCATGGACAGAGGAGCCTGGAGAGCTACAGTCCATGGGCTTGCAAAGAGTCAGACATGACTGAGCAACTGAACACACACACACAAACACACAGGTATTTTAGCTTAAAAACAACTCATGCACGATTGGAGGTGGAATTGGAGAGAGATGCTGGTTGTAGGGAGAGAGCAGGAGAGTCTGAGAGGAGTGGGGATGAGGGCATTCCCTCTGTAGGGATCTCAAAGAGCTTTCAAGGTTGTGAGAGACCTTGGCGTACTTTGCAGTCAATGAGAAGTGAGGGAGGAAGGATCCTGCCAGGAGACAGGGAGGGCCAGAGTGCAGTCAGGGATGAGCAAGTCTGCCCTCCCTCTTCTCTGAAAGTACCTCAAGGGACAATTTAATTGGAGGGGGTATCAGGGGATGTTGGGGGCCTAGGGTGCTGACAACCATCAGCTTGTGATGTTGTAGGTAGGTGCGGTTTTGATTCTGGCTGTCTCCCCTGGAGTAGCCTGGTTTTGCCTTTATTGTTCAGGTGGCACTAGTGGTAAAGAACCTGCCTGCCAATGCGGGAGACACAGGAGATGCAGGTTTGATCCCTGGGTTGGGAAGATCCCCTGGAGAAATAAATGTCAGCCCACTCTAGTATTCTTGCCTGGAGAATTCCATGGACAGCTGGCAGGCTACAGTCCATGGGGTCACAGAGTCGAGTTGCCTGAACTGACTTAGCATGCATTGTCTAGGTAGTACTCATGCTTTCCCCGTGAGAGGTGGGTGGGGGTGGACCCACCCGGAGGGGGGTGGGGGTGGGGGCCCACCCCATGCCGGATTTCGGGTGCAGACCCCTGATGGGGAACTCCAGTAGAAGGAGCAGAGTGGGTGACTTGTCAGGATAGGATTACCTATGGGTGTTTTAGGCTTCCTCGGGGTCTCAGTGGTAAAGAATCCACCTTCCATGCAGGAGGCACAGTAGACGTGGGAGGCCAGAGGCTCAGACCACAAACAGGGCTTCGAGGCTGCTGCATGCCAGCAGAGCCCTCTGTCCTTTAGGAACCTCTTGTCTGAGAATCCCCGAGTGGGGACCAGGGAGGAAGATCCTTGCTGGTAACCAGGGGTTGGTTGAGGGGATGTCCAGTGAAATCATGGCAGAAGTGCCCCCCCCCCCAGAGTTTTTGTGGCCTTTCTACCTCATCCTTTACAAATACCAAGAGCACAGTGCCACCTCTTTTAAGCAGGACGAAGCCGTGGATACCTGAAAGCATGAGTGTTCCCTGGAACTCGGGTCAGCCTCTGCCTCGGCCTCACTGGCTCAGCCCAGCTCTGCCTGGCTAATGATTCTCTCAGTGTCTGGACTGTCTGCCCCACTTTGCCTGTCGGATGGAGCAGAGTCTGCCCCTGGGGAAGGAATCCCCTGGTGGAATCAGGAAACCCAGCCCCAACTTGATCCAGCAGCCCTGTCCCATTGCCAAGGGTTGTGTAAGCATTTGGGCCCCTTTACAGCCACTTTAAGCCTCCTTTGCCCTGTTTTTCCAGCTGCTTCCCCAGAGACGCCCCTTCGTCTTTCCTTCTCCCTTGGGTCTCCACTTAAAACTAGTCATTTACAGATGGAAGGATGAAGTGATTCACCCACAGCTACACAGCTCAGACAGAGCCAGTTCACCCGCCTCATCCAAGGGTGCCCCTGCTCTCATCCCAAACAGCTGAAGACCGTGCATTCAAGGGCCCCAGAGAATGCAGTGTCTCTCCTTTCTGAGCCTCTTGCTCATCACAGGTGGGAACTTCGGGGCTAGAGTATTACGGACTGGAGTTCCTAAGACTCTGCCCAAAGGCTGGTCTCCTGGAGCTCATCAACTTGATGAAGTGAAATGATTCTGTAATCACAACTATCCAGGTACTTACTGTGTGCCTGGTACTTCATACAGGTTCTTATTCATGCTCTCTTATGAGGAGAGATAACCCCATTTTAAGGAGGGAAGTAAGGCCACAAAGTTGATGCCAGGCCCATACCGCCAATGAATGGCAGAACCCCGGAGCCGTATCTGGCCAGTGGCTACTGTAGGGCTGCACCTCGGGGAAATCTCTGAGTTGGCACGGCATGTCTGGAAGGAAGTCCGCTCCGTCACACCAGAGGCTGGTGTTCCCGTGGTAAGAGAGGTGTTGGTACCATTGCACCAATTCCCACCGTACCTTGATTAGCCAGACATGGAAGCTGCCCAGGAAAGAAAGGGGTTAAAGGCAGTGGGAATGTGAATCCCCGTATCAGTGCCCTGAGATTTCAGTGACATTTGTATGTTGTTTTTACTGCAACAGATTTACCATCCCACTTGTATTTTACTTAAAGTAATTCACCTTAAATAGGTATGCACTCATCTCAGTAGGAGGCTGACAGTGCTGTGACTGGCAGCTCGCCCAGCAGTGTGTAGGGACCAGGGTCTGGTGCAGAGAGCCCTTCGTCCTGGGACATGGGGGCGTGGCTGGAAATGTGCATTGTTGGTTTCTGTGGGGGCTCATTAGGAGTGCATAATCATCGGTGTCATCCGCCTTTATCTTCCACTCCCCAGAGAAAGTCTAGAGACTGGACCAGAGAGGGAGTCTCTTTTCCTTTGTTTCTCTTGTTCTTTGGTCTGGGGTGGTAAGAATATTTTAAATGTTATGAGATGTGTATTACATTCATTTGATGTCTGTGTGGGCCTCAGACATTGACACCAGGGGAAGGGGAGGAATGGTAATGATGAGGATGTTAACTTGACAACCAGCTTTTATTGAGCAATTACTGGATGCCGGGCATGGTGGTAAATACTTTACATATAGTATTTAAATGAGTCACCAGCCAACCCTGTGAAGTAGATACTCTGTGCCCAGTTTTACAGGTGAAAAAACAGGTCCAGAGAAGATAATTAGCTTACTTGGGGATGGTAGCTAGAAATGGTAGAACCCAGGACTTGAACGTGTGTGTGTGTTGATTCTAGAACGAGGGTTCTTCCCTGCTATGCTGCTGTGTATGTGTTATGTGTTATGTGTTTCTACGGGCTGTGGACTGTGTTTCTAAGCCTATTGGGTTATCTTCTGGTGTTAAAAGTAGTAACAGAGGAGCTTTTCTAAGCCTCTTGGGGCTGAGAACTGGGTGATGGGGATGAGGGACACGGTGTTTGGCACTTAGCAGTGCATTGATGGGAAATTGACATCTAGTGATCAGGAGAGCCTGCCGCCCAGAATCCCCGGTCATTCCGTGATCTCTGTCACCTGGCCAGAGAGTCTGTCCTGGTGACTTTCTGAGTTCTACCTTTGATTGAGGCCCAATGTGATTAGTTCACCCTGCCACCCCTATCTTGTAAGCAGGGCCAGGCCCGGAGGACCTTTCCCGTACTTGGTTGTCACGGAGAGCTACCCTTGAACCATATTCTGAGCCAATCGATAGAGCTGGTTGTTTTCCGGGCAGCCCACATCTGCCCACCTGCTTTCCCTGTTCCCTCTCCCCTAAATCTGTGTATCTTACAGAGATGCTGGTTCTGTATCAGTTTTTGTTTTGTTGATAAAGGTGAAAGAGAGAGAGAGTGCGTGAGCGAGCTAGAGAGCGAGCGAGCGAGCAGACTTTCCAGCTCCTCTTAGGGAGTACACATCTCCTTGAGTGAAGGAACACGCAGTGCTGGCCTTTGGAATTGGCAGGCAGTGTACTGTTCTCTGTCAGATAAGAGGTACTGTAAATAAAACTGTACACCATGGCCCGTTGTAAAATGCCCGGAGTCTGTACTCATTGTTCTGACAGCTTATGCTTTTTTTGGGTCTGCTGTTTTGGTACACTCTGTACTTCCTTATGTAAGCAGGCATGCATATCTCATCAGAACAGTCAAGATGTTTATTTTAAAATCTCAAGGAATTAAAAGAAAAAGGACGCAGTACTCAACATTAGATGCTGGCAAACGTTAGGTGCTTTTTCAGTGGTTTCTCCTCCCCCTCCCCACCCCTCTTGTTAGCACGGGGGTGGGAGAGGTTTGGGAGACGAGGGATTTTGAAATTTTTTTCCTTTTATCACTGGCTGGCGCCTTATTGGCTTCAGAGAGACTCCAGTCCACGTCTGATTGTTTGCAGCGCCTTCTCGTCCCCTTCCTTAGGTGCTTGGGACCCCCAACCCCTTTTCTGGGCAAGAAGGCGCTGTGCTTTGCCAAGGGGCAGCGGCCCGAGGGGGTGGCAGGAGAGGAGGGTGGCTGCGGGCAGCCTGCCTGACATGCTTCTACTGGATTTCAGCTCTGTTGTTGTTGGAATGCTGGGCATTGATAGAAAGCTTTATGGTTTTGAAAGTGCTTCTCTGGCATGTCTCTCCTTTGATTCCTGCGAGTCGGGGTGATCCTTCGCCCAGAGTGAAGTGGCTCCCACACACAGAGGCCTCAGACCGGCTCCAGCCTCCCTGTGGGCTGTGGCAACTGCTCCTTTATTTTCAGCCAGTCTTAACCCACTGTGAGCCCTCCTTCTTCCTGTGGCCCTTGTTTCACTTTCTGGAGGCATCAGGGAAGAAGGGGAGAAGTCAGAATGGTCCGGTGGCTCCTCCCCACTACGTACCCCACCCCCCAAACTCCTGTTGGATCCTTGGTTCGGGAAGATCCCCTGGAGAAGGGAATGGCAACCCACTCCAGAATGCTTGCCTAGAGAATTCCATGGACAGAGGAGCCTGGCGGGCTACAATCTGTGGGACCCCAAAGAGTCGAACACGACTGAGGGGCTAACATAGCACCATTTCTCTCAGCTAAACTCAGCATCTGGACTGGGAGTGGGTTTGCTCAGCAGATATCTCCCAGCCTGTGGAGGGTCCACTCGGGCCAACCAGAGGCCTCCGAGTGGGCTGGAGGGAGGAGGGCTTGCTTGTTTGTTGCAGCGGAGTGAGTCCTGGGCAGCTGGATGGGGAGCAGAGGGCGGGCAGAGAAGAGGGACATCTTGCTCCAGGGGAAGCAGACAGCTCCACTTCCTAAGTTTCCCTTTCCTTCTCCTCCAGACTGCCTGAGTTCCAGGCAGAGACCGTGTCCTTGAGTTTTGAAAAAGGGACAGCAGACAACCCAGCACGTGTAGACCAAGGACTCTGCCACCCCCTAGGGGACGGCCTGGCAGCGCCCGGAGTGGCCAGTGCCCCCTTCACCGGCCAGTTCTGCAAACCAGGAGCCTGCCTGAGGGTTTCTTTGTTTATGGGGCAATTAGTGAGCATGTCAGGTACTGTGGAGAGAATTGGGGATGGAGTAGAGTGGGGGTCCCCAGTGTTTTTGGCACCAGGGACCTGTATTTGGGGATGATTCAAGGGGGCGGGGAGTTGGTTTGGGGATGATTCGAGCAGATTACATTTACCATGCACTTTATTTTTGTTATTGTTACATCAGCTCCACCTCAGATCATCAAACGTTAGATCCCAGAGGTTGGGGACCCCTGGAGTAGAGGACAAGCCAGATGCCCGCCCTGCTCTCATGGAGCTTGCAGTCTGCTGGGGAGACAGAGAGCAAAGGAGTCCGGCAGGCAGCACAGGATCTGTGAATGGAGCTCCTCCGATGTAGAAGCTGCAGGGGTGTGTGGGGAAGGGGCAGGATACAGAGAGCTGTCAATACTGACATGTTGGTCCTCTGATAGATTGCTCTGCTCCCTCAACAAGACAATCCCTCACCCTTTAAATTAGCACGACAATGTGTGTGCGTGTGTGTGTGATTATAGTGAAATATGTCTTTACAAATGTGAGCTCACTTTACACAAGATAAATGGCCCCCAAATAGCTGTACATTGAATTTCAGTAAAATCAATCATACTTCGCACAAAGGAGTTCTTGAGAGGAGTCCTGGCCCCGAGCCCGCCTGGGCTGGTGGTCGTGTCACTGACCGGTTCTGTGGCTCTGCCCCGGCCCGTGGGGTCCAGCACTTTGCCCAGCTTCTCACAGCCTCTTTGGGACTGCTCTTGCTGTTCCCATTTTACGGAGGGAACGACAGTCTCACTGAGGTTAGGCAACTCGCTGAGGGTCACAGCTGGTGATTCGCTTAGCTGGGATTTGAATTCTGGTCTGTCTGACACGAATCCTGCACTCCTAACCACATTCTGCTGTGCCCTTCCCACCCGCCAGGGTATAAAGAACATTAGTAATCTCCTGTCCGCAGAGTGCCTGGTGATTAACCAGAGATTTGTAGTCATTAACATCCATGATCTCCTTGGGTTCTCATAGCCTCAAGTGAGGCAGATGGATCCACTCATTCCCATTTTACAGACGGAGATGCAGGTGTGTTGAGGTGTGATGAGGGGTGTGAGGCCCAGACGGGGCATGGCTGAGGCGGGCCTGGGACCGTTCTCCCCACTCTGGATCCTGCCATTCTCTCCTCTGGTTCGCCCTGATCTGTAATGGCCAGGGAGGACAGCGAGGGTCTAGCCCCCTTGATCACCGTGTGGCTCTGCCTCTTTGCTACTGAATTCATCTTCCTGTGATCCAGACCCTACCTGTCCCTCCCCACTCTCTGACGCATGCCAGCCAGCCAGCCTCCTGGCTCTTCCTTTGTCTGGAATGGACTGTCTTAAAACTGTGGGCTCACCTCCTCGGATGTCAGCTCATCCCATAAAAACAGCCCCTGCCTTCTCTGGCCCTCTTCACGTATTTAGTTCTCTCTTTATGGCTTATTGCCACCTATTTTATATCTACTTGACTTTTAACAGTGTGCTTCCCCTCTTGAATATAAGCTCCTTGAGGGCCAGGATGTGTTCTTTTCTTCATGTGTTGTAATTCCCCCTCTTGGCATCTACTTAACAGACATCCAGAGAACATCCCCTTTGTGTAGGGAGGGGATGGCAGGGAATGTCTGTCCCTGAGCCGTGCCCTGCATGAGCCCCAAGAAATTTTTTTGGGGGGGGTGTGTAAAAAATGCTGCTATATCCTTATATGCCCATTGTGTTCAACTGGCATGACCTTCCCCCCCACCCCCTTGCCCTGATGCTTTATAAATGTGTTAGTGGCTGGGTGATGTCACCGTAATGCATTTCGGGAATGGCCATGTGGTTTATGCACACTTGAGTTGCTCTGAATGCAAGCCTGACATCAGACTGGAGGCAGCAGCAAACAACATATGCACAGTAAACAGGCAGAGACTGTCCTATTGATTAACAGATGAGGCCTCTATTATCGATCAAAGCCTGGCGAGGAAATTTATCACTTTTAATTTCAGGGCTGCCAAATATTTCTGCCTCTGAGCCAGCCATTACAGAGACAATTTAAAGGCACACGCCTCCTTGGGAGAGGGGGGCTCTCTGCCTCCCTCTACCCAGTTCTTGTGTCCTGTAACTGCCTGTCCTTGCTCCTGGGCTTGGGGTTTGCGGAGGGAGTCTGGGTGGGGATGGGGAGTACAGAGGCTTCATGAGTGGAGGTGGCCGTGGGAGCCTATGTCCATGGTATCCACGTGGGAGGGGGTTGTCACCCACAGTCACTGAGGATGGGGGACTTTCACACACTCAGCTCAGTGTTGTGACTTCAGCAAGGCAGGGGGTGGAGAGTGGAGGACTTTGAAGGCAGCCAGATGTGGTCAGGCCTGGGCCAAGCCGCTACCCTTGCTCAGATCACGTGTGCTGTAATCTGCTTTATCTTCATTTGGCTTCTGCGATGTCACACATCCGGCCCGTGATTGCCTACCTGGCCTCCCTGCTTCTCAGTCATTAAGGCAGATGCTCCTTCAGCCACATGGATGGCTGTTTTCTAAGAACCCTCATCACCGCAGCCCTTTGAAGCTGCAGCCTGAGTGGGTTCCTCGCCCAGAGGCAGGGCTCCAGCATCATGGCAATGGTAATGGTGGGCCCTCCCCTTTCTAGCCCCTGCTTGCCTCCTGAGGCCCTCCTTCCCTTTCTTCTTTAGGGACCCAGGAGGAGACCTCCCTGGTGGTCTAATAGTTAAGACACTCCACCTGTCCATTGCCAGGAGCACAGGTTCAGTCCCTGGTCAAGGAACTAAGATCACACATGCCATGTGGCATGGCCAACAAAACCTGTAAGTCCTTTAGGGAGCTATGAGAACTGGTAGGGTCAAAGAAAAAATTAGGGTTAAAATCCAGTTCCTTACAGGTCTGCAGAAATTCATTGCTAGCTGATGATTTGGAGCTGGGGGGAGTTTCTCACTATAAGCGGGGATGGTTTCCTCTGCCCTGAGTCTTCCCACCTCTGCCCTTTGAGGTACTTGCTGCATTTCCAGTATGAATGGATGAAAAGTGGCCTGGCTGCCTCCAGGGTGGATGCACGTGGTGACTGCTTTGCCATCAAGTTCCCTGGCTCTTTCTTAGAAGCTCTTGAAGCCGCTTACAGGTGCTTGGCCCTGGGACACCCTGCAGCTTGTAGGGACACCCAGAGGGGATCATGGTATTCTCCCTGCCTCGAGGCAAAATTCTACTTCAGCCACTGAAGACAAATGACAATATTTATTTTTGAAACTCTTAAGGAAAAGCAATTTCATATTTTTCCTGGGGCACTTTATCATTCATTTATTTAGTCCTCTGTGTAATATTTATTGAGCCCCTAATAGAGTATATATCCTGCTCCTTATCAGGAATGTAGTCAAGATCATGCCCTAAATGTTTATTAGTATTTAAGTCTATACTAATATAACTTGTATTCTGAGTTCCTGCCCTTAGTGTGCTAAATACTCCAAGACAATTATAAGATGCTTGCTCCTTGGAAGAAAAGCTATGACAAACCTAGACAGTATGTTAAAAAGCAGAAACATCACTTTGCTGACAGAGGTCCATATAGTCAAAGCTATGGTTTTTCCAAGTCATGGACAAATGTGAGAGTTCATCCATGTGTGAGGACAAACTGTGAGGATCACAAAGAAGGTTGAGCACCAAAGAATTGATGCTTTCTAACTGTGGTGCTGGAGAAGACTCTTAAGAGTCCGTTGAACTGCAAGGAGATCAAACTAGTCAATCCTAAAGGAAATCAATCCTGAATATTCATTGGAAGAATCGATGCTGAAGCTGAAGCTCTGATACTTTGGTCACCTGATGCCAGGAGTCGACTCTTTGGAAAAGACCCTGATGCTGGGAAAGATTGAAGGTAAGAGGAGAAGAGGGCAATGGAGGATGAGATGGTTGGATGACATCACCAACTCAATGGGCATGAGTTTGAGCAAACTGTAGGAGATAGTGAAGGACAGGGAAGCCTGGCGTACTGCAGTTTATGGAGTGCACAGAGTTGGACTTGACTTAGTGACTGAATAACAAAGATTTAAAAATTACTTAAAAGCAGTGGAACACCTGGAATAACAGGCAGATTTGGCCTTGGAGTACAGAATGAAGCAGGACAAAGCCAAGAGAACTCACTGGTCATAGCAAACACCCTCTTCCAACAACACAAGAGAAGACTCTACGCATGGACATCACCAGATGGTCAACACTGAAATCAGATTGATTATATTCTTTGCAGCCAAAGATGGAGAAGCTCTATACAGTCAGCAAAAAGAAGACTGGGAGCTGACTGTGGCTCAGATCATGAACCCCTTACTGCCAAATTCAGACTTAAATTGAAGAAAATAGGGAAAATCACTAGACCATTCAGGTATGACCTAAAGCAAATCCCTAATGATTATACAGTGGAAGTGAGAAATAGATTTAAGGGACTAGATCTGATAGAGTGCCTCATGAACTATGGACAGAGGTTCGTGACATTGTATGGGAGACAGGGATCAAGACCATCCCCAAGAAAAAGAAATGCAAGAAAGCAAACTGGCTGTCTGAGGAGGCCTTACAAATAGCTATGAAAAGAAGAGAAGCGAAAAGCAAAGGAGAAAAGGAAAGATATTCCCATTTGAATGCAGAGTTCCAAAGAATAGCAAGGAGAGATAAGAAAGTCTTCCTCAGCGATCAATGCAGAGAAATAGAGGAAAACAACAGAATGGGAAAGACTAGAGATCTCTTCAAGAAAATTAGAGATACCAAGGGAACATTTCATGCAAAGATGGGCCCAATAAGGGACAGAAATGGTGTGGACCTAACAGAAGCAGAAGATATTAAGAGGTGGCAAGAATACATAGAACTGTACAAAAAAGATCTTCATGACCCAGATAATCACGATGGTGTGATCACTCACCTAGAGCCACACATCCTGGAATGTGAAGTCAAGTGGGCCTTATAGGAAGCATCACTATGAACAAAGCTAGTGGAGGTGATGGAATTCCAGTTAAGCTATTTCAAATCTTAAAAGATGATGCTGTGAAAGTGCTGCACTCAATCTGTCAGCAAATTTGGAAAAGTCAGCAGTGGCCACAGGACCAGAAAAGGTCAGTTTTCATTCCAGTCCCAAAGAAAGGCAATGCCAAAGGATGTTGAAACTACTGCACAATTGCACTCATCTCACACGCTGGTAAAGTAATGCTAAACATTCTCCAAGCCAGGCTTCAGCAATACATGAACTGTGAACTTCCAGGTGTTAAAGCTGGTTTTAGAAAAGGCAGAGGAACCAGAGATCAAATTGCCAACATCCGCTGGATCATCGAAAAAGTAAGAGAGTTTCAGAAAAACATCTATTTCTGCTTTATTGACTATGCCAAAGTGTTTGACTGTGTGGATCACAACAGACTGTGGACAATTCTTCAGGAGATGGGAATACCAGACCACCTGACCTGCCTCTTGAGAAACCTGTATGCAGATCAGGAAGCAGCAGTTAGAAATGGACATGGAACAACAGACTAGTTCCAGATAGGAAAAGGAGTACGTCAAGGCTATATATTGTCACCCTACTTATTTAACTTATATGCAGAGTACATCATGAGAAACACTGGGCTGGAGGAAGCACAAGCTGGAATCAAGATTGCCGGGAGAAATATCAATAACCTCAGCTATGCAGATGACACCGCCTTTATGTCAGAAAGTGAAGAAAAACTAAAGAGCCTTTTGATGAAAGTGAAAGAGGAGAGTGAAAAAGTTGGCTTAAAACTCAACATTCAGAAAACTAAGATCATGGCATCCGGTCCCATCACTTCATGGGAAATAGATGGGGAAACAGTGGAAACGGTGGCTGACTTTATTTTTCTGGGCTCCAAAATCACTGCAGATAGTGATTGCAGCCATGAAATTAAAAGATGCTTACTTCTTGGAAGGAAAGTTATGACCAATCTAGACAGCATATTAAAAAGCAGAGACATTACTTTGTCAAAAAAGATCTGTCTAGTCAAGGCTATGGTTTTTCCAGTGGTCATGTATGGATATGAGAGTTGGACTCTAAAGAAAGCTGAGTGCCAAGAATTGATGCTTTTGAACTGTGGTGTTGGAAAAGACTCTTGAGAGTCCCTTGGACTGCACGAAGATCCAGTCAGTCCATCCTAAAAGAGATCAGTCCTGGGTGTTCATTGGAAGGACTGATGGTAAAGCTGAAACTCCAATATTTTGGCCACCTGATATGAAGAGCTGACTCATTGGAAAAGACGCTGATGCTGGGAAAGATTGAGGGCAGGAGGAGAAGGGGACGACAGAGGATGAGATGGTTGGATGGCATCACTGACTCAATGGAGTTTGGGTGGACTCCGGGAGTTGGTAACAGACAGGGAGGCCTGGTGTGCTGCGGCTCATGGGGTTGCAAAGAGTTGGACACGACTGAGCGACTGAACTGAAAAGGCGTGGAACATTTTTTTTTTTCTAACTATAATTTTACACAAAACTTTGAGGTATAAAAGGGATAGATTGGATTTTTTGTGGAGGGAGGAAGTCTAGAGCCCAGGTTCATATTCGTGAAGCATCTTTGCAGATGGACCCCTGGTGAGGCTGAAGGGTACGGGGAGGAAGAGGAAAGGTTCTAAAGTCAGGCTGCCTGCATTTGAGTCCACCTCTGCAGTTAGCCACTGTGTGACAATGAAGAAGCTATTTAACCTCTCTGAACTTGAGTTGAATCATCCGCTAAATGGGGGTAGTCACACTGTGTCCTTTAAAAGCTTGTTAGGATTAAATGAAATGATACATGCTAAATACACAGGCCTTACGCCTGGCATATGCTATGTTGTTGTTTAGTTGCTTAAATTGTGTGTGACTCTTGCAACCCCATGAACTGTAGCCCACCAGGAAATCTGAGGTGTTTTGCAAACAGCACTGGAGTGCTTTCTTCTATAAATATGTGAAAGAAATAGTTGTGCCTCTTACGCGACTCGAATACAAAACTAAAACACAGGCACACTTACAGAAGTGCTCAGGCTTGTCAAAAGGAACAAAGCGCAGAGCAGATAGCAGATTGGAAAGGGCAGAGCCGCGAGGGGCCGGCGTGTTTGGCACATGTGCGCTTTGGTCTTGGAAATGGACTAGGACTGGAATGGACAGGAATGAGGAGGGGTGTTGCTAGGTCACCATGACCCAGGAGAGCCGAGCGGCTCCCAGAGAGGGCTGGCAAGGACAGTTCCCAATGGAGTTGGACAGCTGACCAGGTGAGGTGATGGAACACCTTGAAGCCAAGTAGAGGAGTTTAGTGAAAGTTGCTCAGTCGTGTCCTACTCTTTGCGACTCCATGGACTGCACAGTCCATGGAATTCTCCAGGCCAGAATATTGGAGTGGGTAACCGTCCCTTCTCCAGGGGATCTTCCCAACTCAGGGATCCAACCCAGGTCTGCCACATTGCAGGCAGATTGTTCACCAGCTGAGCCACCAGGGACGCCCAAGGAGGAGTTTCGAGTCAGTGCAAATTGTGAGTCATTGTATATTTTTGAGCGAGGAAGTGTGAGGAATCAGAAACCTGCCTCTGTTGGGTGGATCAGAGGGTCGCTGGTGGTGTGGGAGCCCTCCTCGAGTCATCCAGTGTTCTGGGCACGACCCACAAGGGCCTCGGTAGGGGCAGTGGTTATCAATACGCAGGGGGCAAGATGCATCTAGAAGACATTTGGAGGGAAACCTGCTAAAAAGCTTGTGACGGGTGCCCCCTAGACGAAGTAACAGAGCCCCAAAGCCATGAGCAAGTGGTAGAAAGTCATCGTCACATTGTGGCACTGTTATTTTGATGCTTGTAAGACTGGTTCCAAAAAAGCTGATCCAATTGAATTGTACTGAACTGATTTTGTTTATTCCACAGATATGTACAGTCATTCATTCCCACTGGGTGTTAGGCAGATACAACTGTGCATGCGTGCAATGACATACTTCCTCCTCGGGGATCTGGAGACAGGTCCACAGGCATTTAGGAGAGAGCCTGGTGAGACCGCGACCTGGAACAAACAGGATGTCATGGGAGCATTGGAGAGGGGCCCCCTCACCAGACCCGGGGCAAGGGTGGGAGCCGAGGCATGATGATGATGTCCTGTGGGGCCGCGGATCCGGGTGGACTGTCAGAGCCAGAGGCGGTACAGAAGGATGCTCAGAGAGCTCACAGTGAGGAAGTGCTGGGCTCCTCCAGGGGCCCAGAGCCTCTCAGGAGGGCTGGAGACCAGGGAACGAGACCGAGGAGCGAGAGAAGAAGCAGGAGAGAGAAGCGCAGGAAGGGCTTTGTGAGTTACCCTGTGGACTGTGGACCTTATTCTGAAGGAGAGTCATCCAGACATTTTAAATGGTCAGCTGCAGGTGGTGCCTAGGGGTTAGGCAGTTAAATATTTTTATGTTTATTTTTTGGTAGATGTGGTATGGTTTGACGTTTTAAAAATACCTACATTTATTGATTTATTTGGCTGCTCCAGGTCTTAGTTGGAGACCTTTGAACTTCTTTGAGACATTCTAACTCTTAGTTGTGGCTTGTGGGATCTCGTTCCTTGACCAGGGATTGAACCCGAGCACCCTGCTTTGGAAGCATGGAGCCTTAGACACTGGACCACCAGGAAGGTCCCGACAGTTTGGTTTTAGACACACAGAAAGTGAAAGTGTTAGTTGCTCAGATGTGTCCCACTCTTTGCAGTCCCACAGACTGTAGCCTGCCAGTCTCCTCTGTCTGTGAGATTTCTCAGGCAAGAATCCTGGAGTGAGTTGCCATTTCCTTCTCCAGGGGATCTTCCTGACCCAGGGATAGAACCTGGGTCTCCTGTATTGCAGGCAGATTCTTTACCATCTGAGCCCCCAGGGAAGCCCCTAGGCATACTCAGGGAATTTTCCAGGTAATGATGTGTCAGCAGTTTCTTTTTTCCCATAAAGTATAGTCTGAGCAGCAGGGCACGTTTCCGCTCACAGAATCAGGGACTCCTTTCCATCCCTCACTGGGTGCCAGCCCCTCAGGATCCCCCTTCTTCTTGCACATCTCTCCCGGATCCCTTTGCTGTTTGTTATGGCTGTTCTGGTTCTGTTCCCTCTTCCGTCTGGGAGAGCCCTCGGTGGGGGCATTTGGGAGCTCAGTTGGGGGGTGGTCACATCTTGGAGGTGGGTCCAGGCTGGCTCTGGGGCCGTGGGTTATCCCTGACTTGAGATCTTCACAGGTGTTCAGCCCCTTCCCCCAGGGTCCACCTGCAGGATTTTAGCCCAGGACGCCTTTTCCTAATGCAGTGTCACTCGGTAACTGCCTCCCCTTTCTTTCAGCGGGTGCCAAAGCCTTTGTCTGCGATCAGTGTGGTGCCCAGTTCTCGAAGGAGGAAGCCCTGGAGACACACAGGCAGACCCATACTGGTGAGTGAGTGACCCCATCCTCCAGGTCCTCCATTGTGACGGTGCATGGAAGTGAGTATCTTGCCCTTGTTTCCCTGGGGAGCTGTGAGTGGGGTGGTTTGTGCCATGTTCAGCTACCCTTGCTTGTGGAGCTGGCTGGGCAGGAACTTATAAGAGTGACTTTGCCCCGGAAGAACAGCTGCCCTGGATCAGGCCAAGGCCTCTGTCTCTAATAGGCCACTTGGAGCCCATCTCCATGGAGACGCTGGTACTTTCAGAGGCTTTAGAAAGGCAGTGATGTTGTCTAACTCTGAAGCCCTCTTGCGGCCCAGTGGGCTGGCCCTCCGTCTGCAAGAGTCTAGTCATTGTCTGAAAGAAAGCAGTCTGTCCACAGGCGTGCATCTGAGCAGTACTATCCAAAGGTGATATTGCCGTGATTTCAAACCATTGATTTCATAGCATCAGCGTCATCTCGTCATGGTACTTGGCGTCATCCTCATCATTGTAGCTCACGCTTGCTGAACGTTCACAACGTGCCAGGCCCTGCTCTTGGTGCTTTACCTGATCTCGTTTAGCCAATCTTTCCATTACTCTGTAAAGTAGAAAGCTACTCCCGTGTCCTTGATAGGGAGACCGAGAGTCAAAGGAGGGTAAGTGACTTGCTGAAGTGAACAGTGGGGACAGGAATGGTACAGGTTTGATCCTGACATGACACTGCCATTTACTGTCTGTGGAGCCATGAAACAGTTACTTCAGCTCTCTTAATTTGAGTTTCTTCACCTGTTGGAAAAATAGGGTAATACCAGTATCTACCTTGTAACATAGATTTGTTGGGGGGATTGAATAAGATATTTTATTTGGAGTGTTTAGGAGAATGCTTGGCTCATAATCAGCATTCAATAAATAGTAGTAGATGCATATAATTTAATAAATATTTATTGAGTTCCTGTAATATGCTGGGCACTGTTGGGGTCTTTAAGGTCTAGTAACATATGAGACAGATAGCATTCTTCATGGAGATTCCAATAAGACGATAGGATAGGCAAATGATCATGTAGTATAATGCCAGGCATTATACTCACACGAGTGAGAAAAAGTACAGCAGGATAAGGGAGGAAAGTGGTGTTTTAGATCAGATGGTCAGTCTTCTCTGAGAAGGTGACATCTAAGCCCAGTCCTAAAGTTGGAAAGTGAGTTAGTTACTTAAAGGTTTCAGGGAAGAAGGTCTGAGTAAAGAGAACAAACACTTGTAACACTCCTGCATGTGGGGTGAATTTGACAGGTTCATGGAAGAGCAGTGTGGTGGTAGGGGGCATGCAGTGAGGTACAGAGAGTGGTGGGAGATGAGGTCAGAAATCAGGTGGGTCTCTCAGTTCTGGCACGAATTTGGATTTTATTCTGCTTGTGCCGAGAGTCCGTTGGGGCGGGGCGGGGGGGATAAAACATTTGCAAATCATACATTTAGTTAGAAACCTTCGATCCGAAAATATAAAGAACTCTTAGGACTCTAATAAAAATACAAATAACCAAAGCAAAAACTGTGCAGAGGATCTGACTGAATAGATATGTCTCCAAAATAAACAAATAGTCATTGAGCACATGAAAAGATGCTTGACATCATTAGCCATCGGGGAACTACAAATCAAAATCACAATGAGATACTAAATGCTTTACACCCACCAAGATGTGGCTTAATAAAAATGCAGGCAATGAGAAGTGTTGTTGAGATTGTGGAAAAATCAGAACCCTCATACACTGCTGGTGGGAGTGTAAAATGGTGCAGCCACTTTGGAAAACAGGCAGTTCCTCAAAAGGTAACAGATACTGTGACCCAGCAATTCCACTCCTGCATATATGAAAACATATATCTACACAAAAACTTTCACATAGTGTTCATAACAGCATCTTTATAATAGCCAAAAAGGTAGAGATAACTCAGTGTCCACCTACTGATGAATGGATACACAAAAGGTAGTTTATCCAGTGGAGTAGTTTATACAATGGAGTATTACTCATCTATAAAAAGGAATGAAATGCTGGTACATTCTATAACATTTTAAAGACGAATCCTAAAAACATTATGCTCAGTGGAAGGATCCGGTCACAAAGGCCATGTGTTGTATGGTTCTACTTATATGAAACATCCAGAATGGGCAAATCTCTAGACAGAAAGTAAATTAGTAAGGGGCTAGGAGATTTGGGGGTAAATGGTAAATGCTAATGGGTACAGAGATTCTTTTTGGGGTGATTAAAATGTTCTAAAATTGATTGTGGTGATGGTTGCGCATCTCTGAGTACATTAAAAAGTACTGACTTTGTCCTTGAAAAGTGTGAATGGTGTATCATATGGTATATGAATTATGACTCAGTAAACTACATATACATACACACACACACCTATGCAGACAAACATTTATAGAAAATGGGCAAAGCAGTCCTTTGGAGGGTGTTGAATGGAGGATGACATGACTTGATTTATGGGTTTAAAATATCACCCCAGTTCCTGTGTTGATAATTGACCGCAGGAGTGTTTGTTACCAATTGGTATGCAAGGAAAACCACTCTGACAGTAGATTAAAGCCACAGTGTGTTAACATATCAGACATTTCTGTAGGTGACTGTGCTCAGCTGAGCAGCTTTCACTTGGGGTCTCTCACGTGGTCGCGTGGGGTGGTGTGTGGGCCTGGGTGTCCACGATGGTGCCCTTCCTCTCGTCTCTGCCTCCCGGTCCTCCTCACGGTGGCCTCTCTCTCCAGCAGAGCAGTCTGCACCTCTCACTCAGGACTCCAAGAGTCAGGAAGCAGAAACTGCCAGCCTTCTTAAAAGCTAGGCTGGAAACACGTAGCCACCGTATTTCATTGCTCTCAGCAGGCACAGGTCAACCCCAGATTCAAAGGATGGAAGAGTAGATTCCCTCTCTTAGTGGAGATGGACACAGAGGGAAGGAAGAACTGGAGGCAGCCCTCTGTGAACACAAGCCCCTGAGCTGCTACAGGGGCCGGAAGGGAAGAAGGAAGGCCAGTCAGCCGCTGCTGCTGTTTGTGATCGCCATCAGTATTTTCTCGTCTTCCTGCCCCTCAAAATCAGCCTCTGCACGTGGAAGGCATATGTCATAGCCCTGGTGTCATGCACTCTGGGCTGGTGTTGCCCTGACCTGTGGCATTAAGCAGAACTTTCTCAGTGAGCTGCCATCCCAATCAGTGTCTCCCTGGCCCAGTTCTAGAGAAGGGCACTTGGCCAGAAGATTTTGCCCAGGATCCCAGAGCTGGTTTCCTTAAAAGCCAGGGAAAGACGCATGTCTCCCAGGCTCCTGGCCGTTTCTTGTTGCCTCTGGACCGCACATGTAACTGAGAATCCTGCTCTGAGAATTCCAGTCGGGGGCTGAGGACACCGAACTCTGAGCCAGCTTTGCGAAGCAGCTTAATTCTGTCCGTCCAGATTAAATTTGCAGCAGCAGGGAGCAAGCTGCCCTCACTGCCAGGGCCAGGGCAACAGACCGAGTCCCTGCCGGGTGAGCAGATGGGGATATCGTTCACAGACAGGACCCCACGCACTTATTGAGCACCTTCTGTGTGCCTGGCACCCACCGGGGATACGGCAGTGAGCAACACAGACGTGCTCCCTGTATTGTTTTTCAGGCATCTTTAGTGAGATGTAATTCACATCCTGGTCACATGTTTAAAGGATCCACTTCTGTAGTTTTTGATATATTAGTGTATTTTTAAGACTGTCATAAAAGATACATAAATGTGCCATTTTAACTTTAAAGTATATAATTCAGTGGTGTAAATGACAATGCAACCTGTTTTTAGAGTTTGGTATTGCTTGGGCTTTGAAAACCAGGAGGTGTCTTAGGACCAATGTCCTTCCCGGATTTATTACGTTAGTGAGGACTTGAAAGTGATCAACACTTTTCAGAAGAGAATATTAGTTCCAAGTACTTTGGCCACCTGATGCAAAGGGTCAATTCATTGGAAAAGACCCTGATGCTGGGAAAAGACTAAGGGCAGGAGGAGAAGGGGGCGACAGAGGATGAGATTGATTGGATGGCATCATCACCTCAGTGGACATGAGTTTGAGCAAACTCTGGGAGATAGTGGAGGACAGGGAAGCCTGGCGCATCAGACATGACTGAGAGACTGAACAGTGATTGGCAAGAACCTGAAGTTTGAGTCAGAAGCTGAGGAGGGGGTGGGGTCTAACTTCACTGTCTAGCAGGTGGATAACCTTGTTCCTCGTCCTTTCTGCCCTTCAAATCTCCTCACCTGCAAAGGGGTGTAGTGCCCATCCTTCCTGTAGCAGAGGTGGAACCCGGCGCCTTCAGACCTGTTTGGGGGCAGGGGACAGTACTGTGGAGCAGGCATTGGGAATCTTAGATCCCTGACCGAGGATCAAGCCTGTGCCCCTTACATTAGAAGTAAGTCTTAACCACTGGAGTCTTAACCCTCAGAATGACTTCTGCTTTATCTCCGAGTTGAATCCAAATTGTGCAGAAGAGACCAGAGTGGATGCTTTAAGAAGGGCTCCCTTCCCACCTGGCTGTGAGCGAGGGGCAAGTTCCCTTGCCATGAGAAGTGTTTGGCCCCTCCTGGTATTGGGCAGGCTGTCCTCGGCTGGAGAGAGAGGTGGTGGTGGCCATATCATCAGCTTCAGGTTGGCAACGAGGCAGTTCTTCTGACGGGCAAAGCTGTGTTATCACCTATAGAACCTGCAGAACCCAGATGGGTTCTCAGACTTCCCGAATAATCAATGAAAAAATACAACATGACATCTAGATGCCATCTCTATTCTAAGAAAGGGGGCCTCTGAGGAAGAGAGAGGCCTGGTTATAAGGAATGCTGAAAGTGATGCTAAAGCTGTTGGACTGGGGAAGGACGGGGGCGCGGGATACCAGATATCCTTTAAGAGAGTGGCCAGGAGAGCAGGGAGGAAGCTCTGAGAAGGAAGAGACCCTGGGAGAGTAAATTCATGGTATTGTCATCTCATGTTTCTGATACCTACATTTATCAAACACTTTCTTCCACTGTACCCATTTCACAGATGAGACCATGGAGGCCTAGAAGCCCAGCACTAGGAAGTGAAGAGCTGGCACTTGACCCAACTCTGATTTCAGTGCTCTTTCTACCAATCCCCAGCCGCCTGCTCATTGACTTACTATTGTCCATGGGTATGTGGCTGGACGGTTTAGGGAGAGCTTGTGTAGCTCATGGCCGTGTCCTGGGCAGAGCTCTTTTGGATCCCTGTGACCTATTTAAGCATCCTCAATACCCTGATGACCATGTGCCCCTCGGGAGACGGTATACAATATCCCTGAAATAGATAGGGTCTGAGAGTTCCATGTCCAAAGCCGCCCCACCACGTGAGGAATTCACAGAGCTGATGTGTAGCATGGCATTGGATAGGTGATCGGGGTGCTTCTCAGATAGTCTTGACACTGCAGAATGAATTTAGTAGAAAGTATTTCCCATCCCATTTTCGCCAAATAAACATCATCGGCAGGTCTCACCCTTCCAGGGCCTCCACTTACCCTGGAGGACTTCTGTCCCCGTGGGTGCGACCTTCCTTATCCCCTCCCTCCAGGGTCTTGGCGGGCTCCAGCTGGTGCTCAGGGACAAGACGTTTATGGTTGGGCTGGGCGCAGGCTTCGTTGTCAGACTTCAGTTTTCTGTTTTGCTACAGCTAAGACTTTGAGGAGATAAACAGAGATCACTTTACACCTTTTATATTATGACAAATACATATTGCAAAACACTGCTGCTTCCAAAATGTTTGGGTTGCAGAGCAGTCAGGAATTAACAGCTCTGCAGCTCCCCAAGATGCCTGTACTTCATTTACACATCAGAATTTTTTTTACACTGTTCAGTAAAATAAAAAGCGAGAAAACACACATACAAGCACGTACACACACGCACCCAGCACACCACTTGGGTTCTATATCAGGAATGTCTTAAATTAGTAAGTAGTTCTTTAAAAGTCCAGATAAATTGATAAATACCATTAATGGCTTAATTTATACTCTGGGTTTGAAATTTGACACACGGACAGTATCTTGGCTCAGGAAACACAAGTGGTTTTGTGCCAGAGGTTTTAATGACCGATCAGTAATATAAATTGCTGCATCACTGAACAGAAATAGCTTCCCTGTGTCATTTGATCTGGAAACTTCTCTGGCCAGGCAGCAGTTAATAAATTTAAAAATAATTACCCTCTTCATTCAAAGTCAAACTAATTAGGAGTGGGTTTTACAAATCATAATGTTGTCCGAGCCACTGTACATCCTCATTTGGGACGTGAACAGGCCTGGGGGCAACAGATGGGATCGGGTGGCATTAATTAGAGGGCAGGGGAGATAGCTCAGCTGCTGAGCTGAGGGCGAGGGGGCTGGGGCAGTCTGCAGCAGGCCCTGTGGGGGAGGGGGGACATCTCAGTGCGGCAGCCTTGGAGTTGAGCTGAAGGAACCTTCAGCTCTTTTAATCCATATGTAGGAGACTCAGAGGCTTCACAGGTGGCATTAGTGGTAAAGAACCTGCCTGCCAACACAGGAGACACAAGAGATGCAACTTCGATCCCTGGGTCGAGAAGATTGCCTGGAGGAGGGCACGGCAACCCACTCCAGTACTTGCCTGAAAAATCCCGTGGACAGAGGAGCCTGGCAGGCTGCGGTCCATAGGGTCACACAGAGTCGGACACGACTGAAGTGACTTAACACGTTGGCATGTAGGGAACTCAGAACAGCTCCCTGTGTGCGATCTGAACATAAGATAGACGGGGCCAGTGCTAGTGTTTGGGGGCCAGGCCAGAGACCCTGTGAGAACCCCCACAGCAGGAAAAGCAGATGTGCAGATGGCTACTCGGGGAGGATGACCTCTCGAGGGCTTTATTCACCAGGCAAGTTGGGGCCCTGATAGCACGGTTCAGGTTTGTCTTGCAGGTTTCAAGAAAGCGGGACCCTTGGAACCCAGTCTTGAGTGTGACGTTCAGGGTATTCAGAGCCCTTGGGATCTGGTGTCAGACTGTCTAGATTCAAGTCCTATCTAGTCCCATCACTCCCATGTTTTATGAGCTTGGGCAGGTTGCTTAAGTTTCCCTAAGCCCATTTCCTCCTTGGTAATGTGACAGCAATGATGCTGTCGTACAAGGGATGTTGTGAGGATTTAATTTGATGATCCATGGAAAGCACTCAGCATAGGCCTTGCATGGAGTAAGCGCTCAGTCAGTGGTGATGGTGGTTACTAACACTGCACCATCATGGTCTTTGCCATGCCCTTGGAGGGCATCCTTTCCCCTGACTAGGTAGGTGAGAGGGGAAGGGGCAGGTAATGGTAAGAAAGGAATAAGGATGGGGTACAGCTGATTTGCCGAGCTGATGTGATCTTTGAGGATCCCTGATGTGTCCTTTGGCCAAGAGGATGTTTCCAGTGTACCTGTAGAGCCAACAGCCCCTGCTGTCCGTGCAGCAGGGAGAGGTGAGGGCAGAATGAAGTTGTGCATGTGGAACAGCCTTTCAGAGCAGATTTCTTGGATTTTATTTAAGGCCCTAGTTCCTAGAATGCCCAAAGCTTCCCGGGGGGGACTGCCCTCTTCTGATGTTTAAACTGATGACATCCAACGAGGCCGGACAGGCTACAGAACTGGGGTTAGCACAGAGCAAGGTCTTGTGTTCCCCCTTCCAGGAGCTTGAGTCCCCCGCTGGTGTCCTGGCCCATGTCTGTTACCATTAGGAACTTGGGTATTCTGGAAATATGTCGGACCTGTGTCATCCCACTTTATGCCCTCGTAGTGCCCTGGTAAGGAAAAGAGACAGATGCTAGATGTCTAAAGTCATTCCTGAGCTTAGGAGTTCTGGGGCTAGGAAGCTTCATAGATGCCTTAGAGCCCAGGACACTCGATCTCCAGACTTGTTGCAAAGCAATTCCACTCTCTCCTCCAGCCCACGCCCTGCCCCACGAGGTCGGCCAGGTGAGTGACTTTTGTTCGCTACACATCAGAGTAGCCTGTACAGCTGATTTGTCCCATCCTTCCTTCATTCATTTATCCCCTAAGTTTTAAAGTACCTACTGTGTGCAAGGGGTGGGCCCTGCCTTCCTGAAGGCTACAGTGTGTTGTGGAGGAAATGAACAAGTCGGGTGAATTTGCTTTGGTTGCAGATAATATTGTCTTCCCAGGTGGCGCTAGTGGTAAAACAGACTAACAACAACAACAAAAAAACCCTGCCTGCCAATGCAGGAGACATAGGAGATGCGGGTTCAACCCCTGGCTCAGGAACATCCCCTGGAGGGGAGGGCATGACAACCCACTCCAGTACTCTTGCCTGGAGAATCCCATGGACAGAGGAGTCTGGCAGACTACAGTCCATGAGGTTGCAAAGAGTCAGACACGACTTAATCTACTTAGCATGCACGCACAGATAATATAGTAGCTGTACTCTATTGGATATTTTGGAGATATAATTTTATTAAGTCCTTACTACCATCCTAAAACATAGACATTTTCCTTCCCTGTTCTTTGCTAGAGGAAATTAAAACTTAGGAAAGTTAAGGATGACCTGACCAGGATGGCTAGAATGTGTGCTTCGGGCTCCTGCAACCCTAAAGCCTGTGTTTTAATGCTGCTTCCCCTCCCAGTGTGGGCCTGGGCATCATACCTAATGTGCAGAGCCGGGGGCTCAGCTCTGCCCACTCAATAGCCTAAAAAACTAGGGCTCAGAAGCCTATATTTGCTGAGGGGGGTCAGTTGAGAACAAATAAGCCAAACCAGAATTAGGACCCACGAGTTCTTACTTCCAGGCCAAAGTACTCTCCACTCTTGACTACAAATAAGGACTTTATTTTGCTGGCCTAGAAAAACTTGCTTCATTTCCACCTTCCTGCGTCACAGAGAAAGCCATTCAAGCGGATGCAAATGCTGAGATGCTCGTTCTCAGCTTCCCCGTGTCAGCCTCAGGAGGGTCGTGTGGTCCAGAACAGCTAACTCACCTGGCAGTCACGGGCCAAGGGCAGCGGTGCCAACCCCTGATAGCACGGAGCGGGCACTGGAGGTGCCCTGCCCCAGGGCCCTCTCCTCCTGAGTGTGAAGGAGGCTCGGAGGCACCTTGTCGTGGCTCTGGGAGGAGCAGGCAGTGACAGCACACACACACACGCACACACACACATGCACACCCTCTGATCGTGCAGAGAGTGTGCCCCCACCTTGGTGTTGTCGGCTGCCTGCTTGAACTGGCCCCTCTGTCCCTCCTGATATATTAGGGATGCTTGGAAAGAGCTTCAGGGACGGCCTCTGGCCCTGAAATCCAGAGGAGAAAATGAAGTCCTTGTTTGGAGGACTTTGGGTGGTGGATGAGCAGGCGGGGCTGAGAACTGAAGAGGGTGAGCAGCTGCATTCCTTCCCTGGGGTGGCTGCTGGCCTGGGCCCGGCACCAGGGGTGGTGCTGGGCGCGGAGGAGCCCTGTCAGGGTGGCTGGCTCCTGTCCTCCCGCAGTAGGAAAACCAGCAACTGTTCTGGCTCCTCCTCCCAAGGGCAGTCTCTTGGTTCCCCTGGCCCTGCAGAGGATGGGGGAGGGAAAGGGAGAAGGGCCAGCAGTTGAGAAAGAACTTCCTCTCCCCAAAACTTGACATGGAGAAAAGGCAGAACGAGCCGCCCACCCCGGCCCACGCTGGAGGGCATGGGTGGGACAGGGCGGGGGGCGGTCATCGGATGGCACGTGGGCTCCCCTTGGATTGCGTGACCTCCCCATTGAAAGCATAATAGCTTTTGACTTTTATAAATATCAGGGGTGATTGGTATAGCATTTCACGTGGTGTGCCAGGGAATTGAACCCGAGAAAGCCTGAGCTGGGGACGGCTGCAGGACGTCATGGACACTTGGGGAGGGAGGGTCATGTGCTCCTGTTTATACAGTCACTGCTCCAGCATAGACTTACTCTTGAGCTCGTTTTGTGCTATTACTATCAAGGCATGTTTGATGCCTAATATAGAGTTTTGTTTTCCAAGCCCAGGGCTCTTGGCTCTGTTGGAACTGCTTGCTGTGGCGTAGAGAACCATAGCTTGGCTGTCCCCTGCTGCCCAGACATGCCTTCCTTCTGCACCGGTCACCCTAGCGGTGCCAGGGTCCCTCTGGCTCCTTCTGGACTGACCTCCAGTGCTTCTTCTTATGAATAGATTTTTTTTTTTTTGAGTGATTTTAGATTTACAGCAAAATAGAGTGGAAAGCACAGAGTATCCCATATACCCTCTACTCCCCGCCCCAACACAACTCCCTCACTGTCAACATCCCTCATCAGAATGGTGCATTTGTTACCCCTGATGAACCCAGGCTGATACATCATTATCCCGCAAAGTTTATGTTAACGGGTCACTCTCGTTGTTGTAAATTCTCTGGGTTTTGATAAATGTATAATGATGTGTATTCACCATTGTATCATACAGAAGAGTTTCACTGCCCTGCAGAACCTCTGAGCTCTGCCCATCCATCACCCCAATACTTTTGCATGAAGCATTAATATTTTGAGGGGGTTGGTGGTGTTTAGCTCTCTTGGGATTGGAGAGGAAAATTGAACTGAGATTGATTTGGGTTAGAAGAGGTTAAAGCTCATTCATTCAGTAGATGTCTTGAGCATCTGCTGTATGCTGGACATTGATGCTGGGCCCTGGGATAAAGATATAGCAGTGAGCAGGACTTACCCAGTCCCCACCTCCAGCAATCTCCCATCATAGTGGAAATGATGAACATCATTGTTGTGTGGGGGCTGCTTGGTATCAGGGAAAACAAGAATGAATTAGGGGAAAGGAGAACTGAGTTCTTACCCTGGCTCTGTCACAGGCTTGCTTTATGACATGGGACAAATTGCCTTGTTTCTCTACCTCTCTCAAATATCGGGAGTGGGAATCAGGTAGGAAAAATTGCTGTTTGAGAGGCTGCCTGGTTCCAAGCACAGGCTAAAGTTCTGATCTTGGATGGATGGTCTGCATTTTTCTTCACTTCAGTGCATTTGTACCTATGACTATTACAGGGGCTTCCCAGGTGGCCCAGTGGTAAGGAATCTGTCTGCAGATACAGGAGACACAGCTTCGATCCCTAGGTGGGGAAAGCCCTTTGGAATAGGAAATAGCAACCCATTCCAGTATTCTTGCCTGGAGAACCCCATGAACAGAGGATCCTGGCGGTCTACAGTTCATGGGGCCACAAAGAGCCGGACATAACTAGGCACATTAGACGTTTACAGTTTCTGTCTTACCAGTAGACAACTGCTTCTTTCATTTTATTTAGATGCGTATTAAAAATAAAAAATTAAATGCATACTGTGTCTGAAGAAATTAAAGGTGAAGATCTTTTGTCTTTTAAAAACTATTCCAGAAGTTTGAGGGGATTGAAACTATTTTGATCTTTGAGGACTGTTGTTCAGAGCTTAGACTGTGCCTGGCTCTGGTGCTTTTATATATTATCTGGTAGAGCCTGCTAAGAAGCAGGTTCACTGCCCATATCACTGCTGGGAGCTGCGGGTCAGAGCGGTTTAAGTAAGATGACTCGTTTGGTGGAAGGACTGGGATTCAAGTTCAGGACCCCCAGCTGTGAGTCTGATGGAACTTCCAGGGTACGTGTCATTCTCCTTCGGTACTAAGTCCCCTGCATGTGGACAAGTTCTGGTCCACGAGTGGGTTGGTAAGTCCAGTTTGTTCATAAGTCGATTGAAGTTAGCCTAGGTACCCAACTAACAACTGGCTCCATAGTACTATTCTGTCGTAGGTTTACAATACTTCTCACACACATCATACATAGCAAACATGAAAAATAAAACATCTTACCATACAGTACCTTGAAAAGTACAATAGAGCAGCTGGCATCGGGGGGCTGGCATGGAGTGAACAGGCAGGAAGGAGGACTGGAGGAGGGAGAGGAGGTGGGAGATGGTAGCGCTGGTGGATCGTCAGCAGCGGGAGACGGAGGGTGAGCTGCAGCCTCACTCTCGCCTGACGTGGGTGCCACAGGATCTGGTTCCTCGGTGGAACCAGACACCCGCTCGCCTCTTTGAAAGTTCGCAACTCGAAGGTTCATATGCAGAGAGGACTTAACTGGATTCAGAATTGCCTGTGTTCAGAACGGCCCCTTCCCTTTCACGCAGTCCTCACGCCAGAGTCCCCGTGGTCAGCCTTGGGGCTCCCACTCACCTCTCTGCCCCCCACTCCCGCTGGCCCCAGGTTTCTCCTCCATCTTCTCAGCTCCTGCCCCTTCCTCTCCGGCTGTGTTCCCTTCTCCCCCCCGTGATACCACTGCTGCCTGATGACAGAAAGGAGTTAATAAAGACCAATGTGTAACTGAAACTTGAAAAGCCATAAATCGCCTTGTTTTTTCTAGGATGTTGGTAGCATTTTGATTTAATAGTTGGACAAACACAAGGGCCTATTTTATTCAGAGTTTACAGGCCTCAAGGCTGTTATTCCTCCAAATTTAATAGCATTGAAATTGCAGGGTTTGCTATAATTTGCCTATCGCTTTCTGCTCCACCATTGATGTTTATTGTCAGTGGGATGGAATCTCAATCCGACTCACTTAGATAACATGTCTGTTAAACATTTAGATAATTGTACCATCATTAACTTGTCACATTATTTTAGAGATTCAAAACAGAAGCAGGGTAAGTAGAGGTACCGGGAGGGGCGGGGGGAGGAGGAGGAGGAAGAGGAAATCTCTCCTGAGCTGAACAACCAGGAGATGAGAGAATTGATTTCACACTCCTGACGCTGGGCTGGAAACCCAGGGCAGGCCACCCCTATTACGATGCCACAGATGCTCAGGGACCCTTGGTGGTTCATGCCCAGCTTTGGCCTTTACGTCACAAAGATCAGTTTTTTAGCTTCCCTTAGAGATGCTGATTACAGCATTATAGGTAATTACAAAGCCTGAGACCGACCTACATGTCTCAAGGTAGGGACTCTGTGAATTATGGCACCTGCATGGAAAAATAGCCATGTTTTGTGCGACAAAAGGTGATTAGAGGAGAAGGTGGTTTAGTGTCATCGCATTTCATCTAAAATACAGAAGCCATCCTGTAAGATTCTCTAAGGCTCTACAGTCTCCTTATTAACAGTGATTATCTTTAGAAAACAGGATTACAGAGCAACGTGGGTTTTACTTTCTGCATTATCTATTTCTGAGTAATAATAAGAATTAGTATTTATTTTCTTTATTATTATATAATAGTAATGACTTATTGGCATGCTTTACTTATATAATTTTACTTTATTATTTACTTTTCGGCCATGCCGCATAGCATGTGGGATCTTAGTTACCCAACCAGAAGTTGAACCCGTAACACCTGCAGCGGAAGCATGGAGCCTTAGTCACAGACCTCCCGTGAAGTCCCTTGTTTGACTTTAAAAATTAAGGTCACATTATAAATAATGAGAAATATCACCTTGAGCCTCATTCTTTCCATGGAGGAGGATTTCTAAAAATAAGAGGCTACATGTGCAAGTAAATGGGTTTTTGAGGCAGATGTAGGACGTTCCTGTCTCCTCTGCACTGGTAGACCTCGGTTTCCCACTCTTAAGGCAGGTGACTGCCAGATGGAGAACTCGGGACCTGGGAGGCGCTTGTGCCAGCGCTCAAGGGTCACAACCACTGTCTGGGTTCACCAAGGCCTGATAGAGGACGTGGGTAGCAGGGGAGATTTTCCTTAAAATTAAGTGAGGACTGACGTCACACCTGGAGGGGTGACCCAGGCCAGGGCTCAGTAGGAATCAGCTTCCATTTTTCAGAGAGCAACTAAATGTCAACACGGGTGGGGTACTGAGCTTGGCATCCAGAACTGCCTCCCTAGGAATTCTATGGTCTATGCCCTCTGGTCCCATGGGAGTAACAGGTGTGACCCATTCTGTCCGTCTGGCGTTGAACACTGTGTTAGCTCCTGTGTCCCCAGCGCTTGCTCTGTGACTTGGGCCAAAGAACTCATTGTTGCCTTTCACGGCTGTGTGCACCCAGTGACCCCCAGGAAAACTGCACAAGTCACAAAACGAAGGTTGGAATGGACGTGTACACACCGCCATGTAAAATGGATGCCTTGTAAAATGGATCACCAACAAGGACCTACTGGATATCACAGGAGACTCTGCTCCACGTTATGTGGCAGCCTGGATGGGAGGGGAGTTTGGGGGAGACTGGATACTCGTATATGTTTGGCTGAGCCTCTCTGCTATCTACCTGAAACTATCACAATATTGTTAATTGGCTGTCCTCCAATATAAATTAAAAGTTAAAAGCAACAACAAAAAGCTCTACAAGGGTTAATGTTTTCCTGATTGTACTGTAAATAATGCAGATATTTGGGGGTGGGAGGGACAAGCAATGTAAATATTTTATAGACTGTAAGCTAAATAATGTATACATTTAGAAAAACAGCTTAAATATTTCATATGCTGCAGCGCAGATTTTTTTTCTTAGAGGATGAACTGGACTGGTGAAGCCCATGGGGTAAGGATGGCAACACGGTGTCCCCTGGGGTGGAGGGGCAGAAGAGTTGCAATAAAAATGCGTGTGTGGGATTGGGGAACAGCAAGGACCCACAGCTCTCAGTTTCTTGGAACCCAAGTATATAATTGAAAGTCTCAGATATTTCAAACTATCTTTTAAATATCCTGTGCTTTTTTTTTTTTCTGATGTGTGAGAGACACAAATGACAACCTAATAACAAGAATTTACTTTTAAAAGGCAACTTCTGGCCCAGGAGAATTGAAAAACCTCCATCCACACAAAAACTTGTACATCAGTGTTCATAGCCACTTCATTTATACCCTCAACATAGAAACGGGAATCCACATGTCCATCGGCTGAGGAATAGAGGAACAAACCATGGTATATCTGAGGAATCATTATCCAGCCATAAAAAGGAATAAATACACTTGCATGCTACACCATGGATGAATGTTAAAACCAACGTGAAAGAAGTTGGACACGAAAGGCTGCATAGTGTATGATTCCATTTATGTGAAATATTCAGAATAGGCAAATCTATGGGAACAGAGCAGATTAGTAGTTGCCAGAGGCTGAGGGGAGCGGAAAATGGGGAGTGACAACTAGTGAGTATGGAGCTTCTTTTGAGGGGTAATGAAAATGTTCTGGAGTTTGTGTTGGTGATGGTTGTACAACTTTCTGAGTACATTGAAAACCATTGACCTGTGTATTTTAAAAGGGTGTATTTCATGGTTTGTGGATTATATCTTCTGTGAAATGAAAAGCAACTTCCAGATCTTATTGGTTTTTACACCCTCAGCCCAATCCCCTCTACCTGCTGCATCTCAGGATATTTTTTAGATAGCTAGCAGTTTGTAGAATGGTGACCATTCAGACAATGCAGGAGGCTCTGGTGCCTTCGGAATCATTCTATTCTTGGAAGGCACTGGGGAGTAGGATGGCTCAGAGACTTCCTCCTGTCCTTCCTCCGTATCCACTACCGGGAAGAAATAAAGAAGGGATCAGGTCAGGACCGTCAGTAGGAGAAGGACGTGAATCTGACATCCGCAGTCAGAGGAGACTGGGAGTTGCCTTGCGTTGTACATCTTCAGAAAAATAGCCAGGTCTTCTCATGCCCGAGAGGAATCACTCTGACCAGAGGGCGTACATGAACAGCATGGACCCAGGCAGCCTGTTTTAAGAAAAGAATCACACAAGTAATATGCGCTCCATGTGGGGAAATTAGAAAATACATGTAAACAAAAGGAATGTGTTTCCTGTAGTTCCACCATCTTTTTCTGTTGTCTTTTAAACAACATTGAGGCGATAATAGGCAGTGCCTGCTGTTTTGTAATCTGTTGCTCGCGTGCCAGCAAACCTGTATCTTGATGATCTTTGTAATGCTTCCCTGGTATTGTCCCCTGCTCCCCATATATTTTTTCCTGGAAGCCTCTGATTGCCTTACTTTGTGCACTGGGATGCCCCCTTTGCTCTCCACACTTTAGTGGGGGTTGGGGAACCAGTCCCCACACATGTAGGACCTTCCTGGGGGCCACGGGCAGGAGAAGTGACTAACAGGTACAGCACGTTATCACCTCTTACCTATCGCTGCTTCTGTCAACAAGATGAACTGGGCTGGCCAGGCACTTCTGCGGCAGCTGTTTACTTGGTCATTCCAGGCAAGCTTGAAATGCTGGGAACACAGCCAGTCCTCACATTTGATCTTCTTAGAAGCTGTTTGCCTTTGGTTTTCTCCAGCCTTGCAAATGGCCACTCGCCCTGGGCATGATCTGGGCAGGTAATTTACCTTCTCCACTAACTTAACGGATGGCACTGCCTGGGGGCTGGGCAGACCAAGGAAAATATAGGCATCAATTTATTTGCCAAGTTAAAGCCCAGAGTTAAGTAGCAAGGTAAGCATCTCCATGTGTTAAGTGTCCCAGGCCCAACTAGAGTAGATTTCCTACCAAAGAAGAAGCCCAAACAGGTATTAAGAAAAAGGGTTTTCTTTTGGCATTTCCTTCTCTGAACATTAGGAAAAGTTACCTAACAGGGGGATTGCAGGTTTGGGTCAGATGAAGTGTTCTCTACCCCCGTTCGGAGAAGATCCATTACAGATTGGAAATGACTTTTTCTCTAAGTGCCCATTGTTAGATGGAATACACATTCCCCTCCACCAAACAAATATAAAATGCTTCCAGCCTCTGCCTCAGATTTTCTATTACTGTTTCACAGGACTCCAGAGAGTTTTAAGATAGCAATTTGATTAAGCTTATGGGGAAGATCCCATCAGATAACATTCTTTTTCTGCAGGTAGAGATAATGTGTTCAAGTATTAAGTATGTTTTAAAGGTAATTATCTTTTCCATATTCATTTTAGTTACAGGAATTGAAAAGGGGGAGACTTTGCATCGGAAAGCTGCCCCTTGGGCCCCAGAGTCACTCTGACTTCTCTCCTCTGGGAAACACACTTGAGGTTTTTGACAAATGAAGGAGCACCAAGTGTTTCTCTGTTTTGAAATGACTTGGGAACCCCTGTCTCCAGGGAGGTGGTCCAGAAGGCAGTGTCTTGGCCACTAGCTGTCATCTGGCTCCCAAGCTTGGACCCCCTGTCCTGGGATGCCTTCTGGCCTCCCCATCTTAAGCTCAATGGACATAAATTTGAGCAAGCTCCAGGAGATAGTTGAAGGACAGGGGAGCCTGGCGTGCTACAGTCCATGGGGTCGCAAAGAGTCTGAGATGACTTAGCGACTGAACAGCAACAACATCTTAAGCTCCTGAGTGATGGAAGGCCTGGCTGCTGCTCAGAAAGAGAACTTGCCTCATCCAACAGTGAGTCATAGTGTTCCAGCCCCACCTTCCAAAACAGAGCCTGGGATCACCTCTTACATTGATTAGCCCAGCTTTGGGGTGTACTCACATTGGAAGAGGCTAATCCCAGATCTCGGATTCTAACATTTTTAGAGTCCTAGACTTCAGAACTGGAGCAGGAGGCATTAAGGAGTGTGATCCTGAGCCTCAGAGAGGTTTAGTGATTTGCCCAGGATCACACACAAGTCAGAGAGACATACTGTGGTCTAGGGGGCTTCCCAGGTGGCTTAGTGGTAAACAATCCACCTGCAATGCGAGAGATGTGGAAAATGTGGGTTCAGTCCCTGGGTCAAGAAGATACACTGGAGAGGGGAATGGCAACCCACTTTCTTGCCTGGAAAATCACAGAGACAGAGGAGCCTGGTGGGCTACAGTCCATGGAGTCGAAAGGAATCGGACACGACCTACCTTGCACGCATGCACTGTGGTATGTAACCCAAGAATCCTGGTCTTGGACCACTCCTCCTGTCCCCTGGGATTCCCACAACTCTTCCATCTGGAAATCATCCTCAGCCCCTTTCCTGGGAATTTCCAGAGTAGGAGATTCTGCCCACGTGGCCTTCCTTGGTTATCCATGCATGAGGGTCTGCACCGAGAGCCACCAGGACCCCTAGGGGTCTGAGAAGCCCAGAGCAAAAATGGTGCGGATGCTCTGAGCTTCTTCAGACCTCACTTGCCCACCGGCTGTACTGTTTGAATTACTCTATCAATTTTTTTTTCAAAATAGAAAAATCAGATCGGAATCCTACCTTCAGAAAGTGAACCATTGCTAGGGAGGGAAAAACACAGACATATCTAAAATGGTAATTAATGATACAGGGCACTTGAACCAGATGCATGCTGTGGGGATCCAGGGGTGGTGATTGGAGTGTCTCTCATCCCTTCATCTGCCTGAAATTCTTTCTGCTGCAGCCAGAAGCCCATAGTTCCTGCCCACAGTATCCCCCACATTATGTCTCTGCCTGATTGCTCAGGAGCACGTGATTAGACTGCAGTCACTGGTCTGAAGGCAGCTGACTCTGGGAAAGGACCCCAAGTGATGGGCTTATCGTGTAGGACCCGGGATGGTGGCGTGGAGAGCCCCATTGTCTTCACATTCCTGCCCAGTTCTGCCAGATGGAGATGGCAGTGGAGGATGGATGTGGAGTTGATGGACCCAGCATGGGTCTAGGGCATGGCCTCATGCACTTACCTTAACTAAGGATGGCTCTGGCATCCTTACTGGTGTTGTCTCTCCATGCAGGAGATGCAAGAGACGTGGGTTTGATCCCTGAATCTGCAGGAGGAAATGGCAGCCCACGCCCACTGTTGTCTCTCCCATGTTCATCCTTTAGAAGGTCCTCATTGTTTTATACCAGCTACACATTAAAATCACTTGGGGGGAGGTTTTTTTTTTTTAAAGAAAGAAATAGCAAGCAAAGATTCCCACCACAAACCAGCTGAATCAGAATCTCCAGCGTGGGTGCCAGTGAGGGGCTCAGGCATGGATGTTTTCTAAAGCTCCCCAGGAGGCTCACATGTAAAACCAGGGTTGAGAACTTTTGGATAAGATAAGATCAGACTCCACTGCGTGGCCCAGAAAATGCCTCCAATCAGAATTTCAGGCCATCTCATGCTACCACCTACAGTGTTCATCCTGAGTCACTTATAATTTCCTATCTTTCCTTGCTGCTTTTCTTCTCCTTGTATTTTCCCCTGACTCCCTCATTTCCCTGTGTCTTGTTTTTGTAGACTATTTCTTCTCAGCTCCATTGTTTATGTTATATAAATGTTTGTGTCTGCCCTCCACCCCTGTTCCCTGCCCCGATTCATGTCTTGAAGCCCTTACCTCTAAGGTGAAGGTATTTGGAGGTAGAGCCTTGGCAGGTTTAAATGAGATCATAAGGATGATGGAACCCCCATAATGGGATTAGTGTTCTTATAAGAAGCAGAAGCAAAGACATCACTTTGCCAGCAAAGGTCTGTCTAGTCAAAGCTTTGGTTTTTCCAGTGGTCATGTATGGATGTGAAAGTTGGACCATAAAGGAGGCTGAGTGCCAAAGAATTGATGCTTTCAGACTGTGGTGCTAAAGAAGATGCTTGAGAGTCCCTTGGACTCTAAGGAGATTAAACCAGTCAATCCTAAAAGGAAATCAATCCTCAATGTTTGTTGTAAGAACTGATGCTGTTAACTGAAGCTCCAATACTTCGGCCACCTGATGCAAAGAGCTGATTTGTTGGAAAAGACCTTGATGTTAGGAAAGATGGAAGGCAAGAGGAGAAGGGAGCGGCAGAGGATGAGATGGTTAGACAGCATCACCAGCTTAATGCACATAGATTTGAGCAGACTCTGGGAGATAGTGACAGATATAGGAGCCTGGCGTGCTGCAGTCCTGGGGTTGCCAAGAGTCAGACATAACTTAGCGACTTACCAACAACAGAAGAAGCAGGAGAGACTAGCGCTCTCTCTTCCGTGTAAGGACACAGCTCCAAGGCGGCCATCTGCAAGTCAAGAAGAGCCCTCACCAGGAATCCAGCCATATCAGCACCCTGATCTAGGACTTCCAGCTTCCAGGACTATGAGAAATGATTAAGCCGCCCAGTTGTAGCATTTTGCTAGAGTAGCCCAAGCAGACTAAGACTGGGTCATCCTCTGTCACCCCCTTTTCCCCAAATAAGCAGTGGAAAGCTTGCCCTCCTTTTCATCTCCTGCACCGTGGGCATACCTCCACTTGCACCACTTGGCCATCTTGTTACTCCATGTGTTGGGGAGGGGCTGTGTCTGAACCATCTTTGGGTCCCTGGACCCTTTGACTGTTTTAGAAGAGTAGCCACCCAATCAGTATTTGTTGTGTGGTTAACCAAAAGCAGTAAGGGGAGCTTCCTGGTGAAAAGCAGGAAAGGGGAATCTGTTCTTGTCTGAATTTAGAATTTTGCTCTTCACTTGCCAACTGTATGGCCTTGGACAAGTCACTCAACCTTTGTAAGTCTCAGATTCCTTAACTGAAAAACTAGAACTTCATGCTTGCCCCAGTCACGCCAAAGATGGATGTGACAACTAGAATAATCTTAGCAGTAACATCCTTGTGAGCTGAAAAGCAAATTCAAATGTAAGGTATTGTTCTAATTGTACCAGCTCTGGAGACCCTTGGGGGCCTTGGTTTCTGCCCTTCAGATACCCAGTCTGTACCCTCTGCACCACAGCCCTCCCAGCTCTTCCTGGCCCTTGCCTTCCCTGGCTTGCCCTGTTGTACCTGCCATCCTGTCGCCTGCACATACGTGAATGCTGCATGAAAAAAAAAGTCAAATTCTATTATCATATATTTTGAATTACACAGAAAGTAAGGGGGGGAAGCAGCCTGGTCCACCCGGAAATTAAGTATTCAGTGTAACGTGATGGACAGACGTTGGAGGGAGAGGTGTCCTAGGGTTTTTGACTGAATGTGATCTGAATAGGTCAGATCCCCCATGCCATCCATTCCAGATCCATAATTTCTAGTGCAGAGAAAGTTCCAGAAGGAACCTGAGCTCAGCCATTCCTTCCTCATCCGTCCTGTGTGATCGGAGCACTAACCACGGGCGCGTGGCAGGTGCCCACCTGCCAGCATCTGAGGCCAGCCTGCCTCTCCTGCCCCGCACCCGCACTCAGGGGCTTGCAGATGAGAGGACGGCTATGTCCGGCGTGCTCGGGAGCAAGATGGGCGGGTGCCCGGCCGTGATGGGCCAGGAAGGGCTTGGAGGCAGCAGGAGGCCCTCAGGCTGAGTTTTCTTCGCATGCTGCTTTAGGGTAAATTTATCTCATGGGGATGGTGACTGAGTCGCTCCCTGTATCTTGCAGAGTAAAACCTGCGTGTTTAGGCTTGCAGATGGAGGCTGTCGCTAATCCCTTTGCTTTCTCAGTCTCCTGTTTCTGAGGCTGGCGGTGTCTGGCGTTTGTGCAGGGAGGGAGGATATAAAAGGGCAAGACAGGAGACCCTGGTGCCTGGATTCAGAGCCTCTGCATTCCGGGACCCCCCAGAGGCCCCGCTCCCTGGACCCTTCAGCCCGAGAAAGCCATTGTGCTCCGTCCTGGCCTCTGACCCCACAGCTCTGAGAAGCAGCAGGTTGTTGACACTTGGACAATCATTTCTCGCAGGACCACTGCCTCCCTCAGGAGCTCCCCTGTCTGCCTTGGGGTGGTGACGGCTCCCCCAGCTGGAAAGGGGGGTGGCGAAGGAGAAGTTTGCTCCCAGCCAGGGTGGGAGGAGCGGAGGGGGCGCCTCCACGGCAGCCACCACCCCCCACCACCGTTGTGTCCGTGTCCTTTCCTCTCTCACCTGTCAGTTCAGTGGCAGCCCCCTCCCCAGGGGGGAGAACTTCCAGAAAATGAATCCAGGAGACATTTCCGGCCCACATTCCCTCTGGCCTTGTCGTGGGTCTCCTGCTTGTGGGGGAGCCCTGTGTTTCTGCATGGAGGATGTCTGTCTGTCTGTCTCCTGCAGTCACAGCCACAGAGACCGTTTCTGGCCTTGGTGCTGCCGCTTATTAGAAACAAGACTCTGGACCAGTCAGTCGCTTGCCCTTTTAGAAGCTCAGTTTCTGCATTGGTAGAAAGGGGTCCAAAAAGCTCACTTACCTAACAGGCCTGCTGTGAGGCTCAAGGAATAATAGATATGGAGCGCCCTGCACCCTGTGAAGCCAGTGTATGGTGGGTTATTAGAGTTTCTTTGAGAACCACAGTTTGCTGGCAGTTCGCGTATATGATTCTTACAATTTCTGTGTGTGTGGGCGAGGCTCCCCAGCATTTTCTCCCCCTTCTTTCCCCAGCATCTCAGAAAACATTATTTAGAAGTGGGTGGAGCTGGACAGAGGGACTCTTACATTTTTTAAGTGCCACTTTGCATTCCTTTCACCTTGGTCTTAATAATAAATAACTCTGACCGAGTGACCAGGGCCTGGGATGGTCTGTCCAAATAAATGCAAGAATGTCTCCCGTAGCCAGGTGTCCCCATTCAGTGGGCTTGCTCAGGACCATTTCTCCAGCCATGAGAAAAGCCGTCTTGCTAAGCTACAGAAAAATCTCCCTTGTGCTTTAATTCTGGAAGAAGCGGATTAGTGTGGCCATATTTAACCTTTGACCCTGACACAAAAGCATTATCAAAATTAGTTGCCAAGAGGCTCTGTCTTCCTCTCCCTGCCCCCCCATGTCCCTGTTTGCCTGGACTGGTTTAGGACCTCGGTAAACTTCTGAGTAAGAGCAAAGGTTCAGAAGACCATTGTTGCCTTAGAGACGTCCGGGCTTGGCGCTGGCTGTCCGAGCTCCTGGGGTCCAAGGTGAGCTGAAGGGCAGAGCTGAGACTCTTGCGCTGCAGTGGGTGTCAGAATTTATGGGCTTCCTTTTAACACTCTTTCTGTCCTGGAACCAGCCTAGTCCTCGGCTTGCTTGGAAACTGGATGCTAGTCAGATGGTACATTGATTTTTAGACCCACGTTCGTCAGAACTTTTTAATGCCTCCCTCCACCCAGTTGCTATATGATCTCAAAGTACTGGTTGATCCAAAGGATTGATTTCCGACATTTTCCCCCTCCAGGCAGAAATCCGTGGACTTGGGTATGGAGCAGGGCGGGTATCTGGACTTGAGTCAATTCTCTGAGTGTAAATGCCTCCCCTGTCATTTAGTCACTAAATGGGCAATTTGTGTGAACTCCACACCTCACTTCCTCATCTGTAAAGTGGGCATATTCATGACAAGATACAACAGGATAGTGTATGTACTAGGATAACATGGAAGAGCCTAGAATGGTGCTTGGCATTTATATCAATGTACTCACTGTTTAGCAGATATTAGCTATTGTTATTCCTGTTGTCACCAGTATCATTACTGAGTCTTTATTATTTCCCCAGGTCCTGCGTGTCTTTGGCCACACCCCCATCCCTCCCAGTCCCCACCACATTGGCACCCCACAAGTTTTCTGGGTGACTTGCCCCATCTCTGGCTCCTCTAGCCTAGCTTTCTTTGCAGTGATTTTTGGAGTCCCCTCTTGGATGGGGAGTGGGGGTGCCTGGGTGAGGACTGTCTTCATTTCGTACCAGAAAGTCCAGCATGCAGAGGGGGATTGGGAGGGAAGAGCGCTTTATAAGCTCGCGATGAAAGCTGTAAAACGAGATGGTCAAGGGTCTGGCCGGGCCTGGTTCAGGATTATGGCCGGCCCCTGGAATGCAGAGGGGGCCTCTCTTAAGCAGCCAGTGTCTATTTACAGTGTATCTCTCATAAACCCCAACGCTGGGGCGAGGGCAGGGGGACTCGCCCTCCTGGCATGTGATTGATTATCTGGTATTTATGCCATTGAGGACTTGTCAGCGGTTCGGGGTCAAAGGGTCATCTCATGTGTCTTGCCGCCAATCCACCTCCTTTTGTACAGTGCGGACCGGGTGAGCGGTGCACAAAACAGCTTTTTCTTTGCCTTGGGAAAAGGGGGAGGGGGTGGGGAGGGAGTGTCAATGAAAATTTTTTTCAACCTTTTCTGAATAGTGTCCTTTTAATTCTAAAGAACTTTTAATTAAAAGTAGCAGGAAAATTCATCTTGAGAAGGTTTAACTTACCTTAACAGATAACTTTTGTGTCCCAAGAAGCTGGGAGTGACTTTCGATTTTAAAAAAAAGAAAAGAAAGGAAGGGGTTCTGTTGTGTCTCTTGCCCTCCCCAGACATGTTTGAGGATCCCTGGAGGTCCCTGCCCTCCATCCCTAAGTGTGGCCCCAGCTTGGGAAAGCAGGAAGGACAGAAGTGGCCCTTCAGCTGTTGCATAACCTTAAAAATCTAGAAAGGGTCTCTCTGCTCCAGCATTCCCCTGTTTTAGATGAAGAAACAGAGCTTTGGCGGGTGAAAGACTTACTTGGAGTCACGTAGCTGGTTGGTTGTAGAGGCAGGAACAGGGTTCTGTTCTCCTGACCCTCCTTCCGCTGTTCCTCTGAGCACATGCAGTTGTTTCTTAAAGTTTTGGATGCCAAGTGGAGATAAAGTGATGGTATCGGGTTGGCCAAAATGTTCGTTCAGGTCTGTTTCATAAACCGAACGAGCTTTTTCGGCCAACCCACGATTTTGTTGCTTTTAAACCCTAGATGTTTGAGACTTGGGGACCTATTCTAGGTTCCTTGAGCTGGAGGGACCCTCCTCTGTCTCTATATAGACAGTGTGTGCTCACATGGCCCAGAGGAATCACATCTACCGGGGCTGGGGGGGCGGGCTTCATGTCCTCTGCTTGGTAGAAAATAAGCAGCATCCCTCTCCCAGTCTTTGTCACTCTGACGGTCTGGATGTTCTTCTGAACAGTAAGCTTCCTCTGGCCTGGAGCTCAGGAGTGGCCTGAGTGGAGGCTGACTGTCTGTTCACCGGTGTGAGAGGGGCCACCCAGAGCTGGGACATCGCAGGGCACCTCATTTGTGTATAGTTCTTCTCTGCCGTGGCCTCAGCATCCCAGGGGGACATTTAACCCCCCAAATCTTACCCAGCTGACTTACGTGGTGACACCCCAGGATAGCAAAGGGACACCCTGGTCATGCCTCTCAGCTTGTTGAACACTGGTGGAAACCCGGGCAGAGAAATTCTTTGTCTACAGTTATGTGTCTGTGGGAGTCACATGATATTCCTGTTGGCCATATTCCTGATTTTGTCCTCGCCGCCACTTGAGAAGATATAGTACAAAGAATTGTCTTCTTGGGAATTGCTGCAGAAATCCCAATTCCTTCTATTCCCCTCATTCCTATTCCAGTTAAATTAGTGAATGCTAATTTGGGATGATGGGGCATCACCATGAGGAAGAGACTGAAATTGTGTGAGACCTGGATCTTGCTGGTGAGGGAAGAAACCAGCATTTACTGAGTTCTTATAGAATTTGCTGAGTGTCAGACACTGTTCTAATGCTTAATTGTAATAATTTTACTTAGTCCTTATATCAGCTTTTTGAAGTGAACATTCTTCTTATAGAATTTGCTGAGTGTCAGACACTGTTCTAATGCTTAATTGTAATAATTTTACTTAGTCCTTATATCAGCTTTTTGAAGTGAACATTCTTGTCTCCAGGTGAGGGAGGCATGAACCGCTTTCCCTGGAGATAAATCTGATAACCATTATAGTGAAAACTGATTGAACATTTGCTTCATGCTGGGTAGTGCTAAACTTTTAAAACACAGATCTTCCTGAATCTGTACGAAACCCCTATGAAGTAGGTACTGGTATCATCCTGGTTTTACAGAGCCTGAAACAGGCACAGAGGAGTTAGGTAACTTTCCTGAGACCACACAGCGGAAGGAAGTGGCCACGCTGGATTTGACTACAGGGTTTCCCCTTAAGCCGCATCGCCACTCTGCCTTGTTAGGTTTCAGAGCTGGGCTGGAACTCAAGAGTTTCAGATGTCAGTGCTCATATTGTTTTTTCTCACTATCCTAACATAAATTTGCTGGGAGACACTATATATAGACGTATATAAATCAACCTGAGACCAGCAAAAGGTCACTGTGTAATCAGATGCCAACCTGGGTGGTGCCTGGAGAGGAATTTAGAGGAGCAATATGTTAACGAGGACATCACTCAGCCCCATCTCTCTAAGCTCCCACAGTAAGGGCCCTGTGCCTTGCCTTTCCATCACGAGACCTCACCCAGGACTGGTACACGTTAGCTCTTCTATAAATGCTGATTAAATTACTAGGAAGGATTGAGTGGGGGAGGTGGAGTGAAGTGAATTTGTTTTAGGAAAATGTGTTTTTAACTAAAATTTGTTTTGGGAAAATTGTGTGTTTAGCTATCTCCCTTTCATGGTGGGCTGATCAGGTGCTAGGTCCTCTGCTAGGTATGTTATTTATGGTGTATATGTGCGTGTGTCTGCTGAGTCACTTCAGACATGTCTGACTCTTTGCGATCCTGTGGACTGTAGCCTACCAGGCTCCTCTGTCCATGGGGATTGTCCAGGCAAGAATACTGGAAGGGGTTGCCATGCTCTCCTCCAGGGGATCTTCCTGACCCAGGGATTGAACCTGCATCTCTTACATCTCCTGCACTGGTGGGTGGGCTCTTTACCACTAATGCCTCTTGGGAAGCACCTATTTATGCTCTACGTTAACCCTTATACGTCAGCCCTAGGGCTGTTATTATCCCTAGAGTAAACTGAGTCTGAAAAGAAGCTCTGCATCTTGACCAAGAATTCTCCCCATGATTCCAAAATCCATTTCCTTTCTCCAAGGCCAAGAAAAAGGCACAAGGGAAGGGTAGAAAGAGTACGCGTGACAGAGGTAGACTGCAGAGAGACTGCTCAGTTGGCACTGGGGACCTGGAAAACCGAGGCGGAGAGCGTGTCCGCTTTTCTTCTGCTTGTGGTTGGGAGTTACCTCTTTGATCAAGGATATCTGGATCTATGAAGTTAACTGTGTCCATTTAATTGAATTTATAATTCAGCCCCCCAAATGCTGAAAAGAATTGTCTTTTATGTTCCTCAATGAGTGCTATAAAAACAAGTGGTGAATCTAATTTTATGAATGATCCTTTATGACTTACCTGATAACTAGTAGCTGTTCAACACGAAGGACTCATAACTCAGTCTGGGCGCAAGCTGGCTGCCTGCAGTGAAAGGACTTGTTTTAAAGTTGCTATCTTGTTCCTCTTGAGTGGCCGAGGCTTGCAGCTGTTCCCTTGTCCACGCTCAGGCTCCTCATTTGAGGGGGATTGTGGAGAAGGATCACCTGGCCTGCCAGCCCGGGACCACCACGAACTCTCACCTCTCATAATTGGCTCCTTACCCAGAAGGGGAAGGGAAAACATGGCAGGTCATCCCAGTCTCTCTCTGCTGGAGTTCCACCTAGACGTGGCCAACTGTGCTAGGGAAGAGAAGAGAAGCGTAGAGAAAGAGGTGCAAGGGCAGTAAAGGAGTTTCTTTTATCTATACCATACAGTGAAGACAGTGAGCTTTTGAAAAAAAATAAGGAAAAGAAATCTAGGTGAGATGCTGGTGAGACCTTCCTGAATTGAAGAGCTATTCTTAAGAGAGACTGAGGCATGTCCATCACTAGAGTATGCCCACATACATGTGCCCTTAGCTTTTTATAGTTTTCATTATTTCTTAAAATCTTTTTAGAAGTTGAATTTAAATGGTTTGGTGATCACACACCTTAAAAGTAATAGGGCTTAGTCATACAATTTGAGCATCATTCATGAAGACCCTTGAAGAAAGGTTGGCTGAACTCCCATCTGGAAAGTCAGAGGCAGGGGGCTGGACTCGGTGGTCAGGACCCTGCCCAAGGTGCTCACCCAGGACAGGAAGGGCTTTGGGGAGGGAAGCCCTTGAACCAGGCAGCCAGAGTGGGGGTGTGGGAGCGTCATGAAGGAAGGCCAAGATGAAGCTGTGATTTCCGTGGGTTATCACCTTTCCCACTTTACCTGGGATAAGAACAGGTAAGAACAGGCCCTGCAGCCCTGAGTGAACCTTTCCTTGGGGCTGCTGAGTGGGGAAGCAGACACACGGCCCTGTCTCCCCACACCCCTCTCCCTTGTACACATTGCACCGGTAAAGGCTGCAGCTTTGGTATGTGGGGTGGGTGGGGACAAATACAAGAAAGTCCCTGATCTGGGCGCTGATGACTTCCTGGCAGAGTAGTGGTGGGCTGGGACCTTTGTGGCCACGGTTTGAGTCTTGCCTTAGCTGGCCTTGTGCCCAGACTGTCTGGTGGGCCTTCCTTTGTCTTGTCCCCACCGTCTCTCCCTTGTCGCACCCTCATCAGGCTGATGACATGCTCTTAGAATCCACCGGGGCTCTGACTCTGCTGTTATCTTTGATCAGAAGGAGTCTGGGTGAAAAGGACAGGGGAGAACTATTGCTCCAGCACCACGTTTGGAGGCTGATGAACTTTGGCAGGGGAATGCCCACCTAGCTGGTCTGGAAAAACTTGTTTGGGCACCAGAGAACCTGGCGAAACTGGGTGCTATCAGCCTAAAAACATGTATGCTGAAGGCAACCAAGAGCACACACATTCCATCCGCTGATGAACGGCTGGAGACAAAGGATGTGTGAGGCCTCACTGCCCCTTGCTTGAACCAAGTCCAGATTCTCACTGTGCTGGCATGTTCCTAAATGACCCCCCGCTTCCCGCTAGTATTTTCAGAAGCAAAATAGCCCGACATTCATTCATTCATTCAACATTCATCGAGTGTCTGCATGTTTGTTTGCTAAGTCACTTCAGTCGTGTCTAACTCTGCACCCTCTGGACCGTAGCCCGACAGGCTCCTCTGTCCATGGGATTCTCCAGGGAAAAATACTAGAGTGGGTTGCCATGCCCTCCTCCAGGGGATCTTCCCAACCCAGGGATCAAACCCGCTTCTCTTACATCTCCTTCCTTGGCAGGCAGGTTCTTTACCATCAGTACCACTTGGGAAGCCCCCATGGAGTGTCTGCTATGTGCTAAATGCTAGGGATACAAGGGTCAGTAAGTCCTGGTGTCTTGATTCCGGGGACTCAGAGTTGAGAAGACAGACAGTAAGCAGGCCAGGCGGTTATAACAGACAGTGCTGGTTAATGGAGACGTTTGTACTTGGTACTGTGGGCACTCAGAGGAAGCGTGCACAGGGGATACTCAGGGGACAGATTAGACGTCCTGGAGAAGACATCATAGGCTTGACAGAAGAAGTGGAAATTCGCCAAGATGAAGGGAGAGCTGGACACAAGGAACAGACCTCTGTGAGCTTAGAAACGGCGGTGGGGTAGCTTAAGCATCATGTCTGAGACAGGTGTGGCAGGTAAGGTTGGAGGGGAAAGCAGGCCTAGACCACAGAGGTCTCGCTAGGCTATCTTTTTTTTTTAATTAATTTATTTTTTTATGGTTGTGCTGGGTCTTCGTTGCTGCATTCAGGCTTTCTCTCGTTGCCGCAGGTTGGGGCTGCTTTTTGTTGCAGAGAGCGGGCTTCTCGTTGTGATGGCTTCTCTTGTTTCGGAGCATGGTCTCCAGGGTCCTGGGCTTCAGTAGTTGTGGCAGCTGAGCTGCAGCATGTGGGATCTTCCCAGACCCAAGAATCAAGCCCATGTCCCCTGCATTGGCAGGCAGATTCTTAACCCTTGGACCACCAGGGAAGTCCCTAGGCTGTCTTAAGGAGCCTAGAAATTCTCTCTAGGTGATGGAGAGTCCTGGGAAGCCTTTAAAAGGAAGCTGCAACAGCAGATCGGTTTCCAAGAGGCCACATGGGTGGTTGTGTGAGATGTGCTGGGGAAGATGTGCTGCGTTCAGGAGCCTCTTGCAGGAATCCTGGTGGGGACGCTGGTGGCTGGGGCCAGGCTGTGCCTTTCTGGGACACACATGGCAAGGTCTTAGGTCCTAAAACATTAGCCGGATTGGGGTGGGGGGTCGGAAGTCGAGGGGCCTCGGGGATGACGTCCAGGCATCTAGCCTGAGGACAGCATGGGTGGCAGTGCTGACAGTTGAGACAGAGATCCGGGAACGGGGCGGGACTGGGATGTGGGTTTCAGGCTTGGACACGCTGTGTCTCAGGTGCCTGTGGAGCATGCTGGGGCACTTGCTTTTACGGGTTTTGTGCTCAGAGGTCTGGGCGAGAGGCGCTGTTGTTAGCTTCTGAGGGCCAGTAAGACCAGGAGAGGAGAGTTCACTGAGACAGACCGTGGGGCGTGGGGAGCATCATGAGCTGAACACTGCAGGGCCAAAAGCTGAGCAAGGCCTCAGCCCTCATCAGCCTCAGACTTTGCAGAAAGAAACACGGGCCTGGGGTGCAGAGGGCTGTCTCTGGAGGGCCCCCCAGGTGTGGCGTGTGTAGAGACACCCACAGATGAGCGCTGAGGAGGAGCTCCAGGGTCCCAGCAGCTGGTGTTGTTGAACCCCGGGGAGCTCCATTGACCAGTGCCCTGGTCTGGGGCAGGAGAGAAGACGGGCTGAAGGAATTATTTCAGAACTGCTGGGGCCCTAAGGGGTGTCAGATCTCCTCTCCTCTTCTGGGATGGAACAGTCAGTCCTCTGGGTCATTCTAGACGGTTCGAATACCCGATCCTGCCCTGCGGCACAGCCCTTCCTGGGGGTCTTGTCCAGTGAGCCCTTAGGGCTGGTCCTGCTTCCCGTGGCCCCATCTTTTGCACGTGTGTCTCTTTTCTGAGGTTTATGGTGCTGGGTTATGTCGCATATTCTGGAGGGAATATAAGCATCCCCGCTTCCTTCCAGAGGAAGCTGGGATCATGGCCCCATTTGGGTTTGACCTTCTATTAAACCCCATCCCCCACTTTCCTGCTGTCACCCGGATCCCCAAATGAACACTTCTCTGGGCACGTGGGTCCCACTTTCCCTGATGCCCTTCTCTGGTGGCTTGGCATTTTGGGACCGGCTGCTAGAGTGATTGACATAAAGCCAATCTATAAATAAAGTCTTTTTCTCTTCTCATAAAGACTTTGTGGTTGAGTTTGCCTTCAAGGTCAAGATCAGACCTTTCTAAATAAACACATATCAAAGGATCATTAGCAGAGCAGCACTGTTAAATTGAGATATTAACTTCTGTCAACTGCTTGTTTCTTTTTTGTTCTGTAACTCATGACTGCAGTAGGTTTTTATTATTTTGTCCTTAGGCAGTAGCATCTGGCTTCTGTAGAGACTGTAAAAATTAAAAAGCAACACAAATCATTGCGGGAGAAAAGCAGTAAATCCAATGATAAGAATTTAAAATTAAAATGTTTCAGCGCTTTTATATTCTGCAAAACATGAAATGAATGAGTTTGCTGCCTGTTGCCATAAACCTAACCCAGCTAATCGTCCGCTTGGGTTTTTTCCTGTCTCCTTCGCTCATCATCATCAATTCTGCCTTGGCACAAGGCGAGACATCAAGTGAAAGCCATGTGTGTGTGTTTGTGTGTGTGTGTGGAGTGGAGTTGGGACAAGGGGAAGATTGACTGAGACCCCCTCATCTGAATGGTAGAGACAAGAACAGGGGGTGAATACGGTGGAAACCGGGACGGGAAAGAGGCATGAAGGTTTGCCTGTCCCCGTGGATCAGAATTCTCTTTGTAATGCACTGTTTCCAGTTAAGCACTGAAGCCAAAATATAGCAAAATCAACACGCCAAAACCCACAGGTCACAGACCTAAACAGCATCTCGTAGCATCCAAGTGAAATGCTTAAAGGGAGTTTCCTTAGCAGGTAAGTGATCTTGGATTAGGGATCTAAACAAGTTCTGGCTCTTTTCCATCCCAGAGAAACCCAGACCCTCCCTTGGGTACAGAGCCAGGGTGGGAGATGAGGCTGCATTTGAAACTCTTTAATCTGGCTTGAATATTCGGGTTTTCTGTGCTGGGGTCATTGATTCTTATTGCAAAATCAAGTTGTGATGCCTGACTTACCTATTGCTAGGCCATGAGGGAGATCAAAGTAGAAAACTGGTTTTTTTTTTTCCCTCTGCTCTGGAAGAACTGTAGCTTAAAACAATAATGGAAAAGAGTATTAAAAATTATATATATATATACTCACACATATATATATATATATATATATTTATAGCTGAGTCACATTGCTCTGGGCTTCCCAGGTGACTCAGTGGTAAAGAACCTGCTTGCCAGTGCAGGAGATGCAGGAGACATGTGTTTGATCCCTGGGTCTATCCCTGGGTCTGGAAGATCCCCTCGAGAAGGGAATGGGAACCCACTCCAGTATTCTTGCCTGGAAAATCCCACGGACAGAGTAGCCTCGTGGGCTGCAGTCCATGGGGTCACAGATGGTTGGACATGACTAAGTGAGCACTCACTTTGCTTTACAGAAGAAATTAGCACAACATTGTAAACCAGTTACATTTCAATAAAACTTTTTTTAAAAAAAAAGGAAAAAATAGATGTGACACTTCCTATGTTAAACCGCTCAAGGACAACTTAGGGCAGATGTGGGTAAGGATGCGACACTGTTGGACAAGTCACACGTCCAAGATCTGGGGAGCGTGTGGATTACAGAGTGAAGTGAGGCCACTTCAGGGAGAGCTTTTAGGACATGAGTCGCTAATGGACTTGAGAGCTGATTCTCAAGTCCGTCTGGCTCTGGTGCCTGGGAAGCCTGGGGTGAGCATTGCTGGGGGGCTTTATCCCCATATTCAAACAGGAGAGTGGAGGGGGGTGGTTTTCATCCAGCCTGTCCCAGTTTGACTGCTGGACCCACAGGCACGAGGGCAGAGCTCTTTGTCCTGGATGAACTTCTTCAGCCTAGGGAGAGGTGAGAAAAGAGAGCCAGTCCTTGGCCTCCGTCAAAGGGAATGAAGGGAAGTGTGAAGATTAGGGGACGGAGGGGTCGAGTTAAGAGGGTATGACTAATACGGCCGGTCATTCAGATAGGAGAGCACATTGTTCTCTGTGCCCAGATGGTCCTTGGAATAAATCAGCTCAGGCAGAAACAGACTTCCAGTACAAGGACGTTGGAGCAACTGCTTGCCTGCTATTCTCCAGCCACATAACCCAGCCTGTCTGGAAGAGCAGACATTCATATATGTACTGTGGGTGTTGGAATTTTGGGGGGGGGGGCGGGCGGTGGATGTGTGAGAGAGAGAAAATATGTCCTTTTATAGCCTCTTAAAGAAGAGTGTATGAGGCCATGTTGTGAGGCGTAGACATCAGGAGACTTCACCTAGAGCCCGACTTTAGATTCCAACCCTTGAGAGTTTTAGAAGTAGTCATGCTGGTTTGTCTCCCTCCATAGACAGGAAGCTGTCCAAGGGCAGGGACTGTGTGTGTCTGATTCATCAGCGTGTCCCTAAGACCTGCATTGCACAGCAGATGCTTCCTACAAGGTGCCTAATAAATAGAAACACAGGGAAAATTCTGGCAGCATTCTCTGTCTTTTTTTTTTTTTTTGGCTGCACCACATCTTCATTGCATCTCGTGGGATCTTTACTTTGGCATAAGAAGAGGTCTTGATTAGTTATGGTATGTGGGATCTAGTCCCCTGATCAGGAATTGAACCTGGGCTCCCTGCATTGGGAGCAGGGAGTCTTAGCCACTGGACCACCAGGGAAGTCCTGTTAGCAGCATTCTTATTTTCCTCTGTGGCTTCGTGGTAGCCACCCATTCATTTATTAAACTAATAATTGGAAGTGAAAGTGTTAGTTGCTCAGTTGTGTCCGACTCTTTGTGACCCCTGTGGACTGTGGACTGCCAGGCTTGTCTGACTATGGTGTTTTCCAGGCAGGAATACTGGAGTGGGTAGCCACTTTCTTCTTCAGGGAATCTTCCTGACCTAGGAATTGAACCCAGGTCTCCCACATTGCAGGCAGACTGTTTACCCTCTGCGGCTCCTGGGAATTGGTACCTGAGTCCGGGAGCCCAGCACTGATCCTGGCATTCCTCACATGGTTCCCATCCAGGGATGGTTATGAGGACTGGATGAGCTGGGCAGGACACCCTCCAGAGCTGTCGCTTAGAAGGTCTGGGGTGATGCAGGGCTTTCTGTCATAAACGTTCTCTAGGTAGGTGTCTCCAGTTTCCCATGATGACGATTTGCAGGCACACACGGATGTAGAATATATGTAAGCCTCCTGATGCTCGGTGGCAGCTTTTCCAGCCTGGAGGCCCACAGGCAGCAGAAAAGTCAACCTGCTCTGATCTCTGGCCCTAGAGCCTCCATCTACAGGCCACACAGATTCCTTTCCTCTCACAGAATCTGTTGAGGCTCCTTAGGATTTAGGGGAGGGAAGAATCACGTGGCAAAGTCACTGAGTAAATAAGAATAATCAAACAGATACTCCCTGGAGAGGCTTCTTTCTATGAAGATGTTAATTAATATGAGCATTCTTGTCTCGCGTTCAGAGGCAGTCTTCTGTGTAAATGGTACACGACCGCCCATCCAGCCCTGAGTAAACCGACTCTTTGGGATCTTCGCCTTTTGGAGAATGAACTTCTTTGGGGGAATCAAGCCAGATTCTGTCAGAGGTGGAAGTTGCTTTGTCTGAAGTTAAGCACATCATTAAAAAAAAAAAAAAAAAATCACAGTGGAAAGAGGAGAAGGCACCTTAGCCCTTAGTGCAGCTGAGTTAGAAAGTGTCGCAGGGAATCCACGCGCATCCCTCAACCTCCTCTCAGCCTGTCCTGCTTGTGCATCGCCGTCAATGTTTCAGAAAACCCAAAGCTCATGAGCTGCCCAGGTTGTCAGAGCCGAAAGATTTGAGGGCGGTGTCTGTGCTGTCCTTGTCTGAGGCCTTGTACAGTCCACACGGCCACCTCCCCACTGTCCTTTGTTCTCCAGGCCCCTGGGATCAAGAGGTGGTGTAAGCTTTCCCCGTGCTGGTATTACTAACGAACTAGTCTTATCTCAGTAGGCGGCTGTTTGCAAAAAGCAACTAACGTGAGGAGGAGGAAGGGAAGAGCAGGAAGAGGGAGTAGGGTGTGTGACCTGGGGAGCATTTGGGGAATGAAGGAGCCAGGGCGAGGAAGACACTGGCCCGCCCCAAGAGAAGACTCGGGCTGTGAAAAGGAGTGGGTGTGACCACACGATGTCCATCGGGGCTTGTCACTGGCGTTCCCTGTGTGGAAAACCCTCCTGGAACCAGACGTCCTGCGTGAGTGGTGTAGGGGAACCTGGCTTGAAGTCCTTTGGAAGGATAAGGTCTTTCTTGCTGATCTTTGCCGCTGATCCCAGAGGCTGCAAAAGCTCCACAGTACTTCTGTTTGAGTTCAGATGGGAACATTTTGACGATTCCTCCCTCCTTTCAATGACCTTTGTGAAAATCCTCCAAGTGAACAATTACTCTAACACGAATAAACAGAAAGCGTCCTCAGTATTTGCCAATTCTCAGAGTCCCTAGCATTAGTCTAAGAAATCATAGGCTTCCCACCTTCTCACCCCCCCAGAAAAGTTAGGAAAGAGGTGTAAAGACGAATGATTAAGCACTGCTTTCTCATTTCCAAGGGTTTTGAGAAGTGGGGATAGAGAAATAGTTGTGGACAAGCTGGAAAAACAAAGGGATCTGAATGGATGTGGGCAATGCCAAGGCCCCTTTGCCTGGGACCTGGTATCTCCCAGGGGCTCCCTACGTGGTCACGTTTGCTTACACGGACAACGGGTACTATACTCACCACTGGCAGGTCACCCACAGAGCCACAGGAACTGGGTCTTTGACCAGGACAGAGAGCAACCCTGGGCTCAACTCTGCAAAAGCCTGTTGAACTCTTGAAGAAAAATCAATCTTGAGTTTCCGAGCAGGATGGTATTGGAGGTCACAACTTATGTGCGTGATAGTGACACAGCTTTGGGCATTTCCATTAGCAGCTCTGTTTTAGGGGTTTTCCATCTGCTGTAGAGATGGAGTCTCAGAATAGTATAGTATACATCATCACCCTCTGAAGAAGGATGAAAGCAGCCCACCCAGAGCGTGATTTGGGGAAGCGCATTACCTGAGTGTAGAGGACTGTGTCCTCTGGGCAGCTCAGAGCAAGTCCTGCAGGGAGAGCTGAGGGCCTGCTCTGATCTTAGAGGAGAAAGAGGTAGCAAGTGGACACCAGGTGCACATATAGCCTTGGGTCCATGTCCTGCCAGGGGCCAGGAGGAGTTGCCAGTTTTAACATCAGGTTCCAAACTATTAGTGACTTGTTGGCTGCCAGCTCACAGCTTTGGCCAGAAAGAAATATCTTGTAACTCCGTTCTACAGTCCTTTCATTCAAAGAATTGGATCCTCCTTTGATGCAGATAACTTTCCATCTTGAAGAGACATCTGGGTGGTTCTTCACTGGGTACCACATGTACCCCCTGGGTCGTTCTGCACAGGAGGGCTTCCAGGTTGGGAGGAGAAGCCAAGCCCAGGAGAGCCCATGCCCAGATTCTGGAGCATATGGATACGCGTTCACACTTGTCAGTCAATACTATTAAGTATATTGTAACAAATATTCAAGCTTATAAGGGATCTGTTTACAATACACTTTTTGGTGGTTTTTTTTTTTTTCAATCCCAATTTATCAGTGTTCAGATGGTCACTACACCAAAATACACTGTTCCCAGAACGCCACGACACAAAGACTGCAGACATCTTGCTAAAGATTATTCTACAGTCAGGAAAACTAATCATAGAAACAGACAGGCCCAGAAGCCTGCAACTCACAGGGAATGTGGGCTGGTGGTGGAATGGCTGAAGAGGGTAAGGAGGCATGTTTTACTTGAAGTTGTAAGAATCAAATGTTAATGGCTTGGACTTTAGAAATTGTAACTTGCCAAGGACCGTGGATCAAACCCACAGAGATATTAATAGGTTAAAACTTTGTGTATCGTTTGTTTATTTATCCACTCAGTAAATATTTATTAACACCCATTATGTACCTAATAGTATATTAGGCTCTGGGAATGCAGTGGTGAGTAAAACAGAATTCATGTCCTCATGGGGCTCATGTCTTACAGGGAGGCAGACAGATAAGTAAGCAAGTCACGTACAGAATAAATATTGTTACAGTGGAGGCATAAGATGTTATAAGAGCACACATGGAGGCCTCCACATGGATGGGGAATCGGGGAGGCTTCTTGGAGGTGGTGTCTTCTGCAGGATGAGAAATTATTAAGTAAAGAAGATAGGTTACTGGGGGAGAAAGGGAAGAATGCCAGACTGACGTCAGCGCCCTGAGTTGGACACAAGTTAGGCAGATATGTGAACTGAAAAATGGGAGTGGGGAGTAGGGCTGAGGCCTGACTGTGGAGAGATGATGGACATTAACTGTGAGAGACCCCTAAAAACCTTACGTAACTGTGTGTTTTTCCTGAGGGTGACGGGGAGCCATTAAAAGGTCCTCGGAAAGTGACATCAAATTATGTTTTAGAAAAATGACTTGGACTACGCAGTTGTGAATAGACTGGAGGGGTTTATACTGAAGGCGACATTAGTAAGGACAGTATTGCCGTAATCCAGGCAAGAGACTGTGGTAGCTTGAACCGGTGTAGTTACAGTGAGGATGGATAAGAAGTGGGGAGAGTTCACGGTATTTAGGAGGCTGAAGAAATTTGATAACTGATCTGTTGTGGGAGGTGAGAGAGAAAGGAATCAAAGGTGATGGCCCCTTTTCTTACTTGCAGCCCAGTGGGTGACAGTGAGCCCTTTACTGAAATCAGGGTGAAGGAGAAGAAGGAGAAGAACTTTGTTTTTGCTGTTGTTAAGATGATGAACAGTTTTAGTGTCACGGTAGTGAGGCTTGTGTGACATCCAGTGGGGACCCATCCAAGAGGCGTTTGGATTCATTGTTATGTCTGGAATTCGGGAAAGAGAGAGATTTGCTGGCCATGTATCTATTGGCATCATCAGCATATAAATGATTCTTGAAGCCAGTGAGTTTACAAAACGAGAGGAGAGCTTGGAACAGAATCCAGAGGAACTCCAACGTCCTGTGCCCTCGAGGATAGTCACAACCCATCATGGAGATTCAAACAGAGTTGCTGGAAGAAACAGGATGGAGACCAGGAGAGTGTGGTGTCATGAAAGAGGTTTCTAAAGGGAAGAAGTAGTCATCAATCTTAATGCTGCCATTAAGCCCCCTAAGAGGAAGACTAGAAACATCTGTTGGATTTAGTGACATGGGGGTCACTGGTTATCAGAGGCGAACAGTCTTGGTCTTTGTGGAATGATGGAAGCAGGGCTGAGATCATGGTGGGTTGAGGAGTGAATGAGCACATGGGAAGGGGAGGCAGCGTGTGTAGGCAGCTCTAGGAGTGGAGGAGGCGAGGAGTTAGACTGATCCAAGGGCAGCATTTGGCAGGGGTGGGGGTGATACAGTGGCAGGATAATGGGCAAGGGAGTTCAGGAATTGGCCAGAAAGCAGATGGGAGTTGAACCATGGGCCCTGAAGTCAGGGCTGATGGAAAAAGAAGGCAGAAAGGAAGGACATGCTGGGGATCACTGGGGCTCCGAGAACAGTTCTGGTGAGAGTAACTGGATGGGAGAGCTAGAAGGGAGGGAAGGAGGTTTCAATGTAATACTTTAGAGGAGTAGCTCTTACCGGTGATGAAAGGTGTGGTGTATTCTCTGTCAGCATCTCCTGGAGTGGGCCTGCACAGTTCAGGGTGAAGGTGAAGGTGTTAGTCACTCAGTCGTGTCCGACTCTTTGCAACCCCTTGGACTGGAGTTCTCCAGCCTCCTCTGTCCATGGAATTCTCCAGGCAAGAAGAGTGGGGTGGGTTGTCATTTCCTTCTCCAGGGGTTCTTCCCGACCCAGGGATTGAACCCGGGTTTCCTACACTGCAGACAGATTCTTTACCATCTGAGCCATCAGGGAAACCCTCAGTTCAGGGTACCTAAGTTCAAACACCAAATACATTATTTACACACCTGTCTCCCTCCGGCCTTCAGCCAAGTCCCTGGATTCCTGTTCTAATCAGCTACCAATTCTCCACTTCCCACTGTCTCACGCTGTGGTGGTTGTTGGTTTTAGTTGCTTAGTCGTGTCTGACGTAGTCCATGACCCCATGGACTGTAGCCTGCCAGGCTTACCTATTCAAGAGATTCGCCAGGCAAGAATACTGGAGTGGGTTGCCATTTCCTTCTCCAGGCAATCTTTCCAAGCCAGGAATCGAACCCGTGTCTTCTGCATTACAGGTACATTCTCCACCGACAGCTACGACAGAATCTCTCACACTGTGGTAGACTCATGTATTACCTCCAACCTTCCCAGCAAGCTTGAATTGTGGGCGTTATCACTCTAATAAAGAGAAACCAAGACCCAGAGATGTTAGGAAATTTGCCGACGATTCTCTAGCTAGTAAGTAAATGGCAGAGCCAGATTCTATCTGACTTCAGAGTCGAGACTTCTTGCTCTCCATTTCTTGGACTGCAAGCTTAGTGAGGGCAAGAAGTGTCTTCTTAGGGCTAAAGCCTTGGTATTTGATGCCTGTGCAGAATTGGAGCTCAAGAAATGCCGGATGCCAGGATACATGAGAAAATAAGTGAGTGGTGCTAAGAGTGATGCTCCAATGCTATCTCCCAAGGGAAATAAAAGTACTGCCACCCCAAGAGAGACATGAAGATCGTTGGAAAGAAGACGGAGGGGCAGCTTTGGTAATCAAGTGGCATCGTGTTGGATGAATAGAACAGAGGTGTCTCCTCGGGCTCTTTTGTGACCAGGGTGCTGGGCGCTTGGCTGTGTCTTGGGAGAGTCGACTGTCAGCTTTCCCATCTGCGCTGGGGCCAGCCTCAAGTTCCAGTCCTGGCAGGGAGTGGCCACGAGCCTCCGGAGGAGGAACTGAGAAGGGAGGGACCTAGGAAATAGAACCCGCAGGGGAGAAATGAGAAGGCCCAACCACTCCCTGACACCCCCTGTGTTTCCTTTTTAGAATGTGAGGCTAGGGCTTCTCTGCAGACCTTCCATCACCTTGTCAAGGGCCGTGTGTGTGTGTGTGTGTGCACGCGTGCATGTGAGGGCGTGGGCAAGGAGGCCCAGGTTCCTCACCAGTTGCCTGAAGAGCATCCACACTCCCTGGTGTAGGCTCAAGGCCCTGGCTGATGTCCGCTGGGTGGCTACCCCATCCCTTTCCCTGGGAAAGACTTGGTGAGTCAGGTTCGCAGCCTGCTTGAAGGGAGGGGACTCCCACATTTGGGGGAAGTGGGGAAGGCTGGTGGACCATGTGGTTTGGCTTTTGTTCCTGACCGCATCCTTCTCTCCCACCCTCCCTGAGTAGCAGAAAGGACAGTTTCCTCCTTCCAGGCTTTAAAGGCCACTGCGCGCTGCCTGACGCTACCTCAGGGCCTAGTCCTCAGGCCTCCCTGCCCTCCCTCTCATCGCCTGTCTGTTCAGGAGGTCTATATATTCATTGTCCTCTGTCTCCCACCATCATTACCAGCCCATTTCCTCTCCATGGGCCGAGGCCCGGGGTCCAGAGGAGAGTTGTGGGCCCGGGGGCAGTGGCCTCTTGCCCTCAGTCTCCACGTTAGGCATGCTCCTGCCACAGCCCGTCCCCCCCAACCTGTGTGCACGCACCCCCACCCCACCCGCCGTCTACTTCCGAGGGCTGCGTGCTGGAGGCGAGGTGTGGGCAGTAGGCAGGGGAGCCTGGTGAGCAGATGGAGCCCCGTGGGGACTGTCAGTGCCTTAAAGGATCACAGAGCCCATCCTCCTTATGTCCCAGATGAGATCGAGGGTCAGAGAGAGAAAATTCATCTATTTAATCTTTCATCCGCTGGTCTGTCCTTCCCTCTGTCCAATAAAGATTCATCAGACGCCTGTCAGATCCAAAAGACACAGCCACGAGGCCCCCTGCTCTCACGCGGCTTTTGTTCTGATGGGGAGGGAGACACCATAAACCTTGAACTTGAAGCAGCTCTGCCGTGGCTAGTTGGCGGCCACAGAGCTGAGCCTGGGCCTTCTGCAGTGCCCTTTCCGGGACCGTGTGTGATGACTCCCCACCTTCCTTGGAGCCTGGGCTTCAGTTCTCTCTAAAAAGCAGATGGAAACATTTAGAAGGATTGAAACTGGATTTTAGCCTTGATACTTCTGAGCCGCAGAGGGTCATAGAAGTCCACGTAACTTTTGACCAATTGAGACTGAGGATTCTTTTCGTTATTTTGCTAAAATGTATCTCACATAGGATTTAGCATTTTGACCATTTTTAAGAGCGCTATTCGGTGGCATTAGGAAATGGCAGCGCACTTCAGTATTCTTGCCTGGAGAATCCCATGGACAGAGGAGCCTGGTGGGCTACACAGTCCGTAGGGTCACAGAGTCGGACGTGACTGAGCACGCACGCATAGTACTCAGTGGCATTAAGTACGATCGCACTGTTGTGCAGACATCACCACCATCCGTCCACAGAACTTTTTCATCTTCCCAAACCGAAACTCTGTCTCCATTGAACAGTAATTCCCTCTAAGTCCCCCGAGCCCCTGGACCAGGAATTCTTCACATTTCGTGCCATGGGCCCCTTGGGAAATCTGGTGAAACCTAGGAACCCTGCCTCAGAATAATGTCTCTAGTTGCATAGAATGAAATACCTAAGATTACAAAGGGAAACTTTAAATACAGAGAGCAAAATATTTTTAAACCATTTGTAATGCAGTTCATATGTGTGATCCTTTGTCATCCTGCTAACAAGCTCAAGCAGTGGTTGGTTTTCTGCAGTTGGCATAAATAGTTCAAGGTAACTGCAACATTTCTTCTAACGTGGTGTGAAAATACCTAGCTGTCTGTGCATGAACAGGTCACAAGTTCAGTTCATCTGACTGCCTTGTTGCTTTCACTCCCCCACTGAAGGAACTGCTGAATTTCAGTTTGTTGTTGTTGTTTTTTGGTCGCTAAGTCATGTCCGACTCTTTGCCGACACCATGGGCTGCAGGATACTAGCCGCCTCCGCTGTCTCCGGGAGTTTGTTCAGTTTCACGTCCATTGAGTCAGTGATGCTATTGGACCATCTCACCCTCTGCCACCGCCTTCTCCTTTCACCTTCAGTCTTTCCCAGCATCGGTTAGAGGTTGGTAAAAATTAAAAGGGGATATTTTCTCCTTCACGATCAGCAGCCTCCTGAATTCTGTCCCTGGGTTGTGTCGGGGTTTCATGGCCTGGAGGTTCAGAGAGGCCTTGCGGAGCCAGTTTGCTCCATCTTTTCCGCCTAAGAGGGCAGTGCCCAGAGCCAGAAGTGTGCTGATGGGTAGGACGCGTGACGGAAACCCTCCCTGTGCACCGGCTCTCGAGAGAGGGATGGCGGGAACATCACAGGAACCCAGCCAACAGGGGAAGAGGTGCCCCCTTTCTCCCCAAGCTGCCAGCCTGCTGCCTGAGGTGGGCGGGGCCAGCGCCCTCTGGAAGCGTGCCTTCTGGCAGCCTCCTCGCCCCCCTTCTACCCCCTTGTCCAAAGGCTCAATGCAGAAGGGAGCCATATGGTCCTTTGTGGACACATTTTCCCCAGTACAGTATCTTCCTGGTGTGAATGCAAGGGCCTGGCTCCCCAGTGTCAGCTGTCCGTCCCCTCCCCCCACGATGCCCCATCTCCCATCACCAGTCCAGGACATAGCAGGTTGTGGGGGACAAGCTTACTGAGTTGGGGAGCCCTGCAGAGTCAGGGTGAGTGAGGCGTCTTTTTAGTAACACCCAACCGCACGCACTCACACAGAAACTGTTGAAGTCAAATGTCTCAAAGTCAGATCCCTTTTTAGTATGAATTTGCTGTGTCTCATTCTGAGCACTAATTCCAATTTAATTGCAAGTGGCCTGAAGCCTCTTCAATAGGAGTAACAAATGGTTTGATTTTGTAAACTTCATCAGACTGCATTTTAAATGCGACACAGTAGCCCAACTCGAATGCCAATGAAGCACTGGAGTAGCTCTCTGTTTACTAATTATCCGTTTTTACTCCAAGCCACGCTGGCTGGCTTGTCTGATTAAATCGGATTTGTGGGATAGAGAACAGCTAGCAGAGTTTTCTCTATAGTAAACGAGATTGAAACTATGGGCCGCCTGGCTGCACACTGTAAATTATATTTCCTTTTAAAGGGGACGTGTCTCTTTTATTTCTGTGGCGCCCCTTCTGCATATTAAACCTCATGGCACAGAAATGTACCTGGCTCCTTCTAAATCCAGCTTCCTCGCACCCTCCACCAAGTAGCCAGCGCACTTCTGTTGCTTTCCATCTCCCTCTCCAAAGGACTAGAAAGGAAATTGGCAGCTACATCCTTTATTTACCTCCCATACTCCTTTTCTTTTTTAATCCTTGCATTTCTCCCCTTTATTCTAGGGGTGAGTTTTCATTATTTCCTTATTCTAAAAGGTCCCTGTGATGATATGGGTTCTTACAATTCATCTTGAGTTGGATAACACAGAGTTCTAGCAATAAAATTTATTGTTACCCAACGTGGATTGAGGTTTAAGTTTTCTGAAAGACAAGAATATTGGTGGCATTGGGTGGGCAGGCCTGAGTTGGTAGTGACAATGTGGGTGATGAAAGAGCCAGTTTCTGAAAACTTAAATTTGTTCTTCAGTCCACCCTGGAATGAAATCCTTTCTTCTCACCAGGGTGAAATTCCGATCCCAGGGTTCCTCCCTGTGATCCAGCAGAGAAGGTATGGCTGGAGGAGTGGGTGCTGTGGACCAGTGCTCACTGTGTAGCCTGTGTCAGGGTTTAACTGGTTTCTTCTACCCACTTGCTGGGGTCTGGAGTCTGGCCTTGAGCTCCTGGTCTCTCTTTAATTGTTTATTCCTCTGTCCCCAGAGGGCTTCCCTGGTGGTTCAGATAGTAAAGAATCTTCCTGCAATGCAGGAGACTCCTTCATCCTTTCCATCACACACACACACACACACACACACACACACACACACACACACTGAACACAAGGCAGCCCTGAATAAGGTGTAATCAGGTTGTGCTTAAACTCGCCCGTTGCTAAGATTTGACTCCACAAGCTAGACCTGCCTGCCCTGCCCTCACTCCCTGTCTGTGCACCAGAAGCTTTTTATATTTTAATTTGCTTCTGAATGTCCTGCAGAATTAACGGTGTGCGGACTTCTCCCTCTTTGGCCATTGTGTGCGGTACAGTACAGGCAGGCCTGGCAGTGCCTCTGATAGCCTGGTTACCGTGGGAATGAATGGCCACCGCACTCTCAGGCTCACAGCCCTCTTTCTAATTGTTGACAGTAAAAAGCGTTTAAATGCTGCTTAATTTGTAATCATCTTCTGGGGGGTTGGGGGGAAGGAGAGGAACCATTAAAATGTCAGTAAAATGAATACATCCATCTCTCTCTCTCTCTGTCTCTTTGGTTTGGTTTTGTTTATTTATATGGGATGGTTTCCTTTGCAGTGCCCAATGTTTGTCTGAAACAACCAGTATTGCATTTGATTTTGAATTTCCGTCTCCCCCAGTCCCTGCTCCCCTCCCCGCCCTGTTCTGTCCCCGGGCCTTTGTCTGCAGAGGCCTGTCTCCTCATCTGTCCCCTCTCTTCTAGGTAGGCCTCCCTGCTGGCTCATCCTCATCATCTCTGAAATGCACTGGGATTTACAGGACCGTTTAGATAAGGCCCCAGCTGAGCTGATATCTTTTTTTCCATTGATCCCTCTTCTGGGTCCCAATTCTAGCCTGGGGGGCCTCAAGATGGTTTTGGGGATGCCTGGATCTAGGGAGATGGGCTCTGTTGAAAAACATCTTGTACACCTGAAGAAGATGAGAGAGGAAAGCTGCCTGGGGATAAGTAGTTGTATCACTGCGATAAGGAAATTGGGTCTCATCTTCAGGTGGAACCGCAACACCCTCCCGTGAAGCCTTGGACACACAGCTGAAAGCTGAGGTGCCTACTGTGTGTTGGGCAGAATGCTGAGGAGATGAGGCCACTGGGGTCAGGGGGTCTGCTTCTCTGCCCCACCATGGTTGTGTTTTCTGTCGCCCAGTGCTGGGGGCCTGAGAGAGAAAGCCCCTTCTCCCCTCTCCCCTCCCCATCAGCCTGGCCCTTGCCCTGCAGAGAGGCTGGCAGGGACTCTCAGACCCAGCAGCTCATGAATTGCCCTTCTAGGCATAGGGCCAGTTCTAGGAGGTACTGAGTAACAGGTGGCCCGGCCCCTTGAGAGAAGGACCTAGCAGGGTCTCTCGAGTCTTGCTTGGCCCGTCTTCTTAAACACCCCTGTGTCTCCGGACTGGCGGAGGGTTCGGAGGGAGAGGCCTGGAGTGCCCAAAGCTAGGGCTCAGTCAGGCTTAGCTCTCTTCTGTGCCTCTCCTGGGGCTGGCCCTCTGTGAGCCAAAGATGGTGGTTCCCAGTGAAGCCCTGAGGTTCTCTTTAACCAAAGAAAAACTGTCAAGGGAGACTTTGAAGGAGAAATGTCTGGAATGCATCTTACCCAGGGAGAAAGGCCTTTCAGCGTCCAGCACCTTCTTGTAGGCCTAGGATTACTGACAGAGTGAAGGCAGGAGGAGAAGGGGTCGACAGAGGATGAGATGGTTGGATGGCATCACTGACTCAGTGGACTTGAGTTTGAGGAACCCCTGGGAGAGGGTGAAGGACAGGGAAGTCTGGCGTGCTGCAGTCCATGAGGTCATAAAAAGAGTTGGACACAACCGAGCGACTGAATACACAGTCTGAAGGGAAACTTGAAGATTACTGACTTCTACCTGCATTTTTCTGATGAGGAAATCGAGGCCCAGAGAGGTCCAGGAACCTACCTGAGCATGCACAGCAAGTTAGCTGCTGAGCCAGGACTTGAGGATGGGCCTTCCAGTGCTTTCTACCCTTCTGGTCCTCTTCAACTGGGAGCCGGTAGTGAGACGTCACTGGAGGGGGAAGGGCAGGAGGACCATGGCAGGACGATTACCCTGGCGTGTCCATCACACGTTTCAGGGCTTCTTTCCCAGAAATCTCAGGACCAGGGGGCTCCTGGCTTCTTCCAGGCCAGCTCTCACACAGCCTGGTAGAGAGCGGCAGGCTTCTCGCCGGGGTTATAGGCCACAGGTGCAGAGCTGAATACATGCCAGGGAGGCTGGATTGAGGAAGGAACCCATTGCAGCTCTGGGTTTATTTGCACCCATCTACCCACCAAAGGAAGGAAGTTGGGAGCCCTTGGGTTTCAGGAACCCTCTGGACAGACAGGTGCCTTGCCTGTCTCCTTTGATCTTCAGTCCTGCAGAAGAGACAGCGCAGAGAAATTGCGGAAGTCGGTCCTTCTCTGCCTCTTGGGAGGAGAAGCCGGGTACTGGTCCTTCTAGACAGCCCGAGGCCCCTCCTCTCCCAGATGGCCTTCAGAGGCCCGTCTCCCACCTCCAGAGTGGGCAGCACCCAGGAGCTGCTTCCATTTCCGACCCCTGCTCCCGGGCCAGGCAGGCTCTGCGGGGCTGGGCTAGGTTTAAGGGACTGCCGGCCGCCCCTCTCCACTCAGGGCTGTTGAAGTTGGTCCAATTTTTCAATCGTGGGCCAATTAGTTTCACAAATGGGGGCCCCCGTGGTGCCAGGGCGCATTTGTTCCGGGCCTGCGCACTGGCCGGGCCCCATTGTCCTGCCTCCCACCCCCGTGGGGGCCCATTGTCCTTGCCCCCAGCGGGGGCTGCTCACGGCTGATTTATACGGGCAGGCGTCCTGCGGCACCGCCACAGCTGGCCGAGGTGCTTAAGGCCTCGGACCCCCTGACCTCTGCCCCAGTCCTGCTGTCATTTTGAAAGTTACAGACCAGAGGGCCGCATACCTCTCCGGATTTACTGTCCTCCCCCCACTCCGCACGCACCGTGTCCCTTCCCTTTTTCCTCCTCTTGCTCTTGGCGGTGGCAGTCTGGGCTCCTTCTAGAATGTCTGGAAGGGTCCAGGAGCTGGGCTGGGATGGGGATGAGGGGCAGGTGGGAGGTTCCAGGAGAGGCGGCCGGTCTGATGGGGAGGCGGTGGCTGCTGCTTCCTCCATGGGGCCTCTTCGTCCTCGATCCTTTGGTTTCCTCTCTGATGTGGGGCAGGGGGAGTGTGTTCACATTGGTGCAGCACTGCCAGGGACCCTGGGACTCAGTTTGACATCTTGCAGTTGAGTTTGCCCTCGCCACCTTTCTGCCCAGGGCCCGTGCATCCTGGACAGAGCAGCCCAACATAAGGGAACTGGAGGAGGCCGTGTAACCAGGCAGCAGAGCACAGATCTGACTCCCTCCTAACCCATGGACTCTCTCTTGCCAACCAAATTCAACTCTCCTCTTCCTTTTTACTGCTTTTCCTTTCTTTTCCACCCCCCACCCCCCGTTCTTGTCCCCTTCCGCCAGTTTCTCCCCCTTTTTGGCTCCGTTTGTTGGAATGATTGACAAAATTAGTAAATCCATTCATGTTACTTTTATTGTGCAGGTCTCAATAAATCCCCCCGTGTCCAGGGTGCACCTTAATGAGCTAGTGAGCTGACAAATTTGTTTACTGTAGCTGGAGGTGCCGAGTAATGAAATGCATTTGTGTCTGCAGCTCACTGCTAAACAAATACACAGTTTTCTGGGAGCCAGCCTTGCCTGCTGCTGCTTGAGGATGTGGCCACACTCCCCAAGAGACTGAGAGTGGTGTGTGAGTGAGTGTCTGCCTTCGTGTGTGTGTGTGTGTGTGTGTGTATGTGTGTGTAGAGCACACACATGCCCTGAGACTTGTAATCACTCACCAGTCGATGTCTTAGTTCCAAAACAAATTTGAATCAGCAGCTCCAGCTCCTCCCCCTTTGGTTATTCGTTGAGAACTCTACTCCCTGGGCTAATCATAGGAAACCCCAACATTCCCCCTTTCCCTGTGGAAATGGAAGGTTATGTTGATGTATGGGTGCCTCCCAAGATTCTAAGCAGATAAGAAATAAAGGAAAATGTGGCACGGAGGGCTGGATAAGGAGACTGGACTTGACGAGACTGAAGTTGACAAGAAGGTTAAGATGCTATGGTCTTCAGCTCCTGGCTTGGTTTGGGAAGATGTAACGAAGCCGATGATTAAAGGTGCCCTAGAAGTAGGTGATGATATGTAGGAGACACGCACCAGTGCACAGACTTGGGGCTAATTTGGTTTGAGGCAAGCCTACCAAAGATGTTTTTTCAGCCTTCCCTACCCTTCCTGGGAGAGAGGCTGTAGGCAGTAAAGGAAACAGTGGGACTCGTCTCCCACTCTCCAGCAGCTGTCGCTCCCAGGGAGGGAGTGGGGGGTTGGTGGGCTGACATTTTCTTGGGCTGGGTGGACTGGGCCCTCTTTGTGCACAAAGCTAGCCTTCACAGGAAGGCTGGGAGTTGCAGGTTCATCCCAAACGATGCTTCAGCTTATGCCCAGGAGGAGAGCTAGAACAGGATCGTTTGGTACTTTCTTCAGTAGATCCCTTGAAAAGGACCCAAGCCCGAATGATGGCTCAGGGGGGTCAATAGGGAGGCACCCCTGCCCATGTCATGCGCTGGGCTTTTGCTTCCTTTCTGTCTGCTCCCGGTCCTGTCCCCACCCCCCCACACCCCCCACACCCCTCCAGCCTCTTGGGATGCAGACAGAGCCTTCCTGCCTTCCGTGTGAGTCAGCCCTGGGCTGCTTGTCTCTGTCTGTCTTTTTCTCCTGCACGGTGGATGACGCAGCTCTGCCACTTTTTTAGCAGAGACCTGGGGTGGAGGGGGAAGGAGGAGAAAGATGGGGAAGAGGGAGAGGTGGGCAGTTTCTGTGACAGTTTTGGTGTGTGGTTACAAGGCCTCACAGGACTGGAAATGGTGTCTTAGGAAAGAGTACTCCTGAAGGTCAGAGGAAGTAAAGTAGGTAGGCCTGTCTGAGGACTTGGGGATAGGGTGGGGGTGGGGGGGTGGGGGGTGGGAGGTGGTTCCAGTTTAAATCAAGATTTTCACACGGTCTCCCCCCCTCCAAATTTGCTATTTTCTTTCCTCTGGAAAGAGGAAGTTGTAGGGGATAGGGAAGCAGCTCTTCCTTTCTTGGGTGAGGTTGGGTAGAGTTGCACATGAGAAGCCCATCCTTGGCCTATGTGCAAGCACACGCTTATACACACACACACACATGTAACAGCCACAGCCGGCTTACCAAAAAAAGCCCAAATATATTTAGATCCCTCTGCTCTTTTGATTAAGAAACTGCTTATGTCTAGGGTTAATAAGAGCCTTGCTCGAAGAAGGTGTAGCACCTGAATGTCTTCTCCAGCTGTGTGCCCCTCTGATCCTGTTCCTGCCTTTCTATTAAAGAGCTAATTGGTATGGAAGTGGCACAGGTGTAAACATGAGGGTTTTTGTGTCTCATAATTTCAGACCCAGTCATCACCGGGGTGAAATAAATACCCTGGGTTGGTGTCACCCCTCCTGCCTCCTGTTCCATCCTAGCCTTGGCTTTCTCCCGTTCTTTTCTGTTGTTGTTCTTGGTTAAAATTAAACTTCCTTTAAATTGGGAATCTGTGAGTCGTACATGCCCTGCAGCCAGAATGGCTGCGCTGCCCTTGAGGATGGAAGGCGGGTGTGGTGGGGGCCACCATCTCCAGGTAGGGCTGATGCAAATGAGGGTACAGATATTTGCATGCTCTTCCCCACCTTACCTAGGGCCTCTCTCCATCAACCCCACCATACCCATTCCTTCCTCCTGGTTCATATTCCCTTCAGCCCAGGCAGACACCCTTGGGGTCCAGCCTAAAATGGAGGCCCATTCATAAGGGCAGAGGGGGTACTATTCTTTGACCTGATAAATGATTTCTTTGGGCCACGCCTAATTTATGTGTCTGATTTACATTTGAATGTACAGATTGATTGAAAACAATACCTGTGTAGGATTTACATACTCAATAATTTTTGCCAGTTGCCTATTAACAGCATTATGAAGTTGGTGTTGGACAGGGCCGCTGAGTCGTGAATACCATTTCCTACATGAAGATATGAGGTCAAGGGCAGCAGGTACCTGGTCCCAGGTCACAGAGTCAGGAGGGGCTTCACCTTTGGGTGAGAACCAGGGTCTGCTGACTATATCACTGCATGAGGTGGCAAAACTGATCCTTCTGTGGGCTGGGTCTTTGCTTCTGGGTAGCAGAGCTAAGACACGGAGCCAGAACCAGGGTGTCCTGTTCAGCCCACTAGACAGACATGAGAGGCCCCAAAGATGTCAGGTGTCTAGGGGTCACTGGGCATTACTCATTTCCAAGCAACATCTTATTGGAAGCTCTGCATTCAGTCTGGGCTTTCCCCAGCTCTAGTCATCCATTGCTTTGTAGCATGACTTTCCCATCCTGTGACCCCCTGTGCTCTTTGTGATTGCCCCACAACCCCTTATTTATTCTTTTAAAAGAAACAGCCCTTTACTGATTATTATTACTTTATATTTTCTTGGCTGTGCTGTGCGGCATGTGGGAATCTGAGTTCCCCGACTGGGGCTTGAACCTACCCCCTTGCATTGGAGTCTTCATCACTGGACTGCCAGGGATATCCGTCCTTATTTATTGTTGAATGCAACATGCAGCTATTGAGTGCCTACTGTATGCCAGGCCCTGTGATTTATGTTGGGGGATATAATGATGAAGAAAGTGCTTTTGCTTTGGAGGGCTTACCATCTCTTACCATCTACTGGACAGAGCTACATGTCAAAAATAAGTACAACAAAGGGTTTAATAGTTGTGCTGGGATCGTGAGGGCTCAGAGGAAGAGATGTTCTTGGCACTGAGTCCTAAACAGTGTCTCTCATCCAAGATGCCTTCTCTAGAGTCAGTTTCCTGGAAGAAGTAGCCCAGAGTCGATAAAACAACATCAGCTTGTGTATCGTGCAGAGCAGCTATGATCTGTATCCAGGTTGTTCACTGCAGGAGGATGCCCAGCTGAGGGAGAAACAGAGGTTGGAGTCCAGAAGTCTTTCTGTGCCAGAGCTGTGTGCCCAGGCGAGGATCTGTGTTGGGCTAGAGAAAGAGGCATTATTTTCTAATTCAGACAAAGGCATCCTCTAGGCTGGCTTTAGTTCTGCTACCACTTCATAGCTAAGAAGCTTTTCCACTTGGGTATCTCATTGGATGCTCTCAGCGGCAACAAGCAGTGTGGCAAAGGATGAACAGACTCTGGTCCAGAGAAGCTGAGTGACTTGCTCTGGGTTGCAAGGCAAGTGAGTGGCTGAGCCAGGAACCACGTGCTTCTCTGGTCTCCCTCGTGTCCTGCTGGCCCTCTGATTTCTGAAGGTCTTTTGCAACCAGTGGCGGCTCCTTGCCTCTCCCCAGTGTATCAGGCCTGAGGTTCCTCCAACAGCAGAGGAAGGAGCAGTGAGCATCTCAGGGGCTCAGGCATTGAAGGGAGCAGAGTTCTAACGCTGCCGGGCCCCCTTGCTTCACCCTACATCTCGCTGCAGCTAATGAATTGCTAATACAATTTTCTAGATAATTTTATTTCCATAGTCCCACATTTTAATGTGTTTCCAAAAGCTAGCATTTATTTGCTTAATCTCCCAATGTAATAGAATCTGCCCTGACTCATCATACATGCGAACAATCAGCTAGGCAGAAACTACAGCAAATTGTTTAATAAGTCAAATCTAGTCTCTGGATTTTTAACTTACATGCACCAATAGCTTTTCTTGTGTCTCATCCGTTTCTCACCCACCCCTCCACCCCCGCCCTTTCATTTTTCCTTTAAAGATATTTTCTATCCTCTCAGCTGCTGGTCTCCAAACAGAAGAATGGGGAGTGGACGGGGGGCCCTCCTTTCTTCATCTCTGAGCCTCAGGCAGTGTCATCAGTGACCAGGAGGAGCCCCTGTGCCCTGTGGAATGCCTAGGAAAGAGAGACCTCCGTGGGGACGCTGTAATAGATCCTTTCCAGGTGGTCACTGCATGACTTTACACTTGTCACCAAGGTGCAGAGCCGATGTCCAGAACTTCAGATGCATGAGGCTTCCTGACTTGAGCCCAGGCTGAGGGTCCTGTCCTGCCATTGCCCTGGGATTCCACTTCACCAGTCCTCCTCTGTCCTCCCAGCCCCTACCTTACACTGGTTCCAACACTCCTCCAGTGGTAGCACAAAAGCTGTCACCTCTGTCCCTGATCTCAGCCACTTTGCCACTGCCATTGGTTCCCACTCAGCCCCCAAGGGCATTGCCTTCATGTACTGGTTGGAACATGCTAGCCCCTGCTCCCTGCATCTTTTCCTGGCACCCCTGAGGAATGAAATCTAACCTGTCCCACCTGGCGACAGGGCCCTCTGCCATCCGACCCCCAATAACTGTCTCTGCTTATCTTCATCCTTGGTGGGGGGGTCTGTCCTCTCTTCCTGCCTGCTTTGACATTTGATTGTGTTGTTTCTAGCTTGGCTTCTGTGCCTGCTCTGGTCCTTAGCTCCTCAGTACACTTCATTTCTTAAAGCCCAAGAAAGACTCTCCAAAGCCCTCTTGGGATCAGCCTGTCTTATCCTCCGGCTGGTGGCTGGCATGTCTGTGTCCTCCACTCGGCCAGGACCCTGTGTCTCTGGTTGATCTCAGCATCCCTCTCATCACCTAGTACAGTGCCTGCGCTAGGTGATACTCACAGAGTTGACTGAATGGACACAAAATGGGCTCAGGTGACCCTGAGAAGAAGGAGCTGCACAGTGGGGCAGCTCTGGGGCCCTGGGAAGACCTGGAGGGTGAGGCTGCCAGGGTTCTCAGTCTTCTCTGGGCTGGGACTGACCCTCAGATCTCCTCCGGGCTTGGCTTTTTAGGCTCGGGATCTCCTACTGAGAATGTGATTCACGTTCCCTCCGACCCAGGCTCCTTCCACACCGGGGATTTTGAGGGATCCATAAGGAGAAACCTGGGCTCTTAAAGGGCATGGCTTGCCCAGGAAGCTTGTTCTCTCTTAGCGATGAAAGGCAGATGTTTGATGTCTGGCTTCATCGGGACTCTCTGTGGGTTGAGGTTCAGGCCAGAGACGGAGCTGATGCCGGGGGCTCGTGGGATGAAGCAGCCGGAGCTGCCATGCCCCTTGGTGTGCTGCAGGTGGACTCCATTCTGGGGAGTGCTGGCCAGGCCAGACTGGACTTTGAGGACTCACTGTCAACCCTTGTCTGTGTCTGCTGGGCAGACCATGCCTCTCACTGTGCCCCCCTCAATCAAATGGAGTGACCACCTCAGTTCTTCTTGCAGAGGCCTCGCTGGCTCCCAGCGGAGTTAGAAGGCTTCAGAGAGTCCTACCTCGTGACTTGGCTTCTAGGGCACTCCTCCTGGCCTGGGCTGTCTGTTGCTCGGGTGGACCTTGGATGCATGGGGGCCCCTGCGCCAGCCGGGTTAGAGCTGGCTCGCTGTATCATCATTGTGCCTCTTCTCAGAGAAGCCCAGGCAGGAAGGGAGACATTAACCCAACTCTGTGGTTTCTGAAATCAGACAAACTGAGGCATTTATAAATCCCAGCTCCTCTTCTTTCTGACTGTGTGACCTTAGGCAAGTTATTTAACCACTCTCTTTTGCCATTTGTGAAAAGGGGCATGAGTATCCTGCCGGGTACAGTTGCAAGTTTTAAATGAGATGATGGCATCGATAAAGCGCCTAGCACAAGGCCTACAGCGGTTCCCCTTCCCTCTGCTCTTTGAGGCCAGGAGGAAGTTTGTGCCCTTGCTGGTACTCATCTCCCCTGCCCAGCCTTCCCTGGACCCGGATGCAGGCAATGCCCGCAGGTGGGATGGAGCATGGCTACAAGTGCCCTGAGGGGTGGGGATGTAGAGAAATGAGAAGCCATCCTTGCCTTCCGGCTAGTCCATCACAGACCCAGCCAAGACTGGGACTGAGGCAGCCAGAAGAGACCTCTTGTTTGCTGTCTCCACTGATGGAACCCAAAATAGCAGCCAAAGAGCTACCAGCTGGGACTCAAATGGAAGGTTTAGATGCTTCCTCCTGTGCTGCTGAACCCCAGAAAGCCACGGCTCCACAGCAGCACCAGAAAGAGGGTTGACGAACAGAAAATAGCAGCCTGTCTTTGTAGGGCTTTTCTGGTGGCTCAGTGGTAGTGAACCTGCCTGCCAATGCAGGAGATGTCGGTTAGATCCTTGGTCAGGAAGATCCCCTGGAGAAGGGAATGACAGCCCACTCCAGGATTCTTGCCTGGGAGATCCCATGGACAGAGGAGCCTGGTGGGCTACAGTCCATGGGGTTGCAGTTAGACACGACTTGGCTACTAAACAGCCACAACTTTGTAGGATATCATGGGGTACCTGCCTCTACTTCTGATCAGCACAGAAGACAACCAGAGTTAAATAAAAATTTCATGTCCCTCATTAGCTTAAAATCTCTTGACAGAGGACTTCCCTGGTGGTCCAGTGGTTAAGACTTCATTTTCCAATGCAGAGTATATGGGTTCAATCCCTGATTGGAAATCTAAGATACCACACTCCTCATGGCCAAAATACCAAAACATAAAACAGAAGCAGTATTGTAACAAATTCAATAAAGACTTTAAAAATGGTTCACATCAAAAAAAAATCTTAAAAAGTAAAATCCCTTGACAGTTGCACATTGGTCTTGGGATGAAACCTAAAGCTCTTACCACGATTTTCAAGACCCCGTACAAGCTGGCCTGGCCCACTTGTTTGACCTTCCTCCCTGTTTTCTCTCTCCCTCCCTAGCTGCACTGTTCTGTCTGATCCTTCTACCTGCTGTGTTTCTCTCCAGTTTACAGATACTATTTTTTCTTCCTGGAATGCTGTCCCCATGTCCCCAGTGTGTTGGGTAACATCTGTGATGAGGGCAGGCACTTTGTACAGTTCTCCATGGCTGCATCCCCAGGGCCAAAAAGAGAGCCCTACTTGTAGTAGATACTAAAATAGTGTTTGTTCAAAGAATGGACCCTTAGGATGTGTGCATTCATGAGTGGAGATGTGGTTAAGAGAATCGGGTTTGTAGCGTCAGGGGAGGATCAGATCCAGGCTGCCTGGCCTTGAATCCCAGCTCCGTTTGCTTGTGAACTCTGCTACTTTGGACAAGTTATTCCATCTCTCTGTGCCTCCTTTTCCTTATCTGAAGGGTGAGGCTGTAGAGGCCCGCTTTTGCAGATGCGATGTTTTAAGTGTTACATTCCAATGATGGCTTTCATCTTCGCTATTGTGGTTCCTCACAAAGGCCCCCGGCCACCCCATCTCCTGCCCAGGCTTGGAAAGTCCCTCTGATAGACGGCTTCTTTGTACCCTGCCTTTGACACAGCACTCCAGACAATTGCAGACTCATTTGCTGCCATGATGTTTTTGATTAATATCTTTGTTTCTCCCACTAGACTTTAGGTTCCATGAGGATGGGAAGTGAGTGGATTTTATCCACCAGTGGAGCCGTGTACTGGGGGCTCCATCAGCATCACGTGGCCCACGCTGCCTCTGGGTTTGCTGCTGAGCGTGGGGCCGGGGGTGCTGTCCCACCGCTGGCTCGTGCTCCGGCCCAGCTGAGGCTCTGCCCCGTCTCCCTGCAGGCACGGACATGGCTGTCTTCTGTCTTCTGTGCGGGAAGCGTTTCCAGGCACAGAGCGCGCTCCAGCAGCACATGGAGGTCCACGCGGGCGTGCGCAGCTACATCTGCAGCGAGTGCAACCGCACCTTCCCCAGCCACACCGCCCTGAAACGCCACCTGCGCTCACACACAGGTAGGCTGGCCATGCGCGGGAGGGCGGGGTCCCTGGGAACCGCTGTCTGAACGGTTTACCTACAAACTCATCGATGGGGGAGCCCTCGGCCCTTCTCTGCTCAAGGGTCCGGCGTGCAGGGGCCTCCGAGGTGCAGGCCAGTGTGGACAGCTCTTATCCCGTCACACCGTGGGGACGTTTAGTTCTCAATATCTCTGTGCCCAACAGAGACGGCTCTCATCAGAAATGTAGGCTCATGAGTCCCCCCACCCCAGAAACTTCCATTTAGTGGGCATGGGTGGGATCTAAGACTCAACATGGTTAGTAAGTATTCCCAAAGATTCTGATGCCGGTGCACCTGAAATGAATTCTGAGAAAAATCTGCCTGCTTGGTCTCTGGTTCCCACCACTGGTCCTACTCCACACACACACACACACACACTGTGTCATTGTGTGCACACACGTATACATACCGTGCACACATATTGTGCACACACACACACGCTGTGCACACATACATGTTGTACATACACACTGTGCACATACTATACACACATACACACACTGTGCCATTGTGTGCACACATGTATGCATACCATGCACACATATTGTGCACACACACATTGTGCAGGCACACACACTGCACATGTGCACACACACACATACACACACACGCTGTGCACATACGTTTCTGAGGTCAGCCTTGGGCTTTTAAGGGAATGTGGCAGAAGTGGTCCTGCTTATTCCACGGTTAACAGAAGCACATGTTCTGCATTGGGCCTTACCCTGTTTAGGGGAGACAGTGTGGGTGTGTATACTGTGAGCCATGCTTAGCCAGTCACAGATGCTGGGGGAAGAGAGTAGCTGTAAGTCAGGGGTTGGGGGTGGGTACTTGACTCTGAGACCCAAGGGGCATTGGCTTCCTTGCATCATCCCCTAACCCCCAGCAATGTCATAGGTGATTTGAAGCCTCCCTTTGTCTGACTGTACGTGGATAAAGGATTGCCTGTTTCTAAGTCCACATGTGTCTCTGCTTATGTGTGTTCTGTCCTGGGTTTGTGGCGAGAGGTGGGTGATGGGCCCAGGGAGATAGAGAGGCACGTTCTCTTTCTGGGGGTGTAACAGGGTGTGTTGTCCTGGCTGCTGGAGAGGGTATAAAAAAGTCTGCATGCCTCATGACAGACTTGGCAGGACCCTTTCTCACTCTTGGGTCTTGTCACAGCCCCAGGATTAACTGGCAGGCTTTGTTGAATACGGGAGAGGTGGTTATCCATCACAAGCTGGCCTGTCCTGCTGGCAGGAGGCGTCCTCACCGAGGAGCCTCCCGGGCTCTCGCCTCTGGATGCCATTCTGTTCAGGGGAGCATGTTGCCTTAGCATAACCAGGTTTGCTTAGAACTTCTTAGATTTGCTGGCTTAGGACGAGGGGAGGTCCCAGAGGGTAAGGGTAGAGGAGGAGAGGATGCTGGCAAGAACTTTCTCTGCAGTGACCGCCTAAGCCTCCCCGGCAGGTATCAGCGCCTGCCCCACTGGGTCCCTAAGCTCGGCTAATCGAAGATGGCCAGTTAGCTTTCAGACACTTCTTTTTTATTACTTTTTATTTGTTTCTTTTTGGCCGCGGTGGGGTCTTTGTTGCTGCACGTGGGCCTTCTCTGGTGGCAGCAAGCGGGGGCTGCTCTCTAGCTGTGGATTCCCATCGCAGTGGGCCCTCTCGTTGCAGAGCATGGGCTCCACAGCCCGTGGGCTCCGTCGTGGTGCGCGGGCGCAGTTGCCCTGCAGCACGTGGGGTCTTCCCAGAGCAGGGATCAAACCCATGTCCCCTGCACTGGCAGGAGGATTCTTAACCACTGGACCATCAGGGAAGTCCCCCTTCGGCCACTTCTGAGCACGCTGCTGGGTCCCTTCAGCTGGATTCATGGGACCGGGACGATCCCACCCAGGGTCGCCCTGCTCTGCCCATGCTGGCTTCTCAGAGCTCAGATACCAAAGTGTCACGGATCCCTGTGTCAGTCACGGCGCGGATCCATCGGGAGGGACTGTTTCCAGACATTTTGGGAGAAGTACTTGCTTCATCCAGGAAGCATGGAGCCGCGTGCACTGCTTGTGCACACACAGACCAACACCCATCAATTTCACACCAGCCAGGCCCTGTGCACACAGGCCGAGCACACCCCCACACAATGCCTCATTAATATTCCGTTGTTCTTGGCCCATTTGCTGCTGGGGCCGGGTGTTTAGCATCGGCAGCTGTGTTTGGTAGGTTAGTCCAGCCGCGCTCTTGGCATTGATGGATCCCTGATTCACACGGCTCATCATATAATAAACTCTCAGCTGTGTTGGAGGGGTGGCTGAGGGGCTGACGGGATGGGGCTGGGATGGGGAAGAGGACATTGGGCTTGGCCGGTGCCACGGAAACCAACCAGGTGAGGACGGACCACTGGGGTCACAGGTGCGCTGGGCAGGCTGTCGGGGGCTCTAATTAGTCTCGTTTGTCCTGCACTTAATGTCAAGCTCATTAAAGAGGCTACAGAGTTAATCAACATACCACAAATTGGATTTTGAGTTCTGCAGCCAGTTTTGTGTACATTATGGCAACACTGACACGATTAACTCTCAGGGTGAGGATTTTGAGCCAGGTGCTTCAAAATCCGTGTGTGGGGTGTGTGTGTGTGTTGGTGTGTGTGTGTGTTGGTACGTTGCTGTGTTTTTTCTTCCTAAATGTTTTATCCCTTTCCCTGGACTGCCTCTAGAGATTTCCTATTTAAACTCATTTAATGTGATCCACTTCATAATTAAATTCATAAAAATCTGATCAAACCAACCTCTCTGCCTTAACCCTTTGTTTTTTAAACTCTCCGGGCCCCCTCTAGAGGGGGCAAGATGCAGACAGACGGCGGTGCCCCCCGCCCACCCGCCGAGTGGCTGCCGATGTACGTTTTAATTACCGGCTCCGGCTGAAGTCTCACGTGGGCCCTGCCTTATTTATTTATTTATATCTTAATGAGGATACTGAATCCTTGATTAAAGTCGTAATCGTTGCCGATTCAGTAAGGGGGGGGGGGTTGGATGTCAGACGGTGGTGAGCGCAGACGTCTACACACACACACACACAGTGGTGTGCGGGGCCAGATCAACCCTCACTCTGTTAGACACACAACTAATTAGGACCAGGGTCTGCTGGGGCCTCGTCTCCCCTGGGGTTGGATGAGGCTGGCGGCTGGGGCACCGGGCAGTCTGCACAGCCCCACAGCGAGAGGGCAGGCAGGTGCGGGGAACCCAGACCTCTGCTCATCCCCAGATCTGCACGTGGGGGGCCTCTCCTCTGAGCCCAGGGCAGGGCCCCTAGGATGGTGGGGACTGGCGTGGAAGGATAGCTCTCCTCTTCGAGCTTCTTCCATCCGACGCCTCAATGGGAGTGTTCCCACCCACCCCTCTACACCCTCGGAGCATCTCACAAGTCTTCCTCCTGCGAGAGAGCCCGCCAGCCAGCGGACCCCAGCGTCCTCTCCCCACAGAGCCTTAAAAACCCTTCAGAGCCATCACAAGAGATGAGAATTTATGTGGGTACAAAGGCCTACCTTCGAGAATGGGGAGGTTTGGTTAGAGGCCTGAGGAGGGGAGAGAGAGAAGAGAGTAAAATATCATTTTAAAGAGGAAGTGAAGGCGCAGGCATGCGAGTCTATAACGAGAAGGACAATTTATGCCCAGGCACGAGCGCAGTTTGACATGGGGATAATGAAAAAGCGTAGGTCATTGTGGATGACTTAAACCTTCAGCGGCTGAAGAAAATGTATGAAATGCAGAGGACATTACACGGTTGGCAGCCTCGCACATCTGCAGAGGGACAAGTGAAATACAGTGGGCCATTCTTTACCATAAACTGTGGTTGTTGGAGATGCAGCCCAGAGAAATTGTAATTACAGTGACAAGACGAATCAGCGATATTTAAATATTCATGAACGAAGTCTGGGGTGATCAATCTATCTTTATTGTCTGTGCCTTCACTCCTGTAATAAATAAGTAGCTGAAGTCTTCACCTTTCATCCCCCCTGCCACCGAAGCCCCCACTTTGGGTACAAAGGGAAGGATGGTTAATCCCCACGCCCCAGCCTCTGACCTGGTAGGGGACTTCACGGTGCATTACAAACAGGATGCTGCCAGGCCAGGGAAAGGGAAAGGCCGCTCTCCCCCAGTTTCATGTACTGACATTTTCTGAGCACCTTGATTGGTTTGACTGTGTGCGATGTGCTGAGGCCACAGGGATGAGGGAGGCTTCCTTCTGGCCCTCGTGGTGCTTCTGTTCCGTGGGCCCAGTGGGTGTCACAACAGATACAACTCAGCATGTCAGTTAGTATTCGGCTAAGTATTCAGTGTCCAGACCCTGGAACTAGATATGAATCCCAGCTCAGCTCCTTACTAGTTCTTTGACCTTAGAGACCGTGTTTAAGCATCTCTACATATCTCATTTTTCTCATCTGTAAATTGAGAATGATACTATCTTTTTTGTAAGGTTGTTGAAATGATGACGTGATATGATCTGTGTGAGGTTCTCAGTGCAATGATGAGCACTCAAGAAACGTGGGCCATTTTAATTAGAAAGCGCCATGACAATTGTACCATTATTGCAAAAGGGACAGAATGCCGGACAGTTCTTCTCTCTAGAGACAGAGGGGAAAGTGACTCAGTTTGCCTGGGCTAGGATGATGGGGGGTAACGCTAAAGGGAAACTTCTGAACCGTGGTGACAGGTGATCTGGGTTTTGACGGGTGACTAGGAGTTCATCAAGAAGAGAGTATCATACAGAAAGAACACCTGCATGAGACTGTGGAGGAGGGGAAAGCAGAGCAGCTGAGAACACTGGAGGGATGTTTTGGGAGGAGTGGAGTCAGGCTGGAATGGCTTACACCCTTGACCTAGAAGAAAAGGAGCTGGGAGCAGGGTCTAGAAGCCCTGGGTCTGCTCTACCCCCAGGGCGCCTGCTTTCTGGGGGCTCTGTCCTCCCTGAGTGAGATGGGCTCTCTTTTCCCGGGACGAGCCCTTGAGGCATGGATGGCCGTGGGGCTGTGCGCGCTCCCCGTTAATGCTAAGGGGCTGGCAGGGGTGCGGGCTCCTCAATCATCTCTGCAGGGGGTGGGTACAAGCAGTCTAGACCTTCTGGTGCTCTGATCCTGCCCTGGTGTCCCCTAAAGAGACGGCGGGCAGAGGCGAGGGCCTGATGCAGCCCCTTGTCCCCACAGGCGACCACCCATACGAGTGTGAGTTCTGCGGCAGCTGCTTCCGGGATGAGAGCACACTCAAGAGCCACAAGCGCATCCACACGGGCGAGAAGCCCTACGAGTGCAATGGCTGCGGGAAGAAGTTCAGCCTCAAGCACCAGCTGGAGACGCACTATCGAGTGCATACAGGTACCGGGGACAGACAGCCGGCTCCGGCCTGGGGGCGGGCAGATGGGTCCCCAGAGGAGCCCAGGCGAGGATGGTCCCAGGCTGAAGCGGGGTGGAACGGCTCCTGTTAAGGCTTAGTATGGTGCCCTGAGTCCCACTACCTCCTGGACAGGGCGAGGCAGACATTGCTAATCGATCACACTTTCCGGGAGCCCAGAGCAGCCTTCCAGGCAGCCATACCAATAGCTCGCAGATGATGTCCATTCATGAATCCTTAACTAGGGTTCACTTGCCTGATTAGCAGAAAATGAAGGCCAGGATTATTTCCTATGACTTGAGGGTTAGAATAAGACCCCAGGGGACTGTAAGTTAGGATTTATGATGAGGGTTGGGAAAAATCGTAAGTTCGATTGAGTTCCAAGATTAGAAAAGCCAATGTTTTTTACTAACCCCTCCACGTGTGTAATGTTGTACCATTTCAGAGGGCCTTCCCCTTCATTTTTACGTGAATGTGAGCAACTGTTTCCTTAGGGCCTGAGGACAGAACAGGTGGAAGTGGTCCTGATGTCCAGCGCTGCCAGAGCTGGGGGCAGTGGGAAGCTGGAGCCGGCCCCAGCCTGCCTGGGAGAGCCACAATTCAGATGTCTTTCCAGCTCCCCCACCGTGTTCATTGTTACCACCTTGTTTGCTTAAAATCGGCCACGTGGGAGTATTCACAGCATGACCGCTGGCAAACACTACAAAATCAGGGCTTTGTGGAGAGCCCGATGTAAACACTTAGCACCAGCACGCTGCTGAGTTGGAGGGTAGATATTCAGAAGGACTTCCTCTGAGGATAAGAAGTGGTGGAAGGTAGTGGAATGTGGCCAAAAAGAAAGCTTCCCCTGATCAGGGGAAATAGCTGCCTGAGCAGAGTTAGAAGGGAGAGGTGATTCCACTGCAGGGGAGGGTGTGAGTTCCTGGGAGGGGAGGTGGATGGAGGGGGTAGTAAGCACAGGATATGTGTTGTCACAGGTCTGCGTTGAGCCACACGGAGAGGATTGGGTGGTCGTTGCTGACAACTGCAGTGACCCCCAGGATTTCACAGAACCTCAGGGGCTTCCTTAGCCCCTTGTGGGAGATATGACCTGGCGGGCGGATCATTAAATGCATTGGCACTGACTATCGTAAATAGCTGGTCGATAGTTAGATCACTTTGGCTGTTCATTACTTCATTATTTGCAGGGGCCTCTGCACGGAGGAGTATCGATAGCGAGATGGCTGGCCAGTTAATTACTGTATCGAAACAAGGTTCTCCTGCGTCCTCTGTTCAGCTCCAGGGGACTGTAACAGAGGGGTGGGTGCTCACAGCTAGGACGTGGGCCATGGGCCTCCCAGGGTGGCTGTCCCTCTCCCATTCTAGCTCGAGAGGGAAAGCAGGGTCCAGGGCATATTCTTCGAGTCTTAGAAGAGGAGCCATCCCCAGGGGTAGCATGCTTGCCGTACTGGGGTCCTCTCACTTTCACCACCCCCTGCTCCCCACCATCTGTAGCCCTGAAAGAATTCTATCCCCTTGCTTCCCTAGAAGGAGCTGTGTGCCAAAGAGCCATCCCTAAGGACTTTAGAGGCTTTGAGAGCACTTTTCTAGACTTCCGTTTCCTCTCTCAGGAAGGGGAGAGTCCACCCGCTAGAGAGAGTTAAGAGTAAGTCCAGGGGCTGGAGCTGGCCCACACATGACCACTACCTCTGTGTGGCTATTTATTGGGTTGGCCAAAAAGTTCATTCAGGGCCCCAATACCCAAGACTTCCCTTGTGACTCAGCTGGAAAAGAATCTGCCTGCAGTGTGGGAGACCTGGGTTGGGAAGATCCCCTAGAGAAAGGAAAGGCTACCCCCTCCTGTATTCTGGCCTGAAGAAATCCATGGACTGTACAGTCTGTGGGGTCGCAAACAGTCGGACACGACTGAGTGACTTTTGCACACACACACGCACACGCACAATACATTAGTTACGGTGAACAAGATTAAGAATGTAATATACTGGAAACTAACACGCCATTGTAAATCAACTACACTTCAATTAAAAACCCAAAAGAACATAGGGTCGCAGTTGCACGGGCCACATTTCAGGCACTTGGGAGCCAGCTGTGACTCGTGGCCGCCACCCTGGGTGGTGCACCCATCACCGTGGAAAAGTGGCGACCCAGAGGGACTGAACGTCTCCAGCAAGCCTGAGTGGGGGTGCTCACAGCCCTCTCCCTCTCTCCCGGCTTCTCCTGCCCCCCTCCCCCCACAGGTGAGAAGCCCTTCGAGTGCAAGCTGTGTCACCAGCGCTCCCGGGACTACTCGGCCATGATCAAGCACCTGCGAACGCATAACGGCGCGTCGCCCTACCAGTGCACCATCTGCACGGAGTACTGCCCCAGCCTGTCCTCCATGCAGAAGCACATGAAGGGCCACAAGCCCGAGGAGATCCCGCCCGACTGGAGGATAGAGAAGACTTACCTCTACCTGTGCTACGTGTGAGGCCGGCCTGTGGCCGCGGCTGGGGAGCGAGGAGCAGGAGGAGAAGAGATGGAGCTGGGTGGAGTCCAGGAGGACCGTGCAGGGGAAAAAAAAAAACAAAAACAAAAACACAGCAAAAAACAAAAAGCAAACAAACATAAAAAAGCAGAAAGGAAAAAGAGAGAAAGGAGGAGAAGGAAGTCTCGGAGCTGTCTGGCTCTGGTTCTGTCTGGGGCTCCAGGTGACCCGGATGCCTGGCTCAGCCCCTCCACCCAGGCTGGGGGTCCCTCCTTTCCTGGCTGGGGGTCGGCCTGCTGTTTTTGGGTAGGGGTGGAGGCAGGGGTTTGTTGAGCTCAGATGGTGGGATGTTTCTCTCTTCCCTACACCCAGATCCTCCTTTTGTGTCTGGAAACAGAGACTAGGAAGGGGCTGAGGGACCCTCTGGTCAGAGTCAGACCATCCCTGCCTGCCATCCTCTCACTGAGTCCTTGGAAGGTGCGGGGCTGAGGGATGGGTGGGGGTGCTCCAGGGGCGCGGGCTGCAGAGGGTGGGGCTGGGCTGGGTCACTGGTTGACACTCACAACGGCAGCTCTAGTTTGCTGGGGGGCACATTGGGGTGGGGAGGGGCCCTCCCGCCCTGCCCACTGCTCAGTTCATGTGTTGCTTTCTTCCTCCGCCACACCCAGGGGTCCCTTCACAGTCTTTCAGGAGCCTTGAGGCCCGGCTCCCCGGCTCCCCTTGACTCCTGTCCTCCCCCACCCCCCCATGGATCGGAGTGTCTCCTGCCTCCTCCGGCTCCCTGCTGGAGAAGCTGGGTCTGACTCAAGAGCCCCCTCCCCTGCAACTTGCACCCTTTCGCTTCCTGAAAAAAATGCAGACAAATTCAGTGGAATAGCCCATCCCAGTCCAGCCATCCTGAGCAAGATTCCTGCTGAGCTGCTTTTGCTTCCAAAATGGAAAAATGTAACAACTAAATACGTGCTGTCCCAGCAAACAAACACAGCCCCTAGGAGGAGGGTTCGGTCCCTGAAAGGGCTTGTTGGCCGTGGAGGGATGTGACGTCATTCTCCAGAGGTGCCCTACACCTGGAGCGGGGGGACCCCTGTCCTGGGAGGGAGTTAGGGAGCCGTGCTGGGGACCCTTGGAACTCAGGGGACCCCCCAGGCCTGGTGCTTTCTGCGGGGAGAGCCAGGTCCAGAGGGCTGTGCAGAATTCCTGACTCCCAGGGGCCCCCAGGCCGCCGAGAGGAGGAGTTGAAAGCGCTTTGCCTTGCGTTCCGTTTTGCTTCTTTTCTGTGTCCTCTGTTCACCTGTTAGCACATTGTACTTGAATTACCTCAGTTTTTTGTGACCTCATGAGCTTTTTTGACCCCTGTATCTCTGTTTTGGTTGGGGGTTGGAGGAATGGGGAGAGTGTTCTTTTCAGTTTCTTGTGTAAATTAATAGCTGGTTTAATAGACTTCAGCTGGCCAAGGCCCTCCCCATCCCCTCGGACGAGCCTCCCAGATGGAGGGAGCCGTGCAGAAGGAGCTGAGTACTCAGGATCTGAATGGGAGGCCGGGGCAGGAGGTGGGTGCCCGCCGGCGGGGGGGGGCACCGCAGGCCCGCAGCTGGCTCCGACCAGGCATGACATCACCAGGCCTCAAACACTCTGGAGCGGATCCCACCTTTCTTACAGTTTGCTGGGTCCTCCGGGTCTGGGGGCCTGTGTTCTTCAAATCCTTTTTCACGCGTGTGGCCCTATCTCCGTGTGCATTATCACTGCCAAAACTGGCCTCTGGTCTCTCTGCAGGGCTGGTTGGGGATGAGACGGCCCGTGTGTTGTTGCAATGGGGCGGGGGTGTTGTTTTTCTCAAAGCTACCTCTTACGTTTGTCCAGTTCTTTTGTCCCCTTCACGCCTCCCCTCTGCTGCTCTGTGTCCCCTCCCCACTTCGCCCCAGCCTCCTCTCCCTGAAGTTTTGGAAAGCACATTTGCAATATTTGTGTTCGCTTTGAGACGGGTTTTCCGTTTCATCTCATGCTTTATTTGTAAGAGTTGTTTGTGGTTTTGTTGTTTTGTTTTTTTTTTTCTTCTTTCTCTGAGAAAATTGTGGCTGCGTTTTTATCTTTAGGTTTTAAAAAGGGGTTTAGGGAAGTGGTTTGGGGGAGAAGGGTTGTGAGGCATACAGGGAAGTCGGAGGGGTGCGTGCTGCTGTGACCACCCCCTGATCCTGGGCCCCGTCCCTTCTGTTCTCCCCTTTAATCTCGCCCACCAAATCTGAAGGCCTTAAACGTGGTGTGTTGGGGGGATACGGATTGGGAGGACTGTGTCACTAGACCGTGGACTGGGGGGTGATAACGTAGGGAAGATGCTGTTTTGCAACTATGATGATGATACAGTGCTTTGGAAAGGAAAAAAAGTTAAACTTGAAATATGTAACTAGAACAGTTGTCTTGTTTATAATGTGAAAAGAGTGGAATCATTGGGGGAGGAGCAGTCCGTAAGAAATCTGTGTGCACTATTGCGGCCTCCCCCAGTCCTGGAAGAAGGGGGGACAGGCTGGCCCTCAGGGGATCTATAAATCCCAGAAAACAGTGTTTGAACAGCAAGATATCATTCACCTTAGGTGGGGAAGGGAAAAAATAAAAAATCAAACTATTCCATAGGCCCAGCTGACCCCTCTCCCTCTCCCCTTACCCTTCCCACACAGCCTGGGTCTCCTCCCCTGTTCATAAAAGCTGAGAGGGTTGAGCTAATATTTACAAATTGTAATATTTTTGTAATATTTGTTAGTTCCTTCATCAGTTCTACCAGACCTTGCCCTTTTCCTTTTGTAATGTGAATAGGAAAAAAAAAAAAGACAAAAAAATTCACCACCACCACCACCACCAAAATGTCCCTTTGTACATGCGTGTGCGTGCGTGTGCTTATTGTGTGCGGTTGTGTGTTCAGTCATGCAGTATTGTCGTAATCTGGTGTTGCAGCGCTGGATGGTACTTAATCAGCCCCTGCCAGCCCCCACCATCCCAGAGGGATCCTGGCGGCAAGATGGGGAGAGAGAGGGTGTTGGCGTGGGGTCTCTGAAGGATGCTGAGCGGGGAGATCTCTGTACCCGGCTCTCCCCTCCTTCCACGAAGCCCCAGACTCCCTGAAGAGACTCCAGCATGCCTCTTGCCCCAGCTTCCTGCTCACAGAGACAAAAACGATGCTGACCTTGCCAAGGTGGTCGGGCCTGATGGCCAAGGTGAAGGTCAGAGGTGATCTGGAGGCTTTAGACGTGTCTGCACAAAGAGGGCCAAGGAGACGAGGAGGGTGGAGGCCATGCTCTGCCAGGTGAGATCCCAGTGCTCTCACTGCCCTCTTCTCTGCCACCTGGCTCCTTGGGCACCCCTTGCCTCTGGCTGTGGTACTACTGACAGCCTGACTTGCTACTGCCTTACCCAGCACAGTGAGCTTGTCCAGTCTGGGAAGTCCATGTGGACTAACAGTCCCTTTCCCGTGTTCAGCTCCTATAACTGTGCCCCCTAATGCTTTTGGTGACATTTCCCCCCTCACTCATCTGCTCTTTCCCTGTTCACTCCTTCACTCATTCAAAGCATTAAAATCCTATGTGTATATAGGATAGACAAATATATAGAGAGATATATATATAGCAAGAGAGAGATATAAAATAGTAAATATCTTTGCTGCTTTAGGCTGCTTTGGAGGAGGCCACGAATACGGGGAAGGGAGATGTGGGGTGTAGGGGTGGGGAGGGAGGCTGGGGGACCCAGTGATTCAGTACAATCCAGGGATGCAACGCGGGCTTGTTTAATCTTTGTGCCTGAACAGTTTTTCCATGTGTAGAAAAGAAAAAAAAAAAAAAAGGAAAAAAAAGAAAAAAAAAAACTGCTGCAATTTTTCACAAGTGTATGGTACCCTTCTGGATGCTGTTGGTACAACCGGCTGCTGGGGTGTCAAGGCCTTGGAAGGACAGAGCTGATTGGTTCACCTCCTTACAGGGGAGTGAACAGTGGTGGGGGGCAGCCTTCTGACTCCCGGGGGTGCTGGGGGAGATTGGTGACCAGTTCCCTGCAAACCCCATGAGGGCAAAACCTGGGGGCAGTGGATGTTAAGACAGAAAAGTGGAAAGCGAGCAGACCGTTCGTTTTTTCCTAGGCCTATGTCAAATCTGTTTTCCCCCTCCTGTCTTTTTCCCCTCCATCTCGGAGCTCCGCTGGTGGCACTTAACCTGATATTTCAGTAGGAGGGGAAAAAGGCCAGACCAGGCCTATACGGTGGGACTGCTGGGTGGAGGGGAAAGGCACAGCCAACCAGGAAGAAGGTGTGCAAGACAGACCAGAGGAGCTGGGTCAGGGGAAGAGGGCTGGGGGAGAGGGCCTTCAGGCCCTGCAGCCCTGCCTCCCTGGGTCCTTGGCATCCCACTTTGCAGACAGGGTACCGGCCTCCTGGTGTGTGTCATAGGAGTTGTTCACATAGTGTTATGCATGATCTTTGTGAGGTTAAGACGCCGTGGTGGTGCACCATGACATCCGACCCATATATATAAAGATAAATATATATATATATGTATGTAAATTATAGCACTGAGGGCTTGCCGCCCTGCTGGACCAAGCAAAACTAAGCCTTTTGGTTTGGGTATTATGTTTTGTTTTGTTACTTGTTTTTTTTTTTGTGGCTTGTCTTCTGTCGTGACAGCACAAGTGCCAGTCCGATCGCGCTGTATTACAGAATAGTGTTTTTAATTAATTGATGTTCTAGTTCATGTCTACCTCAGCACCTCCTCTTAGCCTACTTTTAGGAGGTTGCCCAATTTTGTTTCTTCAATTTTACTGGTTACTTTTTGTACAAATCTCTCTCCCCCCCTTCTCCTCTGTTCCCCACTCCTCTCCCCTCCCTCCCTCCGTCCCTTTCCCCTTCCCTCCCCTCTCACTTCTGTTTGTTTCACTTTCTGTCTCACTCTCCCCTTCTTGCCCCCCTCTGGCCCCACCCAGCCCTGAGACTCCCACGTTGTGCTTGCCAGCCCCTATCTGTTCTAAGCCCGAAGCAGTTCACCCGAACTTGTGCGGTCCTGGTTGCAGCTTGCCGCATCTGCCTTCGTTTCGTGTAGATGGACGCGTTTCTTTGTAATTTCAGTGTTTCTGACAAGATTTAAAAAGAAAAAGGAAAAAAAAAAAAGAAAAAAATGAATTTACTGCTGCAGGTTTTTTTCTCTCTCCATGTGTCACTAAGTGAAGTTTGTGCCTTCTATAGCAAAGAGAATATTTTTTACATCCTACTAACAGTAGATTTTTTTGTAGTGAACATTTTTTGTATTTTTATTTATAAGTCTCATAAGAAAAATAGCAATGTTCAGTTGTATACCTTGAATCTGCAGTTAGAAGAGAATAAAGTTAATTCAGTTGTCTCTGGCTTGAAGTGTCCCCCCTTTTTTAAAATGTGCTTTGCTTTTTCTGTCTTTTCCTGGGTGGGGAGGAACTGAGATTTCTGTCTGGGGATGGGAAAGAGGGTGCATTACACCTCAGCCTCACTTATGTGGCCCTTTTATGCATATTTGAGAGGCTCATACCCACCTCAAGACATACTTAACCTGATAAGTTTTTGTTTAAAAAATAGCATTAAATACACAAATAGCATTTGGCCCTTGGTACGGTATGTGAAGCAGGTTTCCTGGGTGGCTCAGTGGGTAAAGAATCTGCTTGCAGTGCAGGAGACGCAGGTTCGATCCCTGGGTCAGGAAGACTCCCCTGGAGGAGGGTAGGTCAACCCACTCCAGTATTCTTGCCTGGAGAATCCCATGGACAGAGGAGCCTGGCAGGCTACAATCCATAGGGTCTCAAAGAGTCAGATACGACTGAAGAGGCTGAGCACACAGGATGTGTGAAGCAGATATTTGTCCATTAATCGCTTCAGCATAAATGTTCATCTGGTAATTTGCACAGTTATTGTCATAAACCTTGGGAATATAGTGAGAAGGGAGCAGACAGACCTCTCCCCTCAGGAACCAATATTCTAAGCTGCAGGGTTGGGATGTTCTTAGATTATAACTTGTCCTCATCCCACAGCTGGTGAGTGGCAGGGTCACAACCTGCATCTAGAACTCTCCGTTCCAAATCAGGTTCCTTTTTCCTGAAGCCAGAAGCAGGGGGACTCCTGTGTGGTCTTAGAGACATTTTCTACTTTTTGCTCACAGCCAAGTGAGTTTCATCTGTTTCTCAACAAGAAGCTGCCCCCCAGTTAAAGGTCCCTCGGTCTGGCAGCCGGGCCTAGTGGAGAAAGGAGTTTGGAGCTGGCGGGGCGGGGCGGGGGGTGGGGGGACACAAGCCCAGCATCGCCACTCGCAGAATAAAGCCTTTGTACAAACTGGGATGGCATGGCTCCTCCCACGCTGCCCTGTCTCAGGGTCTGTCTGCTTTCCTCTCCTCAGGGATAGGAGCCCCGTAGGTAAGTGTAAGCCAGAAAGCCAACGTCACCCAATCCCAGACACACTGGCTCAACACCTCTGCCCAAGGCCATCTACCTGCCTGACGCTGACCAGAATAACGAGGAGGAGAATCCGTCTGGTCACGAAGACCTAGCTAAGAACTCAGCAGCCCGCCCCCCTGGGTGTGCAACCAGGGCCAGGCCTCGGGCCGGCCTGGCCTCCAGCAGCATCCTGGGCCTCACCGGGAAGCATCCTCCGCGTGACGCCTTCCCAGCACCAGCCGGGCAGTGGGGCCTGATCCCCGGCCTCACGTGCCAGCTCTGGGCGCCGTCCCTTCCGCCCCCCGGTGCTGTGTCTGTGTGACCCTGGGGCTCTGAGCGGCAAACCACCTGGAGCTACTACACTCAGCCGCCTGGGTGGGTGGCAGCCGCTCTGCGGGTGGCTGCTCTGTCCGTCTGTCCCTCCTCCTCTCCCGGCCTCTGTGCTCCGCTCTGGTCGTTTACCTTCACCTCCTCGTCTCTCTTTCCCTCTCCCCAAGTCCTTCTCCCCTCTCCCCTTCTCTCTCTGTCTCTCCTTTCTCTTGAGGTTCCTTTGGGTCCCATACTGCCTTCCCCTCCCATGTTTCTCATATTGGAAAACAACCCTTTGCCCCTTGATTCCGAGCCCCTGCCCCGTTCCATCGGAGCCCTTCCTTGGGCTGGGCCTTTCTTCTTCAGGTCCCTGCTCATTCCCATGCCCCCCCCCACCCCCCATCCTCCGGCCTCCCTGCCCCTCCCCCACACTCCCTCCTCCCCCCTCCCCCCCAGGCCTCAGCGTTCTCTTGACAGATGGGAGGGCAGTGAGCGCTCCCTCTTTAAAACAACATTTAATCGCCGTTTTCTGTTCTCGGACATCAAAGCTGGGGCTTAGGCGCTGTGCTGGGGTCGCGGTGCGCGGGCTCTGGGGGAGAGGAGGTGAGTGAATAGGGCCGGACTGAATGGGCTTTGTGTGGCCGCTGGGGTCTGCCTGCTTTACATGCTCTTTGACCCAGATATGATCTCATGGAGAGAAAGGGGCCCTGGCCGTGGCCAGCCTGAAAACGCTCCATGGCCTGACTCAACCCCCGTCCCCCACCCCGCCCCAGCCTCCCTCCCCAGGACAGGGGGCCGCCCACCCGCCCGCCTGTGGCCAGCCCAGGTGCAGCCGCCCTCGGCTCCAGCCTTCAGCCCAGGGCCACCTCCTCCAGGACCGGACTTGCCCAGAGGAGCTCCGCTGGGCTCAGAAGAGGGGCTGGGCTGCTGGCAGGGCGGGCCGGGGGCTCCGTTCCTCCTGACTGTGTCTCCGAGGACATTAGGTGGGAGCCGGCCCCTCCCTGCACACAGGCACACTGCCCCTTCTTGGTTGAGGCCGCTGGTTTTCGGGTGGGTGCTGGGGTCACACGGATCAACCTTAATGGCTCTCCTTTCAGCCGCTCCGAGGGGCCCCCCTCCCGCCAGAGGTCAGAGCGCCAGGCGGCAGAGCCAGCAGAGCCTTGCTGGAGACTCAGATTGTGGCAGGGCAGCAGACAGAACTGTCCAGCTGAGTCCGAGGCCAGGGCGTTCTCCACCCCGGTCCACATTGCTAGGGCTTCTGCCTGGCCGCTCCAGGGCCCCTCGTCCCCACCAGGAAGGCAGGGAACTGCAGAGTGCTGACCCCACATGCTCTTCCTCTCTGTGTCCACTCTCAAGTTTGCAGCCAGATGGATTTCCCAAAAATGCAAACAGCATCACGTCACTCCTTTGATTAAAGTCCCTCGTTACTCTGCAGATGGAGTTCTGATTGCTTCCTTAACAAGGTTTACAAGACCCTCCATGAGAGAACCCCTGCTGGCCAGCCCAGACTCATCTCAGCATCACACCCTGCCCTGCCCTTGTCCCCGCCTCCCCCGCCCCTACCTGTGCTCCAGACTGCAGAGGGTTTCTGGAAGACACTGAACTCCGTCCTCCATGGGCCTTTGCTTGTGCCATGTCCTCTTCTGGGAAGTGCATCACCCACATATACACTGGCCTCCCTTTAGTCTCGGCTTAGGTCCCGGGCAAACTCTAGGTTCCCAGGAAAGCTCTCCAGGGAGCCGCTGAGACTGAGTTCAGAGTCACCCCTTCCCTCCCTGGTCCCATTGTCCTCATGCGTTTCGATCACTCACTTCCTTAAGTGTCACGGTTGCCCCAACGCTAAGTTCCTTGAGAGTGGGCATTGTGTGTCTTCATAGTCCCAGAGCCTAACGCTGTCCAGCACGTAGAAGGCACCCAGTAAAGCTTTGCCGGATAAACGGATGGGAGGAGGGAAGGAGAGGCAGCATCAGGGCTTGAGGCTGGAGTAGCTAGGGTCAGCAGGTGCACACCCATGCCACCCAGGCACCTCCACGAGGGTGCGTGTCACCTCGTGTAGACTTCAGTGGAGGCGACCGTGCCTCCCCCACACGTGCCCACGTCAGTTCAGAGAGATGCCCGAAGAGTCAGCTCATTGCCATGTGCACGGGAGGAGCAGTCAGCCCAGGACAGCGATGCACCTCAGCTTGGACATCGCTCTGGGTGTATGTATGCACGTGAGCACATGGGTGTAGACACCTGGTCCCCAGCCACTTTGGGGAGAGGTTATCCCCCAGCTCTCGCCATGGCTCAGACCCAGGCCCACTATCTTACTCCCCAGCCCCCGCCCCTCACGTGGGCTGGCGAGAGGGCAGGCTCTTCTCTGGGCTGTGTTTCCTGCTCTCCGGGGGGCATCTCAGTGAAAGTGAACTCACTCATTTAAACCTGACTCTGCAGCCTTGCAGACCCCTGCAGCGCTAATTACCCTGTAGCTCTAAACTGATTGCTGTACACTACGCTTAAGCCCTCCTTTATTTATTTACTGACTACATTAATAGCAAAGCCGCTGCTTTCTGCGGCTCACGACTGTACCCGGCTGGCTGCACCCCATTCCTCTGCCGCTGCCTCTCCCAGGGGAGCGGGGAGTGGGGGGGGGGGGTTGGTGGTGCAGAGATACACTCTGGAAAGCCCACCCTCTCCCGGAGACCCCAGGGCCACAATGTGAAAGTCACCGCCTTCACCCTCATACCCCCTGACCCAAGCGGGGGCCTGCTTCTCTTGTTCTGGTTCTTCAAAAGAGCAGGAGCATGCGACACCCCGCATCCCCAGGGGGATCTGCTATTTGGGGGACTCTTGGAAGCCTCCCTTTCTTCATAGGTCCTGTGAGGTGCTGAGTGCTGGCTGCATTTTAGTGGGTAAACGGAGACTGTGACTCGTGGTGGTGGCCGGTGAAGGTGAGGCTGGAAGCCAAGATCTGTCATTCCATCAGCTCCGACTCTTCTCTCCGCCAGGCCACCTGTCTAGGTGACACCCTCCCACTCCTGGCCTGATCAACCCAGGTTGGACCATTTCCATTTAGTAATATGTTTTCACAGCTTCCACTTCTGTGTTGAATCAAAGCCTCTATCTCCCGGCTTTTTCTGCCTCATTCACATACCTGCCCAGAATTTGCTGGAAACTCGGGCCCTAGAGCCTTTCCTTCACTCTCAGTAGCCTATCCCAGGGCAGACCTAAGTCCAGCCTTAGCCAGAGGACCACATCCCTCCACCACTCACACCTGGGCAGGTCTGGAGAGCAAGGCCAGCTGTGGGCTCCTGCAGGGTGGTGTCACCAGGCTGCCTGGCACTGTCTGCTTCACTGAGTGCCCTCAGGCCCCATGAGGCAGAGCTGAGCCCCGGCCTTGGGGCCTGGCAGCAACCGAAGCCCAGATGGGTCCCATCAGGGTGCAGCATGTGGACCCACGGAATCGAGCACCCAGCTCCACTCTGACTGACGTGTGGTGGCTGCTGTTCTGGGCACCCCCCAAGGAGCAGGGCCAGCTGAGTCCTGCCTGAAAGAACCTGGTGTCCAGAGTCGAGAGGACCTAGGTCTGAGGCCAGCTCTGCCAATCGTCATGTGACCTTGACCGTAACTCCAAGCCACGCTGAGGTTCTGTGTCCTCAGCTGTAAAATGGGGTGCAGAAATGCCTGCACTGTCTACCTTCAGGACATTGCCAACTGAAGCAAGGCCTGTGAATCAGCTTTCTAAACACCACGGTGCTATAAAATGAAAGTTATAAATTAGTGGGGGCGGGGGGGCAGGCTCAGGGCTGGCCTGAGCTGGGGGAGGGGGCAGTGGTTCTAATGGCCTAGACATTCATTTCCAGAGCTGGAGCCCTGTCGCCAGGACCCAGGAGACTTGGGGTGGGTTCCTGGGCTCTGCTGGTATCACTAGGACTCTGTCACCACCTCGTGGACACTGACTGCAGGTGCCTCTACTGGGCAGGCAGGTCTGGAAAGAGACTGGGAAAGCACATCCCATTGTAAGCAACTTTGGTTCTTTTGGGGCACCCTATGCTATCCCGGGTCTGAGGTAGGGCTTCCCAGGTGGTGCTAGTACTGAAGAACCCTCCTGCCAATGCAGGAAATACAAGAGACACGGGTTCGATCCCCGGGTTGGGAAGAACCCCTGGAGAAGGGCATGGCAACCCACTCCAGTGTTCTTGCCTGGAGAATCCCCATGGACAGAGGAGCCTGGCGGGCTACAGTCCATGGACCAGGTCAGGCTTCATAAGGGGAGAAAGTGGTCCAGAAAGGAAATGCTAAACTATTTGGGAGATGGTGCACTTGGATTTTCCAGAAGTTTGCCGGAGTCAGCATTTCTACCTTTTTCTCTCAGCTGAGCAACTGGCTTTGTCAAATCCAGCCCCTCTCATCCCCAAAGGCTGCCCTCACCAGCCCACACCCCAGGGATCCACGCGGCCTCATCTGACACAGGGAAGATCAGCCTCGAGGGGATCCAGCCCTTCAAAAGCTTCACTGCTGGAGAGAAGCAGGCAGGCCAGGGGCTGCACCGGAGCTCAGAGGCCCCCAGCTCCACGCGCGAGGGCCTGAGAGGAGACAGCAAAGGGCAAGGGGCGGCGGGACCAACTCTTACTTCCTGAGACCCTTCAGAGAGCCTAGGAGAGCCGTCGTGGAAGGTTGCTAAGGGCAATTCCTGCCTCTCAGTAGAACTGCCCTTCTCATAGAGCGGGTTGACCTGTGCCTGTCCCCAAACCCTCCACAGCCCCTCTCTGGCTGCTTAACACCTGAGTTCTCTGGGAGGTAGTGGACTCCCCTTGGACATTTGGGTCTGCAGGGTATTTGATTGGAAGTGATCTTAGGTTGGGTCATTTTGTCTCTCTTCTCGACTCTTGGCACCTCTGACCGTCTCAAGCGGATTCGACTGCATGGTCTAGAAGACCCTTCCCGACGCTAAACTTCTGAGATTCTATGACTCTTGCCAACTATGAAGATCCTCAGAGCAGAGGATACCTCTGGCCCCACCTCACCTGTTAGCACGTGTTTCTCCCTCCACCTGGATCGGTGAGCCTCTGTTTAGAGCGAGCATCTAGTGACACCAGATGGTGAGAAAGGGGAAATGCATGTTTGATGGTTGGTCTCATGGGCAGAGAAAGGAACAGGGAAGGGAGGAAGTCAAAATGAGGGGAGCAGGAACGGGGTGGGGGTTGGACCACGCAAGTTAGATTTGACTGATACCCACCTTATTCTCAGAAATCTCTTGCCATTTAGCATTCCTCCTTAACACCAGTTGTCCCAAGTGGCTGCACTTGACCTTTCCCTTAACTCCCCAGAGCACAGCTGAGACCAGCCTGTAACATTCAAATTAGATTTCTCTCAAGTCTCAAGGACAACAACAGAAAATAAGCACCAAGAACAACATAACATTAGCCCAGCTCTCTGCCTGCCTGCCTTCATGAGACCATGCCATCTTTAATCCCTAGGACCAAGAAACCCAATAAAGTGAGACCCAGAGAGAGGCGTCTAATGGATTATGTGTCCATCCTACTGAAGGTCAGCCCCTCCTCCTGGGCTCTGGGTCTCATCCTCCCTATTTTTTCCAAACCCTTTGCTTTTGTACTTTTCTCTCTGCTGCACCCATTTCCCCCTTTTAACCAGATTATTCCCATAAGCATTACAAATATCTGCTATTTTATCAAAACTTCCCCTGACCCAAAGTCCCTCTTTAGTTACCACCTGAATCCTCCTCCTTTGAACAGCAAAATTCTAGAGAGAATTTTGCCTATACACATTGCCTTCTGTCATTTTTTTTTACAACCTTTTCTGACCTGGGTTTTATCTCAATTTTACTTCATTGAAATTGTCTTGTCAAGGTCATCAGTGGCTTCCAAGAGGCTAAGGCTACTTTGCTGTCTTCATCTTGATCTCTCAGCAGCTTTCTACGCCTCTGACTCCTTTTGGAAATACTTACTCTCCTGGCTTTAGCCTCCACCCCACAGTCTGCTGCTTCTCAGTCTCATTGGCTGGCTCCTTCATCTTCCTCTCCTGGAATTTTGGATATTATACTAGACTATCTCTTCCTGCTCCCCTGACCCTCTTACTTTAACTATCGACTTTCCCCTGTGGCCACTTCTGTCACTTTTATACTTGCTAATGACTCCCAAATCTTTCTCTCTTGTCTTTAATTTTCCATTGAGTTCCAGACTCAGTTACTTAATTGACACAAACATTTTAATATCAAACAGGCATCTCAAACTTACTATGTCCTTATCAGAAAGCCTGTCCGTACACATCCATGCCTGTTTCTTCCACTGGGTATATATTAAATAGGATAACACTAGCTGCAATAACAAGTAGATCCAAAACACACGATGCCTCCAATATGTCTTCATGTGCTCAGTCAGTCATATCTGACTCTTTGTGGCCCCATGGACTGTAGACTGCTAGCTCCTCTGCCCATGGAATTTTCCAGGCAAGAATTCTGGAGTAGGGTGCAGTTTCCTACTCCAGGGGCCTCCAATATAAGTTTGTTTCTCACTCCTTTAGCTATCTGAAGGCAGGTGATTGTGGTTGGCAGGTGGCTCTTCTCTACAATCCTGTGGTTCTGCCATCCTTGGAGGTCTTGTCATCATCTTCATCTTTAGAAGAAGGGAAGACAGAGTCTGAAGGGAGTTTTCCTGCTTTTTAAACACCTTGGCCCAGTAATGATATGTATCTTTCTTACTTTCATTCCATTGGATTGTATTCTGTCACATGGCTACATCTAAGGGCAAGGGAAACAGGAAAATGCCTTTCAGCTACGTTCAGAGGGAGGAGAGTGAGTTTTGGTGAAAAGCTAGAGATTCCTTCTGCAATTGCCCTTCTAGTCTCTTTACACTCTTCTTCCCACACGTAAAACATTCCCAAAGAGAAATAACCCCGAATTATATCCTATCATTGTATCCATTTCAAATTGTGGGGTCTCTGCTTGATGTTCAGTCTTCACCATCAGCTCTGTGAACTAAAAGCGAGTTACGTGTATCCCACCCACATCCACGGGTGCATGGCTAAAATAAATGACAACTGCCCATGCTATGCAGTAATCGCTTTTCTCCTCTTCTTGGTTTAAATTAAGGTTATAGTTCCCCTGCAGTTAGGTATGGCCAGATGACTGATGTCTAACAATCTCGTGGGTAGGAGTTATTTGTATTACTGTTGGGAAGAGGATTTTAAAGGCAGTATCCCCTATTGAAGTTTCCTAAAGCTCTCATGACACATCACCACAACTAACCAAGAGAAACTAGTTTTCCCACAGTTGTGGAGGAGAGAAATCCAAGACCAAGGTGTCAGATGGCCACATTCCCTCTTAAGACTCCAGGAAAGAATTTTTTTTTTTTTTGTCTATTGTAGCTCCTGAGGCGCCTGACATTCCCTGGCTTGTGGCAGCATCCCTGACTCATCTGTACATGACCTTTTCCCCTGTGGGTCTGTTTTGTTTCTGTTTCTTTTAAGGACACTCTCATTGGATTTGGAAAGTGAAAGTCACTCAGTCATGTCCGACTCTTTGCGACCCCATGGACAATAGTCCATGGAATTCTCCAGGCCAGAATACTGGAATGGGTTGCCATTCCCTTCTCCAGGGGATCGTCCCAACCCAGGGATGAAACCCAGGTCTCCTGCATTGCAGGTGGATTCTTTACCAGCTGAGCCACCAAGGAAGCACAAGAATACTGGAATGGGCAGCCCATTCCTTCTCCAGGAGATCTTCCTGACCCAGGAATCAAACTGGTGTCTCCTGCATTACAGGGGGATTCTTTGCCAGCTGAGCTACCACCCCAAATCCAATATAAACTCATCACCATCCTTATCTTAACCACATTTAAGACCGCATTTCCAACTAAAGTCATATGCTGAGGTTACAGTGAACATGAATTTTGGGAAGAAACCATCTAATCCCCTACAGCCCGCTTTATAATAAAAATCCCCTTCTGCAATGGAAGGCAAGGGGCTCATCCAAGTCTCAAGACTGCAGAGATGGTGGAGGCCCTGTACACAGGTATCTGTGAAGGACCCCGGCCCCAGCAGTGGGGGATGTTCTGAATCTCTAGTCTGGGAGGGGTTGCCTTATCCGATGTTCTCAGAAAGCCCTGGTTCCAGCCTCTAAGGAATCATTTCTTGACTGTTACCTGTCCTGGCCCATCTCAAGTGGTCCTGGGAGGTGGGCCTCCCTTAGGACAGCACCGCTTTCATCACCAGCACCAGCAGTACAGGTCAGGGGTACTGAGTGTGATTTTAAGGTCTAAACTTCCAAGGCCTTTATTAGGCTAGGTTCATGGATTTTTTTGGCAATTCGGTTTCTTGAAAAACAACCTTTAGATCTATTTGCTTCTAGTCCATTCCTCGTGTTGGTAGACACACCCAAACTTCTTTCCTACACATAGTTGTCAAAACTGCTTTTATCATTGGTATTGTTATTGCTATTAGTAGTTATTTTTCTTCCTCAAATCAAAGCCTCCCTGTGAACTTCTTGGTAGCTACCTGAGAGAGCTGGCTTGGGTGGAATCATAACGCTCTTAATTTGATGTTTGCCACGAAGCCGAATCCCTTTGTAAGAGAATTTTAAATAATGAACCTTTATTGCTTGAGGCCTTCTTCAGTCTTATTTCCTGTAATTACACAGGGCATAGAAACAGCTTACCTACATCCAAACACACACAAATATCTAGATACACCCTATTTTCTTGTATTTCTTCTTGGAAAGTTGTCAATAATCATATTTTGCTGTAAACACTAGAGAACAAACACTAACATACATTCCGGTCCTTCCCCCAGAGTTTCTCTTGGAGCTGTAGACTCAATACATATTTGTTGTGTTTTTCAAGTTGTCAGGCAAGCATTTTCCTAATTGTATTTTTTCTGCCTACCTTGGGACTCCATCTGTCTAGCCAGCCATCCCTCTCTCCTTGTTGGCCGTTGTCTATTTCCCTGTCCCGTCTTTCCCACTATCCTTTGCTAGTGTTCCCTGCCTCACTGCCTTCCATCTCTTCCCAGACAGAGGAGGCTTTTGTTTATGATGGTCCCTCTGTCTAAGCCTTTGCCAGGCTGCCTCCTGCACATATAACTGAGGTCTCAGCTCAGACATGGCTTCTTGGTGGTGTCGTCCCTGACCATCCCATTCAAGTGTGTTTCTTCACAGCATTTACCACCATCCAATATTATCTTCTTTATTTGCTTACTCATCATGGTCCAGGCCCCACTCTTCTTGAGAATGGGCTATGTGAAAACCAGGATCCTGTTGGCTGTGTTTGCTGCTGCTGCTGGTGTCAAGAACTGGGCTTGCTACATGGCTGTTATGATGACAAATGCCCATATTAATATACCATATGTGCCAGACACTGGTTTAGTTTTTTATTGAAAATGTTTTTAATAAAAAATTTCAATATACACACAAGTAGAATAATATGATGCACCTCACAAAGCCCATCACACAGATTCAGCCTTATCAAGAAAACCCTTGCTTTATCTATCCTTCTTTCTTTCCTTCCTTCATTTCTCTTTCCTTCTCTTTGCTTCTGTTGAAATATTCCATAGAATCCCAGGCATTATGTCCCTCCTCCCCCATCCCACTGTATCCTTCGTTTTTTAAAAAGTTAATTTTTCTTATAGAATTTCAATGCCATTCATACACCTCAAAATTTAGAAATGATTTCTTAGTATCATCGCTCAGTCCCTATTCATATTCCCTTGATTGCCTCAAAAATAGCTTTTTTAATGTTGACCTGTTTGAACTAGGAACCAGGCTAGGTCCACACATTGCATCCATTTGTTATTTCTCCTAAATCTCTTTCTCCCTATCTCCCATACTGCTGACTTGTCAAAGAAAGTGGTTATTATGAACTTTTCAGCTATGAGATGACAAGGGCTGGAAATGGGGCTGGGTAATAGGGATGAAAAGAAGGAAATGTTCTGAAGAGACCATGTGGAGTAGGGTCATCTGGCTGACCCTGACTTGGGTCCATAGAGTGGAGACATCACTGCCCACTTGGAAGCACTCAGGAGCTATGAGAACAACACTCGCCTTGCTCCCCCTTAGAGGGTCCCTGATGTGACGGAAAAAGGGAACCCTCAGATCAGCTAATTGTGTCTCTTGTTTTAGTCCCTTGCTCAGCCTCTCCCAGCTGGACAAAACATCTGTGCAATCCTCCCACTTCTTTACAAAATTCCCTCTTTATCTTGCAGCCTCTGAAACTTGTTGGGAAAAGGGTCAGTCCCCACACACTGTACTTACTGTGGTTCTCACACCAACTGCACCAAAACTCATGGATTTTCTTCTGCTTCTGTAAAATTATACTCAAATGTCTGATTACCTATCCCAGGCCATTGGAATGAGCACCTGTGGCCATGGTATCTAGGAATATGTGTTTTAAAACCACTTTCTGGATGACCATGATGTAATTAATTTATAGACCTGGATCAGAAACTTTATAGAATATGCCAATTATGTGAATCCTAAGATGGAATCCGTAAGGCAATTTCTGCCAGCAAAGTCACAATTCCTCTGGGGTCAATCATCTCCCACATTTTTTGTTAAAAAATGAAGTAAAATTTTTCATTTAAATTTTGATCATCTATGTCAATATTTGGCTCAGGTGGTAAAGAATCTGTCTGCAATGCAGGAGACTGGGTTCAGTCTCTGGTTCAGGAAGATCCCCTGGAGAAGGAAATGGCCACCCACTCCAGTATTCTTGCCTGGAGAATTCCATGGCAGACTACAGTCCATGGGGTTGCAAAAAGTCAGATACAACTGAGCAACTAACATACGTTATATAGTGTACTACCATATTAAATATAAAACACACTAAAGTAAAAAAGAATTTTTTAAGATTTAGCAAGTAAATAGAAGTTCTGATATTTGCTTCTCAAAGCCCAGTGGTTTTTTTTTTTTTTTTTTTTTTTTTGATGCCTGTTCATCTGTGAACTACTGCTCTGGGATATTTTCAGCCAATTTTTATTTGCCCAAGTCTTCCTCCAAGGGGCCCATTTGATGAGTTTCCAGATATCATTGAAAAGCTCCTCTTTTCTATAGCAGTCCTTGACATAACCTTGAATCCTGCTTGGAAAGACGTGTGTCTGGTTCACCTTGATCGATTTTTTTGTTTTTCTTCTACTGTTCAACCATGGAAACTTTCCAAATTAGTGGCTGAGCAGACAAAAAAATTATGTCAGCTCTCCAGGTTTAATTGGACCCAAATCTTCCATTCCTCCTGTTACCTCTTGGATCTGAGGGAGCTCAGGACACGAAAATTTCCTGATGGATGTACCTAAACCTAAAGAAGGAGAAAAGGTGATTAAAGGTCTAGAAGAAAAAGAAGGTACATTGGGGTAAGGAAGACTAGAATTTGCCATTTCTAGAGCTCCTCCTTCCTTCCTGTGGATCTAAGATTCTATCAGTATCATTTTCCATTAGCCTGAAAATCTTCCTTCAGCATTTCTTATACTACAGGTTTATTGGTAACAAATCCTCTCAGCTTTCATTTATATGAAAATACCTTTATTTCACCCTCATTGTTGAAGGATATTTTTGCTGGAAATGGAATTCTGTGTTGACAATTATTTTATTTGTTTGTTTCAGGCTTTAAGGACATTATCTTTTATCTCCTGACCTCCACTGTTTCTGAAAAGAACTCAGCCATTTATTGTGTCCTTGTTCTCCTGTGTGTAACATGTCATTTTCCTTTGGATGATTTCACAATTTGCACAAGTCTAACTATGGTAGTTCTGTTTCATTTAACCAAGATGGTGGTTTAGTTACTAAGTTGTATCTGGCTCTTTTGCAACGCCATAGACTATAGTCTGCCAGGCTCAAAGAATTGATGCTTTTGAACTGTGGTGTTGGAGAAGACTCTTAAGAGTCCCTTGGACAGCAAGGTGATCAAACCAGTCAATCCTAAAGGACATCCACCCTGAATATTCATTGGAAAGGCTGATGCTGAAGCTCCAATACTTTGGCCCTCCCATGCGAAGACTCAGCTCATTGGAAAAGACCCTGATGCTGGGAAAGATTGAGGGCAAGAGGAGAAAAGGGCAACAGAGGATCAAATAGTTGAATGGCATCACTGACTCAATGCACATGAGTTTGAGCAAACTCTGGGAGATGGTGAAGGACAGGGAAGCCTGGCATGCTGCAGTTCATGGGGTTGCAAAGAGTCAGACATGACTTAGCAACTAAAGGAGGAAGCAAGCAAGCAACTATGATATGCCCTGTTGTGACGTGGGAGTTTGCTGAGCTTTTGGATCTGTAGGTTGATATATTACATCAAATTTAGGGAAGGTTTATCATTTTTATTCTTATATCTTTTCCTATCCCTCCCTCTTTTCCTTCAGGGATTCTAATTATGTAAATGTTAGCTTTATATTTTCCATCAGGTTATTGAGGCTCTGTTCATTTTGTTTCAACCTTTTTTTTTTTTCTCTCTTTTCTTTGAGTTGGGTCATTTTTACAGCTCCTTCTCCAAATTCAGGGCTCTTATTCTTGCCAAGTTCAATCTGCTGTTAAAACAATTCAGTGAATTCTTCACTTTAGATATTATATTTTCAGTTTAGAATTTTTTTTAAAAAGTCTTCTCTTTGAGATTCCTTGTTTGCTATTCATCAAGACTGTGTTTTCCTTATCTCCTTGAATAAATTTATTACTGTTTTGCTGAAAGTTTCACTTTTGTTTTAGCCTTGAAGGATTCATTAACAAAAGAAACTAGTCAGTACACACATAAATAATTTCCATTTTTTATAGAAAATTACCTGACTCTATTTCAATATATAGCCATTAAAAGAAAAGAAATAGAAACAATAGAGAGAAGTAACAGTGGATACATCACCAAATTGGGCCAAGCTAAATCCAGACTTAGACAGTGGGCTGGGAAGTCCTTTGCTAAAAGCAATCTGGGGTCCCAGTTGGGAAAGTGTCCTGGGCAGTACTTCCACCTCATGACTCAGACTTCAAATTGCAGTTTTGGGGATCCAGTTTATAATCCCAAGCCACAAAGTGATATCATCATCAATTCATGTGCAAAAATGCAACTCTGGTTTTACTTTGACCATTTTACAATGCCGTTTGTTTCACCTTGTAAGTTATAGGGTTTAATTAGACCCCAGGGGTTGGCCAGACCCTCAGGGGCTCAAGAATTCCAAGACACACTCCTTTCAGTCTTGTCTAAAGTGCTGCCTGACTTGCTGTGCTTGCAGGCAGGCAAGGAATCTGAACAGTATCCAGGCAGATCAGAAGCAGATCAGAGGCTTCTGAAGCCTGAACAAGACTTCCTCCATTTTAATTTCCCTAACAATTATAACTGCTTTAAAATGTCCTGGTCTGCTAATTTCAATTGCTAGACCATTTCAGAGTCTGTTTCCATCCATAGCGTTGATTTTTATTGATAACATTTTTTTGCTTTTTGGTGATTCACCATCTGGTGATTTTTTACTGTAGGCTAGATTTTGTGGGTAATCAATCAGAAGGAGCCTGGATTATGTTGTTCTCCTTTAAAGAGTGTTGTGTTTTGTTTTGACAGGTAACTAATTTATCAGAGGCTTTCCTTGACCCTGTCAAGGCTTGGTTTTAGGCTTTGTTAGGGTGCATCTAAAGTAGTCTTTATTCCAGGGCATAATCCTTCTTGCAAAGCATAACTTTCTGGTGTCTCAACTGGATGCTGAGATAGTACATCCTGTAACAAGAAGACCTCTCCACTCTGGCTGGAACATGGACTCCCAGCACTGTGTGACTGATCTGAGTGAGAGCAGTGAGTGGTCCTGAAGAGAGATCTTAGTTCCCTGCCCAGGAACTGGACCTGGGTAGCCTGGATGAAAACCAAGAATCCTAGCCACTAGACCATAAGGGGCTAGAGGCTAGAAGCAAAGTGACTCTGTCTCTCATCCCTGTTTGAAAGAAAGAATGTTTCAAGGAGGCAAAAACTGTAAAAACAGGTACAGAATTTATTATTAGAGGGCACAGCACAATGTATGGGAGAGCATGCAGAAAGACAGTTTAGTTAAGCTGGAAACAGGGCAGAGACACACACCCAGAGAGAAAGGGTATGGGCATCCTCTGTAATGAGGAGAGGCATAGTAAGTCAGAAGCTAGGCAGAGATACATATCCGGAGAGAAAGGGTGTGGGTGTCCTCTCTAATGAGGAGTATAATAAAGAGGTAATGTAAATCTCTTATATAAGTGATTTACACTTACATAAGACAGTCTTTCCAGGTCTTCCTTTTGGTTAATTATCTTGTTTCTTTCTTCACATCTGACTGCCCCTTGGACACTCCGCAAGATATGTGCACAACTTTTTTCTAAGGTGGGTCTCACCACAGAGGCCTGTGAGTGCATAGCCACACTTATTATGGGGTGGGCCCCTCCTGTTTTGACCACCAAGATGCCTTCCTACTCATGTGTAGACAGGAAAGTCTTTCTTGACCTCGGGAGAAGGTACCTTATCTCTTTGCTTTAGCAGAGCTCAGCTTTCGCGGCTAGCTTTGTCCTTGGAGTGTCTGGGTGAGAATAAAGCTTGAATTCTACTCCACTTGATAAACAACAGCTGTCTGGTCCAGGGGCCCATCTATCTCCTACATCATGACCTCTAGTATTTTCATTCAGCTCTCAACTCCATAGCAGCCAGGTTGTTACCGTCTCAGCCTGTGCATGGGCAGCCCAGTTCTTGACCAAAACTGACAGGGAACCCCTGTTATGGGTGAAATTGTGTTCCCCACAAAAAATACACTGAGGTCTTAGCCCCTAATACTTTATTATTTTTTTCTTTTTTTAAAAAATATTTATTTATTTGGTTATGCCGTGTCTTAATTCCAGCACGTGGGACCTTTTGAGAGCTCTTAATTGTGGCATGTGGGATCTAGTTCCTTGACCAGGCATTGAACCAGGGTGCCCTGCATTGAGAGTGTGGAGACTTAGCCACTGGACCACAAGGGAAGACCCCACCCTGCTTCTTGTTGGCTGGAGGGCTGGGTGAAGTCATCTTCCAGGGGGTGCTGTGGGGAGAGCTCCATGCTGGCTGACTATGAAGAGTTCAGCTCCAGGTTTGCCTGTTGACCAGTTAGTGGCTGCAGGTCCTTGGGTGCTGGGGCTTGTCTGAAGGTATGGCCCCCACTTTCCAGGGATCCCCTATACCCACCAGCTTCCTCAGCCTCAGGATCTCCTGCTTGTACCTTCCCAGGTGCTGGTCCACATACTCCTGTAGCTCAGAAAGCTGCTCCTCTGCCATCGTGGCGCGGACCAGCAGCTGTGCCCGCTCCCGCTCCAGCTCTGGGTGCCACGGGTGAACTCCTGTAGATTCTGGCGGATCTGGGCCCAGGACGAAGCTTCCAGGCCCTGTGGCTCTAATGTGCCCCCCTGGGAGACTTCACCGGATCCTTTCTGGGCCTTGAGCTTCTGGAGCTGCTTCTCCAGCCTGGCCTGGTCCTCCGTCCAGTGGCTGAATTCGGTGACTGTGTGCAGGGGCAGCAGCGCCACATCTGAGGGGGCCGCACCAAAGGCAGCCCTGGGGGCCCCAGGGGGCCCCAGCCCCTAATACTTTAAAATGTGACTTATCTCCAAATAAGTTTTGGAGATGAGGTTTTCATAGAGGTGGTTATTGTTCTTCAGCTGCTAAGTCATGTCTTTCCAGCCCTATGGACTGCAGCTTGCCAGGCCTCCCTGTCCCTCACTGTCTCCTGGAGTGCGCCCAAGTTCATGTCCTTTGACTTGGTGATGCTATCCAATCATTTCACCCTTCATAAAGGTAATTAATCTAAAAGGAGGTCATCAGAGTGGGTCCTAATCCAACAGAACTAGTGCCCCTTATGAAAAAGAATATTGGGGGCTTCCTTGTTGGAGCAGTGGTAAAGAATCCACTTGTCAATGTGGGGGACATGGGTTTGATCCCTGGTCTGGGAAGATCCTACATGCCTTCGAGCAACGGAGCCTGTGTGCCCCAACTGTTGAGTCCGTGCTCTAGAGCCCGTGTTCCGCAACAAGAGAAGGCACCACAGTGAGAAGCCTGTGCACCACAGCTGGAGAGGAGCCCCCCTCACCATAGCCAGAGAAAACACCGCAGAGCAACGAAGACCCAGCACAGCCAAAAATCAGTCAATCAATAAAATAGTTTTCAAAAAGGATATCAGAGAGAGAGAGACATATGCACAGTGAGAAAGCCACATGAAGGATGAAGGAAGAGATCAAAGAAGAGAGCTTGAAGCCAATGGATGTCAAAGAGTGACCAGTGGGAGGCATGAGGGATTCTCCCTCACAACTCTCAGAAGCCACCAACCCTGATGACACCTTGATTTCAGGCTTCCAGCCTCCAGAATTATGAGAGGATGAATTTCTGTTATTTAAGCCATCCAGTTAGTGGTCCTTTGTTAAGGCAGCCCCAGCAAATGCATATGTGCCCACACAGAATTTGGGGGCCCCCTTTATGTGACTCCCTCCCCACTGGCCCCTAGCCCCACAAGTTCCATTTGCTCCAGCAGCTCCAAACTCTGCTCTTGGCTTCTTCAGCTCAGCAGGACACCTAGACTCTTCCTGGTTCCCACTCCTTGGTGCTGCAGTCAGGACATTTGTCCCCAGGCAGACAGCTCGTGAGAGCTGGGCTCACTTTATGTGTTTTCCTTCTCTGAGGAATTGCAGTTGTGCACTGCCTGTGGTCCAATGCCTGAAAACAGTTGTGTCATTTTGCCTAGTTTCGTAGCTGTTTATGGTGAAAGGCAGCTCCAATATTTGTTACTGGCCAGAAGTGAAATTTCTGTTCTAAGTTCTTTGAATCTATTCATTTAATCTTCTCAACAACTCTGTGGGAGTAAGTTACTGTCCTCATGAGTTCTAGATTTAAAAAAAAAGAGAGAGGCAAAAAGAGAAAAGATTAAATAACTTGTCCAAGAGTATGTCTTATAACTGGTGGAGCTAGATTCTCAATCTAGGCAGTTCAGCTGCCAGCCCTTAAACATCAGCCTATTACCTCACATAATAGGTGCTCAGTGAGTGCACTTATTTTGAATAAGTGAATAGATAGCTGTTTCTTCTACCTTTTATCCATTTGCCTTCTGTTCCACCTGTTTAGGAAAATTCCAACATTACATCAGCCCAGTATCTTCACTTTTCCTGGAACCAGACTTGTAAGAATGCTGCGGGGGGTGGGGGTGGGGGGACATACTTCTGGGAAGAATAGACTTTTCTGAAGTCTATTATCCAGTTACCCAAGGCTTTGAAAATACCTAATAATTCTATGTGTCCCTAGTGTTTGCCCTCCATTTTCTGTTTATTTTCACCTCCAATTTCAAACATCTGTACCTCTGTACTTGTTATTTTCAAGAAAAACACAATTTCCAGCCGTGAACTCAGTCTCTTACTCATTCCTATCAATCTGACTTGTATTGGCACCCATTCTTGCCTTTTCCTCTACTGTCAAAATATTTAGTGTTTCTCTGCCTGTCTAAGGCTTATCCACTTTTAGCTGCTGCCCTACATCTTTCTTCCCCTTCACAGCCAAGCTTTGGAAGTGTTGTTTACACCCTCTGTCTACATTTCCTCATCTTCCTTTCACCCAGTTCAATCTGGTGGCTGTTCGTATAACTTCATTCATTTATTAATGTCAGCTTTTATTTTTATCAGTTTCACTCTTTTGCTTTCTTTAAATGTGTTTAATCTTTTTTCATTCCTTGATTTGAATGCTTCATTCATTATTTGTTCTGTTTATTAATATGAATACTTAGGATCATGAAATTTCCCATTTTATCTGTGTCTTATACTTATGTGCAGAATTCCTTCTTAAATAGTTTTTTTTTCCTATAGAGTTTAAAATTTTTGTTTTGGTTTTCTCATTGATCCAAAAGTGTTTATCAAAAAATTAAAAAAAATTTTTTTAATAATTTTATTTATTTGTTTTTGGATGTGCTGGATCTTTGTTGCTGTGTGGGCTTTTCTCTAATGGTGGCGAGCTGGGGCTACTCTCTAGTTGCAGTGCATGGGCTTCTCTTATTGTGGACCATGGGCTCTAGGGAGCTGGGGGGTTCAGTAGTTGTGACCCACCCCCAGCCCTAGAGTGTGCGGGCTCAATAGCTATGGCACACGAGCTTGGTTGCGCCAGAGAATTATAAAATTTCCCCAAAGTAGAAATAATATAAAGTAATATACTCTTTTCAAAACGCCATAATATAGATACCACCAATTATAAAACCAGAAAACAAGAGACTCTACCACACAGAAGGATCTAAATTTTCCGGGGCTTCCCTGGTGGTTCAGTGGTAAAGACTCTGCCTGCCAATGTAGGGGACACAGGAGGATGCTACATGCCTTGGAGTAATTAAGCCTGTCCGCCCCAACTACTAAGCCCACACAGATGTGATGGCTTCACAGCGCAGAACATCCTGAGGAGCAGAAGAGTGATTTCCCTTGCTTCTGAGTGGGCAATGGAAACGGGGCAGAGAGAGAGAGATGTACAGGCATGGAGGTTGGGAAAAGATGTTGCAACCCTTGTTAATCAGTGAGCTGGGACCAGATTATGCAACAAGATCTCATTTGATGCCAACAGCATGGACGAAAAAAAGTGCCAGCTCCCATGCCTGGCACCAAGTATGTTCCCCACCCCCACCCCTGGTAAAGGAAGGCTACATAATTGAGATATAATGTCTACCACCCATTTGGATGGGTTTCGAGAAGAAATTTAGTTCAGTCATAGAACAATTTTGTACACTTGTCCCACAACATCTATAGCTCCTGCTGAGATCTCTCTGTGAGTTCTAGAACTTTATCCAGGTTAGATTAGATTTTTCAGTTTCAAGTTGAGTATGCTCAAAATAAAACCCATCTCCTCACATCATCTTACCCTCTTCACTTCCCAACTAAAACCTACTCTTCTTCTCGTCTTCCCTGTTTTACTAAATACTATCAATGTTTATTCAATTGTCTAGGACAGAAACCAGGGTGCTGTGTGTGTGTGTGTGTGGGGGGGTGCAGTTCAGGAAACACTAAAAATTAAAAGCTAACTAAGACATCTCATCCAGGGCTTCCTTAGTGGCTCAGAAGGTGAAGAATTTGCCTGCAGTGTAAGACCTGGGTTTGATCCCTGCGTTGGGAAGATCCCCTGGAGGAGGTCATGGCAACCCATTCCAGTATTTCTGCCTGGAGAATCCCCATGGACAGAGAGCAGCCTGGCAGGCTACAGTCTATGGGATCACAAAGAGTTGGACATGACTGAGCGACCAAGCAAAGACATCTCACCCTAGGATCACTCATCTATACTGGGGCTTCGCTGGAGACTGCATTTAAAAATTAGGCGTGCTTTTTAAAATAGTTTGAAAAATCATTGTGGAAGAGGATGCAATAAATGGAGCAAAAGAGACTGATACTTCCAAACAAGCCAAAGCCACTGAAAAGCCTGGGGGCTGGGGAAGGGAACTGGAGAGGTGAATGGCCAAAGGGAGGCAGGTTCAGTAAACATCCTTTGTTGGCTGCTCTGGTCTTCATCCCAGTGTTTGTTCTGAGGGCTGTGGGGAGGACAAAGTCTGAGCCTCATGAAGAAGGGCTCAGCTAATCTCAGGGAATCAGACTGCCTGCTGCTCCTTCCTGGACAAAACTCACTGCTCTCCATGGCTCATCAGGAACCCAAGGGGCCTGATGTCTACCAGGAGAATTTTGAGCCCACATGCTACCTGGACTATTACAGGATGAACCAGGATCCCATTGGTGATGAAATCCTCCATTTCCTGCTAAAACACTACAACGCCACTTTTAAACCAGGTGCTGGTCTTCCTCAGCCCTGGGGGAGGTTTGTGGGAGGAAGGGTGGTCATGCAAATTTTAAATCAGATGCTGGTTTTCTTTCATTGTAGGGCAGTCTTCGAGTGGGAGTGGGAAAGGATGGCCAGACCATTAATAGCAACTTGGGATCTTCGGAGGGTGTGGCTCTGCCCTACAGGAAGATTTTAGTTTTTAAAAAAAATTATTTATATATTATTTATTTTTGGCTGCACTGGTTCTTCCTTGTGGCATGTGGGCTCCCTCTAATTGCAAGGAGGTGGGGCTACTCTTCAATGAGGTGCACAGTCTTCTCACTGCGGTGGCTACTCTTGTTGCAGAGCATGGGGTCTAGGCACGTGGGCTCAGCAGTTGCAGCTCGAGAGTTTAGATGCCCCACAGCATGTGGAATCTTCCCCGGTCATAGATTGAACCCGTGTCCCCTGCATTGGCAGGTGCATTCTTAACAACTGGACTACCAAAGAAGTTAGGAAGAGTTTAGATACACTTGAGGTATGGTACACGGTGGCATCCTCTCAAAGTTTCTGAGGTCAGATTTTCTCTTCCCATAAAGCCTGAGAGCTGTGGTCTTTGATGATCCTGAGTAGGCCTGTCTTCTCCCTATCCCTTGCAAGGGAAACCTGAAGGGCATCTGAAAGTGTAGGGAGACTTTTTCTCGTTTGGGGTGGGCTTTGCCCTTCAGCCTGATTACGACTGTGGCCCATGCAAACATTCTGGGTGGTTGGCTCTCAGATTTGCACTGCCTCCCCTCACCACCGCCCCAGGGAAGTGTAGTGCTAGGCTGGCTGGACCACTAAAATCAAATACTGGTATCTTTTCGTCATTCACATGAAAAGAAACATAACTCAGTAGCCAGAATTTCTCCAATTAAAATTTTATGCCATCAAATTTTCTTAAGCCTTTGATGCCTACTTCAATTTATTTGCTACTGTACGCTACAGATACAACAACATACAGATAAACAAATGTAGCAGCAGATTAGCTGGCTAATCTCAGCAGTCAGTCAGGACCAGCTAATTTTCTCTCCTCTTGGCCTTGTTGTTTATCTTGGAAGCCCCTTGTGTGCATGTTCAGTTGCTCAGTCAGGTCCAACTCTGTGCGACCCCATGGACTGTAGCCCACCAGGCTCCTCTGTCCATGGGATTCGCCAGGCAAGAATACTGGAGTGGGTTGCCATGCCCTTCTCCAGGGCATTTTTCTGATCCAGGGATCAAATCCACATCTCTTATATCTATCTGTATTGGCAGGTGGGTTTGTTTTTTGATTTTTTTTTACCACTAGTGCCACCTGGTAGCCCCTTGCCAAAGTCCAAACACTACTGATATTTTATGTCAACCAGTCTCTTGTGGATGGAAAGAAACAAAACAGGAAGGGGAAGCCAAGGGGTCTTCACAGATCCTGTTTTCTCCTTTTAGTCCCCAGACTGCCAAGCAAGTTTCTGGGAATACAGTTGGTACTCAATAAATGTTTGCTGATTGATCTTTGGAATGTTATGGATGGTCTCAGTGGGGCCATAGGGCATACCAACAAAAAACTCTTGGAACAGGGAAACCAGTATACTCCAAAATTGAATCAGATTTCTCCTTTGGACACTTTTTAAATATTTCGTTAATTTATTTATTTCGTTACCATATGTGGAATGAATGTGGCATCCCACATTGGAGTTTCAGCTTCAGCATCAGTCCTTTGTTATACACTTGAAACTAACACAACATTGTAAATTAACTATACCTCAATTTTTAAAAAAGTAAAAAAGAAATCATAGTGTTAAGCAGAATAAGAAGCTAATGTACAACTTCAGCCGTCTTAGTTGCGGAGAGCAGGGGTACTCTAATTGTTGTGTGTGGACCTCTCTTGTTGTGGAGCACAGGCTCTAGGGCACAGAGGCTCAATAGTTGCGGCTAGCGGGCTTAGCTGGCTCATAATATGTGAAATCTTCTGGGACCAGGGATCAAACTGTATCCCCTGCATTGGCAGATAGATTCTTAACTACTGGACCACCAGGGACGTCCTGGACACTGTACAGTGGTAAACTGGTAGGTGAAATGTCAAAGCTGGTTCTTTAACACCCTACCCTCAAACAAGCTCCCTTGCTTCTAACACTCCCCTCCTGCAAAAACTCTCCATTCTCAGTGCGCTGGAGCTCTTAGCGCAGCAAAGTTCCCAGTCCTGGAGTTTACATGCCCAGATGGTCAACTCCCTGTAGCCTCTCCCAATGGAGCAAGAGGAGTGGACCTTTTTGGGAAGTGTGGACCTTGGAGCCCTACCCAGGTACCAGTGATTCAGAAAGAATATTCCTATTCTAAAACAGGTGGACTGGAAGGAAAACTCTTGATTGACATTGGCTCTGGGCCCACCATCTACCAGTTCCTCTCTGCCTGTGAGTCTTTCCAAGAGATCATCGCCACTGACTACACAGACAAGAACCTCCAGGAGCTGGAGAAGTGGCTGAAGAAGATGCCGGGGCGTTTGACTGGTCTCCAGTGGTGAAATACGTGTGTGAGCTTGAGGGGAACAGGTAAGGGGGTTGTTGCTTGTTGTCAGATCTGCATTATCTTCACTTAGCTCCTAACCAAGAATTTCCCATGGAGTTTGTGTACAAATGGCAAGGCAGATGGAGACTAAGCAGGAAGGAAGTCAGTGGAACCCCAAGAAAAAAGGAGGAAGAGTGAGATATGAATCCTATAAAGACCAAAAGAGGGAACAGGAAGAGCCAGCTAGAGACAAACCTGGAGCCAGGAAGAAACATCACCAAGCTCCACAAGGAAGCCAAGGTCTGAGCCCAAGTAGGAGAACCCTCTCGGCTGCCTGCTTTCTGATTGGCTGGTTTGTTCCAGTTACAACCTCCAGGGAGCTCTAAACTTGTGGAATCTTTTTGTGGATCCCAGAAGATAAGGGTTAGAATTAAGACAATCTTGCATGGCAAGTGGAACAGAATTTACTTACCTTGTGTATTTTCATTTAATTTCAAGTTACCAGGAAGGTCCACCATAGTCCTTCCACTCCGAAAATATCACCCTCCCTAGTTAAGATGGTTGAAGTTGTACATTAGTTTCTTATTCCTTTGGCTTAAAACTATGATTTCTTTTTTACTTTTTAAACATTGAGGTATAGTTAATGTACAGTGTTGTGTTAGTTTCAAGTATATAACAAAGGACTGATGCTGAAGCTAAAACTCCAATACTTTGGCCACCCCATGCAAAGAGCCAACTCATTGGAAAAGACCCTGATGCTGGGAAAGATTGAAGGCAGAAGGAGAGGGGGCAACAGAGGATAAGATGATTGGATGGCATCACCAACTCAACAGACATGAGTTTGAGCAAACTCCGGGAGATAGTGAAGGACAGGGAGGCCTGGCGTGCAGCAGTTCATGAGGTCACAAAGAGTCAGACACGACTTAGTGACTGAAAAAAATATGATTCCACACACATATACTTATATGTACATACATACATAGATATATGTATATTCTTTTTCAGATTCTTTTCTATTACAGGTTATTTAGGCTATTAAAATATATTGAGTATAGTTCCCTGTGCTCTAAGTAGGTCTTTGTTGTTTACCTATTTTATGTACAGTAGAGTGTATATGTTAAGACCATGTTTTTTAAAAAATAGAGAGCTAGAAAGAGTAGGCCTTTAAGTGGTAGTACTTACTGATACTGCAGAATGCATGTGGCCCACATCCTGAGAACAGGTATAGGTAAGAAGGGGATGTGTGACTCGAGGAGGTTGAATGGAGTGGCCAGGGGCCCCCCACAATGTCCCCCAAGCTCACACTGTAGTTTTGCTCCGCTGATTCCAGGCAGACATTCTGTTTCTGGGGGCACTTGCCGGGTCATGTGAGATACGGGCTAGCAGAGAGAGAACGCGCTAACCGCCAGGGGCGCAGGGCCGGAAGGGGGCCCCTGACCCGTGACCCCAGGGTGGGCGGGCGCTGGGCTTCGCTTTGTCCCCAGCCGGTATCTCTACGGGACTCCGTTTTCTCATCTGTAGAACTGGCAGCCTGCTGCTCTGGGAGCCCGGCCACCAGGCAGAGAATGGCCGGGAGTGGCGGGAGTGGTCCACGTGATGAGCATGACCCAGCCGGCCTCTCTCTTCCCTCCCGTCCAGAGACAAGTGGGCCGAGAAGGAGGAGCGCGTAAGGAGAGCCATCACACGGGTACTCAAGTGTGACGTCCTGAAAGAGAGGCCCCTGGAGCCCGCGGTCCTGCCGCCCGCCGACGGCCTCATCTCCTCCCTGTGTCTCGAGTCTGCCTGCCCCACCCCGCAGGCCTGCCGGGATGCCCTGCGCCACCTCAGGACCCTGCTCCGGCCCGGGGGCCATCTGGTGCTGAGCGGGAGCTTCGAGACCACCTTCTTCATGGTGGGGGATAAGAGGTTCCCGGCTCTGCCCCTGAACGAGAAATTCCTGCGGGAGGCCCTGCAGGAGGCCGGCTTCATCATCAAGAAGCTGGAGAAGGTCGCTCGGGCCGCTGAGACCCACTTGGATAACCGCAGTGACTACACAGGGCTGTTCTTCTTGGTGTGCATGTATGTGTTTGTGTGCCGATCATGGCAGTAGAGATGGGCAGAGAGGGGACTAGAGGAGCGGGGGGGGCGGGGGGCGGGCTTGGGGCCATCCCTCTGCCACCTCCTTCCTCTTCATTTCGCCAGCTTCACTTCTAACACTTGCTGGCAAATGATCCCCAGGTCAATCGGGATGCTTCTCCCAGAGAGGTTTATAATGTATTCCACTAATGGCCCTGGGCTGGGAAAAAGAACTGGACCAGAGAAATAAAGCTGTGTTTCCTTCCTTCTGAGGGCTCCTTCAGGGTTGCGTGGAATGAAGTGGGACGGTCCCTTCCTGCTCTCTGATTTTAAGCAATTCGGACTGCACACCTTCTGAGCTCACTCTCCACCTCCGTCCCCATGCCTGCTAATCCTGCAGCCCTGCCCCTTGAAATGGAAAGCACACACATGGATTTTGATCCTTGGCTCTCTGATTCACTTGCTCTTGTGACTTTAGGTGGGCACCTAATATCTCAGAACCTCAGTTTCCCCATCTCTGAAATGGAAAGCATCACACCTCTCCCCAGAGATTCTGTGACACGCGAAAGGTATAACGTGAATACTTTTGGTAAATAACTATGTGAGCAAGCTTGTATGTTTTTCAAGCTTGGCTGACCTTGTAGAGACCTTGTCACAAGATGTGATAAGATGGCATAAGGAGTTCTAAAGAGAGCTAGAGAAGTTGTTTTCCTTCGCTGTCCAGTGAATCCCACCTAACCCCATCTGGGGCAGGGATGGGACACATGGGAAAGACTTTTTGAGGGAAGTAGGGAGCAAATCGGTGAAAAGGTGACCAAGAGTAAGCCAAGTGAAGGAGTCAGGGTGAAGGCCAGGGACTTCTGGTACAGGTACTGAGACCCAGAGGAGAGACAACATACTGTGCTGGGTGAACTTCAAGAAAAACTGAAGACAGGGACTTCCTTGGTGGTCCAGTGGCTAAGACTCTGCACTCCCAAAGCAGAGGGTCCGGGTTCAATCCCTGGTTAGGGAACAAGATCCCACATGCCCCACCTGAAGATCCTGCATGTTGCAATGAAGATTTAAGATCCCACATCCTGCAACTAAGACCTCGGGCAGCCAAATTAATTAATTAAAAAAAGAAAAATTGAAGACACTTGGGTCCCAAGATGGGGCTCTGTCCCTTGAGGGACTGCTAATACACGTGGTATGGTAGAACAGGCCAGTGCTCAGAGTGGGGGAAGGAGTGTCAAATCAGTGACGATGGGTGGCATTGGAGGTGCGCAAGCTAGCAATTTAGTCATTCAACAAATATTTGTTGAGTGCCTGCGTCCAGCTGGACACCGTGTAAAGTGTCAGAACCTTTGCCTGGGGCTGGTCCTCGCACTAAGCATGGTTGCACCATCGAAGCCCTTGATCACGTTCTACCCCATGTGTGTGTATCTGGGGTATATTTTTTGTGTATGTGGGCATGTGCACACGTGTGTGTGTGTGTGTGTGCATGTATGTGTTTGTGTGCCGATCATGGCAGTCGAGATGGGCCACATCTATCCATGGAACCACCACAAGAGTGGTCAGTGAGGTTGACTCCCAGAGGCTAGTCAAGACTAGCTCCCAGGACTTGCCGGCAAGTCGATGGACCCAGAGGCTGAGTGCTAACACCCCATGCAGGGTGAGCTCCAAGTATCCACTGGAGTGTGCGGCCTGAAAGCTGAGCTGGGCTGGGAAAGCATCAGGCGAAGAGCAGGTGGGTGTGCACACGGGGCAAGTGTCTGGGATGGGTGTTCTCGGCGGGACTGAGGTGCCCAGTCTCTGCCTCCCTGTAGGAAGTGTGGACATGTACCTGGGCAACATTCTTCTGAGGCCCTGGTGTCAGTTAACATGAGCTGTCACATCAGGACTGCTGGCTTCTTGACACGACCATCAGGTTACTATGTAGCTTCATGGGCTGCCTGTGAGTGGGCATTTGAGTGGCTTCATGACTTCCCTGGTGGCTCATATGGTCAAGAATCTGTCTACAAAACAGGAGACCTGGTTCCATCCCTGGGTCAGGAAGATCCCCTGAAGAAGGGAATGGCATCCCACTCCTGAATTCTTGCATGGAGAATTCCATGGACGGAGGAATCAGGTGGGCTACAGTCCATGGGATGGCTAAGAGTAAAACATGACTGAGTGACTAACGCTTTTTACTTAATGTGTGTGAGACATGACTAGTGACAGGGGAGGGTTTACAATTCGCTGAGACAACAGGCTTCACACTTCTGTTAAGCACCCATTGAGCTGACACAGGGCCCTAGGACAAGGCAGCATTAACTGGGAAGAGGAACAGTGATGAGAAGCAGAGATGAAGGAAGGATTAGTTCCTGCTTTGGAACCAAGGAAGGTTTCAGGAGGAAGTGCAGACAAGATGCATTATAAAGGAGCATGATGTTGGAAAGGCATTTCCCCTGGAGGAAACAATCCTGTTACAAAACCTGGCCTTGGGAAGATGCTGGGTGAATGATGTGATGTTTGTGCTGCCTACAGGGTGGGCTCTCTAGCGGAGAGCAGAGGGAGGCAAAGCCAGGAGGGCAGTTCCGGGCCTTGGGCTCTGTGAGTCTCTCCAGGGGTAATCAGAGTTCATCAATAAATATTTATTTAGCATCTGCCATCTGCCAGGCACTGAGAGTGTGAAAACAAATTTGATACAATTCTTGCCCTTGTGGGGCTCACAGACAATTATGACCCCATTACAGGAGGTGAAGGCACAGAAAAGGAAATGCCCAGTTTAGGGGAGACCAGGGAAGCATCACAAAGAGGTAATGTTTATTTTTAAAAACTATTTTTATGGTCGTCCAGTGACGAAGACTCTGTGCTCCCAATTCAGGAGGCTCAGGCTCGATCCCTGGTCAGGGAACTAGATCCCACATGCTGCAACTTAGACCCAACACAGCCAAATAAATAAATAAATATTTTAAAAAATGTATTGGAGTATAGTTGCTTTACAATGTTGTGTTAGTTTCTGCTGCATGGCAAAGTGAGTCAGCTACATGTATACACGCGTGCATGCTAAGTTGCTTCAGATGTGTCCGACTCTTTGCAACCCTATAGGCTGTAGCCTGCCAGGCTTCTCTGTCTGTGGGATTCTCCAGGCGAAAATATTGGAGTAGGTCGCTATTTTCTCTTCCACGGGATCTTTCCGACCCAGGGATCGAACTGGCAGTTCTTACATCTCCTGCATTGACAAATGAGTTCTTTACCACTAGCGCCACCTGGGAAGCCCAGGAAATGAACATGAAAGAGGAAGTCTGTCAGTCGTATCCGACTCTTTGCAACCACATGGACTATACAGTCCAAGGGATTCTCCAGGCCAGAATTCTGGAGTGGGTAGTCTTTCCCTTCTCCGGGGGATCTTCCCAACCCAGGAATTGAACCAGGGTCTCCTGCATTGCAGGCAGATTCTTTACCAGCTGAGCTCTCAGGGAAGCCCATACGTATACATATAGCCCCAATTTTTTGGATTTCCTTCCCACTTAGGTCACCACAGAGCACTGAGTCGGGTTCCCCGAGCTACACAGTAGGTTGTCATTAGTTATCTATTTTACATATAGTATCAATAGTGCATATACGTCAATCCCAGTTTCCCAATTCATCCTACCCTCCCCACCTTCCCCCTTGGGGTCCATATGTTTGTCCCAAAGAGGCAATGTTTAAACTGAGCCTTGGACTAACCATAAGTACCAGGTTGCCAGGCAGACAGTGAAGTGGAAGGGGCAGTGGGCTGGGGTGTTGAACGCGTTTCAGGAGGAGGAGGCAGCTCGTCCCTGATGGGAACTGTGGGCGGACATCAGGCATCTTGGGGGAACCTTGATCAGGAAATGCATGCTGCGTGGCTGCTCCCTGCTGGGCCTGCTCTGTATCTAGGGATGCAGTGATTGAGTCCAACAAGGCCCTGCCCTCAATCTCCTTGCAGAGGGGGGTGGGGAAGTGAAAGTGAAGTCTCTCAGTTGTGTTCGACTCTTTGCCACCCCGTGGACTGTAGCCTACCGGGCTCCTCCAGGCAAGAATACTGGAGTGGGTTGCCATTTCCTTCTCCAGCGGAGCTTCCCATCCCAGGGATCGAACCCGGGTCGCCCGCATTGCGGGCAGACGCTTTACCCTCTGAGCAACCAGGGAGGCAGGCAAGAAGAGTGGGCCAAAACAGCGGTGTGAGAAGCCCCGAGAAAGAAATAAACAGGGAGATGCTGTGGAGAGTAACTGGGGCAGAGGGTGTTGGGGGGGACAGGGCAGGTGGTCCTGCTGAATGGGAGCCCCTGGGTGGGGGGTGCCCTTGGGGAGAAGGAGGCAGGGGACCAGTCCCAGCCCAGCTTCGGATGGTTTCCCTTGTCCTTCACTCTGTGGACACAAGGGGGCAGCCGAGACTTGAGCTTGGCAGGCAGCAGGGCCAGTGAGGCTGGAGGACTCTTATTTCACTCTTGCTTGTCCACCGCCCGCGCGTTGTCTGAGCCTGCTCTCCCGTCCAACCTGACTGCTGAATGGGGGGATCAGGAAGAGGAGGCCGCTCCCAAGACAGAGCACCCTGACTTTCACCGCCTTCACTTAACCGTATATGATTATGATGGCCCTCCCCCTCCACCCCTACCCCACTGCCCCACCTTACCCAGAGCCGAGGCTAAGGTCCAGGAGAGCTGATCAGATCTGCTGCATCAGAGCCTGACTAGAGACGGCGCAGAAGTAGCCAGGATGACACACCAAGGGAGGGGAACCCCAGCTGGCCTCTGGAAGGGAATTCTTCTGGGCCGTCTCTGTGGTAATGAAAACCTCCCTGAAGCCCATGAAGCTGGGGCAAGAGAGCCAAGTTCAGTGGCCAGGAGATAGTAAGCCCGTCAGATCCATCCAACAGCTATTATCGCATGTGTTAGGTCTTGCTCTAGTGCTCGGAGTACAAAGGAGAATTGGACACAGAATTGGATTCAGATTCTTCCCAAAAGTTCACAATCATATAGGCAAATGGCCATTGTAACGTAGTGTGGTAAGTTGAGTGACCGTTGTGCAAGACTCAGAAGTGCATTCACCTAGACCTGGGGGTGGGGTGGAGCCTTCCAGAGAAGGCTTCCTGGAAGTAATGCCCAGGTTCAGGGTAAGAAGGTTTAACCAAGCAAAGGTGGAGAGGGCTTTTCAGGCAAGGGAAAAGGGTGAGGAGGAGACCACAGTCAAGAAACCACACGGGAGGCTTCCCTCGTGGCTCGGTGGTAGAGTGTCGGTCTGCCAGTGCAGAGGACACGACACGGGATCCATGCCTGGTTCTGGGGCGAGCCACATGTCTCGGAGCAACTAAGCCTGTGAGCCATAACTATAGAGCCTGTGCCACACCAGAAGACTAGCCCCATTCGCCACAACTAGAGAAAGCCCGCACTCAGCAACGAAGACCCAGTGCAGACAAAGATGAATAAATATTAAAAGAAAAAAAAATGACATGGGAGGGAGGTTAAAAGAAGCTCCGGTGTGTCTGAGAGCGTTCCAACTTCATACCCTTTAACGCTGTAACCATCTTAACAGGCTCAGGCTCCAGACCTGGCTCTTGCCTACCTCTCCGGCCAGTAGAAAAGGCTTCCTGAACTGTTTAGTACATTTCCACAGGTGCTTTGGGGAACTGAGTTTTTCTAGGCCAGAGCCTGCACGATTAGGGAAAACTGAATGCTGGAAAGAGACGAGGTGGCTCGGAAATAAGCCTCTGGGTGAGCCTTTCCCTTGGGGACCTTCCATGTCCCTGTTCTTAACAGGTGACCCTCCTGCAAATTGGGGGCTGAGGGGGAAATTTGACAAAGGAAATGTGACAAAGTTCTTTGAAGAGGAACCTGGGCTTCCCCAGGGGCTCGGTGGTAAAGATTCTGCTTGCCAGTGCAGGAGACAGGGTTCGATCCCTGGTCTGGGAAGATCCCACATGCCGCAGAGCAGCTAAGCTCATGTGCCACAACTATTGAGCCTGTGCTCTAGAGCTCGGGAGCTGCAACTACTGAGCCCACGTGCTGGAATTACAGAAACCCTCACACCCCAGAGCCCATGCTTCCTGCAGCAAGAGAAGCCACACACCACCGCCCCCACCCTTCTCCCTGCAACTAGAGGAAAAATCTGCACAGCAACGAAGATCCAGCACATCCAAAAATAAATAAAATTATTTAAAAAAAAGAAAGGAATCCAGATATTGACTAAATAAATAACAAACACAATTTCAAAAATGAAAACTGTAAGGCCAAATATTGGTTAACTAGGTTGTATAAAAATTAGATTCCTGAGTGGTGAAAGACCCTGATAGCCAAGGTGATCAGGCAGGCAGATTGGAAGAAATATTTGCAATGGTAAAACCAACCAGAAACTGATACCTTCTAGAATATACAGATGAACAACAATGACAAGAAGAAGTCCAAGGGGAAAAAGGACAGGGACATGATGAGAGAACTTACAGATGAGGAAAGCCCCAAAGTAATAAACATCTTATGACGGAGATTGTCTAATTCTTCACCAATTTCCATGTCTTCTCTTCTTTGGCACACAGTGCATTGCATTTCCCAGGCCGTTTCCTGTGGCTGAGTTCTGGCCCAAGGAATGTGACTGCATCTGTGCTGGCATAACACATTTTGTGTTCCATTCTCTGAGGGCTCTCTCTTCCCGCCCCTGTTGGCTGTATGTGGAGAATCCAGCATAGGACCCTGAGGCCCTAGAAGATGACAGAGCTATGCATTAGGAGCCTGACCACCTGGAGTGGTACTCTGCCCCTGACCCTTGCTACGCTGCACTGTGATGTGAACAAATAATAAGCATTTTTGTTAATAAACCATTTTTGTCAATGGTTTTGTTAAGCCATTGAGATCTGGGGTTTGTTAGGTTACTTACTCATACACATGTTTAGATGTACTCAAGCTTGCCAGAGAAAGGCAAATATATATATATATATATATATATATATATATATACCTCTTCACTTATTCTCACGAGACTGGCAAAAATTGGTAGAGTAGATCACTTGTTCCAAGGAGTGCCGTAGGGGTTGGATATGCATGTGAGTCTGGTAATACAGCAACCGCCGTGTACTGATGGTAGAGATGTAGACTGATGCAGCCTCCTGGGGGCAATCTGGTGATTCTTAGTAAAATTAGATATGTGGTCACCTTATGACTCAGCATTTCTACTCCTGGGGATATACCCCGTAGAAAGGCTCACATGGGTCCATAGACAGGCCTAGATAGCTACAGAATGTTGTGCTGGGAGTTAGCGGCAACTTGGGTGTCCATCACTGGGGGACTAGATAACAAATGAGAGGATACAAGTCAGTGAGAGAGCAATGGTCGGAAGCAACGGGCCACACGTGCACGCAGCAATGAGAATGGGCCTTCAGAGCCGAGTGGAAATGGTGTAAATAAAAATATATGCAGAGACTTTCCCAGTGATCCAGTGGTTATGAACCCACCTTCCACGCAGGGGACTCAGGTTCAATCCCTGGTTGAGGAACTAAGATTCCATATGCCGCCAGGCAACTAAGCCTGGGCCCTGCAGCTACTGAGCCTGAGAGCCGACACAGCAGATCCTGCAGGCCACAGTGAAGGCCATGTGCGACGAAGATCCCAGGCCCCACAACAGACCTGACACAGCCGTAAATCAGTATTTTAAATACTATGTGTGCGGTCCCTGGTGGCGCAGTGGTAAAGAACCCGCCTGCCAATGCAGGAGATGGGTTTGATCTCTGGGTTGGGAAGATCCCCTGGAGAAGGGCATGGCAACCCACTCCAGTATTCCTGCCTGGAGAATCCCATGGACAGGAGCCTGGTGGGCTACAGTCCATGGGGTTGTGCAGTGTTGAACATAACTTAGAGATTAAGCAACAAAAATAATGGAGCACCAGTAGGTATTTTACAAAAATACACATAAAAATATATAATAAAGACTTGGGAATAGTTGGAAAACGAGAGGGAGAAAAGAAAATAGAATTGAATGGGTGAATTCACTTGAACCACACAGATTCTTCCTTTCAAAAGCTTTCTGACAAGAAATTGAAGACTGACAATCATAGCCTTTTGCTTCTGAGACTTGGCTTCCTTTACGGAATCTGATTTTCATGAAGCTATTGCAGATTTCTTCAATTTTTAAAAAAAGCCCAGACTGAGTCTCTGCTGTGCTTTTTCCAATTTCACAAGCATTCTCTTTTAATCACCTGACCTCATGTGTTTTCTAAAACTAAACAAAGAGAAACAGAATTACAAGATCCAATCACAGTCCAAAGAGCTTTTATTCAGAACATGAAATGTTTTTTTTTTTACATATGTAATAAACAGAGGGAGAAAAGAATGAAATATATCTTGCTTGTATTTGTAAAGCATTATTAGTGACAGGACAGGTGTCCTTAATATACTGTAATATTACAGTAATTAGTAGGAAACAAGAAAAAAAAAATCAGTGGAAAAGAGAAGATAGCTCTAGTTAGGTCTTGGTAAGTATTATAAGTTCTTCCCCACTAGCTCAAAGGTAAAGAAGCTGTCTGCAACACAGAAGATGCGGGTTCAATCAATGGGTTGGGAAGATCCCCTGCAATAGGGCATGACAAACCTCTCCAGTATTCTTGCCTGGAGAATCCCATGGACAGAGGAGCCTGGCAGGCTGCAGTCCATAGGATCACAAAAAACTGGACACGGCTGAAGTGACTGAGCATGCACAGCTATTGCAAGTAGGGATATACCCAAGGAGGAAAGGAAGCAAAGTGAAATAATCCAAAGAGCACAGAAGCCACTAAAGGTGTCAGCCTTTGCCAAGTGGGTGTTGTGGGAGCAGCACCCTGATCTCCAGCCTCACTGCACTTTGATCAGCATGACCTCTGCTGGGTACATGCTGATCTCCAGCAAGCAGGCCCTCCTGCCTCAGCATAGAAGCCCAGAATGCCATCTCCCTGAAGTTCAAATACCTCGCGTGCAATGGGGTTGGGCAGGGGCTGGACACCTTTTGGCTGGGTGATGACATTGACCGAGGCTGAGGCTCAAGCACTTTATTCTTTCCTGAGCAGCCCTCCCCCACCCCACCAATATCTTTGGTCTCCCCTCACCCTTCTTCCTGTGGCCAAGCAGCTCACCACTCACGTCTTCCACTCCTTCTTGTCCTTGACACCCTTCTAAAAACTTTCTGCAACCTGGGCAATGGGTTCAGTGGCCAGGTTAAAGTGTGGAGACTCATGAGCGTAGATAACCAGAGAGATAACTAGATAAGCAGAATTTCTGGTCGAACCAGTGTCAGCGTGGCTGTGGGTTTTCAGCTCAAGGCTCTGTGGGAGGACGCATTGTTAGAGGCACAGGGAACAAAAGGTAGCTTTCTGCACTCACACTGCCCTTCTCGTGGTCTGAGGGGGCAGCTGTCCTTTCTTCCCCACAGGTAGGCAGGACTCTCAACCAAAGAGGAAAGCTGAAAGGTTGTGGACTTTTAAGAAAAACCTCCCCACTCCCCTGCAATTAAGGCTCAGATTAATCATCCCTGGACTCACCATATGCATTCATTAAACTCTCAAGCAAGCCCTGTGGGACAACATCAAATTTGATGAGTTATCATTTTGCTTGTAATTTTGTTTATTTCTTGTTAATTACCAAGAACTTGAAAGGCCCCCAGATTGCCGGTTCCTCTGACTGTAGGAGTTGCTTCATTTGGCTCTGCCTGGGACTCTGATCTGGGGGCTCACAGCTGGCCTCAGGTGTGGTTTGAGCAAAGAACCGGGAAACAGGCTCAGTAGACCCACTTCTCTGCCCTATTAATGAGCCACCCCCACCCTGCCCCCACCGACACACACCCCTGCAGCAGACAGAGGCGATGGGAGCAGGCTCCTAATTGCTGCGGCATGCCTGGGCGACCATTGCTTTCTTGGATATCAGCAGAAGCCACGGAGTATAATAGGAGAGATCACTGCTGACTGGGGTCTGATCATCTCTGGAGCATATCGGGCCGCTGATCTAAAGTAAGCCTTGATGTCTGAAGCACAGAGGGATTTCTTCCAGAATTGGAAAGAGAAGCTTGGAAGGAAACTTGAATGGCAGCTTCTATAATGTTGCCTGCCATCCTTGCCCTATTTTTGTTGAGATAGTTCTTTATCCTTTAGTGCCCTTGAGTGATTTAACCCCACTGGATAAAACTGTTGCTGAGGACCTACCTTACAGAGGAAACTTGGGAAAACCTACGTGATCAAGTACCCTTGGTCTCTCAAGCTGTGCTTGTTTTAAAAGTGGCTCTGCATCTAGAAATGCAGGATTTTTTTTTAAATTGTGGTATGCAGTATATGTAGAAAAATGTTCAGAAAACATTTACAAACAGTGTAAAGATTCATATAAAATAAACTCCAGGTGATCACCTGTGAGTCAAGAAGACTGAAGAATCTTCCTTTGCCTCAGCACAGTCCCTTCCTTTCCCTCCAGAGGGAGCCACTATCCTGACATCTAAAGCAATCATTTCGCTGTTTTTCATGCTTTTAGGCATCACTAAATGATATTGTTTACTCTAGCCTGTTTTGAACTTTGTATAAATCTGATAAAAACATCAGTCTTTTTTTATGACTTGCATCTTTCACTTTGTAGCATTTGAAGAAGCATCATTGTTGATACCTGTAGCTGTAGTTATATATATTTTGTTGTTTAGTTGCTAAGTCCTGTCTGACTCTTTTGTGATCCCATAGATTGTAGCAGGCTCCTCTGTCCATGGGATTTCCCAAGCGAGAATACTGGACTGGGAGCCGTTCCCTTCTCCAGGGGATCTTCCCAACCCAGGGATCGAACCTGTGTCTCCTGCATAGGCAGGTGGATTTTTTACCACTGAGCCACCAGGGAAGCCCATGTATATTCTTCATATGTAGTTTTTTAATCCACCTGAGTTAATTTCTCTGTATTATATTGTCAAGAGAGGTTCTAATTCCATTTTCTCCCCTATGGATACTCGTTTATGTCAGCATTATTTACTGAAAAGTCTATCTTTTTGCTATTGACCTGGGTGTCACCTCTGTCATTCATCAAATGTTCGTAGGGGGCGTAGGTCCCTTTATGGGTTCTCTACTCTGCCTCACTGGTCTATTTGTCAATCCTCGTCCCAATACCACGCCATCTTAATTACTACAGCTTTATAATAAGTATTACATCTGGTCGAGCAAGTCCTCCTACTTTATTCTTCTTCTTCAAGAGTAGCCACTCTTGGCCCTTGGTGCTGTCATATAAATTTTAGAGCTGGCTTGTCAAGTTCCAACAAAAACCTATTGGGATCTTAATTGCGATTTTACCGAGTCTATAAATCAATTTGGAGAGAAATGACATCTTTACAATGTTGAGTCCTCCAATCCATGAACTGGTATATTTCTCCATTTATTTAGGTCTTCTTTTATGTCTCTCAATAAAATTTTATAATTTTCTCCATTAATATCTTGTACATGTTTTGTTGGATTTATTCCTCAGTACTTCACATTTTTTAATGCCATTGTGAATGAAGTCTGTTTTAAAATTCATTTTATAACTGTTGCTGGTTAGAAATTAATTTAATTTTTTACATTGACTTGGTATCCAGAAACTTTGCTAAACTGTTGTATTAATCCTAGTAATATATTCATAGATTATTTTTCACTTTCTATATATAACATCATCTGCTTATCTTATTTCTAATCCTTGTACACATTTTGCTTACCTACTGTGCTAAGATCCCCTAGTAGAATCTTGAATAAAATTGATAATTGTTAGCAATCTTATCTCTGTTCTCAAGTCAAAGGGAAAGATTTTAAAGTGTCGTGATTAAGTATGATGTTTGTTGAAGTTTTTGTAGATAATCCTTATCACATTAAGGAAGTTGCATTTTATTCCCAGTTTGCCAAGAGCTGTTTTTATTGTGAATGGATGTTCAATTTAAGCTTTTCTCCCTTGCTATTGACTGGATCACAAGTTATATTTCCCTTTGATATGTAAATATAATTATCTACATAAATTTATTTTTTGAATGTTAAATTGACTTGTGTTTGGGGGATAAGCCCACCCTGTTTACAGTATAACTTCTAAAAGAATGCACGTTTCAGGCTTAGGTCTGAAGCCTGGCTGTACCATTATCTGGGAGTGACCCCGGCAAGTTATTTAACATCTCTGTGTCTCTATCTCCTCATATGTGAAATGGGGATAATAATAGTACCTGATGCACAGAACTATTGTAAAGTTTAGTAATATGTTCCAAATGCTTAAACCAGTGCCTGGAACATAGTATGCATCCTCTAAATATTTGCTGCTTTATTGGTCAGACAATAATTGTGTAAGATTTTTGTACTTGTATTCATGAGTGATTTTAGCTTGTCATTTTTCTCATAAATAACCTTGGTATCATGGTTTTGCTAAAGTTATCAAATTACTTGAGGAGTGTTTTGTTCTTTTTCCGTTCTCTGAGTTTGTGTGAGATTACAATGTTCCTTGAATATATGGTAGAACTCATTTGTGAAGCCATCTGCCCTGAAGGTCTTGTGTGGGAAAATTTTTTAAGTTCATTGTTGGTTATAAGTCCATTCAAGTTTTGTATGTGTTGTATACTTGAAAGTGAAAGTGAAGTTGCTCAGTCGTGTCCGACTCTTTGCGACCCCATGGACTGCAGTCTCCCAGGCTCCTCCATCCATGGGATTTTCCAGGCAAGAGTACTGGAGTGGGTATTGTATACTTACTTAAGTGTATATTTACTTAGGCAAATATAAATTTTTAAAATAAGGTTATTCATAATATTTAGTTATTATCTTTGAAAGGTATGTAGCATCTGTCTTGATGTTCTCTTTTTCATTGCTTATTTATAACCACAAATGACATTTTTTTTATATGTTTGTTAGAATTACACACAAATTATCATTCTTTATTGCATCTCAGACCTTCCCTCTGGGTTCACATTCCTTCTATCTGAAGGATATTATTTAGGATTTCCATTTGACAGGACCTACTAGTGGCAAGCTTCCTTTTTTGTCTGAAGATGTTTTTATTTTGTTTGAATTCTTGAAAGACTTTTTCTTGGTAAAGATTCTAATCTGACAGGGACTCTTTTCAGCCGCATTGACAATACCGTTCTCCTGTCTTCAGCCTTCCTGTGTGCCCTGCAATGTCAGTTCTCAGTGTAACTATCACTCTTTGAAGATAATCTGTGGGTTTTCTCTGGATGTTCTCAGAATCTTCTCATAGTCTTTGGTGTTCAGTAGTTTTAGCAATAAAATGTCTAGTGATAGGTGGCTTTTACATATCTTGCTTGGGAGTCACTGGACTTCTAAACATGGTTCTTCATAGCATCATTACACGGATTAAATGAGTTAATATTTGCAAAGTCCATGGAGCAGTAGCTGCACAGTGTAAGTATTCCATAAATATTACCTATTATTATTTGTGTGTATGATATCTGTATCTGTTATTCATTGCCTCACAGCTCTAGCCCACCCTTCTGTATTATGTGATTAAGAGCTGGATTCTACAAACATAATTGTCCTTTGCCGTGTAACAGTGGGTCGAGGCCATTATGAGGAAGCAGATTTTTATCTCTGTTGCTCAGTTGCTCAGCTGTGTCTGGCTCTTTGTGACCGAGTGGACTGTAGCCCACCAGGCTCCTCTGTCCTCCACTATCTCCCAGAGTTTGCTCAGATTTATGTCCGTTGAGTGATGCTACCTAACCATCTCATCCTCTGCCACCCTCTTTTCCTTTTGCCTTCAGTCTGTACTCCTGTGTGTGTGTTAGTTGCTCATCATGCCTGACTCTTTGCAACTCCATAGGCTGTAGACCACCAGGCTCCTCTGCCCATGGAATTCACCAGGCAAGAATACTGGAGTGGGTTGCCATTCTCTTCTCCAGGGGATCTTCCTGATCCAGGAATCGAACCCTGGTCTCCTGCATTGCAGGCGGATTCTTTACCATCTGAGCTACCAGGGAAGCCTATCTATAATGATATCTTACTCTGACTGTCAACCTTGATGGCTTCTGAAAAGGGTGGGAAAAATGAATTATGAGCTGAAGAGAAAAGGAGTACGACAGTATCAAGGCCACATGTAAGCACTGTTTTTAAAGTTCCCTGGTAAATTGATCCATCAGTGGGAATAGTGTGCATTTCCCAAGGTAAAGGATGCAATGTAAGGGAAGTGATGATTCAAATTTCTCAATACCTTGAACAGAGAACTTTGAATAGAACAGATACTATCAAAGTAAACCAAAATACATCACCCCTATAATATGCCACTTTGGCATATTCATTATTGTGAATTAAAGGCACTTAAGAAACAGCAGTTACAGGGATACTCTGACCCTTCTTTTTCTTCCTGAAAACAGGAGATAAAAATCTCATATTGACAGATACCCTCTCTGTCCCAGGAGGAAAGAAGACATTTCAATCACCGGAGACAGGGAATTTGGGGCTGAGAAATTTGTACAGACACACCTTGTTGAACCAATCCCGATCTTCCTGGTTACTTCTTTACCATTTAGTATCCCCGCCCCAAATCCCTTTGTTTTGACAATTCTTCACAATTTTATTATTTCTTCATCTAAAAGGTCTAAAAGCTTCCTCCTCCAGTCACATCTTCAGGTCTTCCTTCTGTTGTGAAGACACCCTTGTATACATAAAAAAGTTAATTAAATGTATATATTTTTTCCTGTTAATCTGTCTTATGTCCATTTAATTCTTAGGTCCAGACAGAGACGCTAAGGGGAGAGAGGAGAACTTTTTCTTTCCCTACTATTCCCACTTTACACACCAAAACTGAGTTTCAGAAGCTGGGCTTCCCTGATAGCTCAGTGGTAAAGAATCTGCCTGCCAGTGCAGAGGACACAGGTTCAATCCCTGGTCCAGGAAGATCCCACATACCACAGACCAACTAAGCTCCTGCACCCCAATTCTTGAGCCTGGGAGCCACAGGAGCATGAGGGAAAGACCTCCCACAGGAGAGCGTGGCAACCCAGTCCAGTATTCTTGCCTGCAGAATCCCATGGACGGAGGAGCCTGGTGGGCTACAGTCCCTAGAATCCCAAAGAGTCGGACACCACTGAAGTGACTTAGCACACACAGGAGTTTTACATTTTGTTCCCAATTAACCTTTCTGGTGTCATGCAGAGTCTCTAAAGTTCCACTGGGTCTAAGCTAGCCTTTTATTCCATTTACCAGGGATAGTAAGTCTGAAATCAGATAGCTATCAGATAGTATGGAAATCAGATAGTGTGAGTATTCCAACTTTGTTCTTTTTCAAGATTATTTTGGCATATGTGGGATCTTAGTTCCCCAGTCAGGGATCAAACCCTCAACCACCTCATTGGAAGGTGGAGTCTTAACCACTGGACCATGAGGGACATCCTCACTTAGTGTTAATATTCTCCTCTCTTTTTAGCTTCTTAAGGTGGAAGCTTAGATCATTTAACTTCACTCTTCAGCATTGTTTTAGCTTCATCCCATGATATTTGATATGTCATATTTTTATTTTCCAATTCAGCATATTTTATAATTTTCTTTGTGATTTCTTCTTTGACTATAAATTACTTGCAATTTTTTTTTGGTTAATTTCCAAGATTGTTGGAATTTTTCCTAGATGTTGTTATGATTTCTAATTGAATTTCATTGTAATCAGAGATTTATTTTGTGGCCCAGCATATGGTCTATTTGGTGAACATTCTACATGCTTTCTACATTGAATAGAATGTATATTGCCAAGTTGATGGTGTAGTTTCCATAGACGTTAATTCAGTCAGGTAGATCGATAATACTGTTCAAACATTCTACATGAGTTTTGGTTTACTTGTTCTATAATTACTGGGAGAGAGAGGTGTGAAAATCTCAAACTATGATTGTGGATCCATCTCTTGCTCCTCATAGCTTGTCAGCATTTGCTTCATGCATTTTGATGCTTTGTTACTAGTGGCATACATGTCTTTTTGATGAATTGACCATTTTATCATTAAGAAATATCTCCCTTTACCTCCAGTAATACACTTCGTCTTGAAGTCTTTGATATTAACATGGCCACACCAGCCTTCTTATTCTTGAAGTCGGCATAAGATGGTAGGGACCTCTAAGATGGTCCCCACTAATCCTCACTTCTAGTATTCATGCTGTTGCTTAATTCTCTCCCCATACAAGAGAAGACTCTACACATGGACATCACCAGATGGTTGACACTGAAATCAGATTGATCATACTCTTTGCAGCCAAAGATGGAGAAGCTCTATACAGTCAGCAAAAATAAGACTGGGAGCTGACTGTGGTTCAGATCATGAACTCCTTATTGCCAAATTCAGATTGAAATTGAAGAAAGTGGAGAAAATGACTAGACCATTTAGGTATGACCTAAATCAAATCCCTTATGACTATACAGTGGAAGTGAGAAATAGATTTAAGGGACTAGATCTGATAGACAGAGTGCCTGATGAACTATGAACGGAGGTTCATGACATTGTACAAGAGACAAGATTCAAGAACATCCCCAAGAAAAAGAAATGCAAAAAAGCAAAATTGCTGTCTGAGGAGGCCTTACATATAGCTGTGAAAAGAAGGGAAGTGAAAAGCAAAGGAGAAAAGCAAAGATATTCCCATTTGAATGCAGAGTTCCAAAAAATAGCAAGGAGAGATAAGAAAGCCTTCCTAAGTGAACAATGCAGAGAAATAGAGGAAAACAACAGAATGGGAAAGACTAGAGATCTCTTCAAGAAAATTAGAGATACCAAGGGAACATTTCATGCAAAGATGGGCCCAGTAAAGGACAGAAATGGTAGGGACCTAACAGAAGCAGAAGAGGTGGCAAGAATACACAGAAGAACCATGCAAAAAAGATCTTCACGACCCAGATAATCACAATGGTGTGATCACTTACCTAGAGCCAGACATTCTGCAATATCAAGTGGGCCTTAGGAAGCATCACCATGAACAAAGCTAGTGGAGGTGATGGAATTCCAGTTGAGCTATTTAAGATCCTGAAAGATGATGCTGTGAAAGTGCTGCACTCAATATGCCAGCAAATTTGGAAAACTCAGCAGTGACCACAGGACTGGAAAAGGTCAGTTTTCATTCCAATCCCAAAGAAAGGCAATGCCAAAGAATGTTCAAACTACTGCACAATTGCACTCATCTCACACGCTAGTAAAGTGATGCTTAAAATTCTCCAAGCCAGGCTTCAGCAATACATGAACTGTGAACTTCCAGATGTTCAAGCTGGTTTTAGAAAAGGCAGAGGAACCAGAGATCAAATTGCCAACATCTGCTGGATCATCGAAAAAGTAAGAGAGTTCCAGAAAAACATCTATTTCTGCTTTATTAACTATGCCAAACCCTTTGACTGTGTGGATCACAATAAACTGTGGAAAATTCTTCAAGAGATGGGAATACCAGACCACCTGACCTGCCTCTTGAGAAACCTGTATGCAGGTCAGGAAGCAACAGTTAGAACTGGACATGGAACAACAGATTGGTTCCAAATAGGAAAAAGAGTAGGTCAAGGCTGTATATTGTCACCCTGCTTATTTAACTTCTATGCAGAGTACATCATAAGAAATGCTGGGCTGGAGGAAGCACAAGCTGAAATCAAGATTGCCGGGAGAAATATCAATAACCTCAGATATGCAGCTGACACCACCGTTACGGCAGAAAGTGAAGAAGAACTAAAGAGCCTCTTGATGAAGGTGAAAGAGGAGAGTGAAAAAGTTGGCTGAAGCTCAACATTCAGAAAACTAAGATCATGGCATCTGGTCCCATCACTTCATGGCAAATAGATAGGGAAACAGTGACTAACTTTATTTTGCTGGGCTCCAAAATCACTGCAGATGGTGATTGCAGCCATGAAATTAAAAGATGCTTACTCCTTGGAAGGAAAGTTATAATCAACCTAGACAGCATATTAAAAAGCAGAGACATCACTTTGTCAAAAAACGTCTGTCTAGTCAAGGCTATGGTTTTTCCAGTGGTCATGTATGGATGTGAGAGTTGGACTATGAAGAAAGCTAAGTGCTGAAGAATTGATGTTTTTGAACTGTGGTGTTGGAGAAGACTCTTGAGAGTCCCTTGGACTGCAAGGAGATCCAACCAGTCCATGCTAAAGGAGATCAGTCCTGGGTGTTCATTGGAAAGACTGATGTTGAAGCCGAAACTCAAATACTTTGGCTACCTGATGTGAAGAGCTGACTCATTTGAAAAGACCCTGATGTTTGTAAAGATTGAGGGCAGGAGGAGAAGGGGACGACAGAGGATGAGATGGTTGGATGGCATCATTGACTCAATGGACTTGGGTTTGGGTGGACTCCGGGAGCTGGTGATGGACAGGGAGGCCTGGAGTGTTGCGATTCATGGGGTCGCAAAGAGTCGGACATGACGAGTGACTGAACTGAACTGAACCGAGTGTCCACTAGATTCAGTTACTGGAGTCTAACAAATGCAGTGCAGTGGAGTGATGGGACATCAATTCTGAGGTTAGTTTACAAAGAGACTATTGGGCACTCTCTCTTACACTCACTCGCTTGTCCTGAGGAGTCAGCTTGGAACCAAATTTACCCCTAGGTGGGCCTTCAGATGAAACTGGACAATTCTGAGAGTGGCCAGCACTGCAGTCTCATGAGGGACCTTTCAGCAGAGACACTCAGCTAATCTGTACCCAGATATCTGAACTGTAGAAACTGTGAGATAAATGTTTGTCATTTTAGATTGCTATGTTTGGGGGTAATTTATCATGTAGCAATAGATATACAATATACAAGATAAATCTTCTTCTACCCTTTTGTTTTCAACCTATGTTTTTATATTTAAAGTAACTATTTTTTTTCTTCAAGTGGCATGTAGTAAGTCTCGCTTTTCAATCCAACCTAACAATTTCTGCCTTTTAACTGAATTGTTTAGTCAATTTACACTTAATGTAGTTACTGATAATGTACGGTTGAGTCTAAATATACAATCTTGATATATATTTTCTATTTGTCCCATCTGTTTGGTGTTCATTTGTGCCTTTCTTTCTGCTTCTTGTTGGTGAATGAAATAATATTTGTTTTTCCATCTAGTATAATAATACATATTTTTAGTGTTCTTTTTTATCTCCTCCATTGACTTTTATCTTCTCTATTGATTTGTGTTTTATGTGTATGTTTACACGTGTGATTTTTCTAGAAATTATATATTTGTAACATCTCATGAGCAATGTAAGATATTACAGCAGTTTAATTCCTTTAACCCACTCTCCTGCCCCTTATACAATTGTTGTTGTATGTTTATTCTATATATACTATAACACTATAATATATTGTTACTGGGGCTTCCCAGGTGGTGCAGTGGTAAAGATTCCGCCTACCAATGCAAGAGACTTGGGTTCAATCCCTGGATCAGGAAGATCCCTTGGAAAAGGAAATGGCAACCTACTCCAGTAATCCTGCCTGGGAAATTCCATGAACAGAGGAGCTTGGCGTGTTACAGTCCACAGGGTGGCAAAGAATCAGATACGACTGAGCACGCGTGCACGCACACATATTGTTACTACTTTTGCTTTAAGCCATCAGCAGTACTTTTGTTTGTTTTTATTGCTTTATTTTTAATTGTGGTTAAAAAACACATATCGTAAAATTTATCACCTTAACTTTTTAAATGTACAGGTTAGTAGTTTTAAGTGTATTCACATCAGTCAGCAGTAATTTCAACAAATATAAAGTCTCCTGTGTTTATCCACAGATCTGTCCTGTCTAGCATCCTTCACTTATTTCAGAAGATCTAGGCTTCTATCGGCCATCATCTCCCTTCACCTGGAGAATTTCCTTTAGTATTTTTTATAGCATTTCTGTTGGAGATAACTTTGCTCAGCTTATCAACATCAGGTAAGAATAAGCAATTCTTTCCTTTCTCACATTATGCGGAATTCAACACTTTTTGACGCCCCCAAGTCCTTCTGGCATCTTCCTTCTTGGTGTTTATTGTGAAACTCTTGAGATTTTAAATCCAAATGTTGTCATTGAAAGTATTATTTTTATATTTTCTTTCAAGATCATATGCTCTCAGCTTGGAATCATATTTGCAATTATGTGGATGTATTTTATGCTCATTATATATGATTTTTTTAGTTGTTGACTTTTAAAATTCTGATTCATCTCTTAGTCAGCTGAACAGGTTTTTGGACCTTTTTCAGGAACAGAAAAGTGACATGTTTTCTTCTTTTTCATGTGTATAACAGTTTTATTGAGACGTAATGAATGTATATATCACACAGCTCACTCATTTAAAAGTGTATAGTTTGGTGGGTTTTAGTATATTTAAAGAGTTGTGCAGCCATTACCACAATCTTAGAACATTTTCAACACCCCTGAAAGAATCCCAAACCCCCTTCTCAACCCTAGACAACCCTTAATCTACTTTCTATCTCTTTGAATTTGCCTATTCTGGAAATGGAATCATTCACTATTTGGCCTTTTGTATCTGACTTCTTTCAATGCCTTAATATTTTCAAGGTTCACTGATACTGTAGTAAAAAGTGATACATTTTCTAAGCCCAGGAATATTGGGAAGGTACTTTTGTTGTCCATACTCATGAGCAACATTGTAAAATTATTTAACAATACTTAAATATTGCTCCACGTTTTTCTCTTGGCATTAAATAAGAAATCAAGAGAAACTATTTTTGTGTGACGTTTAAACCTGTAAACCCTTTTCTTTGAATTAAATACTAAAAGCATTACTTATACTGGCTAGAGCCTTCAAACTAAAGATACGTTCTTCAAAATAAAAGTAATTTCAAACTTTTTAAATTGACACTGTGATTTCACAGAATGAAATGGACATTAAATAGAAGAAAACTGTAGCTATGGGGACTTAAACGATATTCAAAATTATTAATAAATATGGAATTTCCCAGGACTTATAGAATTTCAGGGAAAGTTTATCAAAAAGTTTTTAGCCATTGTCAGACCGTGCACCTTTCCAAAGTCCAAATCATGCGTCAAGAAGGCTTTTAGAACTTTGTCTCAATTTCCCTAGCTATCACAAGCCTTTCCATCTTATTCAGAAGTGGATCCTTAACATCTAGCAGGTTACTAAAAGCATTACTTATCTCAGACCAGAATCATCAGCTTGTAGCAATTGCTCCTGAGACACAGTCCCTTCCCAATCACTCTGTTAGACTAAGGAACTGTATTTTTGGCAGTAAAATTCTGCATTCGCACCCTTATCCTTTTGCTAGATCCTAGGCTTCAACCATTTTGAGAATGATAGTGATCCCATTCAACTTATGTCTTTCTTGCATCTCCAAGTCCCTCTATCAACCCACAGCCTATTTCCCCCGAGATTATTCCTCCTTTATCTGAAGCTATTTCTTGTGCTGACTTATGCTGGAGATAATTCGAGCTGTCTCCTGTTTCTCTGCCTTTACATTGTGACTCAGACACTTAGACGCCACTCATTTTTACAATTATCCTAAAAGTTCTAAGACACTGGTATCAAATTCTTGCCTCACACTATTCATTTATCAAGTCAGAAAGTCAACTACTAACTACTCAAGCCTGAACCAAGGAAAATGAGCTTTTACCTTAAGAAGACCTAGAAACAACCATTAATTAACCTCTGGTTCCTGGCGCTTGGAACATGTGGGTTTGTGGTCCCCAGACTAGCAGCTTCCATATCATTTGGGAACTTACTAGGAATGCAGATTCTCAGGCTTACCTACAGAATCAGAATCTGTATTTCAACAAGATCTGTAGGGGGATTGCATGCATCTTACAGCCTGAGAAGCACCGATGTCTAGAACAGAACTTCCCAGCGGGTATGTCAGGACACGCTGGTGGTTGGTGATGATTTCCAGGTGTGCTCTGGAAACCAGCCCTCAGCCCTCCTCAGCCTTCGGGGCAGCTGGGAGCGGTCTGGAGGCTGGAGCCCTGGCTAGGTGCCTCCGCAGGGAGCAGCTCCTTCACTTACATCCTTGTACCTGACAGGAGAAAGCTTGAGCAACTGTAGAGGCGGTGGTTCTCTGAAATAAATGCTCTCCATACAAAGATTTTCATATCTATTGAAAAAGATGTTTGTCTGTTGCCCCAAATAGACACAGCTGTGCCAAATTTGTTCTGTGAACTAGTCAACAGCCTCTGTGTGCGTTTGCGAGTCACTCAGTGAACTCTTTGCAACCCTATGGACAGTAGCCCGCCAGGCTCCTCTGTCCATGGGGTTCTCCAGGCAAGAATACTGGAGTGGGTTGCGATTTCCTTCTCTAAAGGATTTTCCCAAACCCAGCGATCAAACCCAGGTCTCCCACATTGCAGGCAGATTCTTTACCATCTGAGCCACCAGCGAAACCCAAACTGCCTCTATCCCAAAGCATCTCTGTATTTTAATATCTCATAAAAGACTGACATTCTTCTCAAAATCAAGATCTTGATGGTCATGACAATTGTCTCGGGATATCTAGGGCAAGCTTCTGCCTTTTATGTCTTTGTCTTGAATGAGGACTCCCACTGCATTCTCTCTTGGGGGAAATTAACAGGACAGGTTGAAAAACCTTCAACTGGCCATTTCCTTCAAAGGTAAACTATTTCTACTCATATATGTCAAAATATCTCAAACTCAGTGTGCCTGAATAGAGCTGTGATTATCCCCAAATCTGTTTCATCTCTGGTATTAGCTCTATGAATGGCCCCATCATATAATTAATTGGAGAACCCGGAAGCCTGGAGGCCAATCCTGTCCTTTTCCCATCAGTCATGTTTCATGACCAGCACCAAGCTCTGTCCACTTCTCTTCTCAGACCAGTACATTTCCCCCGCAATATTTTGCAATGCACAGGCTGTTTTCTTGGTCTGTGCTACCATCCTCTACTTCCTAATTGACCTCCCACCTCTACTCTTGTCCCGAATCGATTGCCTCAAGATGTAAATCTGATCACATCCCTCCCCTCCTTAGCACCCCTTAACATCTCCCCATGGCTTTCAGTATAAAAAGCAAAATTGTTAACATGGTCCGTGAGGCCTTGTCTAGTTGGGCGCATGCCTTGTGATTCCCAGACTAGCAGCTCCCGTATCACCTGGGAGCCCACTGTCTGGCCTCCCTGTCTGCTCTCGTCTGCTTTACTGCCTGAGGTTCAGCCGGACCTGGTGGTCTCATCTCTGTGTCTCCTCCCACCCGGGGCCTCTACACGTGCTATTTCCTCACTGGAATATCCTCCTCCATCCTACTCTCTTTTGCCCCTTTCATTCCTACTTATTTATCCTCTGTTTCTCTGCTCACCTGATTCCTTCCAGGCAGAGCTCTCACTGATGCTCCAGACGGAGTCAAGCCCCCAGCCTTCTTCTCTTTCTGCCTTGGGTCCCTCCTCCCTAGCACTTATCACAGATACTGTCAGTTTTGTGGAAGATCACTGGATGCTTCTTCCTCCCAGACTGTAATCTTCCTGAGGATAGGATTTGTTTCTCATTCATTCCACCCTGGGTCCCCTCTGCCCAGCGCTCTTCCTGGCACACAATAGGAGGTCAAAACATATTGATAAATGAAGTGACTGCGTGTATTTTGCTTTCTGGAGGCTTCCTCCTGCCGTGTCATGCAGCTACGGCCTGTACTGAAGGGTTCCCGGGGTTTAGTCCTTGCTCTTACAATTCTCACATTGACATCTAAGCTGATTTAGCTTTTTATTTCCTTTATGCACCTTGATGACTTCCCCTTAGGAGGGCCTGCTGGAATCTCTGGGGTTGGGGCTTGGAGAGGTAAATGGAATCAAAAACAGTTTGTCCAGGGCATTCTGATTCACCTCTTGCCTTGCAGAGTCAGGGCAGTAGGAACCTGCTCTAAATCTCAGGATAACTACCTGGGGTCTAGAAAGACATTCTTGCCAAGTGTTCTTCCCAGGAGTCCCCGATTTATCCTTTCCTCCCTGCTTCCTCCCCAATTCCTTCAGGCTTTTATAGGCAGCATACTTACAGAGGAAACTGGTACTTTATTTTTTTTCTTTGCATATTGATTCTTTTGAAAGACTAGATCTTTAGAACTAGAAAAATGGTCACATGGCTGTTAGCTTTCTGTAAAACTGCCTCACGTTTTCCTGGTGTATGTTTATTCCCCACCTCTTGAGCTAAATGTGAGGCTGAGTGGTAATTGCCTGCGTCTCCAGGCGAGTCCATTTCGCTGCAGGTGGATCTCGGGCCCGGAGGAGCCCTGAGGTGTAATCTTTACTTGACTGCCTTGGCAACTGAGTTCAGCAGTGTTTGCAGTACATCCGAGGACAAGCAGGTATCCACGACCGCGGGTGTTCCTAACAAATTTCCCTCTCAAATTGGCACCTTCCCTGTGAGTTTTCCAGACTTCACAGTGTGTCTCACAGTTTGGGAACAATTTCCATCATCCTCTGACTGGCAAGTACTAGTTCTGTGGCAACTTTTGTTTTTAAAATAGCTTCATACACAACAGGGCCCAGAGGTCCAACCTGCCTCTGACGTAATCACTTAAATACAAATTACCAAATCATTTCTAATAGACAGCATCATCTTTAGGCCCATTCAAAAGAACACTGTGTTGTTACTTCTTTTTGCACACACTTAAGTTATCCGTAGGTGCAGGTAGATTATTTGAATTTTTTATATTCTAGATTAATCTACCTCTTCAAAGCCATGTTTCACACAGACTTCCATCTTTTGGAATTTTTTTTTTTTTATTCTTAAAATGCTCTGTCAAATCATCCACATTTTATCTGGTGGGGTGACAGCTTTGTAACTGGTTTCCTTAGTTTTAGAATGACAAACCTTCCTGGTTTGCCCAGGACTGAGACAGGTTCCCAGGACGTGGGATTTTTAGTTCAAAAAAACCAGATAAGTCTAGACTGGTTGGGGCAAATTGGTCATCCTACTACCATTTCTACCTATTGGTAGACCCAATCAGAGGTATTTATCATTCCTTGTGTATCTCAGTTTGTTGGTTGGTAGGAATTCCCTGAATGTAATATCTTGCTAAGCTTCTCTCTTTCTACAAATATTTATTTATTTGGATATACTGGGTCTTAGTGGTGGCATGTTGGATCTTTTGTTGCAGCTCACAAGCTCTTCCTAAAGGCTCATGGGCTTCTCTCTAGTTGAGGCTCTTGGGCTCTACAGTACGTGGGCTCAGTAGTTATAGCACGTGGGCTTAGTTGCCCCATGGCATGTGGAATCTCAGTTCCCAGACCAGGGATCGAATCAGTACCTCTTGCATTGGAAGGCAGATTCTTAACCATTGGACCACCAGGGAAGTCCTCTCCACTCTCTCTTTTAATAGAACAGCTTTATTGAGGTGAAATTCACATAAGATATAATTCACTTTTGCAAAGTGTGCAATTCAATAGTTCTTTGTATGTTCACAGAATTGCACAGTCCTCAGCAAAATTTTGGAACATTTCATAACTCTCCAAAGAAACACTTTACATATCAGCAATCACTCCCCCTTTTCCTTGAGTCCTCTCAGTGCCTAGCAACCCCTGGCCTGCTTTCAGTCTCTACAGATTCCCTTTTTCTAGATGTGTCATATAAAAAGAATCGTATGACAGGTGGCCTTTTGTGTCTGACTTCTGTCACTGAGCATTATGTTTTCAACATTCTTCCATGTTGTAGCCTGTGTCAGCTGTTCATTCCTTTTTATTACTGAATAATATTCCATTGTAAGTGTATATGTGTGTGTGTGTGTGTATATATATATATATGGCTTCTCCGGTGGCCCTAGTGGTAAAGAATTCACTACCAATGCAGGAGACATAAGAAGAACAGGTTTGATCCCTGGGTCAGGAAGATCCCCTGGAGGACAAAACGGCAAGCATTCTTGGAAATCTCATGGACAGAGAAGACTGGCAGGCTACAGTCTGTGGGTCCCTGGCAGGCTACAGTCTATGGGGTTGCAAAGAGTCGAACATAGCTGAGCACACTAAATAATACTGCACTGTGTAGACAGACCACATTTTATTTATATATTCGCAAGTTGATGGACATTTGGGTTGTTTCCATCTTTTGACTATTATGAATAATGCTGCTAATGGACAAGGTTTTGTGTGGACACATGTTTTCATTTTCTTAGGGATGATTCTATGAGTAGAATTCCTGGGCCATGTTAAATCTTTATGTTAAGACAATTATTTTGAAAATTCCACTGTTTTCCAAAGCAAAAACAGTCACATATAAAATGAACCATTTTACCATCTCACCAGCAGTGTACGTAGATTTCAGTTTCCCCATAACCTTGCCAACACTTGGTTATTATTGATCTTTCTTATTACAGCTATCCTAGTGGGTGTGAAGTGATAGCTAATGGAGTTTTGTTTCTCTGATGTCAACAATATTGAGCATCTTTTCATATGCTTGCTGTTAATCTTCTTAAATGGAAAATTTAAGAAAATTTAATCTTCTTAAATGGAAAATTATAACACAATTAAAGGATGCTTGTAAATAACTGATTATACATGCTGGGATTAGGATCTTAACTAAATATTTAACTACGATGTCCATAACTAATTGCTATTATCTGAAATCATTCTCACTGGAGGTAAATCTCCAAGTTTTATTTAAACAATCAACTTTTCCTCATGAAAAATGATCCCACTGTAAATCTCTGTCTCGCTTATTCTTATCTTGGGCCATCCTCTGTTCTCTCCATCAAGTCTTGTTGCCCCAGTGGCCAGCTTCTCCTGGAGCCAGTGACCATGTTCTTTGCCTGTAAGCCTGGATTTGCACCCAGTGCTTTCTTGATTACCTTCCTCGGAGGGATGGATTCCTGGTCATCACTCCTACTGTTTGGGCTCAGTGGCCTTCTGGGCACTTGACATCCTCAGTGTTTCTTTCCTTTCTCTTACCTCTAATTTTCTGCTACTTCTTCCTCCTTTGTTGGTTTCCTTTCTCGAGTTTCTCTTGTGCAATCTGTGTTATTTAACGTTGTTCATTGGTTAGTTTGTTCCTTCATTCCTCCACTAATAGATTCCAAAGGGATCTGAGGCACCAATTCTACCTCCTACCCTTGACTCTCACCTTTCATTAATGAATTTTCTCTCAAGAAACCCCATTGACTTGGCAGAAAAGGAAGGATTCGTCACAAGGCTAAGAAAACTAGCTTCATCAGGAAACATACTCCCTATCTGCAGCACTTTTTGGAGCCTGAGAATGGAAACCAGGCATTCTCATCTCTCGAAAAGGGCCCCAGCCACAGTTGTGTGGTATGATCAACAGTTTCTACAAATGGTTATGGATGACTCCCATGTGGATCAGCAGCTACTACAAAGATACTGTTTCAGCATTTAAATCCAATATTTCCTGGGATGCAAAAGTAGGAAGTCAGGAGATACCTGGAGTAACAGGCAAGGTTGGCCTTGCAGTACAAAATGAAGCAGGGCAAAAGCTAACAGAGTTTTCCCAAGAGAACGCACTGGTCATAGCAAACGCCCTCTTCCAACAACACAAGAGAAGACTCTACATGTGGACGTCACTAGATGGTCAATACCAAAATCAGATTGATTATATTCTTTGCAGCCAAAGATGGAGAAGCTCTATACAGTCAGCAAAAACAAGACAGGCAGCTGACTGTGGCTCAGACCATGAATTCATTATTGTAAAATTCAGACTTAAATTGAAGAAAGTAGGGAAAAACATTAGGCCATTCAGGTATGACCTAAATCAAATCCCTTACGATTATACAGTGGAAGTGACAAATAGATTCAAAGGATTAGATCTGGTTGACAGAGCACCTGAAGAACTATGGATGGAAGTTCATAATGTTGTACAGGAGGCAGTGATCAAGACCATCCCCAAGAAAAGAAGTACAAAAAAGCAAAATGGCTGTCTGAGAAGGCCTTACAAATAGCTGAAGAAAGAAAAGTAAAAGACAAAGGCAAAAAGGAAAGATATATCCATCTGAATGCAGAGTTCCAAAGAATAGCAAGGAGAGAAAAGAAAGCCTTCCTAAGTGAACAATGCAAAGAAATAGAGGAAAACAATAGAATGGGAAAGACTAGAGATCGCTTCAAGAAAGTTAGAGATACCAAGGGAACATTTCATGCAAAGATGAGCACAATAAAGGACAGAAACGGTATGGACCCACAGAAGCAGAAGATATTAAGAAGAGGTGGCAAGAATACACAGAAGAACTGTACAAAAAAGATCTTCATGACCCAGATAACCATGATGGTGTGATCACTCACCCAGAGCCAGACATCCTGGAATGTGAAGTCAAGTGGGCCTTAGGAAGCACCACTATGAACAAAGCTAGTGGAGGTGATGGAATTCCAGTTGAGGTATTTCAAATCCTAAAAGATGATGCTGTGAAAGTGCTGCACACAATATGCCAACAAATTTGGAAAACTCAGCAGTGGTCACAGGACTGGAAAAGGTCAGCTTCATTCCAGTCCCAAAGAAAGGCAATGCCAAAGAATGTTTAAACTACCACTCAGTTGTACTCATTTCACATGCTAGCAAAGTCATGCCCAAAATTCTCCAAGTTAGGCTTCAACAGTATGTGAACTGAGAACTTCCGGGTGTTCAAACTGGATTTAGAAAAGGCAGAGGAACCAGAGACCAAATTGCCAACATCCATTGGATCATAGAAAAAGCAAGAAAATTCTAGAAAAACGTCTACTTCTGGTTTATTGACTACACTAAACCCTTTGACTGTGTGGATCACAACAAATTGTGGAAAATTCTTAAAGAGATGGGAATATCAGACCACTTTGCCTGCCTCCTGTGAAACCTGTATGCAGGTCAAAAAGCAACAGTTAAAACCAGACATGGACAATGGGCTGGTTAAAAATTGGGAAAGGAGTATGTCAAGGCTGTATATTTGTCATCCTGCTTGTTTAACTAATATGCAGAGTACATCATGCGAAATGCCGGGCTGGATGAAGCATAAGCTGAAATCATGATTACAAGGAGAAATATCAATAACCTCAAATATGCAGATGACACCACCCTTATGGCAGAAAATGAAGAAAAAGACTAAGATCATGGCATCCAGTCCCATCACTTGATGGCAAATAGATGGGGAAACAATGGAAACAGCGACAGACTTTATTTTCTTGGGCTCCAAAATCACTGCAGATGTTGACTGCAGCCGTGAAATTAAAAGACGCTGGCTCCTTGGAAGAAAAGCTATGAGAAACCTAGACAGCATATTAAAAAGCAGAGAAATTACTTGTCAACAAAGGTGCGTATAGGTAAAGTTATGGTTTTTCCAGTAGTCATGTATGGATGAGAGTTGGATCACAAAGAAGGCTGAGAATTGGTGCTTTTAAACTGTGGTGTCAGAGAAGACTCCTGAGAGTCCCTTGAACTGCAAGGAAGTCAAACCAGTCAATCCTGAAGGAATCAGTTCTGAATACTCATTGGAAGGACTGATGCTGAAACTGAAGCTCCTATACTTTGGCCACCTGAAGCAAAGAGCTGACTCATTAGAAAAGACCCTGATGCTGGGAAATACTGAAGGCGGGAAGAGAAGGGGATGACAGAGGATGAGATGGTTGGATGGCATCACCAGCTCAACTGATGTGAGTTTGAGCAAGCTCCAAGAGATGGTGAAGGACAGGGAAGCCTGGTGTGCTACAGTCCATGGGGCAGAGAATCTGACATGGCTGAGTGACTGAAAAATGACAACAATCTGATATGTGTGGGTCAAACAGCCACTACTTACAGTTTGGCAGAGGGGACAAATGCAATAATGATGATGATGATGATAAAATGATCCAGGCATTATTCTAAGCAGTGGAAGAAGAATTTCCACTTCATGGGGACAGTTCATTCATTGTAGAAGCAAGCAGCTAAGTATTTTGATTATTGTTTCTATATTCTTCTTCACTTCCTAAAAGGATTTAACCCACCACAAGGTAATATGGTCACATTCAGACACCAGAATGTCTTCTTTCTCTGTTTTTACAACAGGCGTGCTCCTAAGGATATAACATTTGGGATAGCATCGCCATTTCGTACCTGACTTGAGAGATCTGGAGTCCCCATAAGTGAGGTGGTCACCCATGTATGTTGGTTTGTGCGTTTCAGAGTCAAGGGGCCAGAGAAGGAGGAGAAGTTGAGGCGGACAGTTAGGCAGGTCCTGAAGTGTGATGTGACTCAGAGCTGGCCGCTGGGGGCCATCCCCTGACCCCGGCCAACTGCCTGCTCAGCATGCTGAGACCTCCCTGCCTACCGCACGGCCCTTAAGAACCGCGGCAGCCTGCTGAAGCCCGGGGGCTTCCTGGTGCTTGCGGATGCCCTGAGGAGCAGCTACAGTATGATCGGGGAGCAGAGGTTCTCCAGCCTCTGTCTGGGCTCGGAGGCAGTGGCGACAGCCGACAGGGAGGCCGGCTATACCATCCAACACTTTGAGGTGATCTCCCAGAGTTACTCTCCCACCATGGCTGACAACGAAGGGCTTTTCTTCTTGGTGGGGTGGAAGCTGAGCACATCGGTATGATACCTTGGGACCGCCGTTAAAGCAATTCCTCTGATGTGCCCAATTGACTTCAGTCCTTGCCATAGTCATTGTGCTGCGTAGAGGCTAATGGCTAAGGCCCAATGGTTCACCTCGGACAGGACTGGAGAGGTCAGTCTCCCTGGCAACCGTTGGCTGACCACCTGCTCTGCACTCCTCATGAGTGTTGGTGTTAAGGGGACCCAGCCTGACCCATGAGCATGCCCAGGCTTCATCGCTGTGGTTACAAAAGAAGACCTCATTTTCCTTGATCTTCCCAGTTATCATGGCTTAAGTCCACACCTGCTTACAGAGAAATGTCTGCGGTTACTCACTCTTCATTCCCTGATGCCTTCTTCTTTCCTGGGAATAGACTTCTGTTCTTCAATTCTTGCCTTCTTTGGGACCCTGTCCTCTAGGGTCCACTGGAGCCACCACCACCCAGGGTCAGAGAACAGCTGCCGCTTTCACCTCTTGGTCCCAAGAATGGGATAGACCATTCATTAATTCCCTTAATTAACCCTAAGCCAACACTGTAACGTTTACCTGAAGAGAAGTTTAGGAATCAGAGAGAGAAATAACAGGCACTATCATAGAGCCACTATTAGAAACAAGTATCTTAGAGCCATGTGCTTAGAGGGTCCTGAGAGGCAGCCTGTTGGCGTAGCTTTTTGCCAAGCATCTACTTGGAGTTAGCATATCTCCCTATGGCATGCTCATCCTCTCTAGGTCCTATGGCCATCACCCCAAGGCTTTAAAACTGAGTTGACATATTACGGCACAGAAGCCAATTCCAGCCTGCTGCCCATTTTGTAAAATTTATTGGAACACAGCCATGGCCATCATTTACATACTGTCTATGGTTGTTTTCCTGCTGGGATATACCTGCTGCAGATATAGTCTGCAAAGCCTAAAAGATCTATTATTTGGATCTTTGTAGAAAAAGTTTGCCTTCTCCTACCCAAGGGAGAGAGAGAAGGAGTTTCTTCCTCCCTCAATCTGAGGCCCCTTTCTCTCATCTTCATTTCTCATCCCAAGATTTCCCTGTTCCTAGGCTTACTGACAGGCTTACTTCTGCTTCCCACAAAGGAGAGTTCTTCCCCCTATGTCCCCATGTGCTCTGACAATCACATCAGGGCACAGGAGTCCAACACCAGTACATTTTCATGTGTGTGTGTTAGTTGCTCAGTCATGTCAACTCTTTGTGACCCCATGAACTGTAGCCCGCCAGGCTCCTCTGTCCATGGGATTCTCCAGGCAAGAAAACTGGAGTGGATTGCCATGCCCTTCTCCAGGGGATCATCCTGACCCAGGGATTGAACCCAACTCTCCTGCATTGCAGGCGGATTCATTACTGTCTGAGTCACTAGGGAAGCCCAAGAAAACATTTTTATTTACTTGGTTGTAAATAATGGGTCCACGTCCAGGACATTTCCCATTGTTCAATCGCATGGGACATTTGCGTTAAAACATTGCAACCTAAAAAAACAAAAAACAAACAAACAAAAAAACAAAAAAAACACCCCCCAAAAAACAAAAAAAAAACCATTGTAACCTGATTATGACGTCTAGAGATTCCCTCCTGAAGGCCAGTCCAGACTGCATCTAGAAAGCCAAGTCCAGCTCTGTTCCTAAAAGCATGAAGGGAGGTCAGGCCTGTGCATCCTTTCTGCACATAACTACTCCCAGAAGGCAACACGTTTAGCTCCCAGGAGTCAGCACCAGTCACCCCGGGCCCCAGAGAAATGACCAAATCTGTGGATACTGGGCTCTCCCAAACGCGTCCCATCTGCCTCCACCCAGAATAGACATCAAGCCTTCTCCTGAAACATCTGCATCTGATTACCTTCTCCCCCAAGCAAAGCGATGGCCCTTGCTTCAATCTGCATAACTGCAAACAAAAACATAAGCCTACCTTTAAATTGATTGAAATTTAAATCAACTTAAATTTAAATTGACTGAAACTAGGATTTCCTAGTGTCAATCTCTTTTTAAAAACAGCACTTTCTTTCTTTTATCATTTATTTTGGCTGCACCGTTGCAGGGTGTGGGCTTGATTGTGGAATGTGGGACCTTCTGTTCCCTGATTGAACCCAGGCCCCCTGCACTGGGAGCATGGAGTCTTATTGCTGGACCACCAGGGAAGTCCCTAGCAATTTGAGTTTTGAAATGATAGGTTTTCTATTTTGATCTAGGCAAGTCGGGGGGGGGAGAAACGCAGAGACCAGACTGGCCACCAAGGCTCTGTGAGGCCCAGTCCCTGAACATCTGTTCTGTGACTTGTGTGACTCTACCTCTAAGATGACATTTATTGTAATGCTTGTCTGTTTCTTCCACTGAACTGCGAGCCTCTTTCTTGGTTTATGTGTGGATTCCCTCGCTGTTTGGCCAGACATGATCTAGGCTCTAGGTACAGAGTAGTGAACAGCAGAGGGAAGAACTCTGTTCTGGGAGTCTGTGTTCTGGAAGAGGAAGTTGTGGGACAGGAAGATAAGGAAACTAATCAACGAATGAGATACTGTCTGATAATGATAAGGGCTATGAAGGCCCCGTAACAGGATAATGGAATGGAGACTGTCTCAGTGACAACATCTGGCTAAAAATGGCTTCAACAATAAGGGGTTATTAATCTCACAAATAAGAAACTCAGAGGTAGGTACCCGCAAGAGAAAGCAGTGGCTTTATAGCATGGTTAAGCATCCTATAACATCTCTTTCTCCTCTGCCTGTACCTGTGAGTGGGGTTTCCATGGGAGGGAATCTGGTTCAGAAACCTCAGCAGGCTTCCCACATCTTACTGACCAGACTAACATGCCCACCTCTAGACCAATGACAGAAAACAGAGGAGACAGAGAGCACACTCCTAAAGATTTGTCAAATGAGTGAATAATTCTTAGGTGACAGCAGAAAAGAAAGAAGAAAACTCACTGGTTCAATGAATGAGCTAGCATCTCTGATACTCTCAGCATCCAATTTTTTTTTTTCCTTTTTTCTACAAAGATCATCCCATTTTCAAATTCTGACTCTGCTACCCATTAGCTGTTTCTCCTTGGACAAGTTACATAATCTCTCCATGTCTGTTTCTTTATCTGTAAAATAAGATTAAAATAGAATTTCTTATCCAAAGAATAAAAGTGAACTGGTACATATAAAAGACATGGAACTTGATAAGCACACAATATTTATTTATTGTTAGTTATAATCATTATTATCTTTGATATCAGTTGCCAAGGTAGCTGAGAAAAGATGTCTTCAGCTCTAAGTAGGAGAGATGATGGCAGTTCTGGGATGCTGGCATCCAGGCTCTTTACTGGCATTGCCTTCCAGAGGCATTGTGGTAAAACTCAGTCTCTACACCGCATGCCATTAATTACTTTCTCATTCAAGAAATATTCAGCGGACTTCCCTGGCTGTTCAGTGGTTAAGAATCTGCCTTCCAATGCAGGGAGTGCAGATTTGATCCTTGATCTGGGAAGACTCCACATCACGGGTAACTAACTAAGCCCGTGAACCACAGCTCCTGAGCCCGAGCTCTGGAGCCTGTGATTTGCAACAAGAGAAGCCTGTGCACCACAATGAAGACCCAGGGCAGCCGAAAAAAGAAAATATCCAGCCAACTTTTGTTTAGCACCCACTCCAGGCACTGAGAATGCAAATGCAGCCCAACATCAGTTGGCTCACATGTCCTCATCTTTGTGGTCATAGTGAGAGCCCTAGTGCTTCCCGGTACTTTCTGAAGGCCGCACTGCAGCCTGAGGCAGTGGCCCCCACCCAGAATCGGCCTGGATCAGCCTCTCCTGCTCAGATTCTGCTGCTGCTGATCCATGTCTGTAGCCGGCAAACCCTGGGGGAGGAACGACATGGCTGTCCTGAGAAAGATAACCCTGCCCATGTCCAGGGTTCTGCCCTGGATGCCTCAGAGACATACTGGCTTCCTCCAGGAGAGGTAGAAAGCTCTCTCATCTATGCCAAGGGTCAGCAAACGTCCCCTGCAAAGGGCCAGAGAGTAGATATTTTTGACTTTGTAGGTCATAGAATCTTGATCACAACTACTCTGAGTCTGCAATTATAGGGAAAGCAGCCTGAGACAATAAGCAAATTAATGTATGTGGCTGTGTTCCAATAAAACTTTATTCACAGAGACTTCCCTGGCGGTCCAGCGGTTAAGAATTCCCCTTGCAATTCCGGGAAGGAGAGGTCCCCTCAGTGGTCAGAGAATTAAGATCCCACATGCTGTGGAGCAACTAAGACCTGATGCAGTCAAATAAAAAAATAAAAACTTTATTTACAGAAGCAGGTGGACAGGGGGATTTGGCCCAAAGGTTGTAGCGTACAGATTCCTGATCTAAACCCTGAAGCAGCCTTGCTTGTGCTCAAAGTTTTACAAGGTTTCTTTAGTTAATTTCGTATACTCCATTCTGCTTATAGGAGCTCAAACCCAGTCCAAGGGGCTGAAAGGGAAATATGCGCAACACTGTTTCCTTCTTGCTCCATCCCTGCTCTGCCTCTCCTCCCAGATACATCCCCCAGTCAGAACTCCTGCCTCCTGCCCCGGGGGGCGCATTCCATACAGAAGGACAGAAAATGGAGGTGGGGGGTGCCCAGGGAGGGCAGATGAAATCAAACTACACTTACAGTTCTCAAACTGCAAGTCAGCATCCACTGTGTTAGTCAGTCTTGTCCGACTCTTTGCAACCCCATGGACTGTAGTCCTCCAGGCTCCTCTGTCCATTGAATTCTCCAGAAAAGAATACTGGGTAGTGGACTGAATACTGGATCGAACCCAGGCTGATTCTTTACTGTCTGAGCCACCAGGGAAGGCAATTAATTCTAATTAGTTCAAGAAAATTCAGCAGGTCTCTGATATCGTTTTACAGATATCTTTATTTTTTTCTTATTTAATCCAGCTTTTTAAGTTTTTCTTTAAGAAGTTTTTGTCTTCCATCAGTCACTACATCCCAGCCATCAATAAGTCTTAAGACCTACTTTTGTGGGAATTTTATGTTTCTTATAGGTCCTTCTTACTACAATTCTCTTTGTCTCAAAATAATGTATTCCAATTTTCATTAGGGTATCATAAAATCAAATTAGTGCATCACAATAAACTTTGGAAAAACAATACAGAATAAACTAGAAAACAAAACTACAGGTAACATCACTTTGTATAGTCTTATTTTGTGAAGGTTTGTTTTAGTTTTTTAGTCTACAGCCATACCACTCTGAACGTGCCTGATCTTTTCTGTGTTAGTTTTTTAAAAAGCTACATGTATATCAATAGATACAGAAATTCATGTTTATATATATGGTGAATGTGTGCTAAGTAGCTTCATTTGCCTTTGACTCTTTGTGACCCCATGGATTGAAATTCCCCAGGTTCATCTGTTCATGGGATTCTCCAGGCAAGAATACTGGAGTGGGTTGCCATGCCCTCCTCCAGGGAATTTTCCCCACCCAGAAATCGAACCTGCATCTCCTTCGGCGCCTGCATTGCAGGTGGATTATTTACTGCTGAGCCATTGAGGAAACTGTTTATATATATATATATATATATATATATATATATATATATACACATACATACATACACATATATTTCCTCCTGGATCATGATGTAAAATGTATTTATTTCTGTAGGTTGTCATCAAAAACTTTGAAAGCCACTGGGTTGTGTTCTAACTCATCTTTGATAGATAACATTTTTCTTTCATACAGAGATGAAGGTCATGGCACCTGTTCTTTTTTTAGATTGATTAATTAGTTAATTAACCTATTTATTTATTTGGCTGCATCAGGCCGCAGTTGTGGCATGTGGGATCTTTGTTCTTTAGTTGCAGCATGCAGGGTTTTTAGTTGCAGCATGCAGAATCTATTTCCCTGACCAGGGATCAAACCCAGGCCCCTCATTGGGAGCATGGATTCTTAGCCACGGGACCACCAGGGAGGTCTCCCATGGCCTCTGCTTTTAAAGAATTGAGTCACTAGGGTGAACTGACAGTAAACAGTTAAAATTCGGAGTGATAAAGGCTCTGAGATGAGTGAGCCTGTGCTTTGAAAGCTGGCATTGGCTTTGGGTCTTGCCGGCTGTGTAGGGGTGTGTCTGCTAGACGTGAGGAACATCCTGGATAAATGTGTGACGCAAGCCCTCCTGCTATCATACTCCTCTGGGGTTTTTTCTCCTAGTGAAGCTGGGATCTAAGCAAACATTTGTCTGCTTGGGCTTATGTTTGCTTTCCCTGAAATCAAACAGACCAACCGAGTCACTAGCAAACACTGGCTAGGGGTCACTTGTTATACAAATCTCTTTGACCGCTGACCCAGCACAGGTGTTTTCCCATCTACTTTTTGGGGAGGTGTTCCACAGTCTTGCCATGAGTAAACCTGGATGATGCAGGATGATGCCAGCTGGCGTGTAACGTCCTGGGTGATGACTAGGGAAGAGGAAGCCACTTACAAGGCTGTTCATCCAGTTGGTGCTGGTGGCCCGGCCCGTTCAGCCTTCGTCATTCCCGTCACCTGGCTGTCACCAGTAATAAGAGGAGATGTCCATGATATGGCTGATTTAAAAGTTGGGACTGCCTCCTCTAATTTTAGCCTCAGCCAACTCGTAGAACGTGAGGGGACCATTAAATATTACAGAGACTAGGAGGAGGTGGGGAAAGCTCTGGGTTAGGGGACAGAGGCCACGTGTGGACTTCCATCATGTGACTTAATTGAAACCATGAAACCACCAGTCCACCTTTGTCAGGCTCAGGGCTCCTTCCATAAAAGAGGGGGCGATAACCATTTTGAAGGACTATTGGTATCAAATAAGATTCCTGTGAAAGGGTAGTGTAACCTGTGTAGTGAATCAGCTTTTAGATGACTTGGGTATTATTAACACCTTCTAGGACAGCTGCTGAGCCACCCGTGCTGTGTGGCCTTTGGAAGCTCTTTAAAGAGCTCTTTAGGGACTTCCCTGGTGGTCCAGTGGTTAAGAACCTGCCTGCCAATGTAGGACACAGGTTCAAGCCCTGGTCCAGGAGGATCCCACGTTCCTTGAAACAACTAAACCGGTATGCCTCAATTACTGAGCCCATGCTTTACAAGGAATGGGAAGCCGGAGCTCCACAAGGAAGATGAGCCTCCAATTGCCGCAACTAGAGAAAGTCCTTGCACAGCAATGAAGACCCAGTGCAGCCAAAAATAATTAATTTTTAAAAAGAGCTCTTCAAAAGCTCTCAACCATGTCATGGAGAGGTTCCAGCCACGTCTAGGGAAAACGGTCTTGCATGTGCTCAATATCTAAGTCAGCAGCACAAGCACCTTGAATCCAGAGTCGTCTTCACAGCTCATCAGTCATTTGGCAGATATTTTTTTATGCCCCTGTTCTGGGCCAGGCACGAGGCTTAGGTAGGCTCGGGATGCTATGCTGAAGGTGACACAGCCCCTAGCCTCGGGGGACTTATATCCCTAAGGAGAACAGAAAGGAATGCATTTGTACGGAACCTTACAATAAGCTCTTGATTTTCTGATTTTCAGGTCCTCCAGTCAGGAGCTTTGTTCTTTCTGATAGAGCCCACCAACTTGAGACAAACCAGCTTTTCTTAGAGCTGTACCTGTCCATTTATAGATCAGCTGTGCTCAAGTGTTTTAAGCTATGGATAAGGTTTTTTTTTTTTTTTTTATTAGTTGGAGGCTAATTTGGATAAGGTTTTTAAGGAAGATTATTACAAAGAAAAACCCCACTATGCTGTGTTCCTGGTTTCTAGTGGAAGCAGTGATGTAACATAGTTCTGCTTTCTCTCTTCCTTGCAGGCAAAACTTTTGCCCTGAATCACTGGAGTTGGAAATGCTTTCCTTCATCCTCTGATCGCCCGCAGAGGGCGCACTTGGCTCTTGTTGGAGACCATTCTAGTAAAGGCCCAATTTATACAGCAAGGAATTTAAATTGAGTCAAACCTTCCAAACAAGAAGCTTCTCCCCAGTATTGCTTTTTCTACACTCCACTTATGAGGTTGCTAGAGAAACAGGAAGATGAATTCAGCCTATTTTTCTTTAACAAAAATATGTATAATTATTTTTATAGATACATACATTAAAACTTTTCCCTTTTAAGTCTATACACAAAATGCAAATTTTAATAAACCACTCAGAGGCTCTTGGCCAGATTAGCATAAGAAATGTTAAATATTAGATTATAAGGTAAACTCACCATCACCTTCTATTTCCTATTTATTCAAAGAAGGATAAAGAAGTTTTTGTGCTTTTTGTAAACCCAGCTTTTTAATATTTAAAAAATGAAGAAGTCTTTCTTCCTGGCCAAATCATGATACTAAAAACTTTAATTTTTATTTTAATAGCATCTGACGAATTGGGGAAGGGTTGGGGTTGAATATCAAATCTTCCCATATAATTATGAGTTAATATTGCTTTTGTTCCAACCTCAGTGTTGAGGACTAGTTCTTTCCTGGTAGGTTACTGTCTCTCTCATCCCAGAGAAAAGCTCTTGAACACTAAAACAGAAAAGGAGTTAAAGAATCATAAACACTAGTTAGGTTGCTCTTCAGAAAGATCAGTAATAGCAGGAACAACTCACTTATCCTCAACCTACCACCCGATTGACTGGTGTTCTCCTTAAGAGCAGTTCAAGCACTCCATGTTCAACAAGAGGGGCAAGATGCTTCTAGAGGAGGAGGGTAAGCTGTTAGTTTATCACTCGCTTTCTTCTCAAGGGTCAATTTCTATCCCCTTTTCCCATCTTCCTCTATTCATTAAATGCCATGGAAATCCCAATTATTAGATGGGACCCTTGCCCTTGCAGAATTTATGATCTTACTTGTTAGTTAAACTTTATAAAATTAAAAGTCAAAACCTCCTATTTTATAGGTGAAGAAACTGAGACAGTGATAGGGGACAAGAAACTTCCCTTTTCCGTGCCTCTGTCTCTGTTGTGAGATGAGAGGTTGAATCAGGTGGCCATGAGGGCAAAGAGTTGATTTCTGAATTAAAGAACAATAGTTGCTAAAATAGAATTTTAATATAGGTGTCCCCTGAGTCAGTCCCTTTTAAGTGAAACTGGCTCAAACCTCTGTCCTTTACACAACCCATGCTTCCTCTAATATATCAGGGAATTTGGAGGGGCAGGGTCCTATATTTCCCCTGGTGATCCCTGGATCTGAGCTCCTGTTGGCATTGAGTAGCAGTTTGTGAGTCATCTCACTTCAAGAATATTCTGATCCTTTTCTGTATCACACGACCCTTGGTCAGAATCTTTCTGATCCTCTTCTTCTCTGAAATCCCACTGGCCCTAAAATATGTGAGTAGGGGAAGCTTCAAGACAATGGAAGTGGTTCATGCCCTGGGATTGCAGCAACTTAAGATATTTGGCATCTTTGCTTTTTTTCGGGTGGAGGGGTACATGGGATCCTAGTTCTTTGTCCAGGATTGAACCTGTGCCCCCTGTGTTGGAAGTGAGGCGCCTGAACCACTGGACCACCGGGGAAGCCCCTCAGCATGCGTGCTTATAACCTTAGGGGGGTTTCTCAGGGACTCGCTTTCTCCTGTGGTCCCCTCACCATGCCGTCCTTCTGTCTCCCCTCCCCTTTCCAGTCTCCAGCCCTCTCCTCAGTGGCTTCTTGCCTCCCTTCCCAAACACCTGACCCATCTCTTCGTTTGCTTGCTTCTTCAAGTCCAGATTCCCCGCCGCCACCCCCCGGGAGCTTCACTTCCCTCTGGTTTTCAAGGTGTTCTCCTTAAAAGGGAATTTGCTGCCTTGTATTTAGAGTTAGGAAATTCACTCTTTGGGCTCTGAGCTTCCTGGCACCCAAAGCAAAGAGGGGAAATATCCATTACAAGGTTCACTGTGCTTATAAATCCAAAATAGACCAGCAGTTGTTTAGCGTAAGTGCAACTTTTTCAGGCTCTGAAAACTCTCCTGCAGGTCATGACAACAGGGGGGATGGTGTTAGTATCACTCCCCACTACTTGTCTCTGCTATGGTACATCTAGCTCAACTAGTGACTTTCGAGTTTAAATCCTCTAGAAGAGCATTATTAATTCTGTGCAATGAAGGTGTTTATTGAGTGCCAGGAATAATGCTGGATAGAGAAGAACATAAGACAGAGATGTTCCCTGGCCTCCTGAACTTACAGATGAGGTAGGCATGGCCAAGCAGGAGGTCAGCTTTGAAGCATAACGGGGTGTAAGTGGGAAAACACAGCCGAGTCTGGACTAACATTGAAGAGTTGGCAAAGGCTTACCAGAGGAAGTGATACCTACCATGAAGCTTAAAGGAGAAGTCAGATTTATTTGAGCAAAAAGGAGAGAAACAAGTTCTGGACAGAGAGAAGCCTCTGATGAAAGAGCCTCCAGGATGAAATGCCTGGTGGTGAAAGGGACAAGACACAGGATTAGAGACTGTGGCAGATGCTGTCTTGGGGTACCCAGATCCTCTTCTGCAGGACAGCGCCCCCAATCCTGCTACTGTGGTGTCAGCTGCTAAGGGCTCAGCTGCCCCCTTCCCAGGGGACTCGCTCTTAGCTGACTGGAGGCACCTCATCTGGGAAATTACCCTCCCCTGCCCCCTCCTGCAGCCCCGGGTGGCCACAGCCAGTGAACGGCCGATACAAGGATTCCAAAGGTGGCTCCTCTTGCCTCCTGAGGGTGAGGGTGGGGTGGGGAGAGGGGGTTCTGCTTGAACTAAGACAGCACCAAAGGGAAATGTTTGAGACCGAAATCTCTAGCCGTGCTTGGTTTAAATTTGAGCCCCATCTGTTAGCAGGTTGGGTTTCCCTGGTGGCTCAGTCAGTAAAGAATGCACTTGCCAATGCAGGAGACGCAGGAAACATGGGTCCCATCCCTCGGTTGCGAAGATCCCCCGGAGAAGGAAATGGCAACCCGCTCCAGTATTCTTGCCTGGGAAATCCCATGGACAGAGGAGCCTGGCAGGCTACAGTCCATAGGGTCACAAAGAGTCAGACATGACTTAGTGGACTAAACCATCCCCACCACCATTAGCAAGTTAGGGCTGTACTGACTAAAGTTACTGCTGTGTTCAATTTTTAAAAATTCTCATGTGATATACCCATATAGATTTCTGGTGACCAGGATCACAGTTCATGATCCTGATCTCCTCCAACTTCTTGAACTTGTAATTAAGGACATCAAAGACTCAGCAAATCCTGATGTTTGGGTAAAATCCCTCTGAACCTCAGTCCCTTTGAAAAGTAGGAATAATAATCCATGCTCTCTCTGTTTGAAAGAGGTATGGCTGGAATAAAACATACCTCAAGAATATCTCGTATTCTTTGACCTTCTGGGATAGATGAGGACAGGAATGCCTTACCACCACCATATCCCAAGTTCCAGCAATCCATCTTCCTCCCACCAAGTGAGAAGAGTTTGCTTTCTGGTTATGATTCAGTCTCTTATGAGTCTGATTAGCATGAATCAGTGGCACGTCTAACCATGCATGCAGTGACAAATGAAGTTTCTGAACCTACAAAAGTAGACACTAAGTCAAGACACTGAGAGTCTCAGAGACTAACCTGGAATAGTCTCCTGTTTTCCTCTCCCCCTCCAGCCCCTCAAGAGCAGGGCCAGTGACCTGCCAAAGCAGAGCAGGTTGGGAGCTGGATCATGCAGGGCAAGTGGAAAGAACTCCAACAAGACCCACTTCGAAGCAAAGAAGCAGAATATCTCCCCACCAGTACAATATGCTTTTTAGTTTCTTGCTCCCAGGCAATCAGTATAAGCCATGAATTAAAGATAATTAGTGTCCTTCCAGAATATGCAACTGTAATTATAGACATTTAAATGCACTTAGTGCATTGGAGAAGAATCAATTGTTTCACAGTTCACAGAGGGTCCTGCTGGCTGGAGGGTAAACTCAGCACCTCCAGTAAAACTTGATAATCATTAGAAGTGTACCGGGCTTCAGGAAAGCTGGATCTCAGAGGCGCACGCTGTCCCCATAGTGGAGAATGGAACATTCAGCCTTCAATGTAGTGGAAAACCCCAATGATTCATCGTGAGCTGGGTGCCAAAGTCCCCTGGGGTAAACACGCTCCTTCCCTTCCTCTGGGCTCACAGACACCTTCTAAGTGCCAAGCATTAGGTAGGAGGGATACAGACAGGAAAACAGGTACAGAGTTCCTGCCTCCTCAGAGCTCATGGTCTATTTAGCCAGGATGGACAATAATAAGTCAAGCAAAACAGGACAGTGTGGAAAGTGACATGTAGGGGATGCGCGTGGGTAGGGGTTTCCCAGAGAAAGCGAGACCTGTTAATCTGAGACCTAGAGGATGAAGACAGTAAACAAAACATATGGTACAGGCAGAGACTTGGAAGGAGAGGGAACCATAATCTAGGCAAAACACAGCAAAAAAAAAAAAAAAACAAAAAACACAGCAAAACTTGGAGACAAGAAAGAGTGCAGCTCATCAGGGGATGGCTGGTATGCAGGTTTAAGGAAGTGTCCAGAGGTGGACAAAGGAGGGGAATTACACATTAAGTCCAAATACCTAATTCCAAACGCAAAGACAGACCCTGGCTGGCATCACATAAGCAAATAACAAAAGCTGGCTTTAAGAAACGTAGAGACTTCTACTGTCCTCCACTATTTCCAGGGAAGGAAATGTCATCACTTCCTTGGGTTGTTTAGTCTACTGTGCAACTGAAAGGAAGCGTTTAGCGTCACCCTAGACATCTGTTCTCAGCCACGCTGGGTCGCTCTACACTCCCGACTGAAAGACCTGGGGTTCGTTCCAGCCCCTTGCTGTGGCATCCAGGGCGGCCTCACCCACCTCTGCCCGCCCCCACCCCCACCTCTCAGCCCTCGCCCTTGCAGGCTGACACTCAGGAGGTGCTCAGTAAATATTTGTTAAATGAAAGGAGGGTCAATTGCTTCTGGGCTTCTATAATAGCTCAGAGCTTTGTCTGTGTTGAGCCTTCTCTCACATTACACCAGCCCTCGGACCCAAAGGAGCTCTCACTGTTCAAGTCAGCTCAGAAATCTGTCCTCGAAGAAGGCTTTTCCTCTGGCAGAGCTGATAGATCTTCCTCTGGGTTCTCTGGGCTCTTTCTATGTTGAGTTGATTCTTGTTATTCGCAGTAGTTAGATTTTATAAAGTCTTTGCAAACCCTGAATTAGTGAACACCCAACCATTGCTCTCAGGGAAAATAAAGGGTGTTTTCTGTGAGCCTCTGATCACAACATCTTCATCAACTGATCAATGCATAACTTTGTTTTACGTGTTTCTATTTAAAAATACCTTATATAATACATATTGTTAAAAGACCCTGATGCTGGGAAAGATAGAGGGCAAGAAGAGAAGAGGGCGACAGAGGATGAGATGGTTGGATGGTATCACTGACTCAATGGATATGAGTTTGAACAAACTCTGGGAGAGACTGAAGGACAGGGAAGCATGGTGTGCTGCAGTCCATGGGGTCACAAAGAGTCGGACATGACTTAGTAACTGAAAAACAACAATGATACATTGTTGATTCATTAACATTGAACTCACAGCCAACAGAGCTACAACTTATGTTTGAATGAAGCTTGGATAACATGTATTTTCCACTTATGGCATATCATAGCCTTCTTTCTTAAAGAATAGTAGACAACACTTAAACATCACGATTGGGGACCGTTTTAAATGGTGAAATCACCAACACAAAGCACAAAAATATGAAAAACATAGGCACCAAATTGACCCTGAAAAGCACACTACATACAGTAGGATTGCTGAAGCCAGAAGGTAGAATTTGCCTATTTCTTCCCCAGCTAAGATGTGTGTGTTGGCACCTCAATTTTTCACTGGCTAGGAGTGATTGCAGAAGCCCTGCAAGTCCTGATTTTCAGTTCAGTTCAGTTCAGTCACTCAGTTCTGTCTGACTCTTTGTGACCCCATGGACTGCAGCATGCCAGGCTTCCCTGTCCATTACGAACTCTCGGAACTTACTCAAACTCATGTCCATCAAGTCAGTGATGCCATCCAACTATCTCCTCCTCTGTCGTCCCCTTCTCCTCCTGCCTTCAGTCTTTCCCAGCATCAGGGTCTTTTCCAATGAGTAAATGAGTACGGTAATGAGTATGGTAACACAGTAAGCAGCAAAGGCTGGATTTGTACACAGGCTATCTGACTCGAGAACCCACATGCTTATTAATAGCTGGGCTATCCTACCTGTGAATTTAAGTCCCCATGGAGAATTATCTGGAAAGTAAATCCAAGACCTTCAGCATAATCTGCTGCTCAGCCCCTGAGAGAGGCAGTCGATCCAACTGGAGAGGAAGTAGGAATGGCTCCTAGGAGGAAGCAGAGCTGGTGGCAGGGGCGCTCACAGGTGGTCCCCCAGATCACTGAGTTCACTCATTGGTTTTGATGCAGAATCTGGCCTCTGTTCCCCAACACTGAATTGAATCTCGTAGACAGAGTTTTGGGTGAAGTAGAAAAGAACAGCTCTATTGCTTGGCCAGGCAAAAGGGGCTATGGAGGCAAATGCCCCCAAAACTGTGTGTCCCTACCTGGAAGGGGTAGTGTGGAGTTGAATAGTAATGGTTCAAAGAGAAGGGCATGATCAGTGGGAAATTCTTCTGATTAGTTAGTGGAAGTCAGCATCATCAACCTTCTGATTCCAACCGGTCTGCAGTCCACCTGCTCGTGGACAGCATACTGTTAATTTCTCCCACCTGGTGGGGGTTCAGTACCTGTAAAATAGCTTAAAAAAATTGTTATATGTATCCCTTGAAGGGGAACCAGGGCTCTGACCTAAAGCTGCACTATTGTTTCTTGACCGTTCCTCCCCTCTCTCCAGGTCCCCTCCCTTCTCTAATAGCAGCTATTTAGATCTGCCCGTTGGAACTCACGGAAGGTCACAGAGGCTGAATGAAGCTCACAGTAAGTACTCTACCTACAAGCCTTCAAGTTGCGAACTTTCAAAGATGAGAACATGCGTTCACATGTCCAGTCACGTGTCAGGCAAATATCGTCACATTCATGTATTGTCTACGGGTGGTTATGCTTTTGTGTACTTTATGGTACAGTACTGAAGAGTATCTTTATTTCAAGCCCAGGGTATCCTGAAGCAAGTGTAAAGGCAGTGGGGATGTAGTTGGTACTGATATCAACCCCTGTATGAAGCTGTTGTACTGTACTACTGTACTTTTCAAGATACTGTACTGTAAGACTTAAAATGTTTATTTTTGTGTTTGCTTTTTGTGTATTATTTGTGTGAAGAGTATTATAAACCTCTTACAGTACAATACCATATAGCTGATTGGGTTAGTTGGGTACCTAGGCTAACTTTGTAGGACTTAATGAACAAATTGGACTTACGAACGTGCTCTTAGAACAGAACTCATTTATATGTAGGTGACTGCCTATGTTTCCTGAAATCAAGAAATGGCGGGCACAGAAAGTCTTTTGCGCCCAGGAGCCCCACAGGGTGAGGAGTTTCAGTTTGAGGAGGCAAATGGCCAAGCCCGTCATCTAGAAGGACAGGTTTCTGCCTATGGGTGAATTGTCCAGCTTGGACCTATTTGCCTGAAGGCAGGGGCATGGGTGTTTCTGGGCCTTGCTAGGGACTTGGCAGCACTAGCATGACAAGGCAGGTACCCAGAGGCAAAGTTTGGGGCCCAGAGGGCACATGACCTTGGAGTATGAGGGTCTTTAGGGCAGCAGCCTGGTACCTGCTTATGTCAGAAGTGGTAAGGTGGTACTTCTCCCACCCACCACCCAGGGTCTAGAAGGCTGTGTGTAGGGCAGAAACCTTAGGCGTCGCCTCTCATGTTCTCTGGGGTCAGAAGTGGCTACTCAGACCAGACCAGAGTCCTCCTTACCTGGCTGACAGTGTTCCCAGGCTGCTGGGCCTTGAGGAAATGGCTCGGGGAACAAGCGAGTATGAGAAGAAATACCACATCAGGTACAGAGCCGTCCATAACTCCTTCCTTCTGGAAGGGGAACTAACACTCAAAGCCCTGTCTGCGGCCTGCAGGTTCCGACTCGGGGTGTAACTGCGCTCCGCTCCCAATGCACGCTGCTGCCACTGGCGGGCCTCCGGCGAGTCCTCTCAGTGGTCGCGGGAGCCAGCTTAGACGCTCCGCGACTGGAAGAAGGCTCTGAAGTGGCTCCAGTGAGAGCAATTTCCATACTTCAGAGCAATTCCAGGAAGCTTTCCAGGGACAGAAAGGCCAAGCTCGCTAAAGAAAGCATAAAGCGGCGGCCGCTGCTGTGCACAAATTCTCCTTCCGCCTGAGGGAACACCCGGTCTCCACCTCCATCCCCACTCCCTGTCCCAGCCGGCAAGACGAAGAAAGTGCTGGCTGCACCCAGCCTCTTCCTCCGTGGCTCCCGGTCTCCTGCCACTGCTCTGATGACTTCATCTTGGCGAAGAACCAACCTGCTCCCCACGCCCAGCACTTCTCAAGGAGCCCGCCCTCTCGAGGAACATCACTCCTCTCCCTCCCTCCTTCTGGTGGGGGCATCTGAGGATAGGGTCAGGATCACCCCACTGGGTGGTGACATTTCCATCTTTAATGACTTCTCTCTTGATCTTAGCTTAGACTATCTAGGTCTAATCTAGTTTCTCCAGGGCCTTGGCCTGTGGACTTGTGATCTTTTGTACGAGAGAGGATCTGGTCCAAATGAAGAAGTGGGTGAAATCTGCCTCCTTTAACCCATATCATGCCATTCTCTTCCTTCTCCGGATACTGCCTACTCCTGACCTACTGCTCCCCAAGCCTTCATTGTTTCCCATGCAGCTTCCTTTTACTGTTATCAGTGCTGGACCCTCGAGGCTTTCACGATTAGGAAAAAATACATATGAGTGCGTAACCAAAATAAAGTGTGCGAGGGCGACCAGCCTCCAATATTGTCTTAACGTGGAAAACAAAAGCAAAAACAAAACAAAACACCCAGTCTGACTCCAAAAGCATTGACAAGTAACACATGTGTGTTCAGAGGTGTCCTGAAGCAACTGTGTGTTATACAGTACCACATGGAGAAAGACTTCCAAAGAATTCTCCTTTCGAATCTCCTCCTGCAGTCCCATTCCTCATGACAGCATATTTTCTCCTCTCTCTCCCTTTATCTTCCCAAACTTTTCTGCCCCCAGCGGCTGGCTCTCAGGCCTCCTGGCCCAGCCACCCCACTGTGGGGATAGCTTTTCCTGCTGTAACAGGGAGGAGCCAAGTGACTCCATGGTGGATGTGTTTCTTTGCCTTGAACCTTTGCTTTTCATTCATAATCATACATATTGGTCTGCCTCAGGGAACCCTGCCCCTTTGGCTGAATTGTTAAACCAAAGTGGCTTTGTTCAGCTTGCAGGGAGACAATCTGACCCAGCGCGCCTGTGATTGGCTGCAGAAAAGAAGAAACTGAAACATCCTATTTTGCAAGATAAATAACCTTTTTACTTCACTTCCTCACCTCCTTTCCCTCTCTGTTCTATAAAAGAAACTGGCATCTGGACCTCAAAAGAAGGCTTTTTGGAGACACGAGTCTACTATCTTCTCGATCTGCCAGCCATCCCAATGAAGTGAGTATTCCTTGCCTCAACACATCATCTGTTGATTTACTGGCCTGTTGTGTTGTTGTGTTGATTTATTGGCCTGTTGTGTGGTGAGCAGAGTGAGCCTGGGCTCGGTAACACCGCCTCCTGGATAGTCTTCGCTCTTTAGCCCCATAATCTGCTCCATTTTCTGGGCTTCTTCAGTTTTGCCCAAGTCACAATAAAAGCCTTGGGGTAGGGCAACAGAAAGAAAAGTTCTGAGGTGGTGAGGAAGGTGATATATCACAAACAAGTGGAATGGGTCGCAGCCATGTGTTATCTGACTAAGCTGGTTCTTCCCTAATATGTGTGTTGGTGGGGGGAGGTATGCAAAGTGTTTTGTTCCACTTAAAACCCTTGGCTCCTTTGAGCTGTGCTCAGATAGGTGAGTGGAGCAGGGACTTCAATGTAGAAAAACCTTCTACCATTCCTAAAATCAGCCACTGATCATGTGACTTCTAAGGTTTCAAGCTATTTTGCAAATGGATTAGTTCAGAATCTGGCTCCTGACTTCGCTTCTGGTATTACCTCTAGCTCCTTGCCCACATGTTTCCTTCGCTCTGACCTTGCTTGATTCTTAGCAACCATTTTAATGTATCTTGCTGTCTTATGATGATGTTGTTCAGTCACTAAGCTGTGTCTGACTCTTTGTGACCCATAGACTGCAGCACGCCAGGTTCACCTGCCCTTCACCATCTCCCAGAGTTTGTTCAGATTCATGTCCACTGAGTTGGTGATGCTATCTAACCATCTCATCCTCTGCCACTGCCTTCTCCTTTTGCTTTCAATCTTTCCCAGCAATAGGGTTTGTGTTTTTTTCTTTCCAGTGAGTCTGCTCTTTGCATCAGGTGGCCAAAGCACAGCTTCAGCTTCAGTCCTTCAAACACCCTCAGTGCTTATCTGAGTCACGCAGATCTTTTTTGTATAGTTCTGTGTATTCTTGCCACCTCTTCTTAATATCTTCTGCTTCTGCTAGATCCTTACTGTTTCTGTCCTTTATTGTGCCCATCTTTGCATGAAATGTTCCCTTGGTATCTCTAACTTTCTTGAAGAGATCTCTAGCCTTTCCCATTCTATTGTTTTCCTCTATTTCTTTGCATTCATCAATGAGGAAGGCTTTCTTATCTCTCCTTGCTCTTCTTTGGAACTCTGCATTCAGATGGGAATATCTTTCCTTTTCTCCTTTGCCTTTTGCTTTTCTTCTCTTCTTGGTTATTTGTAAGGCCTCCTCAGACAGCCATTTTGCCTTTTTGCATTTCTTTTTCTTGGGGATGGTCTTGATCACTGCCTCTTGTACAATGTTACGAACCTCAATCCATAGTTCTTCAGGCACTCTGTCTTTCCTGTCACTCCAAACAGAACGGCTCTAAAGATTTAGTGGTACTATCTTAGTCTCATTTCACTGGTAGGTACCTTTGCCTTGGCCCCAGGCTTCAGGCAGGAGACGGATTCTGATTCCCTTCCACCCAGAGGATGCTCTTGGCACCTTTCTCGCTGAATTGAACACCTGGCCTCCATACCTTCTTGCTGCCCCAGTTTTGCTTGTACTGCATTGCTTCAACTCCTGCCTATCTTTTTATAAAGACTTCCTCTATCTTCTCAAACAGAATGAAATGTTCCCTCTTCTCGGAAGGGAACACATTATATTCCCTCCACATTATATATAATCTGTTACCCAGAACACATTTTATTATGACCATTTATGTACAGCCCCCATCTTCTTAACAAGACTGTAAGCACTTTGAAGGTAAAGATTATGCCCTATTTGTCTTGCTGTTCAGTGCCTGGCACAATGGCTATAGATTAGTGAACTTGAATTTGGGGGGCTTCAGGGCCTCTTAAGAAACCCAGTTTTTTACTGTAACTCAGAAGTGAGTCTCCATTGATATAACATGATGTTTGTGGAAGATAATTTACAGACATAACCAAAAGGCATGTATTTGGACTCTGAAAATGATGTTCTAATCTGCCTGTTTGTGTGCTAACTTGGGCAAGGCCTTTTATTTGCTCTCATTTTGCTCCTTTGAAGATATAATTGCTTCTTGGTTCCATATTTCTATTGCTCATTACACTGTTCCATACCATTTCATTCTGAAAATAAAACAAAATAGGATATTTAAAATTAATGATGTGGGGCACAGCATTTTTTTTTTCCCTCTACCTCTAGGCAGAATTAGCAAATGACTTGAACACCAGCCATTCTTTTTATTGGAAGCATCTGGGTTTCATTAGAGTAAGCAAAATCACTGATTATGAAGGGAGAGGCCCCAGACCTACGTTTCAAAGGATCACTGGGATGTTTATTACTCCTGTCACCTCTTTCCCATGTCCAGCAGGTTTGGGTTGGCTACTTCTGTTTCAAAGCAAGTTGAAGAGGCGTTGGTTTTGAAATTTGGAAATTCCTAGTATAAGGCATTCCACATTAGTTTCATCTTCAAAGATTCAAAAAAATGAGCAGTTTCTGGGATGACACATGCTCTTATGGCAGAGTTCTGTATCTTTTGTGACTGTCCTTGTTTGTGAAGAAACCAAAGTATCAGTGGGGTCTACTGATGATGGTTTTTTTTTTAAATGTTATTCGGCTTTATTTCTTTTATTTCTTTATTTTAATTGTAGGGTAATTGCCATAGTGTGGTTGTTTTCACCACTCATCGCCATGGATCAGCCACAGCTGCACATGTGTCCCCCCATCCTGAATCCCCTCCCCACCCCACCCCTCTGGGTTGTCCCAGAGCACCAACTTTGGGTGCCCTGCTTCCTGCATCGAACTTGCACTGGTCATCTATTTTACACATGGAAAGGTCCATCTAGTGAAGGCTATGGTTTTCCCAGTGGTCATGTATGGATGTGAGAGTTTCACTGTGAAGAAAGCTGAGCACCGAAGAATTCATTCTTTTGAACTATGGTGTTAGAGAAGACTCTTGAGAGTCCCTTGGACTGCAAGGAGATCCAAGCAGTCCATTCTAAAGGAGATCAGTCCTGGGTGTTCATTGGAAGGACTGATGCTGAAGCTGAAACTCCAGTACTTTGGCCACCTCATGCAAAGAGTTGACTCATTGGAAAAGACTCTGATGCTGGGAGGGATTGGGGGCAGGAGGAGAAGGGGGCGATAGAGGATGAGATGGCTGGACGGCATCACTGACTCGATGGACATGGGTTTGGGTGGACTCTGGGAGTTGGTGATGGACAGGGAGGCCTGGTGTGCTGCGATTCATGGGGTCGCAAAGAGTCGGACACGACTGAGCGACTGAACTGAACTGACTATACATTTCAATGATATTCCTTTAAATCATCCCACCCTCACCTTCTCCCACAGAGTCCAAAAGTCTGCTCTTTACATCTGTGTCTCTTTTGCCCTCTTGCATATAGGATCGTTTTTACCATCTTTCTAAATTCCATATATATGCATTAATACACTTTATTGGTGTTTCTCTTCCTGACTTACTTGACTCTGTATAATAAGCTCCAGTTTCATCCACCTCATTAGGATTGACTCAAATGCATTCTTTTTTTATACCTGAGTAATATTCCATTGTGTATATGTACCACAACTTCTTATGAAAGTAGTTGAAGGTTTGTCCTTTCCCCCCAAGCACCGTCACTAGCTTAAAATGGAATTTGCAAAAACACACAATGGAACCACCATATGAGGGGATAGAACATCCAGTGAGAGGTGTTACAAGGGTACTAATACTACTAATAATAACAGTTTCTGACTTTGTCCATGAGTTTACATGCCAAGCCCTTTCCTTATCCTATTGTAGTGGATATGTGAGTTGGAGAAATGTTATTAAAGGTCTTTCTGTTTTCATAAGCTTGGTTCTCTCTTACCTCCCAGCTGACTAATACAGGAAAATCTGACTTCCTGCTCTGGTGATCACCTTACCCTTGGAAAACTTTAGCAGGACTAGGGGGAAACAGTGGAGTAGGTCTCCTTAACTTTTGCTTGTGTGTTGTGATTCATGTTAATTATAAACGTGAAATTGCTGAAAATGCATCTCAAGTTGGCTTAAACATTAAAGGGCATATATTGATTCACACGCTAAAAAGCCTGTAAACACCAGGCTTCAGTTAAGGCTTTAACCACAGCAACTCATGTTAACACGGAGGAGCCCGTGGCACTTTTTTCTCCTCTTTGCCTTCCTCTACCTGTATTTCCCTGAGTGGCCACAAGATGGCTCTAAGTAGCTTTGAGGGTTAAGGATTTTCTTGTTCAAATCCAAAAGAAAAAAAAAGGATTCTTTGGGTAGTTTCAAAAGAAGAGTGAAGCCATTTTCTCCAGAATCCTTTAGAAAATGTGTCTTTGTTTTGACTGACTCTAATTAGGTCATCCCTGGACCAGTCATGGTGATGGGGGAGCAGTGAGACCTTCAGTCTGCCGAGGCCGGTCCCTGGAATCGTGTGGTCAGCTTCCCTGCATGGACGTGAGCTCTCGAAGGGGGAGATGGACACCCAGATAAAATCAGGGTACTGAGTCAGAGGGACTGGATGGCAGGTGTTCCCAAACAGCACATTTCTTCAGGAAAGAAACATCTTCACTCCCTTCTCTGAGCTTGGAGGCAAAAGAATTTGGGGGCTCAGTCAGGACAGGAATGCGGCCCCCAGGAAAGGAAGCCCAAAGTAAGCCAGCCTCCAGTCTAGCCCGGGGTTTGGAGAGACCAAACCACTGACCTGTGTCCTCCCAGCCCACCTGGTTAGAAGCCCTCCCTAGGAGCACTGTGCCTTGGCCCGAATTCCTGTCTGCACGTGCTTAGGGCGTCATGTAGAGTAGAGTGGGTAGGCAGCTGGTTCCCAGTTGGTTCAGTGATAAAGAATCTGCCTGCCAATGCAGGTGACTCAAGAGACGCAGGTTTGATCCCTGGGTCAGGGAGATCTCTGTGGTGTAGGAAATGGCAACCCGCTCCAGAATTCTTGCCTGGAAAATTCCATGGACAGAGGAGCCTGGTGGGCTACAGTCCATGGACTCGCAAACAGTCAGACATGACTGAGCACCCAGGCAAGTAGCATGGTCAAGCATGGAAGTATGGCATGGAGATTCAGGATGTCAGCCACCTTCACACTTATCATCACTAACCATGAAAGAAGCAGCAACAGATCAATACGAGTATTCACCAGCTTTATGGTAATAACTCAATCAATGAACTTTCCTGTTCCTTCATTTCTTCATTTGTAAAATGAGGATAACGGGATCCTAGTAAACTCTTTGCTTATTTTCTGTTGAGGATTTCAGGACAAAACGTCTCTGCTCTTTGTCCTGTATTTTAGTCCTACCGCATAGTGGCTCAGAGGGTAAAGCGTCTTCCTACAATGCAGGAGACCCAGGTTTGATCCCTTGGTCAGGAAGATCCCCTGGAGAAGGAAATGGCAACCCATTCCAGTACTTTTGTCTGGAAAATCCCATGGATGGGGGAGCTTGGTAGGCTACAGTCCATGGGGTTGCAAAGAGTCGGACATGACTGAGCGACTTCACTCACTCACCACATAAAATTGGGAACTTCCACTTCATGCCTACCTCTGTTGGCTTCTCTTTCTTCCTCTGTACTAGCCCCTCCCAAAGGAAGAAGGAGTCACACATTTGATTGGTCAGCTATCTATCATTCATATAGTTTAACCAAGTTGGAAATAATATCCAGAGAATTATTTGTTCTTCCATTTAATATTATTTATAGACAGATCATACAAGAGTAAATGGAAAAGGCCTATAGATAGGGTATGCATGAGTGCTAAATCATTTCAGTGGTGTCTCTTTTTGACCCCGTGGACTGTATCGTTGCAAGCTCCTCTGTACATGGGATTCTCCAGGCAAGAATACTAGAATGGATTGTGATATCCTCCTCCAGGGGATCTTCCCCATCCAGGGATCAAACCTGCCTCTTTTATGTCTCCTTCATTGGCAGGCGGGTTCTTTACCACTAGTGCCACCTGGGAAGCCATATTTCCTATATTTTGCAGAGAGAAAACGGGTTTGTTGCATATCCGTGATAGAAAGCTGTGACCAAGACCACTCATACTCATATCTCAGCCGGCCTTTCATCCTGGCAATAGGACCCACAGAAGGGTTTCTCTAGATATGGAGAAAGCACCTGGGGTGTCTGTTTAAAATGTAACTTCCAGGACTGTACTACATCCCTGAACCAGCCTCTCCAGTGATGAGACATAGCATTTGCAACTTTAACAAATATCTGGATAATTCTTAAGCATATTAAAATTTCAGAACCTCTGTTTTGGAAAGCTTAAGTCATAGAAGACAGAAAAAGTGTTCAACACTGTGAACTGGGGCTTCTGAGCCAGGCTAGATCTGCACAGACTTTACTCTGAATAGAAGCTGGATGAACAGCCGGATTCTTGTTTAATCAGAAAATATCATCAGGCCTGTCCTATTGCAACTGAACCAGTAGAAATGGATGCATTTGGTCCATGTGACTATCTGTACGTGCATCATGTGGTTCCTGGGTTTTGAGCTATAGGGAAAAAAGAAATGGCCTAAGAGAGGTTCAAGATAGCTGTTAACACCATCTGAGAAGCAAGTTACCCAGTTTAGTTGCACTAAAAATCACTCTGCCTCCTGACATATATGAAGACCTTGTGTAGTCGCCAAGTCATGTGACCACAGGGACTAAGGCCCACCAGGCTCCTCTATGAGATTTCCAGGCAAGAATACTGGAGTGGGTTGCCATTTCTTTCTTCAGGGGATCTTCCCCACTCAGGGATCAAACCTGGGTCTCCTGCATTGGCAGGCGGATTCTTTACCACTGAGCCACCAGCAAAGCCCAATATCTAATGGGGTATAAAAGTTTCATTCCTACTATATTACTGCCATGTTTGGCTGCATTCTGGCCATGATCTTTATTGGAGCTTCCTTTAGATGTATTGTGTATGTGTGTTGGTTGGGGGAGGGTGGGGGGTGTTGAAAGGAAGGGTGGGGAAAAAAGAGGCTTTGAGTACACCTATAAATTAGCCTGATGTTTTATAAACTGGTGGTTGTGATAGACTGGTGGGTTTTACAGCAATTCAGCAACCAGAATTTTAAAATGGGGGTGGAAAGGGGTGAAATGCAGAATAGGACAGACTAGAATAGATCACCGTTTTAACCACAGTAAAGGAGGTGTGCTGCAGTTCATGGGGTCGAAGACTAGGACACGACTTAGCAACTGAACAACAAGAAGGGAGGGAGGGGTGGATAGTGAATCAGGATGTAAAATTTCTTAATTCTGATAGTGGTCAAAATGTTGAAAACTGCTGGGTTTGAGAAAAACTGCATTGATAAAAGACCAACAATTTAGAAGATTTTTATCCTTAGCCAAAGGGCACCATATCAGGCCTCTTGATTCCAAATCCAATGCTTTTTTTCTCTTACATTAAACAAAAAATCATTTTTGGCCACACTGGGTCTTTGTTGCTGCACTTGGGCTTTCTCCAGTTGCTGTGCCCAGGCGTCTTATTGTGGTGGCTTCTCCTGTTGTGGACCACAGGCTCTAGGGTGCGTGGGCTTCCGTAGTTGCATCTCTCCGGCTCTAGAGCGCAGGCTCAATAGTTGGGGCACATGGGCTTCGTGCCTCACAGCATGTGGAATCTTCCTGGACTGGGGTTTGAACCTGTGTCCCCTGCACTGGCAGGCGGATGCTTAACTGCTGGGCCACCAGGAAAATCCTGTTACATTTCAGTGCAGCATATACTTCCCTCAGTCTGCAGACTCTGTGCATTTCACTTCTAATGATTGAATAATGGGTTAATATAACTTTATTCTTCTATTCCCCTACTATTGAGTATTTTGGTAATTTCACTTGTTAGCAATTATAAATAATTCTGCCATGAATATTTTTATAATTATAGGCTTGCTCTAATGAATTACTTATAGGGGATCCATTTTCTGCTATCTTCGTTTTTATGGCTCTTATTGAAAAAAAAAAACAACAACCAATTTACACTTCTGCCAGCAACCATTTCCCACTAGTCTCCCAGGTACTAAATGTTATCATTTATCCTTATACTGTTATCTAATATGTGTTAAACGGTCCCTTATAATTGTTTTCATTTGGATTTCCTTAATTACTTTTGAGGTTTAGTGTTTCGATGTTGGTTTATGTTGGCATTCCTGATGTACCTACTGCCTATGTGTGTCCCAGACTTCGTCTCCACTGGGAACCTTGTTTGAATGACTCAATATATTTTAAACTTTAAATATGCAGCCATATTTATGGGAAACTTTTATAGCAAACATTTTTCCTATTCCGTTACCTCTCTTTTTGCTTTAAATTTGAAGCATTCCCTTACATCAGTTTTACATTTTTATATACGTAATTCTATTCATCAATATTTTTTCCTTTGAATTTCTTCCATGATTTAGATCATAAAAAGAAACAATCTCCTTTCATAAAAAAATAACTTATACTTTAGAAAAAGCATTCTATTTCATTTCTTATAACATGATTTTTAATTCTGATGTTACGTACATAGAATGAAAAATTCCTCACTTTTGTGGCATGTGAGGGTGTACATCATGAGCAGAATTGTTACAGCCTTTTTGCCGTTCTTCTAAATCAGTCATTCTCAATGAGTGGTCCTAAGACCAGCAGCATCATATCACCTAGGAACTTGTTAGAAATGTGAATTTTCAGGCCCCGTTCCACACCTATGGAATAGAAACTCGGGGAGTAATCTATGTTTTAATAAGCCCTCCAGGTGATGCTTATTCACTATTCTAATTCAATCCTAAGGCATTTTTACTTGGGTGCAAGCGCAGTGCAGCGACAGTTACACTCACTTCTAACTTTTAATTAATTGATAGTAGAAATCAACTGCCTTTGCTAGGCAATGCTCTTGAAGCCCATAGAGTATCATTTCTTCAAGTTATCAAAATGTCTAACTACAATGTCCCCTCTACTTCCTCTTCTTATTAGTATAGCCAATTATATGCCCAAGCCTTCAATTTGCAATTTTGCTTGTAACCATCCTTCACGCAACACCCCTATTACTTCTTGATACGTTTTAAAGTTTGCATGAAGCTGTTCTTGCAGCTACCCTCTTGGGTTATTAGCTTTAAGATATTATGTGTATTTTTATCTTTGCTCTTGGAGAATTTCTCAGCTGTGCTTCCTGATTATTTCCTGCTCTCATGGGTCTATGCCTCGTGGTTTCCCTGCTGATTTTCTTCTTTCTCTCAAGGTCAATTTTCAAGCACCACTTAATAATAAATATAAGATTGGCAGAGATAACATCCTTAAAATATTGTTCTAAGATATCAAAGGAAATTTCAGAATTTTTCAGGAAGAAAATAGGAAATATCAATGTTGCTAACCAAGAATGCCACTAAGTATACAGGAGGATTTTCAAAGGGCAGGATGTTGATGGTGTCACAGGAAGTAATCCAGGTATGGTTCTGGTTCTAGATATTCACAAAATATAGGAAGTAATCCAGGTATGCTCCTAGTTCTAAATATTCACAAAATACATATAATCAATTTATCTGGAGTTGACCAGGCTCTGGAGGAGCTGGTCAGTAAGTGTAAGTATCCAACTGCCAACACTATTGGAGACATTCTCTAGGACCATCCTTTTTCTGATCTATTTAATTGCCAGTTATCCCCATCTGTGAAGTCTCACCCTGATTAGTCAACCATTCCTGCAATGTTTGGCCTAAGCAGATGCCACTCTTCATACCTCAGCTGGTCTCTACAGTCCAAGATGGATGCAGGGGAATAGAACTATATTCCTGCCAGAGTCAGCACCAGCTCCATCACATGGTGCACTGGAGAGGGCTTTACCCAAAGAGTGATCCTGGGGATCAGCAACTGCCTCAGAACACCTCACAGTGCATCTCAAGCACTGGCTAGTTGAGCCTGGCGATGTTCAAACCTTGCCAGGCAGAGGGTGTTTGAGAATGTTTAACCAGACTGGAATCTATAAGTGGGATAAGCACATCCATATTCCATGCCTTGGGCAACCAATGAAGTTAAGTTGCAAACATCCCTCAGTGCTTTTCACAGCAATGAGCCAAGCTTATCATCACTTTTTCCCAACTTGCTGCTATTCTGATTCCCTCAAGGACAATGGTTCAGACTCCATTCCAGACTTTCCCATTCTAAACCTCCAGAGTCGGGATATTACATTCATAGGGTCCCTTGGGTTGCAACCCACACAGGAAGAAGCCTTGGGTGTCTTCCCAGGAGAGTTCTGGGAGGCTGCGGATATTTATTACATATATCCACCCCAGAGCCACACCTACATGGAGGCAGTGAGGATCTGGGTGTTCTGGAGTCCCTGTACCTGATAAACAGGGCACAGTGGAGAAAGTCACTTTGGTGGGCAGGTGCCACCGTAACTAGACAATTAGCGGAAGTGAGTGCCCACTGCACTCTCTGATTCTGCTCCTCATATCATTATGGAGGCCTTCTGGATAATCTTCACTCCCAAACCATTTTAAGGGAGTTTAGAACAATTTCCTATCCTTCTCTTCCAGCTACAAATCTTATTATTTGTAGCCAGAACCTATGACCTATTTTGGGGGGAAAGTGAAGAAATGGGTTGTTTCATGTTTGAGATATAGCAACATCCTATCAATTGGCTGCTTAGGACTTCAGGACTTCAGTTGGTCTGAGGGCCCCACATCTGAGAGCTGAGTTTGTATGTGACCCAGAGGCTCACTCAGGGATGGGGCCAGGTAACCAGAGCCACCGACTGGGGGCTGCTGCCTTTGGCAGCTGTCCTGAAAAGCTCACCTGTGCAGTATATGTATATTTCAGTTCAGTCACTCAGTCATGTCTGATTCTTTGCGACCCCATGGACTGCAGTACGCCAGGCTTTCCTGTCCATCACCAACTCCTGAAGCTTGCTCAAATCCATGTACATGGAGTTGGTGATGCCAACCAGCCAGTTCATCCTCTGTCATCTCCTTCTCCTCCTGCCTTCAAGCTTGCCCAGCATCAGGGTCTTTTCTAATGAGTCAGTTCTTCATATCAGGTGGCCAAAGTATTGGAGTTTCAGCTTCAGCATCAGTACTTCCAATGAATATTCAGGAATGATTTCCTTTAGGATTGACTGGTTTGATCTCCTTGCAGTCCAAGGGACTCTCAAGAGTCTTCTCCAACACCACAGTTCAAAAGCACCAATTCTTTGATGCTCAGCTTTCTTTATGGTTCAACCCTCACTTCCATACATGACCATTGGAAAAACCATAGCTTTCACTAGATAGACCTTTATTGGCAAAGTAATGTCTCTGCTTTTTAATATGGTGTCTAGGTTGGTCATGGCTTTTCTTCCAAAGAGCAAGCATTTTTAAATTTCAGTGTCTTTTAATTTTTTAAATGACATTTAAAAAAATATATATTTATATATATGTAAATTTATTTGGCTGCATTGGGTTTCAGTTGAAGCATGCAGGATCTTTTAGTTGCAGCATGTGGGATCTAGTCCCCTGCTGCTGCTGCTAAGTCACTTCAGTCATGACCAGGGATCAAACCCGGGCACCCTGCATTGGGAATATAGAGCTTTAGCCACTGGACAACCAGAGAAGTCCCATCTGCATGGAATAGTTCTGAGAACAAGAGGATTCTGAGAGCCCAGCAAGTCCAGGACCCTGAGCATGATAGTCCCTTTCTTAATTGGCACCTCAAGCAGGACTTTTCTGGCCCTCTCCTGAAAATTAGAGATTTAGGCATTCACACCATCTTTCTTATATATCACAGAAAACTGACGTTGACTTACAGTGGTGACTATACTTTTCTGGAGCTTCCCAGGCGGCGCAGTGATAAAGAATCTGCCTGCAATGCAACAGACATGGGTTTGATCCTTGGGTCGAGAAGATTCCATGGAGCTGGAAATGGTATCCCATTCCAGTACTCTTGCCTGGAAAATTCCTTAGACAGAGGAGCCTGGTGGGCTAGAGTCCATGGGGTTGAAAAGAGTCAGACACGACTGAGAACACATACCTGAAAGTGACTAATTTCCTCACTCATAGTACTGAGTACCTGGACACCCATATCCATAGTCAAAAGACTACTCCATGGGCAAATAATCAGAGTTTATGGCTTGGATGATCTTAAGGGATTTCATTCAGATCATGAAGGCCTACTGAGGCCATTCCCACTCTGCAGAAAGAAGAGTGACAGGAATATTTGTGCCCACCAGACACGGTCACTGTCCTTTGGAATGTACCAGATGGACAGTGACACCTTACTCTTCAATTGCCTTTCTTATAAAAGCTAACTTCATTATTCCGATACTGATGAAATATTAATTGACTGGATTAATGCCGCTTATATTGTAAACAATTTTGTTCTGTTTATATTCATGCATCCATTCATGTAGCAAGTATTTGTTGAGCTGCTTTATGTATCAGACACTACTGTAGGCACTGCTGATATGATTATGGAAAACTAAAGATTCCTGTACTTGAGGAGTTTTTATTTAGTGTTTCATTTTCCTCAGGAAACATACTGTTGGCTTTCATTGGATCTGAGATTTTTGTCAGGACATCTCAAAATGATGCCAGAGATCACTTTTTGAGGATGACTATCCCCAGTTTGAGGTGACCTCGACATGGACCACAATTTTGGAAAAGAAAGTTTCCTTTTGTAACTGATATGAGCATTTTCTATTTAAACATTTTTTTTTCCTTTGGCAGCAAGAGATTATCAACAGCAAAAAAATAAGGCAGAATTCACTAGTAGGGTTTTGTTTGGTGACATGTGGGAAGCATAATACTTAATTTCAAGGCAATATTATGAGTTTTCAATGTAATTTGACAGTGTTTGGAAAGTCTTCCTTGAAAATGCTTATTCTTGAAATAACCATCCATTTCACATGGTAGATGTATTTCATGAGAAAAAAGAAAGAAAGATTTCATGATTTCACGCAAGATTGAGCAAGAGTTTTCCTTCAATATCTTAGCACTATTCCCTTTTGTAAACACGTGCATTCTTTTTGTGAAAATATCCTATCTACATCATTGTGATGGTCATTGTTGGTTCCTTACTCAAAAGTATCTTTTTGCTAGCAGAATTATTTACTTTGGGTGGTTCCCGCTGAACTCAGAAGATGAACCCTAATTAGTCCATGATCTCAACTTCCTTAAGGGAGATTGGTTTAGGCATGAATATTTGATGTAATCTGGCCAATGAGAGATAAGGAGAAATCTGCATAGGGGCTTCTGGGAAGGGTTTCTCAAAGGAGGTGGATGAGGAGAAACCCGTTTTTCCCCCTGCCTTTGAATATTATGAGATGAGGATGGGATGCTTGCAGTTTATATGTTGCAGACATGAGAGGACAGACTAAGGACAAAAAATAAAACCATATAGAGGACAGCAGAGCATTAAAATGAAAAGAACTTGGGTCTTTGCGGTGTCCTTTAACCACTGAACCAACTATCTTGGAATTTCTCTGAATTTACTGGAGATAATAAATCCCTTATAATTTGCGTTAGTCATCTCCAAAATGGAAGGAAGAAAATAACAGAACATCTATTTCTATTTTAGCACACACATGAAAACAAAAAAACTTATTTAAAATAGATAGCTTGAAATTAGTCACTTTATTCAATCCATCATGTGGCAGACGCTGTGTCTCCAGACTGACCCTGGAGACAGGAGTGGGAGTTACACAACATAGAGCGGTGATTTCTTCCACGTTTTCTTTGTTTGCTTGTTTGCTTCCAAAATACTGTGACATACTATAATTTACACATGCCCTGTTAAGTGGATTCAAGGATTGTATTATTCTAAATAATAGCACTTGTACCAAACCTTGGGAAAGTATTCTCTAAAATTAGTGTTTGGAAGTGTTTAAATTATTATGTATTCTGTTAATAAAAATCATTCAGTGTGAGGCTTCTCTGGTGGTCCAGTGGTTGAGAATCTGCCTTTCAATGCAAGGGAAACTGGTTCGATTCCTGATCCAGGAAGATCCCACATGCTGCAGAACTACTGAGCTCATGTTCTACAGCTACCGAGCCCGAGCTCTGGAGTCCGCAAGGTGCAACTTCGGAAGCCCAGGCACCCTCAAGCCCGTGCTCTGCCGCAAGAGAAGTCGCCGCTCTGAGAAGCCTGCGAACCACCACTAGGGAGTCGCCCCTGCTTGCCACAAGCGGAGAAAAACCCGAGCCGCAATGAAGACCCAGTGCAGCCGATAAATAAAGAAAGAATAATGAAAAGTTTTTTTAAACCTTTAAAAAGTTATGTTAGGGTGTTATCACCAGTAAGAACATAGTTACCCATCCTAAAATTCTTTAATGGAACATCTCAATAGGTTTTGAATCCATTTGCTAAAAATTGAAACTAAAATTCCAGTTGGTTTAGAAGACCAATAGTTTTCATCAGGAACGGCAGTAATATATTGCTCAGTTTCATAGTTTGGATGTGGGACTGGAATAGTTTTTCATGCTTTAGAAAGCACAGCCAGTTATGAACATTTGTTAGGGATCGTTGTCTATACAGAGAGCCACCAGAACCTAATGTAAAAACAAACAACTTAAAATGAGACATCCACATTGAGTTTTTCACAAATTTCCAAATCATATTTTCAAGTTTCAAAAATAATAAATCACTGTGCCTGCTAAAAATACTAGTAATAAAATATAATTATTTTTTAAATATTTATTATATTTTTATTTACATTGTTAGCAATTCTACCTTTGTATATGTTTATAAAATGTGTAGAATATTTTGGTATGGATAATGTATAGACTTTATAAATAGATACATATCATTGTATAAGTTTAATGTATTCTCCAACATTTTTTACTGTTAGGCATGAATAATCAAAAGACATACAAAATGACCACTGGTTTAAGCTACTTTTAATTAGGTCTTCTGTTACTTGCAGCCAAAATAGCCTCAGATAGTGCTTTACTTTCTAAGTGAAGCCATTTCTAATGGCTTTTGCATACACTTTTTAAAAATCAGTACTTTATTTCTAGAAGAGTTTTGTTTTTCAGTTACAAAAGATAGAACCAGAACTGCAGAGAGTTCCTATAGAGCTTCTTACATCCCCCATCCCACATAGTTTTCCTTATTACAATACCTTGCATTATTAGGATGTATTTGTTACAAGCCAATATTGATACATTGCTGCTGCTGCTAAGTCGCTTCAGTCCTGTCCAACTCTGTGCGACACCATAGATGGCAGCCCACGGGCTCCCCCGTCCCTGGGCTTGTCCGGGCGAGAGTACTGGAGTGGGTTGCCATTGCCTTCTCCAGATACATTGCTATTAAAGTGCAAAGTTTACAACAAGGTTTACTTTTTGTTTTGTACGGTCTATGGACTTTGACAAATGTACGGCATGTATTCACCGTTACAGTATCAGACAGAATCGTTTCAGTGGCTTAACATTCTTCTGTGTTCTGCCTGTTCACCCCTCCCTCCTAATCACTGGTGACCACTGATCTTTGTACTGTCTCCATACTTCTGCCTTTACCAGAATATCACGTAGTTAGAATTGCAAAGTATGTAGCCTTTTCAGATGCCTTCTTTCACTTAGTAATATGCACCTGTGTCTCTCCATGTCTTTTTGTGGCTTGATAGCTCATTTCTTTTCATCACTGAATAATATTCTATGGTCTATATCTAGTAATATCTTATTGGCTAATATTAATTTAATAATAACACCGGGAACTTGGCTTGGTGCTCTGTGACAGCCTAGAGGGGTGAGTGGGAGGGAGGCTCCGGAGGGAAGGGATATATGTGTATTTGTGGCTCACTCACGTTGTTGTATAGCAGAAGCCAATACAACCTTGTAAAGCAATTATCTTCCAATTAAAAATAAATTTTGAAAAATGAAGTGAAAAAAATTTTAAATGATATTTTTCTGTCTCGTATTCTATTGTCTATTGATGTACAAATTTGTTTATCTATACACCTTTGGAAGACATCTTGGGTGCTTCCAAGTTTTGGCAATTATGAATAAAGCTGCTATAAACATCTGTGTGCAGGGTTTTGTGTGGACCTATGTTTTCAGCTCCTTTGGGTGAATACCAAGGAGCATAACTCTGGGATAATATAGTAAGAGCATGTTTAGTTTTGTTAAAAAAAAAAAAGCACCAAACTGTCTTTCAAAGTGGCTGTGCCATTTTGTACCCCCACAAGCAATGAATACAGATTCCGGTAGCTCACATCCTCTCGGCGTTTGCTGTCAGTCTTTGGATTTCTGCCATTTTAATGGGTGATTAGGATATCTCAGTGTTCTTTTTAACTTGCAATTTCCTAATAGCATATGATGTTGAGCATCTTTTCACGTGCTGTTTGCCATTTATACATTTTTTTGGTGTCGTGCCTGTTCAGACCTTTTGCACATTTTTAACTGAGTGGTTTGTTTTCTTATTGTTGGTTTTAAGAGTTATTTGTATAATCTGGATGACAATCTTTTATTGGCTATGCATTTTGCAAATATTATTTCCTTCTCTGAGGCTTATCCTTTCATTTTCATAGTAGTATCTTTCACAGAGCAGAAGTTTTCATTTTAATGAAGCCCAACACATTTTTTTTTCTTTCATGGATCCTGCTTCTGTTGTTGTAGCTAAAAAATTGTCGACAAACTCAAGATCACTGAGGTTGTCTCCTATGTCTTTTTTCTAGTAGTTTTATAACTTTTAAATGTACAGTTAGGTCTATGATTCATTTAGAGTTAATTTTGGTGTGGGCTGTGAGGTCTGTGTCAGGATTCCTTTTTTTGTTGCATGCCAGTACTCATTTTGTCCCAGGGCCATTTGTTGAAAAGATGGCCATTCTCCATGGTATTTAGTTTGCTCCTTTGTCAAAAATCAGTTGCCTTTATTTGTGTAGGTCTATCTCCAGTCAATCTATTCTGTTCCATCGACCCACTTGTCTATTCTTTCTCCAGGGTCATACTTTCTTAATTATTTAGTTCTATAGAAGTCTTGAAATCAGATAGTGTCAATCATCTGACTGTGTTCTGCTTTAGTGTTGTGTTGACTATTCTGGGTGTTTTGCCTTTCCATATAAAATTTAGACTCTTTCTGTCAATATCACACATATACTTTTTGAAAGTCACAGTTCTGTCGCAGAGGTATGGAAAAGATCATTCAATTTATTGGCTCATAGCTGAGCTGAGTGAGGTCCTGGGGATTTAGGGACTTGCCCAGTGTCATGCAGATACTCAAGTGCAGTCTTCCTTGGCCGTGTTGCCAGTGTTTTTCCCACCACTGTATAGATATTGTTTACAGATGCTGTCTAGATAGCAGGATCAAGCGTGTGTATCTCCTGGCTTCAGAACGAGCTGATTGTCTAGAGTATGCCTGGCCTGTGTGTAGAACAGTACCTGGTATTTATCAGGGTCACAGGTTCCCCACACAACTTCCTGCTTACAAAGCTACCGACAGTGCAGAGCTACTGAGGAAATGAGTTTGTAGTGTCCAGAGTGCAGGAAGTGGGGAAGTTGGCAGCCCTGCATGCCAGGATGAGAGCAGTCAAGCCATTAGGATGTAGCTGTTTGAATCTTCCTTCAAAGACCAAACTTAGTTTGTGGGAACTATCACTGAAATACTGAGTCCAAGAACGTTGTCCGTACTGAAACACAGCTGTCCCTTGATCTTAAATCCTGGCTGTTTCATAAGTGTATCTCTAAAGCTGAGTCAAAAATATTCTCTTGTAGCATGTTTGATGGGCTTCCTAGGTGGTGTTAATGGTAAAGAATCCGCCTGCCAGTGCAGGAGACCTAAGAGACTCAGGTTCTATCCCTGGGTTGGGAAGATCCCCTAGAGAGGAAATGACAACCCACTCCAGTATTCTTGCCTGGGAAATCCCAAGTACAGATGAGCCAGGTGGGATACAGTCCATGGGGCCACAAAGAGTCAGACATGACTGAGCATGAACACACACAGCATGCAGCATGTTTGATATGTGACAAATGTCTCAAAACAAGTCTTAAAAAGTCTATTTTAAATTATTTTTTCTTGTTAGAAAAATAATCTGGTTTAAAAAAATTTAAAGTACAGAAAATTTTCTAAGTAGAAAAACAAATCATGTAAATTCTTATTACCTGAAGACAACCTCCATTACCAATTTGGTAATTCCTTTCTACTATTTATTCTACCCATATATGTAGTATCTGAGGGTTGTTCAGTTCAAATTTTTTCAATTATTTTTCATCGAGCCTCCACAGTTGAATGTATGTGTATCTGGATTATTCGGTCACCTTTTGTCACGGGTACTTCTTATGACATTGCATATACGTCATGAATATGACTTTCAGTGATTGCATTGTTCTCTATCATATGGCTCAATAATTATTTAACAATTCTGCTGCAGCTAGAAAATTTGCTAATATAATTGTATTCTCAAAACATAGCCTTGTACATATATCTTTGTCCATATCGCTGATTTCAAAATTGTTCCTCCTAAGTAAGGACAAGGTTGCTTTTTGTCTTAGAAGGCAGACCTCTTCAAAGATTTCATGTCAGTTTTGTCAAAATATGTGTGTTTTTTAACACATTAGTGCCATATTCTGCCCACTGTCTTCACCTCTGGAAACAACATGAGACATTTATCTTGTCTCTTTTCCATCAATTTGTTTGTTTTTATCCTTCTGCTAGTTCTTAGCTAGATGTAAGCATATTTCCCCCCTAGTTAACACAGTGATGTAGAATAGTGGCCTTTCAAAGGAGGTCCTCAAATGAAAACTAAACTGAAAACTGTCAAAAAAAAAAAAAATCAAAGAAACTCAAGATTTGTCACTAACAAGGACCTGCCAGCCAGAATGTGCCAGTGTTTTAGATACTTCTCTAAATATGGGTTACTGAGATGACCCCAAAACTTTCTCTCCCCATCCCAACAAGTGAATTTCCTCATTTTAACATTTAGAAGTCTAAATATAAGAAAGTGATAATGAAATGGGGGAGGATGTTTACCTATTAATCTAGCTAGCTAACTATCCATCTATCTGGATGAATCTTTTCTTTTGCCAGTTTAGTGACAGGTTTATGCGTGATTTATCAAATCTTCTGTTCAGTAAATTGGGTGAGTCATTGAAATCACCTAAGACATTACACCAACTATGTTTTTATAGCAATGTTTAAATAAATAAAATGCATCTCAGAGTAGAGTGATTGATTAACTGTACAGTGGTATAATTTGAGAATCAGCAAAAAGCACACCAACCTCAACATACCTCCCCACAGGCCGAGGCACGTCTGTATTATTTATTCACAAAAAGGTAGCCCTTATTACAAGAAAAGAAAACTAAAGACTAAAATTCCTCATGGATAAATGCAAAAATCCTCAAAAACATTAGCAAATCAGATCTGGTAATAAACATAAAGGATAATATATAAAGAGAAAGGGGGGGTTCAGTCGAAGAGTACTGAAGTTTAACATTTTAAATCCTCAGTGTAATCCAATGTAAACTGTTAATACGGTACCAGAATAAAGAAGATGGATTAAGATTGTCTCAGTAGATGGAGAAAAAGCAATTAGCAAAAATCAGCATCCTTTTATTCACTTTCATTTTGGCAGCCCTGGGTCTTTGTTGTGGCATGTGGGCTCTTGGCCCAGGTGCAAGGGCTCCTCTGGCTGCATCTTGTTTTGGTTGCTCTTAGGCATGTGGGATCTTAGCTCTCTGACAAGGGATCAAACCCATGTCCCCTGCAATGGAAGGAAGATTCTTAACCACTGGACTACCAGGGAAGTCTCTTAGTATCCATTTGTAATAAAAATTGCTAGAAAATTGGGAATAGAAACTTCATCAGTCTGATGGAAGGCATCTGTGAAAAACCTACAGCTCAAATTAACTGAACTCTGAATACATTCCCACCAAGACTAAGAAAGGCAAGGATGGCTGCTCTCACCACTTCCATTCAACGTAATAGAGGTTCTCACCAGTGCCAAAAGTCAAGACGAAAGAAGAGACACAAATATTGGAAAAGAAGTGAAACATCTGCTATTTGCAGACAACATGATTGCTTATGTAGGAAGTTCTAAGGATTCAAAACTTAAAAACTACTAGACCTAAAATGGGCTTCCCTGATAGCTCAGTTGGTCTAGAATCTACCTGCAATGCAGAAGACCTGGGTTCAATCCCTGGGTTGGGAATATCCCCTGGAGAAGGGAAAGCTACCCGCTCCAGTATTCTAGCCTGGAGAATTCCAAGGACTATATAGTCCATCAGGTCACAAAGAGTCGGACAGGACTGAGTGACTTTCACTTTCAGACCTAAAACATTATTTAAGCAAGGTCTCAAGATAACAAGGTTAACACCTAAAATCAATTGTATTTCTGCACTAGCAGCAAATAATTGAGAAAATTTTAAATTCATTTACAATAGTGTCAGAAAATAAAATACTCAGGGATAAATGTAATAAAAGGCATGTGAAATATCTATGTTGAAAACTATAAAACATGACTGAGAAATTAAAGAAGAGCTAAATGAAGAGATATAGCATGTTCATGGAGCAGAAACACAACAGTGTTACCAAGTCAGTTCTTCACATGTTGGTTTATAGAGCCAATGCAACCACAAAGACCATTCCAGCAGTCTGTTTTATAAACAATAGGCATTCACAAGGTCACTCTAAAACTTATATGGGAATGCAAGGAATCTAGAACACCAAAACAAACCCAGTGATCTCCCTTTGGGTTTAAAGTCTTAATCCAGGTGCCCTAAGGCCTAACTATCTATCTCAAAGTCCTTTTGATAATTTCTCCCAATAGGCTTAAGTGCCTACATTAGGTCCTTATGCAAACAGGCCTCCAAACAGTCCATCCTAGAATGTCAGAATTTCTTAACTGAATACATAGGTAAGGCTTCCCAGATGATAGGATTATAGAACCCTAAGAAACAAAGTGGACTTCTCCTCAGCCAATAGACTTTGTCAGAGAGGTTGGGTGACTTGTAATGATCTATAACTGGAAGGAAAACTGGAATTAGGATGTCTTAACTGCCATCCCGGAATTAAAAGTCTTATCCATAAAGATGTGCTATCATTCAGGAATTTTTGTTGTTTGAAAGAAAAGAAACCCAATGCAAACTAACTGAAGTCCCAAATGGAATATACTGAAAGGATATTGAGGTAGTTCACAGAATCAAGGCACAATTTCTGAATTTAAGGATGCACTGGAGACCACAGGAGCTAGAATTGTGGACTCACATACCATTGACAGGCTATGTCTTTCCACTCATCTGTGTTCTTTTCTGTCTGTGAGAGTCCCCCAGAAATTTGACACTGATGATAAAGTCCTGGAGATTACAGATGTGTTTTAAAACTAATGAGAGAGGATTCATGATTATTATTTTAAGCTAGTCAGAATTACATATATTTATATTGTGGTACACAGATTTCTTTCTCTTTTCTTTCCTGATGAGTATTATTGTTAGAAAATTTACTTTTTAAAAATTATTGTATATTATGTAACAACCTAAATGAGGACAAATTTGAAAAAAGGACTGATACATTAATATGTAAAAAGAAATCGTTGTAAAAGCATTCTTGATACTTAATTGTATGTTTTTACTAGGGCAAGTTATTGCCTTGATTTTCATCTGTCTTCCACTGGTTTACTTATTAGATTCTTCCAGTAGAAAGCATCTCTTCCAGCTTTGGATAAACCACTGCCCTCAAGTATCCCTGTGTCTGTCCTCACCAGCGAGGAAACGTACATTGACCTTCACTTTCTGTTGTTTAGACTTATAAAAACAATAGGTATATATATATTTTTCACATGTATCCTGCCCAACAAGCCAACATATGCTGTGGGGGGGATGATGGGAAAGGCAGTCATGTGTAATTTACTATACCCTCGCATGGCTGCATAAGAGCATGCCTTGGCTTAAAGAGCAAACTCCTGGTTACCAGTGAGGAAGGGTGGGTGGGAGGGATGGTTAGGGAGTTTGGGATGGACATGTATACACTGCTATATTCGTCTCTTGGTTTTTTAGATCTCAGTCCCCCAACTAGGGAATTGAATCCAGGCTCTGGCAGTGAAAGCTCTGAGTCCTAACCACTGGAACACCAGGGAATTCCCATACCACTATATTTAAAATGGATAACCAACACGGTCCTACCATATAACACAGGGAACCCTGCTTAATGTTATGTGGCAGCGGGATGGCAGGGGAGTTTGGGGAGAATGGATACACGTATATGTATGGCTGAGTCCCTTCACCATTCACCGGAAACTATCATGACATGGTTAATTGGCTATACTCCAATACAAAATGTTGAAAAAAGAGCGTGGCTTGGGCCGACAACATTTCTTTCAATGGAGATGAGGAGCCGTCATAGGCTCACTTGGGAGAATCTTTCCCTGTTCTGGGCTGGATGTGTACCCTTTTTTCTGCTCATGCATGTGTGTTATATTGGGAGGAAACGGGGTCCTTTGCCTGCAGTACAAGAGTGGTGTGTGCAGACCATCTCCCTGCCATGGGATGAGACCTGCCAACCACGGGAGACTGACCCACACTACTGAACCTGGTATTGCTCGGTCTGTTCTCTAGGTGAATAAAGCATCGTTCCATCCAGTGCCTGTGTGAGTCATCTTTCTTGGCAACACCACCAGCTGTGAACCGTGCAGTGGGTTGACATCCAGGACTGCTGCCCCCAGTGGCAGGGATCGTTATGCTCTTTGCCATCCTCCACTTAGTGGGACATGGCTCAGCTGGTAAAGAATCCCCCTGCAATGCGGGAGACCTGGGTTCGATCCCTGGGTTGGGAAGATCCCCTGGAGAAGGGAAAGGCTACCCCCTCCAGTGTTCTGGTCTGGAGAATTCCATGGACTGTATAGTCCATGGGGTGGCAAAGAGTGGGACACGACTGAGTGACTTTCACTTTCTCCTGGAGGCAGTAACAGATGTCACTTGCTTAACAGTGGAGAATGTTGAGTGACACTTGACAAACACTGTCTTAAGGACATGTTTATTGTTCTAATCTCTCACCATTCCTAGTCCATGACAGATGTCCAATACATGTTGAGAAGAGCTGGCTGGTAACAAATACCACCCCAGAGATCCCACTGTGCCACCCTGAAGGGCAGTAGCCACACCCCTAGGATGGTTTCTGTAGCACCTTTCTAGGGACAGAGGAAGTTGCTCCCTCACCAGGGCCCTGTGTCCCCAGGGACAAAAGGGGCTAACCGAAGGCAGCCAGCCCACGCTGACCACCACCGCTGCTCCTGGAGATGGAGTCACTGATCCAAAGAGGACAAGAATAAGGGGTCTAAGCCCTTCACCACAGTTGCATTCTCCGTAACAGTCAGGACTGGATTTTTGTTTGATTATAGCCAGGTTCTGAACCAATGGTACATTCAGAAATTTGACCCAGGCAAATCTTGGAGGAGAAGGAAAGTGAAAGAAAGTGAAGTCGCTCAGTCGTGTCTGACTCTTTGCGACCCATGGACTGTAGCCTGAACCAGGCTTCTCCATCCATGGGATTTTCCAGGCAAGAGTACTGGAGTGGGTTGCCATTTCCTTCTCCAGACCTTGGGATTGAACCCAGGTCTCCCGCATTGTGGGCAGACGCTTTACCCTCTGAACCAGCAGGGAATCCCAGGAGGAGAAGGGGATGACAGAAGAGACCCTGATGCTGGGAAAGATTGAAGGCAGGAGGAGAAGGGGATGACAGAGGATGAGATGGTTGGATGGCATCACCGACTCCATGGACATGAGTTTGAGCAAGCTTCGGGAGTTGGTGATGGAAGCCTGGTGTGCTGCAGTTCGTGGGTTTGCAAAGAGTTGGACATGATGGAGTGAATGAACTGAACTGAAGGTATCTAATGAGGATGATCATGAAATCAATCAATTATCCAGTTTTCAGGACAATCTTTACTTGCTTGTCCAATGGATTAAAACGAAAAGGTCTGAAACACCAATGTTTATTGAAAGTTCTACACTGTCTTCTACATGAGTGCAAACAGAGAGGATATGCATGCCTCCCCCTTCTTTTTTTTTTATGCCTCCCCCTTCTTAACTCTTTAGATTTTGTTACTTGGATACAGCTCTATTTATGCCTGTGTACCTCCCATTTTCTTTTTTTCTAATAACTTAAAATATTTTTTATTTATTTGGCTATGCCGGGTCTTAGTTGTGGCATGTGGAATCTAGTTCCCTGACCAGGGATCGAACTCTGTCCCGCTTCACTGGGAGTGTGGACAATTCACCACTGGACCACCAGGGAAGTTCCCCTCATTTTTTAACTCAAGCCTATCTTTCTTCTTCCTACCACAGATGCATGACTTACTTGCTAGAACAAACCGTGGAACCAGTATACAAACGCCTTGCTAGAGGTTTCCACAGAAAGACAGAAAAAGCTGTTTCCCTACTGAGGGCAGATGTCAGCCAGCACTGTAACATTCAGAGAATGTGATGGAAATTGCATATACAGAAAAGTGTGCTTTTAGGGTATTAACTAGGGTGACCTGTTCTTTTAGGCTGTTCAGATAAATAACTGTCATTTTCAATGGTTTCAGTCAACTGCTCTCTCTATCATTTTGTATAATTAGGGACAGCCATTTTCTTGAGGGTGGTAAAACATGCAGAGACTCCGGTTTTCCTGTTCTTTCTCCCCACCCCCCAGCCTCTGCCCCAAAGAATAGCTCCATATCTGTAGCCCTCACAACGTTAATGGTCTTTGGACAGAATTAGTCACCGAGGCAGCAGCATCAATGTGGAAACACGGGGAGCCCAGCAGAGAGACAGGCACAGATGACATATGCAGTCAGCACCTCAGACGGAGGAAAGATGAGTGACAAAGCTGTTTGCTGGATGTCTTAGCTGTCCATCACTCGGTGCCAAAATGCCCTCTCAGCTACCCACCCTCTTATTTTTTCCACCAGAGAACAGAGGCCCTAAGGATGCAGAAGCTTATGTGTTTTGACATGTCAGAGGAGAAAGTGATGAAATAAAATTTTCCTGCCGCACAGGGTGAAGGAAATTTAAATATGTAATTGTTCTCAGCTGCTTTGTTCTAGCCCTGCCCTTTCATCTACTGCTCTTAGAAATGACTTCATTTAACCAAACTCTCCCCCTCCTCCCTCCACATGGGCATTTTCAAAGCACCAGCCACATGGCTCTGCTTCATTAGCGCCTTTGTGTCCCAGCATCGTTGATGCTATCGGTTATAGCTCTGGGAGTTGGGTTTGTTCATACATTAACCATCATTAGGAACAAACAGCAAACAGCCTCCCTCAGGAGCAAAGCCCATTCCTGCCCTGACAGAGCTTAAGAAACAGAGCCCTTCTAGAATACTGTTTATGCCTGGTACAGAAGTTTGCTTTTACTCTAGCTCTGGTGTATTCTCCTGAGTTTACATGAGTACCTAGACCAGTGGAGAAAGAGCTGTTGATTTTTATAAGAATCACGAACAGTATCCTTGTCACAACCAGTACCCTGGATATCTCAGTTTTTACTTTTCATACTTTTTAGCTGAATAGGGTTGTCATCGTGTCATGGACAATCTTGTCTGTGGTATCTTGAAACTAAGCAAAGCCTTGGTTCTCAATATTTCCATTCATACAGCTATATATATATTTTTAAAAAGAGCATATAGATTAAAAAATTGATCTCCTGTTGCAGATCTGTAGTCTAATAAATGATCAATTTTGATGATAAAAACCAAACCACTCTATTGCTAACATTTGAGAGATGCAGTTGAAAGCAATTCCAAAAGCAGTTACTTTTCGAGTGAATTTCCTGTGGTTCTATTTACCTGAGTGCTGAACTTCTGAGAAGTCCCAGACTATGGATATGGCACCAGTGAATGAAATCCTTCAGCTGGTTCGCTTTCCCAACTGCCCAAAAGTCACATTTCCTGGCAATCCATCAATTACTGAACTCGAAGTTCTTTTTGGTAACGAACTCATGTTTCCTTTGTCTTTGATTTCTTAGGGCAAGGCCAGTGATAAAACAAAAAGTTTCTAAAATAGCGGATTACCTGAAACACACCCTGATGTGGCCAAAAATCTCACTTCCTATCTTTCCAGTTTAACTTTGATCATCTGTAAATGGTGGTTGGGAAGATCTTCTGGAGGAGGGCATGGCCACCCACTCCAGTATTCTTGCTTGGAAAATCCCATGGTCAGAGAAGCTTGGCAGGCTACAGTTCATGGGGTGGCAAAGAGTCGGACATGACTGAATGACTAAGCACAGCACACGTGGTGGTGGGACACTTTTATCTGTGAGCTAAACTGCCCTGTTAAATAATGACCCAAAGGATGCGGCATGCTTCTTTTCTAGTTTGATACCTCAAGTACCGTAATGATGGTAGGAGCAAACCTGCCTTCGGTCAGCAGTCCATATCTGCTCCAACTCTTCCTTACATCACAGCCTGCAGGCAGAATATGAAAGATGTCCTTAGGGAGAACCTTCCTAGCCCCAGGGAAAATTCTGGGTTGGTGCAGAACCCTCTCTGCAATTTACCAGTTGCTGGAGTAACTCTCCTCCCCAAGGAGAAGCCAATGCTTGGGGACAAGTGAAGTTTATGTTCCCGGTCACAATGTCACAGCCTTATCCTCTGGTGGGTGTGGTGTTCACCTCAAGTTTGTGACGTTTTTCCTCGCAAGGCTTGATTTTCTGAGATTATCTGATTCATCTTAGATTTGATGTCCACAATTCAACTAAGCTATTGGCAAAGAGCGATCTAGACTAGAAGTTAGCAAACTTTTTCTCTACGGGACCTAAGAGTAAATATTTTCAGCTCTGTGGGACATACAGCTTCTGTCACTGCTACTCAGTTCGCCTGTTGTAGTGTGTAAGTGAGACAAGGAATGAGGGTGGCTATATTGCGATTAATTTTATTTGCAGAAATAGGCAGTGAGATGGACTGGGCCCAGGGGAGATGGTTCACCAGCCCCAACTCTATAGAAGTTGTCTCTAATGTTCTTGATTATGTTTGCTATCAGTTGAAACAAAGCAAAACACTCATTCAAACCTGAAACACTTCAGAATATATACCCACAGTAAATGTTTAGTTATGTATAAATTATATGTAAGGACAAATTTGCTAACATATTCTGAATATTATAAAACATACACAAAAATAGAACTTTAAAAAATGAGACATAGATACAACAGTGCTTAATTGTGATGACTGCATATTATTACCCAAGATCTAAAAGTACAATATATAGGGAGGGCTAGGTTCATAGTTAATGACAGAGAGTGGACTTAAATCCATAATGTAAATGGTCTTCCTGGTAATTTAAAAATTGCTTGGCTAACTTATTAGATTCAAACAGATCTTTATTTATATCTTGTAATGTTACTGGCAAAGCATTAAAATTATTTTTCATTTTAACAAGCTCATATTGTTTGTACTGTGTTCCAAAAATATTATTTGCCATAAAAGTCCTGTGGGGGTGCATACTGTTCTTACGCCATATTTACACTTTTGAAACCTATAGCACAGAGTTTAGGTAAATTGCCCAAAGTCACACTCCTGCTAGGTGGCTGGCTCCAGAGTCCTTGTTCTTATCTACTGAACTAAGCTGCCTCTCCCAATTTTTTACTGTTCCCTTAAACGTTCACTTTTACAATTAAACTTCAGTCCACATTTTGTTTCAGGAATACTTGAAAGCTATTTGTCTATTTAGGGTATGGTGACCTTAGCTAACACTAGACAATATAGTCCAAAAATCCACTTAATCAGACACATGCAACATACTAGAGTATATTGTAACCTAATAAATGGGACAGGATGAATCCCTCAGTTTAAGGAATTCCTACTTTCCCTCTAGGAAAACCAGAGAAATCTGCTCACTGACAGATGGACTAACCAAGGAAGGTTCAATTTGTGTTGGTGGTTGTGTTCAGTCTAAGCTGTGTCCGATACTTTGCAACCCCATGAACTGCAAAATGCCAGACTTCCCTGTCCTTCACGATCTCCCAGAATTTGCTCAGATTCATGTCCATTGAGCCAGTGATGTCATTTAACCATCTCGTCCTCTGCGGCCCCGTTTTCCTTCTGCCTTCATTCTGTCCCAGCATCAATGTTTTTTCCCATGAATAAGCTTTTTGAATCAGGTGGCCAAAGTATTGGACAACATCAGTCCTTCCAATGAATATTCAAGGATGATTTCCTTTAGTATTTACTGGTTTGATCTTGCAGTCCAAGGACTCTTAAGAGTCTTCTCTAGCCCCACAATTTGAAAGCATCATTTCTTCAGCACTCAGACTTCCTTATGGTCCAACTCTCACATCTATACACGACTACTGGAAAAACCATAGCTTTGACTATACGGACCTATGTTGGCAAAGTGATGTCTCTGTTCCATTTGCATATAAAGAATTACTTTTTTTTTAGATATATAAGTTCTAACATATTCTTTCCATTCCTTAGTGGAAGATCTTCCACACCTCCTGGAATATGCTATCTGGGTTTGTCTAAAAGACTGACCTTATGTTTTAATTATATTATACTGTGTCCCTAATAAAATGTTGATCTTGTTTATGCTAATAAACATAACGAAGACTAATCTATAATAGCTATGATAGCCATTATAATTATTTGATATATAAGGTTACAATTAGATGTCATTGCACTAATCTTTAGCTGTTCTTAATCATTCTGTAAGCTTAAAACTGCTTCTCTGGACTTAAAGAGAAAATAATCTTCAAAGCTCTGAACTTCACTGCAGGGCAAAAGTTTAATGTGTAATATCCCATTCAGCAATATTCCTCTTTCCTTTAATATCTCAGTCTGTGAACTGATGCTTACCACTGTCTCCATCAGTGGTTCCCAAGTTTTCATGCAAATCAGGGTCACCTGAAGGGCTTACTATAACACAGATTCCTGGGCTCTGGCCTCAAATTTCTCATTCAGTTGGTCTGGGGTGGGACCTTAGAATTTGCATTTCTAATATCTGGGACCACCCAGATGGGGCTGCTGCTACTGGTCCATGGAAACACTGCTCTGGATAACTATCAGCCCTGCTCATTCCAGGAAGCAGAAATCGTCTTTCTGTTCTACACATGATTTTCTATGACGTGATTTTGCTATTACTCAGAAATCTTGATCCCATATCCAATCCCATATCCCTAGCTAGACCACTTAGGGCTTATCCTTGCTGTGAGCTTTTAACCCATGCCAATTCACTTCAATCCTTACTCAACAACTACCATACTCAACGACTACCACCAAACCTACCGTCAATGATTCTTGGCTTGTCCTAGAAGATAGGCTGACATTAATTGTGAGAAGAGTTCAACAAAGTTGAATCCTTTTTCTTTTTCTTTTTTAACTCTATATTCTTTCTCTGACCAATTTCATATGATCACTCCCACGTTTCAACTATCACCTTAAATATGATGATTTTTCAACCATATGTCTTAGCTCTGACCTCTATTATCTTCATTTTATGGATCAAAAAACAGGTGCTCAAGTACACAAAGCTATCAAATATCAGCTGTCAATATCAGGGGTACGAAGTCTTACCTATTTTCTATTCTCCTTGTAGCCCATCACCGCACTTTCTTAAAATACAAAGTACTGGAGTGGCACTCAGGCCCCAGAGCTATTCCTCCAGCCTTGTTTCCCTACACGTTCCTCTACACCCCTCAGCTCCGTTACTCCTCATTCTCTGGCTTTACTTTCCTGCTTTGGTCCTGCAGTTCCCTGTCTAAAATCCAACAAATTTTCACCCCCCAAAACCCTTCACATACCTCAGTGTCAAGCTTAAGAATGACCTCTTTCACCCACACCCCAAGTTAGGATGAACTATTCCTTCTTCTGTGTAGCTTACTTAGAACTTACACTATTCCACCCTGCTTTATACTAGCCATTTATATGTTTATTTCCACATAGTCATCTCTTAATTCAAGGATGACCATCTCATTTAATTTTTCCTTTATTTTCCTCTTATCATTTGTAACAGTGATGTTAATTTGAATTGCTAACAGCTGCAATAGCAATCATGGTAAGTAAGGAATGGGGCTTCCCTGGTGGTTCAGTGGTTAAGAATCTGCCTGCCAATGCAGGGGACACAGTTTGATCCCTGTTCCTGGAAGATCCCATATGCTGCCGGGCAATTAAGCTCGTATGCTACAACTACTGAGCCCACACGTTCAAGAACCTGTGCTCTGCAATGAGAAGCCAGCACACAGCAATGAAGAGTAGCCCCCACTTTCTGAAAATAGAGAAAGCCCTCAGGCAGCAACAGAGACCCAGCGCAGCCAAAAATAAATAAGTAAAATTAAAAAAATAAAATAATAAATTAAAAAAACTCATGGTAGGAATATTAACAAAACTTTGCTATTGTTACACAACAGTTTCAGCAATACTTGAAAACTAAAGTCTCTTATTTAAAAATACAGTATCAAAAAATAAATAAAAACATTGTATCAGCTTAATCTGTTTTTTAAGATTGTATTTAATACAATTTAATAACATTGTATTTCTTAATTTGTTGACATATTCTGATATAATATGAGAGCTTCATTTGAAATATCTATTTCTATTCAGCTTGATGCTCTGTGTGATGGACTCATTTATTTTGTGATAACATCAAAATCTGTCCATTATCCCTTAGAAATAAAATGCTTCCAAAGGAGGCCAGGGGTAGGGTTAGAGGGCAATCACTTTGTTTTCTCCTCTCCAGAAGGTATTCCCTTTGTTCCTGGATTTTGAAGCAGGTCTGCTTTGTTAGAGATGTTAGGTGATGTCCTGGCCAGTTTGGAGCTAACCTAGGACTCAGTTATATTTCATGATAGGGAATCAGTAAGTGCATCTCACTGCCCTCACCATTTGGACAGCTTGAATCCAGCCCTTATTTATTTTGGAGCCTTTGAGAACTGACATAAAATCAAATTCCATACTTCTGGGCAAGCAGAAGGAACCCAAAGAAGAAAACAGAGAAGAAACTAAATGAGCCCCGTGGGAAATAAAGCCAGAGTGGACATTCAGTCCAAGTGGCAGAAATAACTTTCTTCTTAGAGGAAAAACTATTTAGAAATCAGTCAGTCATGTGTGGATGATGAACCAAAATGGTTCTAAATGTGACTGCTTTAATAAAGAACAGAAGAAAATTTAATAAGGACTTAAGAACACTTAATGAGGATGGAAGAAAATGATTAGGAAATAATTAAAAGGAAAACAGTATATTCTACAAAGCAGAGAAATGTGATGAAAAATTAAGTGATCATTCTTTCCCCTTGGGCTTTTTTATTTTTTTCCAGGCTGGAAAAATATCCCTGCTTCTGCCCATACTTTCAAATATCTAGAACACTGAATTTATTGATGGAAAGTGTGCTTACCAACGAATCAGAGAAATTCTAAAGGGAAAAGAGTGTTGTACATATCACGGGTACCCTAGAGACTCAGCTGTTCATAACTCTGCATGAACAGGGGGAAAGTGCTATAGTCCCATTAAAGAGCAACATAGTTGTTTAAAGAATGAACAAAAAGCAGCATTTCTTCATTAGTGTCATTGCAGGAAGCTGATGCTGTGAAAGCTGGAGGCCATCAAATGGAATATTGCAGCAATAAACCAGAATGAAAAAACGAAATGCTCCATTCTCTTGTCAATCTCGTATGCTTGTCTCTTTCTTTTTAAAATACTCGACACTACCCTGGTCAGCTAATGCATATTTGCAGTTTCGTTTTGTGCTCGCTAATTGTGCTACAGGCGCTTATTCATTTGACAGAATTTGCTTTAAACGAAGGAAACTGGCAGGTTGGAAGGAAAAACCCAATGTTGCCAAATCACCAATTAAGGAAACCGCCAGAGGGAAAACTGGTCCTGAGACTTGGTATCTGTAAAAATGATGTAAGGATGCCACACTTCAGAAGACGTTTTAAAGAGACACTTAATGAAGGACGTAAGAGAGGGGTGGCTGGCTAATGGATATGACTGCCAAATGTAGACCGTGAAGATGGATACAATGGGGTACAGTCATTTTTACAAAAATCTGGACAAGGAAACAACAAATACATCCAATTGTGATGCAGTTGACAGGTAGACTGATTCTCCCTCCATAACTGGAAGAAGTCAGCCTTATGATCAATTCTGTTCAAAACCCCTGTGATGGGATGTCACCTTGGTAGACAGTGCGTGTGTGTGTGATCAGTCAGTAGAGACACGAAAGTGAAGGGGCCACATGGCTCTGGCCCACCTTTTGGATCTCATAATTTAGCAAAGGAGTAGGCAGGCACACGGGTTAATTGGATGAAGGGTGAAGCATGAAAGTGACAGCTTTTCCCACCGAGTCACCTGCCAGTATCAGGGTGACTGCTCCTCCTCTGGTCTCCCTCACCCTTCTTTCCTACAGCGTCCTCAATTTTGTTCAATTTCTCCAATATCCCCCAGTATCTGGCTCCTCCTGGAGAGACAGCATCCAGTCCTTCCTGTCTTGGAATTGCTGAAGAGGCTTTTATTCCTTCCTTTCTTCAAATTCTTAAATAAATACATTTTTCTTTCTCTTGCTAATATGATCACTTCTATGGATTAATTTCAATGAACTGTTTCACATTTGATAATATACATGTTTCAATGCTATTCTCTCAAATCATCCCACCCTCGCCTTCTCCCACAGAGTCCAAAAGACTGTTCTATACATCTCTGTCTCTTTTGCAGTCTCGCATATACAGTTATCGTTACTATCTTTCTAAATTCCATATATATGCATTAGTATACTGTATTGGTGTTTTTCTCTCTGGTTTACTTCACTCTGTATAATTCAATGCATGATACAGGGTTCTCGGGGCTGGTGCACTGGGATGACCCAGAGGGATGGGATGGGGAGGGAGGTGGGAGGGGGGTTCAAGATGGGGAACACATGTACACCCATGGCTGATTCATGTCAATGTATGGCAAAACCACTACGATATTGTAAAGTAATTCGCCTCCAATTAAAGTAAATAAATTGAAAAAAATAATTTCAGTGAATGATTATGAGCCACATCCTTGTCTCTTCACTCAGTTTTACAGAAGGCCCTCTCCCTGAGAAAGTGTGGAGGAGGAAGGGATGAGAGAAGCCCCACCTTGCCACAGATAACAGGCACCAGAATAGTGGTGTGAATATAGTTCTGGGAAATGACTGAGAACCTGGAGGTAGCATCATGGAAGACTTCATGGAAGAGGTGATGTTTGTTGAGTGGGATACTTGCGCTCACCACTGGGCTGTATACAGTCAAGTTATGGTTATGTACACAGTTATGGCTGTATACAGTCAAGCTATGGCTCCTGTCCTGAAAACATTCTGAGTCCAGCCAAGGAGATAAACATGCATGAAATAAAGAACAGAACAACCTATGGTTACATGTGTGATACAAATGCATTGAAATTTTTGAAACTGAAATTTATTTTCCCATCTCTGTGCTACATAAGACATTTAAAAAACAATTAGGACTAGGCAAAAGCAACTTAGCTATTTGTTCTGGAAAAGACTTGCTTCTGTAACTTAGCACTGAACAAGTACAATAGCTCACTTTTCAAGATGAACAGCTTGCTTGTCGATATTCTAAGGCTCTTGATTTGTGGGGTTATCAATCAAAAGCTCTTGTGTCATTAACTCTCCTCAGTCCTAACTAGTTCTCTGCCTTGCAAGACCTGCCTTAAAACATCCAGCCCTGGCCCTGAAACACTCAAAATATCCTTCCCTGACTCCCTGCTCTGAGATACAACTAAGATACTCAACGTGGTACTTCCCTTTATTGAAGTGAGTTCAGTAAACTTAGTTTTGCTTAATTGGAAGGTTTTTCCAGTGGCCTTTTTGAGAATTGACAGAATTTAATAATTTTCCATAAAGACAGGTATCTAGGTTATCTGGTAATTTCTGTAGCCATACAGTTTGTATATAAATACTTGTTTATCTCAGGGTATCTGAAGATGGAGCCTAGAAATAAAGCAATGTTGTTGTTTAGTCACTAAGTTGTGTCTGACTCATTTTTGACCTCATGGACTGTAGCCCACCAGGCTCCTCTGTCCATGGACTTTCCAAGGCAAGAATACTAGAGGAGGTTGCCATTTCCTTCTCCAGGGGATCTTCCTGATTGAGGGATTGAACCCATGTCTCCTGCACTGCAGGCAAATTCTTTTTGACTGAGTTACCTAGGAAGCTAGAAATAAAACAATAACAGTGACCAAAAGGTCACATGGCTAAAACATTAATAAATCACTGGACTATGGTAAAGCATTCATCTTAGCGGTACCTGGAGACTGGTAGGGGTGGCATTTTTGTTTCCTGGGGGCACTAATGAACTGGAACTGAGATTTAAATTACAGCTTTGGGTGAGGCTTTATTTATTTATTTATATTTTTAAATTTATGGCTGAGGTTTTACAACCTTACCTTATTCCTTAATCTCTAGTAGCCAAGGTTCCTCCTGGAGAAAAAGCAAAAGCTTAAGTCATGTCAGTGCCTGGGAATCAGATGTACATTCAGTTATCTGACAAACTAGGCATAGAAGGACTCTCCAAGGTGGCCAACTTCCAGATAAAGGGAGGGAACAAAACTCATTGTCAAGGCACGTGCAGGGATATACAGCCCTTGGTTCTTGGTCGTACCTGGGCCCCATAATTCTAGGAGTGCATGTATACTCTGGGCAGTGCTTACAACTACAAACCATCTTACTGGACTCAGCAAGACCTTACTGGGGCCCAAACAACTCTGCTGTGGTGAAACAGCCCGACTCTTGGCAGGTCAGGGGGCTTAAAGACTCAGAGGATCAGGAGCTATGCCAGCTGGGCATCTTTACTTTGGCAGGGCAGAGGCTCCCAGAGAGGGTACTTGTCAGAGCAAGAGAGATCAGAGAGGCTGGCCCTAAAACCTGAACACATATAAGACACCCTAAGCTAACCTGAGAAGGTAAAGAGACAGTCATCCTGCTGTCTGATTCTCTGTGTCTGATCACATCCACACTCGGGGGGCTGGGACCACAGCAGGCACAGCATTCATCACCTCAGTGCTTTTGTGCTTGAGAGTCAGGAAGGAAGGCAGAGGAATTGGACACAGTTCTGTCACTACCTTGTATTTTCCCCACTGGCTGCACATATTGAAGTTAATTACACACCCTAGTTTTTTTCAGGGCAGTGCTAATTTCAAATGATCTGCCCCACTGTCCAGGAAGGGCGGTAGGGATAAAGAAGAGAACTGACGAGCCCCAAAACTATTAGTACTATAGCTCCAGTGCTACTCCTAACCAGCTGTGTCTTTGAGGAAGTCCATTTCTCTCTCTCAACCTGCTGCAGAAAAAGGAACTAATATGAACCGTATGGAACGATGACACAGATTTCTGGCTTTAGTGTCTCGCTTTTCCCTAGAGTAATCAAAGTGTGATAAGGCACAGGGCTGACTGGCTAGTGGACCTTTCACCACCTTCTGTGCAGAAGATGTGACAGCATTCTCCCCAGTGATGTGTGACAGAAGTGACGAGTCCCCTTTCCGCCCTGGTGCCTTGAGACCAGACCAGGCGAGGTCGTGTTTCCCTTTTCCATTGGCTGCATGCCTGACAAGGTATCCACTCAAAACTGGACAAAGAAGACTTCCCTGGCAGTCCGGTGACTAAGACTCCACGCTCCCAAAGCAGGGGGTCCGGGTTTGAACCCAGGTCGGGGAACTAGATCCCACATGCTGCAATTAAAGATTCCATATGCCACCACAACAAAGACTGAAGATCCCACATGCTGCAACTGAGACCTGGGGCAGCCTAAATAAATAGATATTTTAAAAAAACAGAAAGCCAACAACTGGACAAAGAAACAAGATGGAGAGGACCCAGGGCCCAGAATAATTACAGGGAAGAGAGCGGCCTACTGAACTGGTCTGTTTATGTGAGGAAGAAACAAGGCATCTTGCTTGAGCTACTACATTTTGGGGGGTGGATCTCACAGAACTGTCAGAAGCCAAAGAAAATAAAGGATGTGACATCCCCTTGTAAACTCACGTGTTTTACAGAGAGATTACTGCAGCCACATAATTGAATGAGCCATCAGTGGAAAAAAGAATTCTGAAAAACTAAGAATACTCTAAACTCGGAAAAACTGCCAAACTGCATTATCCAGCATACTCTTCCTACATGGAGCAAATTAAACAAGGGTAGCAGGCCCAGTTTTGCTGCCTGAATGTTTGGTATCCATCCTGTCTTGGACGTAGTGGCCACAGAGCCCGAGTAGCCACACCCCTGCTCTCTGCTTCTGCGCATGCTCAGGCTCCTATGCGGATGGCCAGAGTTCACGTCCATCCCTCCGCGAAGTGGTCTTAGGACTCTGGATCGTGCCTGGGGCCTGCCCTCCACTTCCAAGCTCACTCACAGATACGACTTAAGCAATTAAACAAGATCGACCACCAGAATCTCCCAGTTCCCTTCGTTACAGACCTTCACCAACCCCCTCAACATCCGTGAGAAAGTGGAAAGCAGGTGTAGCGCTCTTAACCTGACAGCAAACAGATGTTTGAGGACGGAATGAGCCAGCCCATGGGGGACCCACAGGAACAAAACAGAACTCAGCACAGCTGCTCCACAACTGCATCTGACCGGGGCTGCCAGGCCCACTGTCCACCTAGAAAGAGTGTCACTGCTGCCCCGTCTTGGGCCAAGACACTTGGCGGTTTGACTGTCAGAGATTAAAGACTTTGTATTTCCTAGGAATTATCTTTTCAGAAGATGCAACAAGTCCTGGGGGAGGGGCCCCACGTGTTTCATTATTACTTGCGCTGCTGAGTCACAGTGGAGGCTTTGAGCCCTCACGGGGAGGGGCACAGAGAGCCTCCAGCTACAGGTGACAGAACTGGGTGGGTGCCTGCGTGCTCAGTCGCATCTGACTCTTTGTGACCTCACGAATTTGTAGCCCGGCAGGCTCCTCTGTCCATGGGATTCTCCAGGCAACCTACTGGAGTGGGTTGCCATGCCCTCCTCCAGGGGAATCTTCCCTACCCAGGGATCTAACCCGCACCTCCTGCAAGGGCTCCTGCATTGGCAGGCGGATTCTTGACTGCTGAGCCACTTGGGAAGCCTCTTGACAGAACTGGGGGACAGAACTTTCTCTCCCACCCTACAGCCCAGGCAGGCCCTTTCCATCTTACTGCACTTGGTCCCCAGAGCTGAAAAGGACAGAAGCCGAGAACATTAATTGGGTCCAATTTCTGAAACCCCCTTTGTTTACTGCAATTTAACCTCCTGAGGAACTGAGTTTTGCTTCAGGGCCTTCTCTGCCTGTCTGATGGCCCCTGTGTTACTGTCTGCTCGTCAGGTGTTCCCCCTTGTCACTGAGCAGTACAAATGACAGAAATTTTCCAGGAGCCCCGGCAATGTGAAAACGCTGAAGAGGGAAAAGAGCTCAGGCTTCAGAATGTAGTGAAAGACCAGTGTGTTTCTCACCCCGGCACAGCACTGCTGCGGCTCTGTCCAAAAACGTTGTACACAAACTTCACCTTTGATTCACAGGCCATCCACCTACTGACGAATTTATACCAAACAAGGCACAGTCTGAATGTTTTAGATCAGTTTTGGAAGCAGAAATCTTTTTCTTTCCCTCCAACTTTCAATGTGACACAGTTAGGTTGGTTTCTGATCTTTAAATTCTTCCCCTGCTGTAGGCCTTGATTCTCCTAAAGACCAGTTTCTCCTCCCAGCCTATGATCATTTGACCTTTCTTGGAGGAAAATGTCATTTACTTCTTCAGAGAGAAAAGGAAGATCTAAAAGCCTATTTCTAACTTGTACTTTCACCGTATTCCATATCAAGATAGAAACTTCCTTATCAAAGGACCACGTCAGTCAGACAACCTCCTGCCTTGACTTGAGGTAGGTGCCCTGAAGGAGAAATTCTGGGAAAGCAGAACCTGAAACAAGATCAGTAGTAGGTAGACCTGGAAAGGGAGCCCAGCTTGGATACTCACTAGCTGTAACAACACAGGCTAATCACTTCGTGACTCAGTTTCCTGCTCTGTAAAGCGGAGATAAAACCCCCTTTCTCAGGGGTTTGCTGTAATAATTAAGAGAAATAGCACATGCTAAGTGCTAGGCTGTTGTTGTTTAGTCACTAAGTCATGCTGACTCTGTGACCCCATGGACTGTAGCCTGCCAGGCACCTCTGTCCGTGGAATTCCCCAGGGAAGAATAGTGGCGTGGGTTGCCGTTTCCTTCTCCAGGGAACTTCCCGACCCACGGATCAAACCTGAGTCTCCTGCATTGGCATGTGGGCTCTTTACCACTGAGCCACCAGGGAAGCCAAGTGCTTGACACTAAATAATTATTCATCCCCTCATTTTCCAACATTCTGTAGACTAAAAAAATTGGAGAGGTTAGTAGCTTTCAGACTGCGGTTTCTTGAAGTATCATCCAGGACTGTTTCCATTATAAAATACAAAGTGACATAACAGGGAATTCCCTGGTGGTCCAGCGGTTAGGACTCCACAGTTTCAACTGCCAAGGGCCTGGTTCAATCCCTGGTTGAGGAACTAAGATCCCATAGCCTTGTGGCACAGGAGGAGATAGGAGGGAAAGGGTGGCTTTAGAGAAGAGATCACGTTCACACACACTCCCCTTCAGCACTTGGCTTCATGCAGTGGATGCTGTAGTCTCAAGAGGATCTGGTCACATGAAAACAAGATAGTGATAACAGGAGAACAGAGTCAAAGCATAGTAAACTAGACTTGGTTTTGACTGAAGGCAGTACGGACAGAAGGTATCAAAGATGACTTCCAGGGGACTTCCCTTGATGGTCCAGTGGTTAAGATTCTGTAGAGGGCATGGGTTTGATCCCTGGTTGGGGAACTAAGATCTCACATACCACAACTACTGAGCCTATATACTGAACTAGAGAATCCTAGTGAGCTAGGAAGATCAAGCACAGCCTAAATTAAAACAAAAACCAAACAAAATAACCCAACCATGACTCTCAGGTTTCTGATAGGAGCAATGGGATAGACAGTGGTGGTAACCAGCCTTGAAGACAGCCCTAGTGATCCTTGTCTCCTGGCATCCACACCCTTGTGTAGTACCCTTTCACACTGAATGGCTAGTCAGGGTAACCAACAGAATACTGAGAACCTGATGCTGTTTGCTTTGTGAGTCTGAGTCATGATGGATATAACAGCTTTCTCCTTGTTCTCCTTTGGATCAACTTGCTCTGGAGGAAGCCAGCCTCTCTATGGAGCCCAACAGAAAAGCCTACAATGGGGAGGAACTGAGGTCTCCTACAGACAGATACCATTAACTTGCCTGTCATATGAGTGAGCCATCTTGGAAAGGTCTGTACAGTCAGAGCTATGGTATTTCCAGTAGTCATGTATGGATGTGAGAGGGGGACCATAAAGAAGGCTGAGAGCCAAAGAATTGATGCTTTTAAACTGTGGTACTGGAGAAGAAACTGGAGAAGACTCTTGAGAGTCCTTTGGACAGCAAGGAGATCAAATCAGCCAATCTTAAAGGAAATCAACCCTGAATATTCATTGGAAGGCTGATGCTGAAGCTGGAGCTCCAGTACTTTGGCCACCTGATGTGAAGAGGAGACTCATTGGAAAAGACAGTGATGCTGGGAAAGACTGAGAGCAGAAGACAGAGGTGACAGGATGAGATGGTTGGTTCACCGACTCAATGAACATGAGCTTGAGCAAATTCCGGGAACATGAGTTGAGCAAATTAGTGAAGGACAGGGAAGACTGGCATGTTGCAGTCTCTGGAGTTGCAAAGAGTCAGACATGACTGAGTGACTAAACAGTAACAACATCTTGGAAGGTGATCTTCCATCTCCATTCAAGCCCTCATATGACTGTAACCCTGGCCAACATCTTGATTGAAAATTCATGAGAAAAGTTGAGCCAGAGTCAGTGGTACAGTGGTAAAGAATTCACCTGCCAATGCAGGAGATGCAAGAGACCCCGGTTCGATCCCTGGGTCCAGAAGATCCCCTGGAGGAGGGCATGGCAACCCACTCCATATTCTTGCCTGGAAAATTCCATGGGCAGAGGAGTCTGGTGGGCTACATCCATGGGGTTGCAAAGAGTCAGACACAACTTAGTTAAGCTAAGCCCAAACCCTTGACCCACAGCAACTGTGAGATCATCAATGTTTATTGTTGTTTTAAGCCATTAGATTTTGCAGTGATTTTTTTTTTTCACCTCAATAAATAACTAGTTAAACATTAATGCCTCACTGGGGTTTTTTGAAGGAAGAGTGATGTTTGGTTTGGGCATGTTTTAAGATGCCATCCAAGTGGAGATATTGAGTAAACAATTATATTAACACATTGGTGCCTGAAGCTCAGAAGAGAGCCAGGCTGGAGATTTAAATTTGGGAGTCCTTAGCATCATGGATGGAGGAGCCTGGTAGGGTGCAGTTCATGGGGTCATGAAGAGTCGGACACTGAGTGACTTCACTTTCACTTTTCACTTTCATGCCTTAAAGGAGGAAATGTCAATCCACTCCAATGTTCTTGCCTGGAGAATCCCAGGGACGGGGGAGCCTGGTGGGCTGCCGTCTATGGGGTCGCACAGAGTCGGACAGTACTGAAGCGACTTAGCAGCAGCAGCAGCAGCAGCATGTGGATGATTCTTGAAACCAAGAAGAAGTGTGAAGAAACATAAGAGAAGAGAACAAAGCCTCTGGGAAGCAGTGACAGCTGAAATAAACGTTGCTGTAGGAGGAGTAGGAGTGAGTCTGAAAAAGAAGCTGGGGACGTGAACTGAACTGGGCAGGGGGAGAGAGCAGGAATTCCAGGGCCTTCAGGAATTTAGGGTGTAAATAAACTACTTGTGGAAAGTGGAATCTGCTTGAATTGAGGCCATGTCTATTTCTGAGTATCTCCTGAGTGGATAATAAATTTCTCAGTCCATACAGGCATCCCCTCCAAAGGCCATTCCTGGTTTAGTATTAAAGGAAAAATGAAATTGAAACAAAAATATAAATAAAATATTTGTGGTTAATAAAAGACACACATGCAACAAAGGAGTCTGTTTTGCAGATGGAAAAATTAGAATTAGCAATAACAAAGGAATTGGTAATATATTCTGTACTTCCTCAAGCCCCTTTTCACAAGCCACGTGGTTTGGGAAATATGTAGTCCACCCAGCTAACTTGTTCATTTCTATGTGTTCTGGTTGCTACATTGAGTCTGTATTAAAATGAGGTTTTCATGTTTATATATGGAATGATATATTAAAAATGGTATAGAAAATACCTGGAAATATTTTATAAATGTGTTAGATTATAAGACTCAAGTTAGTACAGAAGTAGCAATCAGAAAAAAATGTATAGATATTTACAAGTACTCTATACTATTAGATTGGCCCAAACAGCAAAGGTCTATATACACAATCCCTGTGTTCAATAGAGAAGAGGAATATGTTTTCTTCTCTGACCATAGACACGTGAGAAAGGATTAACTCAGCTACCTGACTTTTGAAATGTAATGGATGTATTTATGGAAGAATATTAAAGGTGACTGGTCTTGGTTCAAAAATGCTAAATTTCCTGAACCTGGACTATGTTTTCTAAAATTCAAGATGCATTTAGCAAAGCAAGGAAAAATAAATTCAGGCTGCTAGCTTGGCAGCTGGTCTGGATACAGTATTTTGCTCTGTTTACTCTGTCAGGAAGCCAGTTCCATTTGATTAAATTCTGAAATTAGAATGCATGCACTCTGGAAGATACCAAGCAGCTTCATGCTTTTACCCGTATGGAAAATGTGATTAAGGAAATGAACTCAACGGCTGTAGCATCCGAAGAGATCAATGCAACAGCTGTATTCAACTAGGCTCAATGGGCTAGACCTTTACTTTATTAAAATGGATGGCTTTAGCATAGAAACTGTGTCCACACTACAGAGCTGCTGCATCGCTCTGAACTCAGGCCGAGAGAGGCGCCAAGTGGAACTGCCATCCAATATTATGGCAGCAGTGTAAAATGCAGAACCACTGCCACACCACACAGCTTAAAATTAGCCAAAAGAAGAGATAATTAAAGAATTTATATGCACAGTCTTCCCACATCAACGTATTGGATTATTTTCAAAATCGCTGGTATGTCCTAACTTGGCAAGTTTTACAGAATTGCCCCACAACAGTCTTAAAATTCTCTGTGCTATGGCAACATCTTTTGCTTTGCCTGAAATGAAGTAGGCTATGAATAATAATTTATATGTGAAATACTGTCAGAGGCCGGATATAACCAGATATCTCAGGCAAAAAAATACCTCATTGTGTTCATTTACCTAGTTAACATGAGGTAAATGGTAGGATTTTATTGGAATATACTTAAAGTGCACCTGTGATTGCCAAGTCTTCACTTTGGCCATATAGGCTTGTTAATAATTTAAAAAATAGAAATAGAATTGAGTATTGTCATCACACCCGTGAAGCAAAGAAGATATGAAGTGAATGTGATCTAAGAGATGCTGACTGAGAGAACTGTCTAGAGAAGACTTCCTAGATGCAGCAGTACATTGATATGGACCCCAATGTTCCAGGAGCTAATCTTCAGGTTCATAGTCAAGGAACTCTGTGTAAGGGACTTCAAGTGTCATCAGATTCTCTGGACTAACTTTCATGCTAACCAAACTCATAAAAAGTAAATGCATAAAGCAGAATACCAACAATCATGGGACTTGTAAAACTCAAGTAAGTCGATAAGTACATTCTCTTCCTAAGGACATACTCCACAGCTGTTTGCTTGGTCAGCTTGGAGCCAGAGCAAGAAGAGCTGATGGATCTCACTTGTCAGTTTTATCTGACTTTGTATTCATCTCTACAGATTAGATGTTCATGTTCTTATATTGGTGCATACTCCTCAACAGGAGAAAGCCTGTTAAATTCTTTCCTCTTGTACTGCTTTTTCATAAGTACCACATAGGCTGTCCTTTCTATTAATGTAGTTTTTGAAACAGTTTAAGACAAGTGATTCAATAGAGCTGATACCCCTATGTTTTATATCCTTACATTTCTCATATTTTAGTTACATACCTGGTCCCTGAAGTCATCTGAGCTTGCAATCTTTGATATAAGATGAAATTCCATTTAGTCACTCAAATATGAAGATTCAATAGAGCTGATAGAGTTGTTCATTAGCCTAGACTGTACCTTGTACCTGGCTATCATCCATGATTATTTTGAAAGGATCTATCAGGAGAACAACCAGACATTGATGGATTTATGTTATGTCTTTTAAAATATGAACATAATCTAATTGAAGTTGACATGATTAAAGAATAAAGAGAACAATAATGTCTTTATTAAAACACTTTACAGATGGGATTTCCCTAGTCATCCAGTGGTTGAGAATCTACCTGCCAATGCAGGGGACATGAGTTTGATTCCTGCTCCAGAAAGATCCCACATGCCTTGGGGCAACAAAGCATGTGTGCCAGAACTATTGAACCTGTGCTCTAGAGCCTGCAAGCTGCAACTAGTGAGCCCACGAGCTCTAGAGCCCATGCTGTACAATGAAGGAAGACACCACGATGAGAAGCCCATGTACCACAACTAGAGTGTAGGCCCCTGCTTGCCACAACTAAGGAAAGCCCATGTGCAGAAACCAAGACCCAGGGCAGCTAAAAATAAATAAAAAATTTAAAAACATACTTTACATTTGATTTGAATTTAAGCAAATATTTTCTGTTAAAAGTTAAAAATTATTTTGTAAATTCAAAAAAATGTAACAGGCAGATATTACTAATTTTACAAAATGTCACCACCCAAAAATAACATTTTGGAAAAATTATTCCTAGTATTTTATATATATATATATATATTTATATAGGTTAGAGCATATCATATATACAATTTTATATCCATTTTTTAATCATATATAACTGACATTATAACACACTTTAACACAAAGAAATTATTATGTTACTAAAACTTTATATTTGAATGACTAAATGGAATTCCATCTTATATCAGAGATTGCAAGCTCAGATGGCTTCAGGGACCAGGTGGGTAACTAAAATATGAGAAATGTAAGGGTGTAAAATATAGGGGTAACTGAAAACATATGCCCCACTAAAGGCATTCAAATTTAGTATTATTTTTAAATATGTGCTGGTAAAATCGAGAGGTGAAAATAAGCAAGCCACAGAAGAATATGTACAGTATAATACTGTTGAAAAAACTTTGCACAACCTGAGGTTGTGAGTTAAGTTTTATGTGGGGCAAAATGAGGACTGCAGCCCAGGAGAGAGCATTTCAGATAGCTCTGAGAAACTGCTCCGAGGCAGCAACAGGAGGAGCTAGGACATACAGGAGTTCTGCAAGAAAGGGCACAAAGGAGGGATCAAAAGATTACTCTTAAAGAAACCAGATACGTCAAGTTAAGGGATTTAGCACTTTTCTATGTATGGAAGATTCAAGAGCCTGGGATCACTGAAATCATTCCTTTGATAGACACCTTGGCTATCTAGGGCCAGTATCCTGTGCTTTCCCATCCTGAGGGCCCTCTGGGTGACCACTGGGAGGCTGCAACGGCTGAAGGCTCGGCAGTGGGCAGCCCGGTGGTTCACATTCTGAGTTCCCCAAGAGCTCGTTATTGGGATGTCTGTCATGCTTGACGACTGCAGCATCCTTTGTTTACTGATATGGCAGGATTCATTTTTCATTCACGTGGGTAGTGGTTGCATTTTACTTACACTGTCTTGTACATATCATTGTGTATTTTAAAGGGGAAAACCACCACCTCCCCCAGTCTGCTAGTTAAAGAAAACTTCTGCCTGGATTTGGCCACCAATCGCTAGCTGGCTACCCCAGCACAAGTTGTATAGTGTAGTCACCGAGAGTACAGACTCTGAGGCCAGGCTGCCCGGCTAAACTTCAATCTCCACTCCGCTACTAATTAGTTTTGCGCCCTTGGGTATAGGAAATGCAGTATTTCCTACCATATCAGTAAACAAGGATGTAACAGTCAACAGCGATTGCAGCTCTCTGGTGTGAGGTGGTGAACTCCAAGGGAATACAGGAAGGAGAATACCTGCTAAAGGCCACTGGACTGGCACCACTCGCTACAGTGAGCACAGAGGAGTGGGAGGGGGAAGGGAAAGGCGAGAAGGCAGGATACTAGCCCCAGATAGCTGAGATGCATATGAAAAGAATGACTTCAATGAGCCCAGACTCTTGCGTCTTCCCACGCATAGAAAAGTGCTAAAGTCCTTAACTTGAGATATCTGGTTTTCCTTAATTAACAATAATTTATTGATGTTCAGACTATTTGACCCTTGCTGCAAACTTCTGTATTACCTGATTCCTCTGCAATCCCTTAGGAGCAATTTTCTCGGGTATCTTGAGAAGCTGTCTCCCAGACTTGAAGTCCTAACAATTCCCACCAAATAAACATAACTCTCAACTTTAGCACAGGGTTCATTTATATATTTAACTTACATGCAGAGAAGATCATGTGAAATGCCAGACTGGATGAAGCACAAGCTGGAATCAAGATTGCCAGGTGAAATATCAATAACTTCAAATATGCGGACAACACCACCCTTATGGCAGAAAGCGAAGAGGAACGAAAGAGTCTCTTAATAAAGGTGAAAGAGGAGAGTGAAAAAGTTGGCTTACAACTCAACATTCAAAAAATGAAGATCATAGCATCTGGTCCCATCACTTCATGGTAAATAAATGGGGAAACAATGTAACAGTGACAGGCTTTATTTTCTTGGGATCTAAAATCACTGCAGATGGTGACTAGCCAGGAAACTAAAAGACACTTGCTGCTTGGAAGAAAAGTTATGACCAACTTAGATGGCGTACTAAAAAGAAGAGACATTACTTTGCTGACAAATGTCCGTATAGCCAAAGGGACGGTTTTTCCACTTGTCATGTACAGATGTGAGAGATGGACAATGACAAAGGCTGAGCACCACAGAATGGATGGCTGTGAACTGCAGTGTTGGAAAAGACTCTTGACAGTCTCTTGAATAGCAAGGAGATCAAACCAGTCAATCCTAAAGATCAACCCTGAATATTCATTGGAAGGACTGATGCTGAAGCTGAAGCTCCAATACTTTGGCCACCTCATGTAAAGAGCCAACTCACTGGAAAAGACTGATGCTGGGATCTTTGATCTTTGATCCCTGATGCTGGGAAAGATTGAAGGCAGGAGGAGAAGGGGACGACAGAGGACGAGATGGTTGGATGGCATCACCAAGTCAATGGACATGAGTTTGAGCAAGCTCTAGGAAACAGTGAAGGACAAGGAAGCCTTGGGTGCTGCAGTCCATAGGGTGGCAAAGAGTCAGACACAACTGAGCGATTGAACAATTCAACTTTTAGGTTGCATGTTTTTTTTTTCAGTTGACATGTGGTTGCTAAAATTCTCTGCAAACTAAGGCTCAAAGGCCTCTGGCATCTTCCCACGCATGGGAAGATGCAAAAGGCCAGCCCTTTGCCAATTTTTACAGACACCTTCAGCTAAGAATGGTTCATACTTGCTTTTTTTTTGGCCATGCAGCATGTGGGATCTTAGTTCCCTGACCTGGAATCAAATCCAAAACCCCTGCAGTGGAAGCGTGGAGTCCTAACCACTGGACTGCCGGGAAGTCTGGGTTTGTATATTTTTAAGTGGTTAGAAGAACTGCCCTAGACCACTGTTATGGAATTGTGAATGACTTTGGAAATTAGCTTTTGCTGCAGGCTTAATAATGTTTCTCTGTGAATTAAGCCTAAAGTTATAAAGCAAAATAGAGCTTATACACCACACCTAACCTGTGGTAGAGTTATTTCCACAACTAACCTTGTTTGAATCACAAACAATTTCAAGCTGCTTTATATACTTTACTGCAACTTAGCAGCAGCAGCAGCTATTAATAAGTGAGTTCTCCATATTCAAACAAGTTAATAGAAGACACATTTTCTCAGTTCAAACTACAATTCCATCAGCCTTTTGGATCTAGATCTAAGTGCAAAGATAATTTTCATATAATTGAGGAGCTTCTGCCTAAACTTCAATTAATCTACAATGCAATGGCATGCTAAAAGGCAAATATCAAAAGAAGAATTTAATAGAATTACATAAATGCTTTCCAGTGAATATGTTCAGTTAAAACAATATGCTGATGGGCTAATATCAGTATTTGGTGGTACAGATGAAAAGAAAATTTCAAAGATAAAATATATACAATTTATTAAAAAACAGCATTTTCAGATGAGCTTTTGCTTTTGATTCTGATGATAGGGAAGACCAACTTTGAATTCCAGCTAAGCAAAAAGAATTCCATCTTAGCAAAAAGAATTCCATCTTCTCAATATTATTAGTGCTACTGAACCAAACTTGGGTCTGCTTGCCTGTGAGCAGTAAAGCCAATCTACTGACACTTGGTTGTGGTGATGAAAAGTGCAATGTTTATTGTAAATGCACTAATACAAGGAGGACAATGGCTGGTTCTCTAAAACCCCAAACTCCTCAAAAGCTTTTAACAAAGCATTTTTAAAGGCCAGGTGAGGGAATTACCAGGCAGTTCAGTGATTAGGACTTGATACTTTCAATGCCCATGTCCAGGTTAAACCCCTGGTGGGGAAACTAAGATCCAGAAAGCTGCACAATGTCATGTAGCTAAAATAAAATAAAAGCCAGGTGAGGGAGGAGGGGTCACAGGTTATGTGATCAGCTCATGCACAATTCTCTGACTGGCTGATCATGAGGTAACAAGGGTGGTGTCACAGGGGTTAACATTATCAGTCCTTAGGCTCCAGTAGGCTTGGGGCTCTGTGCTCATGGTTGTCAGTTACCATCTTCCATTTGATTGGGGGGGGGGGGCGGTGGCGGGGGTTCACATCTGTAAAACAACTCAGGAAATGTGCATAAATACTGTTATCCAAGTACTTCAGAAAGGAACTAAAGTAGAAGGTATGGAGGAAGGACTGACCATAGGGTCCTGCTTAGTTACAGTAGTGACCTGGCATATAGTAAGTACTGTTTTGTTTTTTTTTTTTTCTTTACTTGTCGTCTAGACATTTCAGTTCAGTTCAGTCACTCAGTTGTGTCCAACTGTTTGTGACCCCACAGACTGCAGCGCCCCAGGTTTCCCTGTCCATCACCAACTCCCAGAGCTTACTAAAACTCAAGTCCATCGAGTCGGTGATGCCCTCCAACTATCTCATCCTCTGTCATTCCTTTCTCCTCCTATCTTCAATCTTCCCCAGCATCAGTGTCTTTTCCAATGAGTTTTCACATCAGGTGGCCAAAGTATTGGAGTTTCAGCTTCAGCATCAGTCCTTCTAATGAATATTCAGGACTGATTTCTTTAGGATTTCTTTAGGATCCAATGAGTTTAGGATTGACTGATTGGCCCTCCTTTTAGCCTAAGGGACTCTCAAGAGTCTCCAACATTGAAGTTCAAAAGTTCACCTTTCTTTATAGTCCAACTCTCATATACGTACATGACTACTGGAAAAACTGTAGCTTTGACTAGATGGAACTTTTTTCATATTTTAAAATTATAAGAAGGGAATTCTTAATTAAATTAAATATTTATGTGCATAAATGTGCATGCATGTGCTCAGTCGCTTCATTCATGTCCAACTCTTTGCAACCCCATGGACTGCAGCCCGCCAGGCTCCTCTGTCCATGGAATTCTCCAGGCAAGAATACTGGAGTGGGTTGCCATGCCCTCCTTCAGGGGATCTTCCAGACCCAGGAATCGAACTTGAGTCTCCTGTATCCCCTGCACTGCAGGCAAATTCTTTACCCAGCTATCCACCTGGGAAGCCCCATCTGCATAAATATTTGTGCATAAATATTTGTCCCTATCTTGGATTAGGTGTAGGATTTTGTAGGTTATTGGTAAAGAATCCACCTGCAGTGTAGGAGACTCAGGTTTGATCCCTTGGTCGGGAAGATCCCCAGGAGAAGGAAATGGCAACCCACTCCAGTATTCTTGCCTGAAGAATTCCATAGACAGACGAATCTTGCCAGCTACAGTCCATGGGGTTGCAAAGAGTTGGACAAGACAGAAACTAACACTTTCACTGGATTAGGTTATGTTCCTAGAGACAAACTGATTTTAAATTGAAGCAAACCTTCAAACAAAACTCATTTTTTTTACTTATAAACTGAGATGTTTATTTAAGTTATTTAATAGAGTGAAAATTTTGAAAAATTTTAAATACTCAGCTCTTGGAGGATGATAAAATAAATGCTATATAATCAGAATAATAGTCACATTTGGCCTCCAATGAAAATATAGAAAGTGAAGAGCATAGTTCTCACTCTTATAAGAACAGACCAAGTAAGCTACAAAGACATGGCTTTTTTTTTTTTAATTGAAGAAAACTTAGTCTTATCATTTTACTCTAATTTGCTCAAGCAACTGGATACCTAGACCAGAGACTACTGTCAACTACAAATTCACACTTGCCATGGGCACTTGCCACTGACCTCTAGAAAGATGAAATCATGTGCTGTTGCAGCTGCTGAAAGGCGTTCAGGGTGGACAGCAGAAATGACACCCTCCATACCCAGGAGGACGTGGACTGGCAGGACAGGTCTTCAGATAGTTAGATATTTTCAGGAGCCAATTTTATAAGCCCAATTCTTGTATTTTCTCATATCTAGAAAAGTACTAAAACCCTTCATGGTGGTGACTGTTTCTCATGACTAGCAAAAGCTTCACGAGAGCAGACGAAACCTTCAGGAAAAATATGTGCGTCATTGCATGTACTCCCCCTACACCAAAATCTCATATATACTGACCTTCCCCTGCTTCTTTGGAGCAGTTTCTCAGAGCTACCTGAGGTGCTGTTTCCCAGGCTGCAGTCCTCATTTCACCCCCAAATAAAACTTAACTCTCAGCTCTCATGATGTGTGTGTGTGTGTTTTTTTTTATGTTTACACTACAGTTCCTGCACTTCCCTTCCTGGAGTGTTCCATTTTTGGATTTTGAGTCCATGGAGAAATAGCCGATCTGTGAAGTTCATTCATTCATTTAACAGGCATTTGTTAAATTTCTACTTTGGGGGCACTTAATAGGTTCAAATATATATATAAAGATTAACTTAGACAAGTGGTCTGCCCTGAGACAATGTAGTAAGGGAGATAAGACCTAGATTACACCTCTATCCCCAGAGCTAGGTGTGAAGCCTTATTGCAAACATGTGAACAGAGGATGAAGGAGGTGGTTCCAAAGAAAGGAAGAACCAAGGTGTTGCTATAGACAAAGTATAGTTAGTTAGGTAGACTATCAGAAGTTACCACACTTTTCCTGTTCTGCGAGTCAATACAGTCCATGTTTTGCTTAACCTGGTTAAAAAGGGTGTGTTCCTTTGCAACAGTAAAGAACTTGAACCAATCTGGATGGATAAACACTTAACAGGTAGAAAATGTGAAGGACAAGTAATTTAGTTAAAGGGATTAGGATAGGCATAGATATAGAGGCAAAATAAGAGCAGCAATCACCTGGAGGAATTAAGAGTAAGAAAGAAGACTGGCAATATAATTTGGTCAGATTATGGAAAGTCTTAAAAGTCAGTTTAAAGAATGTACAGTTTTTAAAGCTTCATTGCTTCAGCCACTCTCAGGTCTTTAGTTTACTGTATTCATTGGAAAGACAGTAAAGACAATTATTTTTCTCCTCTGATTCAGAAGTGTATTGTGAAGTAGGGCTACCTTCAGATATTCTAGTGAAATAAAAGCCAGGTGAACCATAAGTTTTTTTAACATTACATTATTAGCACACTTAATAATTGCACCTACCCATATACATTAGGGGATGTTCCTAAATGCCCTTTCTTAGTAACAAAGCCAGTCTTCCTCCTCAGTGGCTGGGAATCTGTAGCTGCCTGCTTGCCTCCATTCTCCCACCCACTCGCCAAAGACATAGACAGGTACCAGAAATCATGTGGAATAAAGATGCCGGCCTGAGGGACCTCTCTCATGGTCCAATGGTTAAGACTCTGAGCCTCCAATTCAGGGCGCATGGGTTTGATCCTTAATCAGATAACTACGATCCTGCAAATGAATTACCAGAAATTTTAACAAGTTATTATACATTATGTCTCCCTAAGAAGGTGATAAAACATGCACTTGTCAATTTTACTGTGTCTTTTTTCAAAATAGCATCTTGTATTTCTCATACAGATTCTGTGGGATATACTATGGTTAACACTGGAGTAATTGACAGTCAGTACTGTAAAGTTATAGTTTAACTATGGGATCAGAGAGATATGCTTTGAGTTTATTGGTCTGCAGCTATACACACTTAGGATGCAGAGAAACAGAGCAAACAAAACAGGATAGATGTTCAGGTAAATACAGTATAGGTGATGAGATATATATAAATGTTAACATATGTACATTGTGAAAATAAAAGGAGCAGGACTTTGCAACTGAATGGACATAGGCAATAAAGATAGGAAAATAGGTAGTATGGAGTCATAGGCATTCAAACTTACACACTGGTTGGCTAGGGAAATAAGAGTACTTTTCATGGAAATTGGGATTCCCAGGTGGCGTCAGCAGTAAAGAACACACTTGCCAACACAGGAAACAAGAAACATGGGTTCAATCCCTGAGAAAATCCCCTGGAGGAGGAAATGGCAACCCAATCCAGTGCTCTTGCTTGGAGAATCCCATGGACAAGAGGAGCCTGGTGGGTTACAGTCCACAGGGTCACAAAGAGTTGAACACAACTGAAGGGACTTAGCGTACACACTCTTGGAAATTGCAAAGAAAAAAGTTGCACCTGAGTGTGATCTGGATAGATTCACCAAAGGAATAAAAGACATAATTTTGTTTGAAATACAGCTAAGCCTCAAAATTAAAAGTCTACCTACTCTTCCCTCCCATAGGACTCTTTTCTTTCTGCTGAGTTACTCCTGTCAGAATTAGGCTTAGCACCAAATCCAGCTATTGGGAGAGCCTCCTTTTTCCTGTACCCCAAACGGGCATTCTTTTAAAGACTTTTAGAGCTGACGAACAGAGGAAGTAAATATACTAATAGAACTTACCTTCAACACATACTAGTCAGTTGCCTAGTATGATACAATAAACAAAGGTCTATAAAAACAAAAAGGAAGTTACCATGGCTTTTTTAAAACTTACAATGGAGTACTGAGGGACTATTTTTTGTCTTAGAAAATTCATCTATTTTAGAATGGTAACATGCTATACAGGCAGTGATACTTAAAAGTCATTTTGTATAACAACATTTGGATTTTTAATAACATGGACCACTTTTGGGAAACTTAGTTGTTCCTGCTTTAGATCATTTCAAGAGGTTTCTATCAGTCCTTGCTTCCATAACACAGTCTTTTTGATTCTATGAAGATGTTGTTACTTGGACAGTTGCAAATGTTAAGAACCAGGAGAAATTAGAGATTCATCAGCTCAGATTTAAAATTATGAAGCATTGGGACTTCCTCGGTGGTCCAGGGGTTAAGACTCTGCACTCCCACTGCAGGGTGTGTAGGGTTGATCTCTGGTCGTGGAACTCAAGATTCCGTAAGTCTGGTGGTGTGGCCAAAAAATAAATAAAATGATGCAGAATTTATGTGAACAAGGTTCTACTCTTATCAAACAATTTTTTGTATCATTTTCTTTATTTCTGGCACATGTACACTATTTATTATTTAATCAAATCCCTACTTCTGATGACCCTATGTGAGAACAAACAGAAACCAATTCACTCCACTGGGTTCTCTTCCTCTTGCATGCTTCTGTGCACATTTATGCCAAATTTTTGTCCCTTCCTTCACAAATCTCAGCCTTCTTTCCCTGAAGCTAAGGAATATGTCTCAAAGATGTATTTAATGTTGTAGCATCTCCTAGTGTGATATGATCCAACCTGGCTGCCTAGGACAGCCCTTTTTTATGCCTGTTGCTAAAGTAAAACATAATTGATACCCACCGCCCTTTCCCTCCTAAGTGCCCTGGTTTGCACGGTAAATACGGTCATCCTATGTATCATACTTCATTTTTCTCTTCTCACCCCCCAGTTCTCTCTTTTCAATTTTAATCAAGTTTTTAATTTAAAGTGTAGAATTAGAGGTCAAATGGGAAAGAACTGAAGATGTCGTCTAGTCTGATTTCAAAACTGACACAATTTAGCCTCTATGAGAACTTTGGGCAGTTAATTCATTATCTTGTAAAGTGGTATTTTTCACCATTAGGCATCCCTAAGTTTTATGAAAATCTTTCTTACCTTCAGTCTTAATTTTACTATCCTTCTCCAAACTCTTCACTTATAGGTTTGGGATTCTTTCTCAACCACATCCAGCCTGAAGTGAAGTCACTCAGTCGTGTCCAACTCTTTGCGACCCCGTGGACTGTAGCCCACCAGGCTCCTCCGTCCATGGGATTCTCCAGGCAAGAATACTGGAGTGGGTTGCCATTTCCTTCTTCAGGGGATCTTCCCAACCCAGGGATCGAACCCAGGTCTCCCTCATTGCAGGCAGATGCTTTAACCTCTGAGCCACCATAAGGAATCCATATATTATGAACTAACTTCTTTTCAGCTACTAGAATAGCATTAGTTAGATACTATCTTTGGGAGAATTGAGAAAATAGTCACTCAAGTCCTTTTTGGTGTTACATGATTCTAATGAGGAACCTGTGTTGAACGGCTTCAAGGTTCTACCTAGCTGCATGACCTTGGAAAGTTTATTTCAATTCTTCGTGCCTTGGTTACTCAACAATGAAATGAAGTATAATACTTTTGTTATGGGCTGTTATGAAAATTAAATGACATATATAAAGCTCCATAAGAGCAGAGACCTTATCTATCTTGTTCACCACTTTATTCGATACCTAAAACAGGTAGTAGCAGGCACAGAATAAGTTCTCAATAAATATCTGAATAAACAATAAAAGCCCCTAGCACATTGCCTTGCACACAGTACTTAATAAAATGTAGCTATTATTACCCTGTCAAACATTTTTCTTAAGAGGTGGTTTCTAGACCTCTCACTATATTAATCACTCATATGGGCACTCTTTGGTTTATCGAAATTCTTCTTAGAATGTAGTTTTCACAATTCAATTGTTTTGTGTGTGTGTAATTTTGTTTTATCTAACACAATTATAGACCAGAGTCCACTGGGAAAAAGCTAAACTCTTACCTGCTTAACATTAAGATTTGACACTTACAAAATCCACTTATTTTCTCCCAATATCACCCTTTAAACCTTGGGGAATATATGATTAAGACAAAATTATTAGCAGATTAAAGAGTAGTTTTCCCTGGTGGCTCAGATGGTAAAGAGTCTGCCTACAATGCGGGAGACCCAGGTCAATTCCTGGGTCAGGAAAATCCCCTGAAGGGAATGGCTACCCACTCCAGTACTCCTGCCTGCAGAATTCCATGGACAGAGGAGCCCAGCAGGTTACACAGTCCAAGGGGTCGAAAAAAGTCAAGGTGGCTGAGCAACACTTTCAAAGAGTAGTCAGCCAGGTTAAGAGAAGAACCAGGATAGTGCAATATTATGGAAAGCCATGGCAACCAGGGTTATTTTCATCACTTGACCTAATGGACAATCCAGCCTGGTGATTTGTTAGCCACTAAATCCAAAGTATGCTTGATCTCCTTGTTAGCAGGACTAGGAAAAGTTCATCTAAAGTGCTTAGCACTGGGAAGATCTTCAAATATAATTTAATGTTTGAATGGGAAAAGACAAACAGGAAAGTTTAAGGAAGATGCTAGAGTGAATACATGATCAGCTTCCTAACAGTAGTAGACTGTAAGATGAAGGTTTCCAATTTTTGCCTATTTGGGGACAAGATTCAGATTAAGGAAGCTGGGATTGACTGCGAGTAATAAAATGACAGTGTAAAAATTAATTTGGAACCTTTGGCACATAAAGAAATGTAAATCCGTTTAACAATTTAAAGGAGCAGCAAGGTTTAGGTTTTGCTTTTGTTGCTTTAGTGTAGTAGAGACTGAAGTCTATAGACATTCCTTAAGAAAGGATGGAGGATGGGGATGGAAGAAGTGTAAGGGACAAAATGATAGGATTAAGTGTAGGACCATAGGTGGGAGGACGTGCCAGAGTAATAAACCAACAGAAGTAAAGGTAATATTAGCCCGAGGTGGAAAGGTAGGCAGTTAAGGAAGCTCGGAATTACAAGTCTCAAAGTAGGAGAATATGCCAGGGAGGTCCGTAAGACTTGTGGAAAGAGAGAAAAATGTGATTCTTTGTTGGGAGGATAAAGGGAGTATTGACCTCTGGGAAGGATGATCCAATCAGCTCAGCTTTGTGACCACCTCAATGGAATCTCTGCTCCTCCTCCCTTCCAACCTAATCATCATGGCTATTTAAAACCGTGTGACTCAAGTAACTGCAAACATTTTCTAATGCGCTACGTTAGAGAAAAGATGCCCCTCTAAAAAGAAGACTTCGGTTGCACCAAGAAAGTATTTTAGAGAGAGGCCTTGTTTACACGCTAATTGAAGGGCCGAGGAAGATATTGGTTTTAAGCCGAAAGACGGGCTACGATAACTCCTCCAAGTGCCACCAGACGCTGTTGCAGGACACTTCTTAGAAGGTCGAGTTTCACCGCAGGGCCCGGGTAAGGTGAGAATCTGGCCTGTCGGCTTCGGCTCCGCGCCTCCAGTTCCCTTCCCTCATTAAAGCGGGTCGGGCTTCGGCCGCCACCAGGCGCCCGACGGCTCTCGGTCCGGAAGTTCAGCCGCACAGAGGATCGAGGAACAGATTCTGGAAGAATCGCCTCGGGCCTGGTAACGAGGAAGCTGTCTCCGGAGACCATCGCCAACGCTAAAGCCGATGAGCTGAGGTCACCGTGGGAAGCGCTGAGGTAAGCCACCCGGCTCCTTCGATCGCCGGCGGACAGGGACACAGAGTTCTGCGCCATCTTCAAACACTGCCCGTAGTTTCTAATGTTACGTCTTTCGGTCAAGGTAGGCCCTTCGCGACTCCGCAGATCAATTCAGCGGATCTCGACAGCGGAGACCGACTTCACGGGAAGCCATCACTACAGCACTGGCAACCAGGAGCCTTCTCCGAGCCCTCTCCTCGGAGCATGCGCAGTCCGTCAGGGCACGTCAACACTGCGGAGAGCCGGCGTGATTGACGTTTACGTCGGTGACGCCTGGGTGCGCGAGGACGTGGGGTTTCTGAGAGTGCGCAGTGCGTGCGTCGGCGGCGACCCTTCGGCCTTTTTCGGGAGGGGGCGACGCTGAGATGGGGGCGGCGGCAGCCGAAGCTGATCGCACTCTCTTTGTGGGCAACCTTGAAACGAAAGTGACAGAGGAGCTCCTCTTCGAGCTTTTCCACCAGGTAAGCGGCTGGGATAAGCCTATTCCTTTCGTTTTCCGGCCCGCCTAGGGTCCGGCCCAACGGCGATCGGCTCTTCCTTGGCGGAAGCGGGACGGTGCGTCCCGGCACCCTGACAGGTGGGCGGGCTGGAGGCGGGGGTCACGCTTAGAAAGGGAGGCGCTCGCTACGTGGGGCTTTCTGAGAAGAACCCTAATTAGTTCAGGCCAAAGTGAAGACTAAAGGTGGTGGTGGGTTCTCAATCGGGCATTCCTGTGGTAAAGATTCAGGCTCTTTAAGGAACCTCAAACGTATGGGTCCTTCGTTGAGCTGCACTTTTCCTCCTTTTCTCATCTTCTGCTTGTAAATTTTATTTCAATTTGTTATTATCCATTTTCCACTTAAGTTTCTTACAAAGTTTCAGCAAAGACAGACTCAGAAGGAAAGACTCCATAGAAAAAGCTCAGACTCAGACTCCGTAGGAAAGCGGCATTGTAGTGTTTCTGTATTAAGATCTGTATTAAAACGTGTTAAACTTGTTCCCTCCAGTTGTACCCTCCAACAGCTGGTAATAGTTTGATTGATCAATGCAAAAGTGAACTTTTAGTCCAAGAAAACTTTCTGTTGCTCTTGATAAACGTTAATTTCTACAAAGTGGGGAAACGATGGGTGTTGTCCGCGACATTAAAGTCATAAAGTGCAGTGAAGTGTAAATTCAGTGATTGGGTTTCCAGTTCCTTATGGGCTCCCTCCCCCGAAGTAAGTTAACCTAATTTTCAGTCGTATCTATAGGATCTTTAACCGTGAGGGAGATCCGTGTGTATCCGTTTTGTAAGAGTCCATGGTTACATTATAAACTGTGAAATTTGAGTATTTTCCTGAAACTGCCTTACTGAAATTCTGAACAATTTTTTGTGTCTGTAGGCTGGTCCAGTAATTAAAGTGAAAATTCCAAAAGACAAGGATGGTAAACCGAAGCAGTTTGCGTTTGTGAATTTCAAACATGAAGTATCTGTTCCTTACGCCATGAATCTGCTTAATGGAATCAAACTTTTTGGAAGGCCTATCAAGATTCAGTTTAGATCAGGTAACTATTTACTGATGATTTGGGCAGAGAGATTGTTCACTGCTTTGTTTTTTGTTTTTAATTTTGTTATTCCGTTTTAGAGAACCTCTCTTTTTGAGAACCTGTTTTTGGGTGAAAATGGTTTAAGCTTTATAAACAGTAAACTATATATATATCGCTAAAAATGGGTATTGACAATAAAAATACTGACAGTATGGATTTTGAAAGTGGTAATTTTCAGAACATAAACCTTCATTGTTAGAATGACCGATTTTGGGTTCATGCTCTAAAAGCACAAAGATTATTGCCTGAAAGTCTTCCTGACTGCTTTGTAATTTACTTTTACAAATTTTGATACATGATCATGTAAGGATGAAACTTTCCTTGTATTCAGTTTTACAATTTAGTGTGGGGATCAGAGTACTATGGCCAGATTGGGTATTTATTACATTGTTATACATTGGGTAGTACCTTATTTGTAACGCTTTGTTTAAAATATATCTGGTATTAGACACTTAGTTTTCTCTCTGAACTATAAAGCAATTTACTGAAATTTGAGGTTTTCACTTTAAGTGTTATGTCTACCTTTTTTGGAATGATTGGGCTGAGGAATACAAAACTTCAAATTAAACTTTCTAACAATAAGAATTTCTCGAATTGTTTCATTTAGGAAGTAGCCATGCCTCACAGGAGGTCAGTTTGTCATATCCCCAGCATCATGTTGGAAATTCAAGCCCTACTTCCACGTCTCCTAGCAGGTAATGTTTTACACCTATTTTAAAAATCATTTTTCAGGAATTTTTTTAGGTTGTGATCTCAAAAAACACATGAGTGATTGGCTTCCTTCATTATGCTCCTACCTCTTTCTGCTGCTGTATTTGCTATTTTGGGTTATAGTTACACATAGTATCTATTCTAAGGGGACTACAGGCCCATTGTATATAGTTCCCTTAAAATAAATACATGTATAACTATGTTCATTGTAAAGACATATACCCAAGCCCACATACATGTATATACTGGCACAGAATTTCTCAGAACATTACTTAACCCTTGCTATTTGTACTACCCTCTGTTTTCTGCTTTATTTTTTAAAATTCACATTAGTTTTATGACCACTAATTGGTTGTTACTTGCATATTAAAAATACCTATTAGTAAACAGACTAAGAGTTCATAAAGCTGGATTCTAAATATGTCTCTTAATAATTGTGTAACCTTGAGCTAGTCTCTGGTCCTGTCTTTCCATTTGTAAGGAAAAAAAGTTGATTCAGATGATCTCTAAAATCCCTCTTAGTTACTAAGGATTAGAAAAGGTACCATATTTATTTCTACTTAAATAGTTTTCTTTGGGGAGGCTGATGTTTTACTAGGAATAGTTTTTTCCTGGTATGTCCTTAGAGCAATTTATCAATCGTATTGGGGTTCATTCAAGAAAGAGTTAAAAAATCCTGTCACCTGTCAGATTTGTCACCAAGTCCTTTGTATTTATGATCTCATTTATCCCTCACAGCAGTCTTATGAGGTAAGAATTATCTCTACCTTATGTATGAAGAAAATGAGGGTTGTAGTTAACTTGGTCAAGTGTGAACTGCTCATAAGCATTGAGCCTGTTTTCAAACCCAGGCAGTGTGATTGAGCACACCCACATGATATGAGTAGAAAGTGTTTAGAAAGTTTTAATAAGGAGAGATAAGTGAATGAGAACCTGAGAGAGGCCAGTGTACCTGGATCATAATGAATGAAAAATGGAGAGTTGTTGGTGTTCCTGTCAGAGTAAATAGAGGCCAGATGGCATGCGGTCTTTCTTATATGTCATAATTAGGATTTTGGAATTTCACCTTAAGAACAGTAGGAAGACATTGAAATATTTTTGGTAGGATAGTAAAAGGAACAGGTTTGTATTTTAGTGAGTTACTTAGTTGCACTGGGAGAGAATGGATTGAAGGAGACAAGGGTGAATATAGACCAATTATGAATCTGTTGGTAGCAAAGTATTGGTATTAGAAGCAAGGAAGCTGTTGGGGTTGAGTTGATAGTTTGGATTAAGATGGTGCCAGGAGCTGAAAAGAAGTGGGTGAATGAATATGAAGAGTCTGGAAGGTGAAATTCTAAGAAAGCAGAAATCTGGAAGAGTATGCTCTTCTTGCCAGCTGAAATTGTGTTTAAATGCTTTTCAGTACAGTTGGAATTTGAAGCATCTCTAACCACTATGATAGAAACTTGTAAGTTATCTTAGGTGGAGGGGGAAAAAAAGTTTTTAACCTGTCTTAGAAATTCCCTTTCACTTTTCACTTTCATGCATTGGAGAAGGAAATGGCAACCCACTCCAGTGTTCTTGCCTGGAGAATCCCAGGGACGGGGGAGCCTGGTGGGCTGCCGTCTATGGGGTCGCACAGAGTCGGACACGACTGAAGCGACTTAGCAGCAGCAGCAGCAGCAGAAATTCTTGGAGGGGGGGAAATACACAAGTAAATAGTTATAATCAAGTGTTAGTATGTATCTGATTTTTATACTCTCTACAAGTAAAATTATACTTTTTACCCCATTGGCATACAGACACAATATGATTTAAGAAAACAAAATAGGAGAGTTCCCTGGTGGTCCAGCGGTTAAGACTCTGCCCTTACACTGCAGCGGGCATGGGTTTGATTCCTGAACAGGGACCTGAGATCCCATGTGCTCAGTGGAATGAATGAATGAACGAATGTGTAAATAGCTTTCTTTGTAGAGTATAAGTAAAATAGTTCTGCTTTAGAAAAGTAAGAAAAAAGACCCCTAAATAAAAAGATCTAAACTATAAGATAAATCAATTGGTGGTTTGATTCCAATGGTGTATTTTAAGATAAAATTAAAACCTTTTCTGAACTTTTCTGTAGAGCAAGTTACTTCTTTAGGAAGTGGGAAATAAGGTTTAAGTCCTTAAAATTAATATTCTCTTTATGTTATAGAATTCCTTATTCCCCAAAGCCTATTATTATTTCCTGTCTCAGTAATTCTTTTCTTTGAAAGGCACTCAGTCATGTCTGACTCTTTGTAACCCAATGGACTGTAGCCTACCAGGCTCCTCTGTCCATGAAATTCTCCAGGCAAGAATACTGGAGTGAATAGCTGTTCCCTTCTCCAGGGGATCTTCCCAACCCAGGGATCGAACCCAGGCCCTCGGCAATGAGAGCGTGGAATCCTAACCATTGGACCACCAGGGTATAGCCCTAGATTTTATCTTTTCTTTCTTCTGTTTCCCTCACCTGTTATGTCTAATTGATCAAATCCTTTTCATTTTAGTGCTCAGTCTAGGCCTTCGCACTGTTGGCCCAGGGATTGACAATTTTTTTTTCCTTTGTAAATTGACAGGTTTTTTTTTTTTCCCTATAAAGAACTAGTTTCTTCTGCCATTGTAGCACCACACAAAAACAAAAGAGGTTGGCTGTGTTCCAATAAAGCTTTGCACAAACTGGGTTTGGCCCACAGACTATAGTTTGCTCACCACTGCTAGTCCTTCCCTTAGCTGGAATGTGTTGCCTTCAGGTAATCTTGTTCAGCTCTCACTTCAAATATTTCCTTTTTAGAAGGGCCATTCCTGACCAGTTGGCTAAAATAGAATCCCCTCTCTCTCCCCTCAGCTTGCCTCTATAGTTGTATATTACTGTGTATTTATAACCATGTGAAATTCTCTTATTGTCTGAATCCCTACCCCTGGCTCCTTGAGAGCAGATACCTTGTTGGTTTTATTGATTCCTATCTTTGAAGACTGTGTCTTGCTCATGATTGACATGTTTATTTGTTGAATGAATGATTATATGTTGATTTTCTTATTTTTCACTTTTCATGAAAGGACGGTGGATAACATGACTCCATCATCACAGACAATTCAAAGATCTTTCTCATCTTCAGAAAATTTTCAGAGACAAGCAGTGGTAAGCTGATTATTCAACTTGAGTTGCTAAAAAAGAAAAATCATACTTAAGTTAAAATTCTTTTTTAACTTCTTAAATTTTAGTTAGACTAGCATGATCTTTGTAGATTTCAGTTTTCACTAGGCTGAAATATATATTTATAAGATCAAAGATAAATAGAAGAGCTGCTTCTCATATTTGTATTTTTCTTTTCTTTGCCCAAATCACAACTTGGCTCATGGTACCTAGACTTGTGTATTTCATAGTCTGCAGAATAAAATACAAGAGTGAAATAAAATTAAATTGAGAAATTAGTATAAAGGGATATGACCTTTTATAAACGTATTTCTTTCATTTTGCTATGAACCATTAAAAAAAAACCATCATTGCCTTATATCTTCCCATAGGCAGAATTTGAGAACCAGTGATCTAGCCACTTAGTACTTACCTCTGTTTTTCTCCTCACTAGTCCATTTCACTCACCATTTCTACTATTTTTAGTTGTGTTTAATTTAAAATTCAGATAGGCAAGAATGATTTTGCTTTTCCATTATTGTGTTTAAACATTGGCTAGATGTCTGTTGCCTTTGATACCTAGAAATATTTGTGCTTAACATTTTCTTCTTTTCCTCTTCGCTCAGATGAACAGTGTTTTGAGACAGATGTCATATGGAGGGAAATTTGGTTCTCCACATCTGGATCAGTCAGGATTTTCCCCATCAGTTCAGTCACATAATCATACTTTTAACCAGTCTTCAAGCTCCCAGTGGCGCCAAGATACACCATCATCACAGAGAAAAGTCAGACTGAATTCTTATCCCTACGTGATGGATAGACATTACAGCCGTGAACAGCGTTACAGTGATCTCTCTGACCATCATTACAGAGGAAACAGAGACGATTTTTTCTATGAAGACAGGAATCACGATGGCTGGAGTCATGACTATGATAACAGAAGAGACAGTGGTAGAAATGGAAAATGGCGCTCATCTCGACACTAACAAGTGTTATAAGGATTTTCATAGGGTCATTTTAGGTCCTTTTTTTGTTTCTGAGAATGTTTTCTTAAACTATAGAGCAGCTTTACAAGTTGCCACAATTTCTTTGTAAAAATTTTAAAACCCAGTAGCAATTCAATACAGACATGAGAAGAATTGTGGTTCTAGTTTTATTACATTCATAGCCTTTCACCTCAGGGTTTTAAAAAGAGGAAAGGGTTTTATGCAAAAGAAGTGCCACAATTCCTAATCATTTTAGACAATTGAGTAAAGGATGTATTATATGGATTAGTTGTATTATGAAGAAAATATTTTAATTATCTTATTTTTTTGTATTGCAAGAAGCTTCTTGTTGGTGAATCAGATTTTTGGTGTATAGTGAAAAATTTTCAAGTTGATCATCAGAATTGACTCAGTATTTTGTTAATAAATGAGAAAATGTTTAACTTCAGTGATTCATTTTACTAACAGAAAGCTTTTTGATAAAGTTTGGGGATAAACCATATTTAACTTTTCAGAGAACTTAGGTGTAAGTTCTGTGACATGATCTTGAGCATAGAAGTGTACATCTACACATGCTATTTCGTTGTAAAATTTTAGAATTTGCTCATTAAATCGATGTATGACTGAGGCCACTCAGGAAGTTAAATATCACTAAATGTATTTTTTTACAGTAAAAATACAGTGTTAATATTAAATCCCCTATTTCTGGAAGAACAAAAATATAAGTGCATAGTTGGATAAATGGTAAAATGTTTTACTGAAAATGTACTTTTTAAAGTACTGCCTCTATGACTCAAACTTTGAAAATTTTAACATTGTACCCAGGACAAGTGTACAGGGACACATCTTACTATGGAGATTGTACAGGTTACTTTTTGTTTTTGTTTGAACATTTGAAAGAATTTAGTCTGAAACATTTTCTGATTTAAAAATTTTTAAATCTTGTTTAACAACACTTTTATGTATCAAGATGCTGTTTCCCTTTCATTGTAGAACTTGTTTATAAAAATTAATTCCTTGTAAAATTTGGATCCTTTTTAATATTAACTACAGCATTTGTACTATGTTGCTTTTTAATATATTGAAAACAAAATGAAAGAGTATGTCTTTTTTTTTTGACATCACTAACTTTAGGGACATTGCACACAAAAAAGTGGCAACATACTTTTATTCAGTGATTGCCTGGTGTTAAAAGTGTCAGTTTTTAGAGCATCTTGAAATAAACCTTTTGAACATATCAAACTTAATATGTTACAGTCAGATTTTCAGTAACACATGGTTTATGTTTCTAAGCACTGTAAACTAATTTGGTTACTCTCCCTAGTGTCTAGGAATTTGTACATTTGTGTTTCTCTGTTTTTAAATATGCACACTTTTGTGTGCCTCGGTATGTGAAGCTGTACAGTTACTAGCACACAGAGCATTACGATCAGAGGTTTCTGTCCTTCTAAGCAGTTCTTGAGAAGAAAAGGCAACCCACTCCAGTATTCTTGCCTGGGAAATCCCAGGGACAGGGGAGTCTGGCAGGCTACGGTCCATGGGGCAGCAGAGGAGTCAGGCACAACTTAGCAACTAAGCAACAACAAAGCAGTTCCAGTAAAGCGTCTGCCTACGATGCGGGAGACCCGGGTTTGATCCCTGGGTGAGGAAGAGCCTCTGGAGAAGGAAATGGCACCCCACTCCAGTACTCTTGCCTGGAAAATCCCATGGATGGAGGAGCCTGATAGGCTACAGTCCATGGGGTCTCGAAGAGTTGGACACAACTGAGCAACTTCACTTCATGGCTGATTCATGTTGAGGTTTGACAGAAAACAACAAAATTCTGTAAAGCAATTATCCTTCAATTAAAAAATAAATTTAAAATAGAAGTCTTTAATGAAAGTGAAAGTTGCTCAGTCGTGTCTGACTGTGACCCCCCCCCCCCCCCATGGACTGTACAGTCCATTGAATTCTTCAGGTCATTATCTCTAATGAGCCTGTTAGTTTCACTTGTCTTACCTATATGGAAATTTATTCATTAGCATTTGTAGATAGTAACAAAAATTAATACTATATTGTGACTTACCTGTGGGTCAGATCCCTTCATATAGATTTACCGGTCACTGGTTCAGAATAAAATTTTTCTTTTAATGGTTTTTGGGACACCCCTTATGAGGTCCCAGTGAATCTTTTTTCACTTTTTTTTCACCCAGTTGAAAGTAACCTAACTAAATACATGTGCTGTATAAGGCAGTGGTTCCTAACCTTTTTGACCCCAGGGACTGGTATCATGAAAGGCAATTTCTCCATGGACTGGAGTGGGTAGGGGGGATGGTTTTAGGATGATTCAAGCTCATCACATTTACTGTGTACATTATTAATGCATCAGCTCCACCTCAGATCATCAGGTATTATATCCAGGAGGTTGGGAACCCTGGTATAAAGGGATAGAAGAAGACAGCCATGAAGAATTGAATACCGGTGGTGAGACTGCACTGAGATATTGAGACTTGCAGGAGCAGAAAGGAAGAAATTGTTTTTATGGAGAGCAATTTCTCCCAGTGTGTGTTACATGAAACTACTCTCATAAGTTGTTCTGCAAAACAACAGGGTTCTGTAGTCCAGTGTTTTGTAAACAGTATATACTAACACTGTGACTTTCTCATAGTGACAGAACAATGCCATAAAACTTGCTGCAATAATGTTTATACCTTTTTCAAACTTGACGCTTATTTTACCCTTTTATGCATAATAAATGTATAATACATTTATCTGAATACCTTAAGATTCCCCCTAAAGAATCTTTTGACTCCACCCTCCTCCATCCAATCAGTAGTCAGGAAATTTTATACCACTCTATGTTGTGTAGGGCCTTTGTCTCTGTATCCATTGCCACCATTCTAGAATAGGCAATCATCTCAACAGGGATGTTCTAACAGCACCCTAAAGTTTACATACCAATTTATGTGTTCCCATCAGTTCAGTTGCTCAGTTGTGTCTGACTCTGTGATCCCATGAACCACAGCACGCCAGGCCTCCCAGTCCATCACCAACTCCCGTAGTCCACCCAAACCCATGTCCATCAAGTCAATGATGCCATCCAACCGTCTCATCCTCTGTAGTCCCCTTCTCCTCCTCCTCTCAATCTTTCCCAGCATCAGGGTCTTTTCAAATGCGTCAGCTGTTCTCATCAGGTGGCCAAAGTATTGCAGTTTCAGCTTCAACATCAGTCCTTCCAATGAACACCCAGGATGATCTCCTTTAGGATGCACTGGTTGGATCTCCTTGCTGGCCAAGGGACTCTCAAGAGTCTTCTCCAACACCACAGTTCAAAAGCAATTCTTTGGCGCTCATCATAGCCTTTATATTGTATTAAAACTGTCTTTTAAGTTGTATCTCACTAGACATCTCCATGAAGGCCAGGACCTCATATTTTCACCACTGAATTCCCAGTATCCAGTGCCTGGCATATATACAATGCATGGTAAATTTTTGATGAGTGAATAAAGAACACTGCTCAAATAATTGAATAGAAAAGGGAGACTTCCACATCAAAAATTTCTCTGGTATAGATTTCCTAACCCTGAACCATCATTGTATCCTATTATAAAAATTGTATCACAATATGCTGTGCCTTTAATACACTCTAGAATGTTGTTTTTCAAAATTTTAAGTTATTGGATCTATATTCTTGAGATTTCTTAAAATAATTGTTTAGTTTGGTTTGAGAATTATGATCCTGCTGGTGTTATAGAATGAATTAGTAAGCTTATTTTTTCTTTGCCCTGGAAAAAAATGGAATAATAGGATTACCTGTTTCTTTAGAACTAGTCAAACTCCTTTATTAAAATTATCTGAGTCTTAGACTTAATCAGTTTACTTCTCAATGTCTTTTGTGGTTATTGATCTGTTTCGATTTTCTACTTTCTCAAAAGTCAGTTTGGATAATTTTTATTTTTATTAAAAATAACATTTTCTCTGTCTTTCCAAATCAAGGGATATAGAGTATTAGAATTTTTGTAACCTTTGTCTCAAGTTATAGTCCAGGCTTAGGTAAAGGAATATTTTACTGATAAAGGAATATTTTACTTCCTTCCCACACTCTGTTCAGGCTTGCTAGAGACTTTTGCTGCTATTCATTTCACATTTGCACATGTGTATACACATATGGGGCTTCTCTGACGGCTCAGATGGTAAAGAATCTGCCTGCAATGTGGTAAATCTGGGTTTGATCCCTTGGTTAGGAAGATCTCCTGGAGAAGGAAATGGCAACCTATTCCAGTATTCTTGCCAGGAGAATCCCATGAACAGAGCAGCCTGGTGGCAGTCCATAGGGTTGCAAAGAGTTGAAGTGTTGAACACGACTGAGCAGCTAACACACACACACACACACACCCGCACTTAATTGTTTTTATTTGTTGTTTTGGGTTCTTTGTTGTCATTGCTTTCATTATTTTAAATAGATTTTCTTTTAAGAAGATTTAAATAAGAAAAGAATCTTAACATTTTTATGAAAGTTACTATTTCTGGAGCTCTTCATGCTTTGTGTAATTCCAAATATCCATCTGGTATTTGCCTGCTTGAAGAACTTGTTTTGATGGCTCTTACAGTACAGTCTTGCTGGTGATGAACTCATTTAGCTTTTCCATGACTGAAGAAGTCTCTTTCACCTTTGCTTTTGAAATATAATTTGGCTGGGTATAGCATTCTAAGTTGACAGTTTTCTTTTCCCTTTCAATGCAGGCATACCTTGGAGATACTGTGGGTTCGCTTCCAGATCACCACTAAAAACTAAATATTATAGTAAGTGAGTCACAAACTTTTGGTTTCCCAGTACATGCAAAAGTTATATTTACATTATGCTGTATTCTATTAAGTGTTTAATAGCATTATGTCTAAAACCACCCCCAATGTATATACCTTAATTAAAAAAATTTTTATTACTAAAAAATGCTAATAATCTGAGCCCTTATCAAGTTATAATCTTTTTGCAGGTAGAGGGTCTTCCTTTAGTGTTGATGACTGCTGACTGATCAAGGTGGTGTTTGCTACAAGTTGGAATGGCTGTGGCAATTTCTAAAAATAAGCCACAATGAAGTTTGCTACAGTGATTGACTCTTCTTTTCATGAACAATTTCTCTGCAATGTGCAGTGCTGTTTGATAGCACTTTTACCCAGTGTAGAATTTTTTCCAAAATTGGAGTCAATCCTTTGAAACCCTGCTCCTGCTTTATCAAATAAGTTTATGGAATATTTTACATCCTTTGTCGTCATTTTAACAATCTTCACATTATCTTCACCAGTAGTAGATTTCATCTCAAGAACCACTTTCTTTGCTTATCCATAAGAAGCAACTCCTCATCTGTGAACATTTTATTAGATCACAGCAGTTTAATCACATCTTCAGGTTCCACTTCTATTTCTAGTTCTCTTGCTGTTTCTACCACATCTGCAGTTACTTCCTCCACTGAAGTTTTGAACCCCTCATTCATTTTAGTTGAAATCAACTTTTTCCAAACTCCTGTTAGTGTTGATATTTTGACCTCTTCCTCTGAATCATGAATGTTCTTAACGGCATCTAGAATGGTGAAGCTTTTCTAAGTTTTCAGTTTACTTTGCCCAGACCCATCAGAGGAATCACGGTATCTATGATAGCTGTAACCTTATGAAATGTATTTTATTTATTTTTGTCTGGGCTGGGTCTTCATTGCTGTGTGGGCTTTTTCTCTAAGTTGAGCGAGGGCTACGCTCTAGTTGCCATGCACATGCTTCTCATTGTGGTGGCTTCTCCTGTTGCAGGGCACAGGCTTCAGGTGTGCGGGTTTCAGTAGTTGTGGCTCCTGGGCTCCAGAGCATGGGTTCATTAGTTGTGGTGCACAGGCATAGTTTCTCTGTGGCATGTGGGATCTTCCCAGACCAGGGAATCAAACCCGTGTCTCCTGCATTGGCAGGTGACTCTTTACCACTGAGTCACCAGGGAAGCCCCTGAAATGTATTTTTTAAGTAATAAGACTTGAAAGTCGGAATTACTCCTTGATCCATGAGTTGCAGAATGGATGTTGTGTTAGCAGGCATGAAAGCAACATTAATCTTGTCTCTCCACCAGAGCTCTTGGGTGACCAGTTGTGTTGGCAGTGAGCAGTAACATTTTGAAAGAAATCTTTTTTACCTGAACAATAGGTAGCAGTAGGCTTAAACTGTTTAGTAAGCCATGTTATAAATAGGCAAGCCATTGTCCAGGCCTTGTTGTCCCACTTATAGAGCATAGATAGAGTAGATTTAAATAATTAATTCTTAAGACCCTTAGGATTTCCACAATGGTAGAGACGCATTGGCTTCAATTTCAGGTCACCAACTACATTATCCCCTAACAAGAGAGTCAGCCTGTGTCTTGAAGTTTCAAAGCCATGCATTGCCTTCTCTCTAGTTATGAGAGTCCTAAATGGCATCTTCTTCCAATATAAGGCTATTTCATCTACATTGAAAATCTTTTGTTTCACATGGACACTTTCATTAATTAACCTAGCTAGATCCTCTGGATAACTTGCTGTAGCTTCCATATCAACACTTGTTGTTTCACTTTGTAATATTGTGTTATGGAGACAGCTTCTTTCTTTAAGCCTCAGAAAGCAACCTCTACTGACTTCGTACTTTCCTTCTGTAGATTCCCCGCCTCTCTTAGCCTTCATAGAATTGAAGACAGTTAGGGCCTTGCTCTTTTGTCCCAAGGGAATGTTGTGGTTGATTTGATCTATCCAGACTTTCGTAAATTAAAGTTTTATCCTAAAACTTTCTCCACATCAGCAATAAGGCTGTTTCACTTTCTTATCATTCATGTATTCACTGGAGGAGCACTTTTAATATCCTTCAAGAACTTTTCCTTTGTATTCAGAGCTTGTTTAACTGTTTGGTGCAAGAGGCCTTACTTTAAGCCTGTGTCAGCCCTAGACATTCCTTCCTCACTACCCTTAATCATTTCTAACTTTTGATTTAAAATGAGAAATGTTTGATTCTTCTTTCTCTTGTACACTTGGGGTCATTGTAGAGTTATTAATTGGCCTAATTTAAATATTATTATGTCTTGGGAATAAGGAGGCCTGAAGAGGGAAGAGAGGGTCTGGGGAGTGGCAGGTAAGTGGAGCATTTGTAGCACACACATTTATCGATTAAGTTTGCCATTTTATATGGGTACAATTTGTGGCACCCCAAACAATTACAATACTAGCATTAAAGATCACTAATTAGAGATCACCACAACAAATATAATAACAACTTAAAAGTTTGAAATATTGTAAGAATTACCAAAATTTGACACAAAAGTTTGAAATATTGTAAGAATTACCAAAATTTGACACAGAGACATGAAGTGAGCAACTATTGGAAAAATGGTACCAGTAGACTTGATTGACACAGAGTTGCCAAAAGCCTTTTGTAAAAAAAACAAAATGCAGTATCTGTGAAGGGCAATAAAGTGAAGTGCAGGAAAATGAAGCATTCTTATCTTTTTAAAATGTTCTCTTGCATTTTTCCTATAAAAAAATTGCTGTCATATATGTATCATTTTTCTCTAGCTGATTTTGAGCCATTTGATTATAATGTGCTGTGATGGAGTTTTTTCATGTTTGTTTTCCTGGGGTTCATTGAGTTGCATGAATCTGTGGATTTATAGTTTTCAGTAAATTTGGAAAAATTTTGACTATTATTAAAAACCTTTTTGTCCCTGTTTTTTTGGAAGTTGATTACACTTATATAAGGCTGCTTGATATAGTCCCTTAGCTCACTGATGTGCTGTTTATTAAAAAAATTTTTTTTCTCTGTGTGTTTCATTTTGTATAGTTTCTATTGCTGTCTTCAAGTCCACTAATCTTTTTTTTTTCTGCAGTGTCTAATGAACAATTCCAATATAATCTTCATCTTAGACACTGGAGTTTTTCTCTTTAGAAATTGATTTGGATCTTTATTTTTCTCGTTTTTATTTTTTCTTTTAGTTTTGTTGAGGTACAAATGACAAAACTGTAAGATATTTAAGGTGTACAACTTGATGATTATATATATATAAAATATATATGATAAATATCCCATGTATATGATCACATGTTATCATGTATAATGGCAACCCTCTCCAGTACTCTTGCCTGGAAAATCCCATGGATGGAGGAGCCTGATAGACTACAGTCCATGGGGTTGCAAAGAGTCGGACACAACTGAGTGACTTCATTTCATTTTATCATGTATACAGGATTCCATCCCTACCCCTGCAGCCCATGGAGTTAATTAACACAGGATTTGGACCTCTTAAAAAATATATCTTTACTGTTTTTACTTAAAGTTTTGAGTATATGGAATAAAGTTATAGCAATTTTTAATGTCCTTGTCTGCTAATTCTAATTTCTTTTGATTCACGCTCTCTTTATTGGATGTATTTTCCTGCTTCTTTGCTTGCCTTGTAATTTTGATAGAATGATAGGCATTGTGAAGTTTACCATGTTGCTTGCTTGACATTTCATATTTCGGTAAATATTCTTGAGCTTTATTCTACAACACAGTTGTTAACAATTGTATCACTCTAGGTCTTGCTTTAAGATTTGTTAGGCAGGATTTGAGAAATATTTAGTCTAGGGTTACTTCACCCCATTACGGTGGCAAGACACTTTTGAATACTCTACTAGTTACTTCATAAATTATGAAGCTTTTCCATCTGGTCAGAGATACCAGATACTGTTCTCAGTCCTATGTGGATGTTGGGTAGAATTATTTCTAATTCTTTGGGATAGTTCTTCCCCAGCCTTGGGTACTTTCATCAGTCCTGTATTGCTGATCAGTACCCTATGAATACTGGAGGAAATTTTCTGCAGATCTCTAGTTTTCCCTCAGTACAACTTAATTTTCTTCAGTACTGTGTAATCGACATTCTAGTGGCCTTAGTTTCCCTGAACCCTCAGCTTTATCCACTCATCTCAGGGAACTGGCCCAACTCTGCCTGCCCCCCCACCCCCATCTCCACACTGCAGCCTGAAAATCTTCTCAAGGCCGCAAGCTGCAGACATCACAGAGCTTACATAACTTGTTTCCTGTTTATCAGGGATTTCTGTCTTTTGTCCCTGATATCCATCTTCTTGTTTTGTATTTCATTTGTGCACTGATTGTTTCAGGCAAAAAGGTAAATCTAATTCTTGTTGTCCCTCTTGACTAGAAGTGTAAATTGATCGATGGGGTTTGATATGTAGTACACTGAACATTCCTTATCTTAAATGGTCTGCATTTTTAGGTTTGATTACCCCCCACCACCAACTTTAGTTATTTAGATTCTATTTCAGCTCAGTTCAGGTGCTCAGTTATGTCTGACTCTTGGCAACCCCATGGACTGCAGCATGCCAGGCTTCCCTGTCCATCACCAACTCCCGGAGCTTGCTCAAACTTATGTCCATCAAGTCGGTGACACCATCCAACCATCTCATCCTCTGTTGTTCCCTTCTCCTCCTGTCTTCTGTATTTCCCAGCATCAGGGTCTTTTCCAATGAGTCAGTTCTTTGCTTCAGGTTGCCAAGGTATTGGAGCTTCGGCTTCAGTATCAGTCCTTCCAATGAATATTCAGGGCTGATTTTCTTTAGGATTGACTAGTTTGATCTCTTAGCAGTCCAAGGGACCTCAAGAGTCTTCTCCAACACCACAGTTCAAAGGCATCAGTTCTTCAGCACTTAGCTTTCTTTATAGTCCAACTCTCACATCCATACATGACTACTGGAAAAACCATAGCTTTGACTAGATGGACCTTTGTTGGTAAAGTTATGTCTCTGCTTTTTAATATGCTGTCTCAGCTGATCATAGCTTTTCTTCCAAGGAGCAAGCGTCTTTTGATTTCATGGCTGCAGTCACCATCTGCAGTGATTTTGGAGACCCCAAAAATAGTCTCTCACTGTTTCCATTGTTTCCTCACCTATTTGCCATGAAGTGATGGGACTGGATGCCATGATCTTAGTTTTCTGAATGTTGAGTTTTAAGCCAACTTTACTCTCCTTTTTCACTTTCATCAGGAGATTCTTTAGTTCTTCGCTTTCTGCCATAAGGGTGGTGTCATCTGCATATCTGAGGTTATCGATATTTCTCCCGGAAACTTTGATTGTAGCTTGTGCTTCATCCAGCCCAGCATTTCGCATGATACACTCTCCATGTAAGTTAAATAAGCAGGGTGACGATATACAGCCTTGACGTACTACTTTCCCGATTTGGAACCAGTCTGTTGTTCCATGTCCATTTCTACCTGTTGCTTCTTGACCTGCATACAGATTTCTCAGGAAACAGGTAAGGTGGTCTGGTATTCCCATCTCTTGAAGAATTTTCCAGAGTTTGTCATGATCCACACAGTCAAAGGCTTTGGTGTAGTCAATAAAGCAGAAGTAGATGTTTTTCTGGAACTCTCTTGCTTTCTCGATGATCCAGTGGATGTTGGCAATTTGATCTCTGGTTCCTCTGGCTTTTCTATATCCAGCTTGAACATCTGGAAGTTTGTGGTTCATGTACTGTTGAAGCCTGGCTTGGAGAATTTTGAGTATTACTTTGCTAGCCTGTGAGATGAGTGCAGTTGTGCAGCAATTTGAACATTCTTTGGCATTGCCTATCTTTGGGATTGGAATGAAAACTGACCTTTTCCAGTCCACTGGTCACTGCTGAGTTTCCAGATTTGCTGGCATATTGAGTGCAGCACTTTCACAGCATCATCTTTTAGGATTTGAAATAGCTCAACTGGAATTCCATCACCTCTACTAGCTTTGTTCATAGTGATGCTTCCTAAGGCCCACTTGACTTTGCGCTCCAGGATGTCTGGCTTTAGGTGGGTGATCACACCATCTGGGTGTGACTATCTGGGTCATGAAGATCTTTTCTGTATAGCTCTTCTGTGTATTCTTGCCACCTCTTCTTAATATTTTCCGCTTCTGTTAGGTCCATACCATTTCTCTCCTTTATTGAGCCCATCTTTACATGAAATGTTCCCTCGGTATCTCTAATTTTCTTGAAGAGATCTCTAGTCTTTCCCATTCTATTGCTTTCCTTGATTTCTTTGCACTGATCACTGAGGAAGGCTTTCTTATCTCTCCTGGCTATTCTTTGGAACTCTGCATTCAAATGGGTGTATCTTTCCTTTCATCCTTTGCCTTTTGCTTCTCTTCTGTTATTAACTATTTGTAAGGCCACCTCAGACAACCATTTTGCCTTTTTGCATTTCTTTTTCTTGGGGATGGTCTTGATCACTGCCTCCTGTACAATGTCATGAACCTTTGTCCATAGTTCTTCAGACACTCTGTCTATCAGATCTAATCCCTTGAATCTATTGGTCAGTTCTACTGTATAATTTTAAGGGATTTGCTTTAGGTCATACCTGAATGGTCTAGTGGTTTTCCCTACTTGCTTCACTTTAAGTCTGAATTTAGACTTGAAGACTATAAGATGTCGGAGTAGAAGGACATGCACTCATCTTCTGTGAGAACTCCAAAATTACAACTCGCTGCTGACCAACCATTGACAGGAGAATGTTGGATCCCACCAAAAAAGGATACCCCATGTCCAAGGGCAAAGGAGAAGCCCCAGCAAGATGGTCAGAGGGGTGAAATTGTGTTTAGAATTAAACCCCATACCTACCAGAGACATGTGGAGGATTCAAACAAAACCTTGTACTCACCAGGAAACCCCACAGAGACTGAGCCAGACCTACTGTTGAGTATCTGAGTGTCTCCTGCGGAGGTATGGGTCAGTAGTGGCCTGCAGCAGGGGCAGGGACTCTGGGTGCAGCAGACCTGGGTGTGGCATAAGCCCTCTTGGAGGAGGTCACCATTAACTCCATCATAGAACTGCCAGAGCTTACACAGCACTGGAGAAGCAGACTGTTGGAGGGCACACACACACACAGAAAAAACCTTGTGTGCACCAGGACCCAGGAGAAAGGAGCAGTGACCCCACAAGAGACTGACCCAGACTTGTCTGTGGGTGTCCAGGAGCGTCTGGCAGAGGTGTGGGCCGGTGGTGGCCTGTTGCAGGGTCGAGGCACTGCTTATGGAAGTGCATGCATGGGACCTTTTGCAGGAGGTCGCCATTGTCTTCATTACCTCCACCAGAGTTTGGTCTCAGGTCAAACAACAGGGAGGGAACACAGCCCTGCCCATCAACAGAAAATTGGATTAAAGATTTACTGAGCATGGCCTGGCCCATTAGAACAAGACCCAGTTCCCCCCACAGTCAGTCTCTCCCAGCAGGAAGCTTCCATAAGCCTTTTATCCTTATCTGTCAGAGGGCATATAGAATGACAAACACAGTCACAGAAAACTAATCAAACTGATCACATGTACCACAGCCTTGTCTAACTCAATGAAACTATGAACCATGCCTTGTAGGGCCACCCAGGACGGACGGGTCATGGTGGAGTGGTCTGACAAAATGTGGTCCACTGGAAAAAGGAATGGCAAACCACTTCAGTATTCTGGCCTTGAGAACCCCATGAACGGTATGAAAAGATTTTGTTTAGTTACTTCTAAATGACTTTTCCACTCCATGCTTCTATTGTGACTTCTGATTTTATAGCCTTGTGAATAGGAAGTGTGGCCCATGTGATAAAAACTTGTAGAGGGACAAACCAGTTCACAAACTGAATGATCACAGGATCTTTCTAGGTTGCCTGCCTGAGCTAGCAGGGCTGAACCTAAAGCTCTAGTACAGCTCTCCAGAGGCTGCTGAGAGAAGCTGAAACCACATGCATCATCCTTAGCTGACCCTCCTGCCTGTGAGTTTCATCCTGCACGGTGTGATGCCCACTTGGTGTTTCTTACTCCAACTCTCATAACCACTTCACAGACATTTGAAAAACACTTGTGAAGTATCCAGATTTTCTAGGTTTTCCAGATTTTCCAGATTCATATCCATTTTTAAAATTTTTTATGTACAACAAGTGGACTAGTGGCTCAGACAGTAAAGACTCTGCCTGCAAATCAGGAGACCCGGGTTCAATCCCTGGGTTGGGAATATTCCTTGGAGAAGGGAATGACAACTCTCCCCAGTATACTTAGCTTAGGAAATTCAATGGACAGAGGAGCCTGGTGGGCTATGGTCCACGGGGTCACTAAGAGTTGGACACAACTGAGTGGCTAATGCCAACACTGTACACTTACTTTCAAACATTATGTGTTAGTCGCTCAGTCATGTCTGACTCTTTGCGACCCCATGGACTGTAGCCTGCCAATCTTCTCTGTCCGTGGAATTCTCTAGGCAAGAATACTGGAGTAGGTAGCCATTCCCTTCTCCAGGAGATCTTCCCAACCGAGAGATCGAACCCAGGTCTCCTGTACTGCAGGCAGATTCTTATCCATCTGAGCCACACTTAAACTGACAGCAAATTTTTATAATGATTTATCCTTTTTGGATCTTTACAAAGATTCAATTAGTTTACTGGAAACTACCATAACTTCCACATTCATATTTTATTGGGTTAAATAAAGAATGGAGTTAAACATGCTTCTAGTATGATAGGTAAGTCCCGTTAATTATGTTTTTTGAACCTTGTATTTTTTCTTCTTCTTGATCTTTTCTTTCTAAAAGAGGTGATTTCATTTTGTTGTTTTCTCTAAGTATATCTCCCAGTTTTTGTGGGACATTACTTCACATGTACTATAACGTTTATCAATGTAAATATTCTTGATCCATTTTCATGCTATTAACTATGAATTCTATTTTTATATGACTATTTCATGCCTTTAGTTTTCTAATATTTGCTTGCTATGTCTATTAGTTAAGTTTTAAAACTTCTTGATTTTAGAAGTGACTGGTATTAAGATATATTCTGCTATACTTCTTTGTGTGTATGTAAGATTGATTAAATTTACTTTTTTCTCTTTCTTCCTTCCAGTGCAGCATTTCATAAACTGGATGCATGCTAGGATCACCCCGGAACCTTTCTCAGAACAATTCAATGTCTAAACTCTACTGTAGAATCTCAGGGAGGAGCGTGGTATCAGATTTTTTTTTTTTTTAAAGATTCTTGCATGAAGTTGGGATTGACAACCCTAGTGTTTCTATTCCTGTAGTGCTTCTCCTTAAGTTCTGAGCAATTACTTCTAACTTTGTAATTTTCTATCAGTGGATAGACTGAACCAGTTGTGGCAGTCAAGGTAAAATCAGAGAGGCAGAAGTAAAAGTATCAGTGAAAAAGCAACTTATTATAGGGATTCAACTTGATGCAGTTGCTGGTGAAAGAATTTGTTACACGCATCTGGTGTTGGCCTGAAATCGTTATAAGCTAGCCACACCAGCAATTGGGAAAGAAAGCTGAATAACAGGAGCAGAGACAAGCTGGAAGCTGCTGGGGGGAAGAATTGGAGCCTGCATCCGTCTCCCATTCTCTACCTTAGATGACTCGTATGACCTGAAGCCTGCAGCTGGGTGCTGCAGCCAACAATATGAGCCAGGAGATCAGCAGCAATGTGTTTGAGGGACCACAGTGCCTGGCAGCCTCTACCAGGCTTCCACAGTGTAGAAAATATGCCTGCTGTTTCCCTTCTGATCTCAAGCAAATTTCTCTTGTGGTGAACTACACTGTAATGCTGACACTAAGTACTTGGGGTCAGGCTAAACTTCACAGGTTCAGGGCTTAGTCCTCTGTGTCCTCACTTCAGATACCAGCTGCAGCTCCAGGATTGCCAGGCTGCCTGCACTTCTGAACAACTGGCTCCACATTTGGGGGTTCCCACAACCCCCTCAGGTTTGGTAATTCACTAGAATGACTCACAGAACTCAAGAAAGAGCTACACTTATGGTCACAGTTTTATTGTAGCAAAAGGATACAAATCAAAATAGGATGAAAGAGGAGAGGTGCATAGGATGGGGTTTGGGAGAGTCTCAAATGGGACGTTTCTGTGTCCTGTCCCCATGGAGTCAGGCAGTATCACACTCCTGGCATGTTCATGTGTGTTATCAGCCAGGAGGCTTATCCAAGCTTTGCATTCAGAGTTTCTTTGGGTTTCTGATTGATTGAATTCTTGGCCATGTGATTGAATTCAATTTCCACCACCCCAATTTCCACCCCTCCTCCTTCACCCCCTCCCCACCACCCCGAGGAGGTTGGATTGATATCACTTGGCTCAAATCCTCTAACCACATGGTTGATCTTTCCAGTATGGCCAGGCCCATCCGGGAAACCATCTAGGGGCTCCCCAGCCATAAATAATAAGGACACTACTATCATTTGGGAAATTCCAGGAATTTAGATTCCTTCTCAGGAACCAGGAACCAAGGCCAGTCAGATTCTTGACTATACAACACCAAAGCCAAATGGGAACTAGATATGGAAGGGAATTCTGAGGACCAGAGTTCCAGCTTAGATGTGTGCGTGCTAAGTCACTTCAGTCGTGTCCAACTCTTGGTGACCCCATGGACCCCACCGGACTCCTCTGTCCATGGGGTTTCCCAGGCAAGAATACTGGAGTGGGTTGCCATTTCCTACTCCAGGGGATCTTCCGAACCCAGGGATAGAACTTGAGTCTCTTATGTCTCCTGTATTGGCAGGTGGGTTCTTTACCGCCAGCTTAGATGATACAGTACAAAGCCCCCTCAACAGTACTATCTCTGACTCCCATGCACCCCACCAAGAAAACACCTTTAATGCATTGTCACTTTCTTTCGTGTTTCTCACCGCTAGAGAGAGAAAAATATTTTTTGTTTCACACTTCTAAGGAGAAAGCCAGATTGAGAAATTTAAAATGAATATATATCATATTTGGTTTGGGCTTTGGTATATTAAGATGGAGATGGGAATAACTTTTTTTCATTTATTGTGGATTTACTGTGTCTAAGGATTGTGCTGGACTTCCCAGGTGGCTCAGTGGTAAAGAGATCATCTGCCAGTGCAGGAGACACAGGTTTGATCCCTGGGTCAGGAAGATCCCCTGGAGAAGGAAATAGCAACCCACTCCAGTATTTTTGCCTGGGAAGTCCTGTGGACACAGAGGAGCCTGGTGGGCTTGGGTCAGGAAAGACTTGGAGGTGACTGAGTGACTAAACAGCAACATTGTAACCTGGAGATACTGGTTTGTGATTATTTGAATACCATATTTATGTATCTGGTAAGGAATATCATCCTTCAGGAAATTTTCAGAATTATCACTTTTATGTGCCATATTACCTTGCTTTATTTCAATAGCAGTCTTATCTTATAATTTCTTTGTTGAAACAATTAATAGTAAGTTTAATGTTCCTCAGATGCACTGACATTTCTTTGTTAAGAAATAAGAGTTTCTGTTGGTGAAGGTAAAAATGAATGTACCATTTTGTTCCAGTTATCTATTGTTCTCTAACAAACCAACTCAAAATTCAATGGCTAAAAAGTCAATTATTTAAATCCATGGCTGATTCATGTCAATGTATGACAAAAACCACTACAATATTGTAAAGTAATTAGCCTCCAACTAATAAAAATAAATGAAAAAAAAATTTTTTTAATGCATCTTAAAAAGTCAATTATTTGCCTAAGACTCAACAGGGATGGTTATTCTCTGTTTCATTAGTTTCATGTAAAGTGACTCACATGAGAGCTGAAAGATCCACTTTGAGGATGGCTTTCTCATATAGCTGTCTAGTGAGTGCTGGTTCTTAGCTGGAAACTCAGCCAGGGTTGTGAGCTGGGTACTTTGGTTTCTTTGCATGTGGGCCTGCTTGGGCTTCCTTTCAGCATGGTGGCTGGGTTCCAAGAGTTAGTATCCCAAGAGAGCAAAGCGAAAGTACATGGTATTTTATGATCTTGCTTTAGAAATCACATTTGTTGTCAAAGCAGTCACAATGGTCTACCCACATTCTAAGGAGAGGGGCACAGTGTTCACTGATCAATGAGAGGGTGATTATTCTAAGAGAAGGGTTATAAGAAAATGTAGGACAAAAGGTATTGTGACCATCTTTTAAAGATTCATCCTGTCATATCATTCTTCCAGGACCTGAATTCTGCAAACAATACCACTAAACACAACCACTAGCAATTTTATTTTTAATTTTTCCCATTTAAATGTTTAGTCCATTTAAAGTTTATTTTGGTATAAATTGTAAAGTCAAAAGCCAATTTAATTTTTCTTTTCAGATAGCTGCCCAATTGCTAACAAATTATTAATCTGTCTTTTCCCCACTTTTATAAAAGATGTCATTACCATATTTTAAAATTTCCCCTATTGTATTAAGTCTATTTCTGTAGTTTATAGTTAAATATCTATTTATGTCCTAGAACCTAATTTTTGCAGGACTGGTTTCTTCCATACCCACCCCACTGTTCTTCTTTTTCAGAATTTTGCTGGTTGATTCTTCTGTGTTTATTTTTCTATGTGAACACTATTATCAGCTTGTCCAGTTTTAAGCCCGTCTGCTAGTATTTCTTTCAAAATGGTAATTATTGATTTTTAAATTAATTTTATTATTAAGAAAATTGGGTGTTTTTGCTTCTTTGTATCAACCAATTATATTTCTTCATATTTCTGTTCATATCCGTTGTACCTTTTCGTATTAGAGTTTTGATTCCTCTTATCTGTGAAAGCTCTTTGTATTGAATACGAGAGCTTTGTTGAAATGCTTTTTGTAAATATTTTCTCCATTAGCCGATTATGTTCCTGATGTTTTTTTGAAGTCTTGAAATAAAGAGTAGATGTGTGTGTGTATGTTTCTGTGTGTGTCTGTGGGTCTCTCTGTGCATTTGTCTGTGTCCATGCATGAATGTATGTGGACTGGGGGAGTAAAAGCTAACCATCTTTTGTTGCATGACTTCTTCTGTTATTTTGAGAGCCATACAGTCTTTTCCAAACCAAAATAAATGAAGCAGTCATATTGTTTCCAGGAATTTTTAATTACTTTGTTTTTATGTTAAATTGTTTAACCCATTTAAAATTTTAGTATACTGTATGTATGAAGTTCTGATTCAACTTTGTTTTTCCTAGACAGTTTCACCAGCACTATTACAAATGCCTTTACTTACATATTTTTTCAGAATTAAAAATATGATCAAGGAAACATTGTTTGTTAGGTTTGAAGAAAAATGCAAGTATGGTTTGACTGTGACTGTGTGAAACCTGTAAACTAGTATAGGAAGAACTTGCCTTATGTTGCTTGAATGTAAAATAATTTGTTCGTAGAGTAAAAGTACATCAAGTCTTAGATTTAAGGTCCTCTTAGTATATATTTTAAGAAGGTTAGTGGGTCTTCCCCCAAATTTGATGATCTGCTGGTTTTAAATTATAATTTATAGTTCCTATTCATAAGGAAAAGTTCCATTGAATTTATTTTGTGATAAAATATATTTAACATAAAATTTGGCATTTTACAAATCAAAACCACAATGAGGTACCATTACACACCAGTCAGGATGGCTGCTATCCAAAAGTCTACAAGCAATAAATGCTGGAGAGGGTGTGGAGAAAAGGGAACCCTCTTACACTGTTGGTGGGAATGCAAACTAGTACAGCCGCTATGGAAAACAGTGTGGAGATTTCTTAAAAAACTGGAAATAGAACTGCCATATGAGCCAGCAATCCCACTTCTGGGCATACACACTGAGGAAACCAGATCTGAAAGAGACACGTGCACCCCAATGTTCATCGCAGCACTGTTTATAATAGCCAGGACATGGAAGCAACCTAGATGCCCATCAGCAGATGAATGGATAAGGAAGCTGTGGTACATATACACCATGGAATATTACTCAGCCGTTAAAAAGAATTCATTTGAATCAGTCCTAATGAGATGGATGAAACTGGAGCCCATTATACAGAGTGAAGTAAGCCAGAAAGATAAAGAACATTACAGCATACTAACACATATATATGGAATTTAGAAAGATGGTAACGATAACCCTATATGCAAAACAGAAAAAGAGACACAGAAGTACAGAACAGACTTTTGAACTCTGTGGAAGAAGGTGAGGGTGGGATGTTGTGAAAGAACAGCATGTATATTATCTATGGTGAAACAGGTCACCAGCCCAGGTGGGATGCATGAGACAAGTGCTCGGGCCTGGTGCACTGGGAAGACCCAGAGGAATCGGGTGGAGAGGGAGGTGGGAGTGGGGATCGGGATGGGGAATACGTGTAAATCTATTGCTGATTCATGTCAATGTTTGACAAAACTCACTGAAAAAATAAATAAATTAATTAATTTAAAAAAAATTTGGCATTTTAAATCAGTTCAGTGGTATTTAGTACATTCATAGTGTTGTACAACCAATCATCCTATGCATTTCCAAAACTTTCTCATCACTCAAAATAAACTCTACCCAATAAGCAATAATAACATCTCATTTTGCTCCTCCCTCCCCTTCCACCCTTGGTAATTTCTAATCTACTCTCTGTCTCTATGAATTTGCCTATTCTAGATATTTCATATGGGCTTCCCAGGTGGCGCTAGTGGTAAAGAACTCCTGCCAATGCAGGAGACACAAGTTTGGTCCCTGGATCGAGAAGAGTCCCTGGAGGAGGGCATGGCAACTCCAAGTATTCTTGCCTGGGGAATCCTATGGACAGAGGAGCCTGGCAAGCTACAGTCCACAGGGTCACAAAGAGTAGGGCACGACTGAAGTGACTTAGCACAGATTATTTCATAAGTGAAATCGTGCAGTATTCATGCTTTTATGTCTGGTTTATTTCACTTAGCATAATATTTTTAAGGGTCATTCATATCATAATATGTATCAGAGGTTTGTTACTTTTATGGCTGAATAATAGTCTCGTGTGTGTGTGTGTGTGTGTGCACAAAACCACATTTTATTTATCCATTCATCTTATTTTTGGACACTTAGATTGTTTCCATTGCTATTTGCACACAGATAATTCTATTTTAATCATATTTAATCTGTTTGTCTACATATATGTAAATTTAATCTATATTTAATCTATTTGTCCCCAAAGCTCCACTTTTTTTTTTTCTAAAGGAAGAAATAGATGATTAGTTTTTGAGCAGCTCTTGAAACCAAGTAACCTGAAAAACAGAGTCAACTTAAATAGGTTAATGAAAGAAGCCCAGTGCCAAGAAGAGGTCCCTTGAATAATGTATAGTTCTGTTTCCGGTCTCACTGAACTGAGACTTTTCTGGAAACCATACAAAAGTGAACGGGGAAGATGGTAGTTTTTGAATTGAAAGAAGTCCTGTTTGCTATGCTCTTAGGGAATCTTAAGAAAAGTCTAAGAAGAAGAAAAAAATAGTTTCTAGTAAGCAAAAATTCTCAAATATCTGCCAAAATATCTTTTCTTAGGTTAAAGCAAATATTAACCAATATTTATAATTAATATCATAGTTACTAATGATAAATAGTCATTTATCAAGGGTTTGTGATATTGGCACATGAGCTAATTTACTCTTTACAGCAGTTCTAAAAAGTAGGGCATAGTTGTTACTTTTATGACTGAAGAAAATGTGATTTAGACAAATTTCATTGCTAGCTCAAAGTCACACAAGGTAGTTATTGGTACAGTCAGAATTTGAATTCAGGGCTTTCCTACCCATAGCTTTAAAAACTGGTACCACATGTGGACAAAGAATATTGCCAGCTGTATCAGTATACAGGGATGTCAGGGCGTCAAGCCATCAGCTACTGCATGTACCTCCCATTTCCCCCTCCCTACCCTTAATTGAGCACCCTGAGGGGATTCAGGATGGAAGAAAACAAGATACTGGTCTTAGATTGTAACGGAGCATATCAAAGGAATGATTTCAAAAAGCCCAGACTCTAGCATCTTCCCATACACAGTAAAGTGCTAAATTCATTAACTTGAGATACCTGGTTTTTAACAGTAATTTTTCAATGTTCTGACTACTGGTTTTTGTTACCAAAACTCCACGTATCCTGGCTCCTCCCCCGTGTCTCTGGAACAGTTCTCAGAGCAATCTGAGAGACTGTCTTCCAGACGAGTCCTTAGTAGGTCAAATAAAACATAATTCTCTACTTTTAAGTTGTGCTTTTTTAAAAATTTTTTTCAGTTAGACACATGTATTCTTTTTATTCCCCCCCAACATGAAGTGTTTTACTTTGGAAACAACTGTTTAGATGGGGCCAAAACAAGTGAAAATAATTATTTTAGTCCTTTTCTTTTCCCTTTAGAATGGAATCCAAAGACAACTTTAAGATCAGTGCAAAATTAGATGCCAGAAAATGAAAGATGTGTTTCTGTTTAGAATATTTGGAATTAGTAATCAAAGTATTCTCTGATGTGAAGTACATACCTACAGTACTTATTTCTCATGGTTCTTATAGGAAGCAAAATAGGTACAATAAATTCCAAGAACAAGATAGTACCGAGGAATTTACAGAGTTTACACTTAATGAGTGTTGCAAGAAGGGAGACCCCTTCCAGGGCCTGAGAGCGGGCTTTTGTCTAACACTAGGAAATGAATTGTCTGAAGAGACACATGTGCTGATAAAGCAAGAGACTTTTTTGGAAAAGGGTGCTTGAACTGAGAGCAGCAGGAGAAGGGAATCCAGGAGAACCCCTCTGCCTTGTGGCTCGCAGTCTTGGATTTTATGGTGATGGGGTTAGTTTTCTGGTTTGTCTCTGCCAATAATTCTGGCTCAGAGTCCTTCCTAGCCCATGCATTGTTCAGCCAAGATGGATTCCATCATGAAGGATTCTGGGAGGTTGGTGGACACAGGGACCGGCATCTCCTCTCTGCTTTTGACCTTTCCTGAATTATTCCAGTTGATAGTAGATAGTCAGTTTCTCACTCCTTACTGGGACCTCTTGTAATTAAGTCAGGCAAGTGGTTACTACGGTACCTGGCCAGAAGAGGCAGTGTTGGTCAGTGGTTCCCCTTAAATTTAGCAGTATCACTTTGGTAACCTTTGTAAAATAAAATCAAATGTGTGCAATTAGATGAAACAGAAATTGATCATTAAAATGTTTGGTTGTGGCACAAGATGACTAAAATTCAAAGGTAAATGATAAGCTCTGAAGAGGGTCTGATTTTATAGACACACTTCTGATTTATTAGTTTACTTTTAGCTTATTTGTTGTTACTGATAATTTCTAAAAATGGAAAGGCCATTTGATTTAAGATAATGATGCAATTTTCCCAACAATTATGTTTCCACATGAAGTTTTGTTGTTGCTGCTGCTGTTGTTGCAAGATTTCTCCCCTTTCAAAATTAAATGTTGTGTTGTTTTATGTGTTTAAAATTTAATGTAAGTGTTTGAAGATGGTACTTAATTTACCATGTAGAAATAAAATTGTTGTCAGCACTTATGTTTGAAAAATTTTGTCAGGACAATTGAATTATTTTAACCAAACAGTATTCATTCAAAGGAGAGGATTTTATTTGTTAAAATGATAATTCTAAGCCTGGTCTCAACAGCTGTGTTTTATCCTTTGCCTGTATCCTTTTCTTAGCTTCATGCCTTTCTTTACCTCTTTCCCTTTAACTTTTTGAGTTTTTTCCTATCAAATACAATGTAATTTTTACTCTAAACAAATTTCTTTTCTCTATTAATATTTATCTTCCATTCTCTACAAGATATCAAGAAAGGGCCTTTGTTACCTATGTTCGCAACTTGCAGATTCTCATATTTGTTTCTAAGTTGCAGAAGAATTTTGTGCTCTAATGACCAAATACAGTGATATCTTTCAGGCTTCATACAGAGATTGTTTCCAATGACTTCACACCTTTGTTCAAACTTCTTCTTCCTTTATTTTCTGTCTCGATAGAAGAAAAGAAAAAAAAAAGTCAATAATCAATCTAAGAAAGAAAGAAAGAATTATATTTGAGCCAACCTTCAGGTATGACCTAAATCAAATCCCTTATGACTATACAGTGGAAGTGAGAAATAGATTTAAGGGACTAGATCTGATAGACAGCGAGCCTGATGAACTATGGACGGAGGTTCGTGACATTGTACAGGAGACAGGAATCAAGACCATCCCCATGGAAAAGAAATGCAAAAAGGCAAAATGGTTGTCTGAGGTGGCCTTACAAATAGCTGTGAGAAGAAGAGAAGCAAAAAGCAAAGGAGAAAAGGAAAGATATTCCCATTTGAATGCAGAGTTCCAAAGAATAGCCAGGAGAGATAAGAAAGCCTTCCTCAGCGATCAATGCAAAGAAATAGAGGAAAACAACAGAATGGGAAAGAGTAGAGATCTCTTCAAGAAAATTAGAGATACCAAGGGAACATTTCATACAAAGATGGGTTCGATAAAGGACAGAAATGGTATGGACCTAACAGAAGCAGAAGATATTAAGAAGAGGTGACAAGAATACACAGAAGAACTGTACAAAAAAGATCTTCATGACCCATAATCACAAGGGTGTGATCACTGACCTAGAGCCAGACATCCTGGAATGTGAAGTCAAGTGGGCCTTAGAAAGCATCACTACGAACAAAGCTAGTGGATGTGATGGAATTCCAGTTGAGCTATTTCAAATCCTGAAAGATGACGCTGTGAAAGTGCTGCACTCAATATGCTAGCAAATTTGGAGAACTCAGCAGTGGCCACAGGACTGGGAAAGGTCAGTTTTCATTCCAATCCCTAAGAAAGGCAATCCCAAAGATTGCTCAAACTACCACACAATTGCACTCATCTCACATGCTAGTAAAGTGATGTTCAAAATTCTCCTAGCCAGGCTTCAGCAATACGTGAACCATGAACTTCCAGATGTTCAAGCTGGTTTTAGAAAAGGCAGAGGAACCAGAGATCAAATTGCCAATATCCGCTGGATCATCGAAAAAGCAAGAGAGTTCCAGAAAAACATCTATTTCTGCTTTATTGACTATGCCAAAGCCTTCGACTGTGTGGATCACAATAAACTGTGGAAAATTCAGAAAGAGATGGGAATACCAGACCACCTGACCTGCCTCTTGAGAAACGTGTATGCAGGTCAGGAAGCAACAGTTAGAACTGGACATGGAACAACAGACTGGTTCCAAATAGGGAAAGGAATACATCAAGGCTGTATATTGTCACCCTGCTTATTTAACTTATATGCAGAGTATATCATGAGAAACGCTGGGCTGGAAGAAGCAGAAGCCAGAATCAAGATTGCCGGGAGAAATATCAATAACCTCAGATATGTAGATGACACCACCCTTATGGCAGAAAGTGAAGAGGAACTAAAAAGCCTCTTGATGAAAGTGAAAGATGAGAGTGAAAAAGTTGGCTTAAAGCTTAACATTCAGAAAACTAAGATCATGGCATCTGGTCCCATCACCTCATGGGAAATAGATGGGGAGACAGTGGAATGAGTGTCAGACTTTATTTTTCTGGGCTCCAAAATCACTGCAGATGGTGACTGCAGCCATGAAATTAAAAGACACTTACTCCTTGGAAGGAAAGTTATGACCAACCTAGATAGCATATTAAAAAGCAGAGACATTACTTTGCCAACAAAGGTCCATCTGGTCAAGGCTATGGTTTTTCCAGTGGTCATGTATGGATGTGAGAGTTGGACTGTGAAGAAAGCTGAGCACCGAAGAATTGATGCTTTTGAACTGTGGTGTTGGAGAAGACTCTTGAGAGTCCCTTGGACTGCAAGGAGATCCAACCAGTCCATCCTAAAGGAGATCAGTCCTGGGTGTTCATTGGAAGGACTGATGCTGAAGCTGAAACTCCAATACTTTGGCCACCTCATGTGAAGCATGGAAAAGACCCTGATGCTGGGAGGGATTGGGGGCAGGAGGAGGAGGGAACGACAGAGGATGAGATGGCTGGATGGCATCACCGACTCCATGGGCATGGGTTTGGGTGGACTCCAGGAGTTGGTGATGGACAGGGAGGCCTGGTGTGCTGCAATTCATGGGGTCGCAAAGAGTCGGACACGACTGAGTGACTGAACTGAACTGAACTGAAGATTATAACCAGGGAGACAGTCTGAGGACTGTTCCATCTGTTAGAGGTCAATGCACAGTCATGTAAGTTTTTGAGACAAAGGGATATGCACAAAGGGCTATATGTGAAAGTAGTATATTGACAGTTTACATAGTCCAGCAAGGTGAGTAGTGGTCATTGTGATCCCTTATAGGATCAAGAAAGGAATGTTATTTCCTAAGGAGCAACCTTGCTGGCACTAGGAGAAAATTGCTTTTTAAAAATTTTTATGAGTAGGCATTCCTGTGTCTCCTGAGGAGATCTGGTTTACATATAATACAGATGCATAATGCACACTAAAGGGGAGTGGGTAATGGATGGCTCAAATGGCAGAGAAAATTTTATGTTAATTTTTTGATTCTGCCTTAAAAATAATTTTATTTCATTATCCATAATGCTGCATTTTCTTGAACTTCTCCTATCACTTTGACCAACAGTTATTTGTCTTTCTGAACTCCTTTCTTTACCCACCAATTAAATATTATAGGCAGTTTCCAAAGTGAGTTCTGTAAGGGTTCGGGATCACATTCAGTTATTAAAAAACAAATAACAAAAGCACATGAAACAGAACAGAGACTCAAAAATAATGGTGTAACAGAGTAGGAATTTTTTCTTTTCTCCTAACAAGTTTCTAGTTAGTATGGAAGTTCCCTTAAGTTAGCATGCATGGAGAGACCAAGGTTGTTCCCATCTTTCTACTTCACCATCCTCACCAATAGTTCCAGGCTCCAGATCACATCATGTTCCAATACAGACACTGGGGCTTCACCACCACAGCAAAATTCTAGATAGCAGGAAGGGTAAAATAACACCTCCCAGTTCTATCAATTCCTGTAAGAAATTTTTTGGAAATTCCATAATGTCATTGGCCAGAACTTAGTCACATGTCGACATCCAGCCACAAGAATTCCAAAGTGTCCTGTTAAAACTCAGAAACATGTTATTAGTGATGATGCTTCTAAAGATAGACACATATTTGCTAGATAATGATCAGTTTCTGCCACAATCTGCTTTCTCAAACAGTGCTTACACGATCAGAAATGATCTTTGTTTATAAACAGTGAGTGGAGAGGGCTTATTAAGAATAAAATCATTTATTTATACTATTTATTAAGTATCTACCATGGGTAGTGCTACTCAGTGATCAATGCAAAGAAATCGAGCAAAAGTATAGAATGGGAAAGACTAGAGATCTCTTCAAGAAAATTAGAGATACCAAGAGAACATTTCATGTAAAGATGGGCACAATAAAGGAGAGAAATGGTATGGATCTAACACAAGCAGAAGATGTTAAGAAGAGGTGGAAAGAATATACAGAAGAGCTAAACAAAAAAGATCTTCATGACCCAGATAACCACGATGGTGTGATCACCCACCTAGAGCATTCTGGAATGCAGAGTCAAGTAGGCCTTAGGAAGCATCACTATGAACAAAGCTAGTAGAGGTGATGGAATTTGAGCTATTTCAAATTCTCAAAGATGATGCTGTGAAAGTGCTGCACTCAACGTGCCAGCAAATCTGGAAAACTCAGTTAGTGGCCAGTGGACTGGAAAAGGTCAGTTTTCATTCTAATCCCAAAGAATGTTCAAATTACCCCACAATTGCACTTATCTCACATGTTAGCAAAGTAATGCTCAAAATTCTTCAAGCCAGGCTTCAACAGTATGTGAACTGCAAACTTCCAGATGTTAAAGTTGGATTTAGAAAAGGCCGAGGAATCAGAGATCAAATTGCCAACATCCACTGGATCATTGAAAAGGCAAGAGAGTTCCAGAAAAACATCTACTTCTGCTTTATTGACTACACCAAAGCCTTTGACTGTGTGGATCATGACAAACTCTGGAAAATTCTTCAAGAGATGGGAATACCAGACCACCTGATCTGCCTCCTCAGAAATCTGTATGCAGGTCAAGAAGCAACAGTTAGAACTGGACATGGAACAACAGACTGCTTCCAAATAAGGAAAGGAGTGCATCAAGGCTGTGTATTGTCACCCTGCTTATTTAACTTATGTGCAAAGTACATCATGTGAAATGCCAGGCTGGATGAAGCACAAGCTGGAATCAAGGTTGCCGAGAGAAATATCAATATTCCCAGATCTGCAGATGATACCACCCTTATGGCAGAAAGTGAAGAACCAAAAAGCCTCTTGATGAAAGTGAAAGATGAGAGTGAAAAAGTTGGCTTAAAATTCAACATTCAGAAAACTAAGATCATGGCATCTGGTCCCATCATTTCATGGCAAATAGACGGGAAAACAATGGTAACAGTGAGAGACTTTTATTTTTGGGGGCTCCAAAATCACTGCAGATGGTGATTGCAGCCATGAAATTAAGACACTTGCTACTTGGAAGAAAAGATAGACAATCTAGACAAAAGCTGACCAATCTAGACAGCATATTAAAAAGCAGAGACATTAGTTTGCTGACAAAAGTTCGTCTAGTCAAAGCTATGGTTTTTCCCATAGTTATGTATGGATGTGAGAGTTGGACTATACAGAAAACTAAGTGCCAAAGAACTGATGCTTTTGAACTGTGATGTTGGAGAATACTCTTGAGAGTCCCTTGGACTGCAAGGAGATCAAACCAGTCAATCCTAAAGGAAATCAGTCCTAAATATTCATTGGAAGGACTGATGCTGAAGCTGAAACTCCAGTACTTTGGCCACCTGATGCAAAGAACTGACTCATTGCAAAAGACCCTGATGCTGGGAAAGAATGAAGGCAGGAGGAGAAGAGGATGAGAGAGGATGAGATGGTTGGATGGCATCATCGACTTGATGGACATGGTCTTCATTGCTGCAAGCTGGCTTTCTCTAGTTGCAGAGAGAGGGGGCTACTCTCTAGTTGAGGTACACAGGCTTTTTCTTGCAGTGGCCTCTTGTTGCAGAGTATGGGCTCTAGGGCTGTCTGGCTCAGTAGTTGTAGTACCTGGGCTCTAGAGCATGGACTCATGGTAATTGCTCTGAGGCCTGTGAGATCTTCCCAGAGCAGGGATCAAACCTGTGTTCCCTGCATTAGCAGGCAAATTCTCAACCCCCGGGCCACCAGGGAAGCCCTTACCCCACCTTTTTATGGAGAAATAAGAGAGGCCATATACAAGAGGCCAGGACTGTTATGCCAGTGACACTTCCTCCACGCGAAAGGAAATATCAGGAGTGAGAAGAAATTTTTCTGTCTGTTTCTCATCTCTGTTACTGTCTTGCTTCAAGTTTGTCTTCTTGTGTCTGTGGCCTAGCAGAGAACTCAGGTAGGGCTGTATGATACCATTATTAAATGTGCTTTTTATTTAAAAAATCTATTTAGAATACCTGTCTGTTCTTTGGCCATGACTCCAGTAGGGACTAAACCAGGAAACAAATCTGCTCCTGACTGTTGCTGCTCTGTCAGAGTCCTTCTTTTTCTTCCTCTGACTTTGTCAGCTTTTGTGCTGCACTGCGCTGTTTGTTTCATACTGCTTTTGCCTTTAGCTGATTTCTCCCCCAGGATATTCCTTACCAGTCCCAGAAACAGACTTCCAGTAGGTTTGCTTCACCAGTTTATTTAATATGGGCCAAAGTGTACAAATCAAGCTGAGGAACCTCTTGATGTGCTAATTAGATTTTTGAATTTGCACAAACTTGAAATTCTCAAGTTTGGCTTGGGCCTGTGGTTGTATTTTGTAGACAACTTGCAATCCCTCTCTTCTAGCTTCAGCTATGCTCTCTATGTACACGACCTCCAAGTTCACATCTCTATCCCCGCCCTTGTTCAAGTTCCATTTTGAAATGGAACTCACCGATTCTTACCTTTTCTTTCTGTGATTTGTACTTTCCTATTGGTTTCTCTCTCTTGCTAGATATCTCTGTCTCCTTGCTAGATATCTCCATTTCCTTGTTCCCTTTGAAGTTCAGCTTATCCGGTCCACACCAGGGACATGACACGTCAACAATTCCAAAACAGAACTCACCAGTTCTTCCTTTTTCTTTCTGTGATTTGTACTTTCCTATGGGTTTCTCTCCCACTTCATTATTTCACCTTTGGCTCCCTAGCTCTTTGCTGAGGTGCGGCGACCTCAGACTCTAGAGCCCGCAGGCTTCCGTACTTGTAGTGCCTGTGTTTAGTTGCTCCAAGGAATGCGGGATCTTCATGACCAGGGATCAAACCCTGGACTTTTAACCACCGAGAAGTCCCTCTCTCTCGAAAGGCTAATCACTCTACCTGCTTAGATTAAGATGTTCTGTCTAACTGGGATAGTCTTACTCATAATATGTGTTGTTAAAGTTCTCTTCTCTCAGGATCTAATCCAGTTTCTATCTTGTGCCTCTTTGGTCAGAATTGACCCTTTCCCTCCACATTCCCATAGTGCTCTGTAATTCTTTAAAGCATTGGCTTCATCTTCCTTATATTCAATTTTATCTCCTGATTCTTGTACAGAAAGAAATGAGCAGCTACTATATAATGTACTAAAAGCTCTACGTTTTTATGTAGTCATCACATAATCTATTTTACAGATGGAAAAATTAAAGCTTTTTCATTATCTGTAGAACAAAGAAGCAAACAAAAAGCAAGCAAACAAACAAACAAAAATAAACTCTAAACCTAAAATGAACCATTAGTATTTTAAATACTTTTAGTGTCTGGTATAATTTCAGCTTAACAAATATATTTTTCCTTTGGCATTCTAGGACAGTTGTTTGATACATACTAAGTAGTCACTATTAAGTATCAAGTATCATACAAGTTTCTTGGACTAAAGCGAGATAAGATGCAAATCAAATTTCATGAAAACCTATAGCGCGTCCATTTTATGCAAGATTATATTTGGCTTGAATTTTTTTACAGTGGTAGAGTGTAAAAGGCAAAGGGTTTATCATCCTTTATTCCTCCCAAAAATCACTAGAGGGAAATAAACAGTAGTTTTTCTGCTATCGGCAGTAAACCTGACATCGACATTTCTCAAGACAAGGTATCACGAGGCAGGAAAATAAGAGATATTATCACCAAACAGTTATTCATGAGGCACCTACTGCCTATTTTAAAATGCTTTATGAACAGTAGGACAATTTACAGCTGTGAGATAGTCACATTACTTTGGTGACTATTAACTAGTATTACTACCATTACTATATGGCTCTGTGCTAGTCCTGCACAAATAAAAAAATTATTGCATTCTGGAAATTAAACTCAACCTAAATAGGATAGTGATAAAGCATATCAGATAAAGCTCACCGAGACATAACTGTAACAATGTTAGGTTTATGAACTTGCTGTAACAATTAACATGAGGAACTAGGGGTCTCTCAGAAGGAGTATGGAAGCCCTTTTTAAAAACAGGGTCTGGATAATTCTAAATAAGAAGCAGGAGAAGTAGGGATTACCTTTGGATTGATTATCACAGCAAGCTCTACTCAGCAGGTGAGATCAAAGCAGGGCTTCGGAAGTCCTGGTAAGAAAGCAGCAATAAAGAAAAAAAAGAATCCGTGTAAATATTCATAGTATCCAAACGGCAAAAGCAACCTAAGTGTCCATTGACTGATGAATGGATAAATAAGATATAAATACATACAATAGAATACTATTTGGCCTTAAAAAGGAAAGACATTCTGACACATGCTACAACTTGGACGGATTTTGAGGACATTAAGTGATAAATGCCAGACACAAAAGGACAGATACTGTATGATTCCACTTATATGAGGTACCTAGAATAGTCAAATTAATAGAGACAGAAAGTAAAACAGTGGTGACCTCGTGCTGAGAAGAGTGTGGGTGAAAACAGGGAATTAGTACTTAATGGTATGGAATTTTCAGTTTGGGAAGATGAAAAAGTTCTGGAGATGGATGGTAGTGATGGTGGCATAACAGTATGAATGGGTTTAATGCCACTGAACTGCAGACTTAAAAGTGGTTAAAATGGGAAATTTAATGATATTTTACCACAATGGAAAAAATGAAGATAAAAAAACACTTGAAAAAGTAGTGATCTTTAAGTGAGGAGAGGGTTGGTGCAGTCTTGGCCATGTCCTGTTAGATCAGAAGTAGGTTGCAGTCCAAACTCAGACCCTTCCTAACAGAGCACGACCTTGAATGGGTTGAATCCCCCCTCTCTCTCTGGCATTCAGTTTTCTCCTTTATGGAGTGTGGGGTAGGGTGAGTCACTGCGAGTCCCCTCTAACTCAAACCACCTAGGGCCTCTTGAGGCTGGGGAAGTGGGGTCTGGAACAGTCACTGTGCCTACTCCTGCCCTTGTGACCTTAAGCCCAGAGGGACGGGAACATTACAGTCTGACTACCAGCATTGTTGAAAAGCTGACTCAGGTCCTGTTTCCTTAGAAACTACAAGTTAAGATAAATGTGGAATGCTGCATCTGGAAAACTCTTATCTGAATCTCTGCCCCTGCATTGAAAATTGAGGCAGTTTCTCTGTGTCAAAGTGACACACATGGCCCAGATTCTTTAAGAGGAGCTGTTAAATTCTCTCTGAAATTACTTCAAACAGCAAAGTTTCTCATAGTCTGTGATTCTAGAGAACGAGATTTCTTGGCATTTTACTCTTGTTAATTAACAAAAGCGGGCTTCCCTGGTGGCACAGCTGTAAAAAATCTATCTGCAATGCAGGAGACACAGGAGATGTGGGTTCAATTCCTGGGTTAGGAAGAACCTCTAGAGAAGAAAAAGGCAACTCACTCCAGTATTCTTGCCTGAGAAATCCCATGGACAGAGGAGCCTGGCAGGCTATAGTACATGAAGTTGCAAAGGGCTTACCTGGTGCCTGGTAAAGAATTCACCCCACCTGCAATCAGGAGACCCCCGTTTGATTCCTGGGTTGGGAAGGTCCCCTGGAGAAGGGGTAGGCTACCCACTCCAGTATTCCTGGGCTTCCCTGGTGGCTCAGCTGGTAAAGAATCCGCCTGCAATGCAGGAGACCTGGGTTCGATCCCTGGGTTGGGAAGATCCCCTAGAGAAGGAACAACTACCCACTCCAGTGTTCTGGCCTGGAGAATTCCATAGACTGTATAGTCCATGGGGTCACAAAGGGTTGGGCACGACTGTGTGACTTTCGCTTTCACTTTAGCAACTTAACAACAACACAACAAAAGCAGTTCTTACAGGTTCATGACAGAAGTGAAAAAGCATAATCTCTGAACAGAGTGGTGTGGCTTTGAGATAAATTGTTATGAAATGAAAATGTAATGAAATGATTGAGTCCACTGTGGGACAAGGCTGATTTCAGATTCAAGGGCCCAATATTCTTCTGTCTGCCCTCCCTCTTTTTTTTGTTTTTTTTTTTTTGGCCACACAGCTTGTGGGATTTCAATTCCCTGACCAACGATGGACCACAACAGTGAGAGCCCAAAATCCTAACCTCTAGACCACCAGGGAACTCCCTGCCCTCCTACTTATTTACATGGATTGGATTTGTGAATTTGGTGCATACATTGTTTTGCTTTGAGATATTAACCTTTTCAATTACCAATCTAATTTTATTACACACAAAACCCAATAAACTATAAATCTCCTTATAATACCAATCATCTAAAGTGTGTCTTTATTGTTATAATGAAAGTACATTTCTATGAAAACTGAAGTTTCAAAAATGTCCACACATTAATTTTAACTACCCAATGTTTTAAGATTATGATCATAAATTTTCAGGATACAAGTTCTTAAATGTGAATAGCATTTCTTAAGCTGTGATTTGTAACAAAATTGATCAATGTTAAAGTAGGAAATTTGAAAACAAAAGGTGATCTTTGAAAATTTAAGGATATAATAATACTTCAGGAGGATAAAACCTGCAATTGATATAATAATACTTCAGGAGGATAAAACCTGCATCTGATTCTACTTTCTATGAATCAAGTTTAAAATGAAGAAAAAACTTAAAGAAGAAATGTAGACGTTTTCTTAAAAAAATTTTTTTTTAAAGTTTTTACTTTTTGTACACTCTTTCTTATAAAGTAGACTGCTTCTGCTAAGTCACTTCAGTCGTGTCTGACTCTTTGCGACCCCATAGATGGCAGCCCACTGTCCCTCTGTGGGCTCCTCTGTCCCTGGGATTCTCCAAGCAAGAATACTGCAGTGGGTTGCCATTTCCTTCTCCAGTGCATGAAAGTGAAAAGTCAAGGTGAAGTTGCTCACTCGTGCCCGACTCTTAGCGACCCCATGGACTGCAGCCTACCAGGCTCCTTCAACCATGGGATTTTCCAGGCAAGAGTACTGGAGTGGGGTGCCATTGCCTTCTCCGTAAAGTAAGCTACAAGTGAGTAAAAAGCTACAGGAAAACAATGTGATTCATTATTAGAATACACACACACACACACACACACACACACACACACACACACAACCTGCACATGATTTGGCCTGGCAGGTGGTGGGTTGGGTATACAGAGAACTTGAAGGTGAAATCCAGGACACTAAATTATACTGATGGCTCTTCTTAGGCAACATGTCTTCTCTCTCACAAAACCAGCTCACTGGGTATGAATTACTGTGCTATGAACCACCAACTCTGTAATTAGAGCCAATATAGCTTTCAGAAAAATATACAGAAGATATAATTCCAGGCCTAGACCAATGTTTGTGACAAAGTCGTACTCAGCACTCCAACTTGCTACTGAATAGCCAAAGGTTTAAGAGATTCATGCAATTTGACACTCCAGGGTCGAAAGATCCTTTTGGGGGCCACCTCTACTCATGGAAATAATGGAAACTATAGCTGTTAGTGGAGGAGATTAAAAACTTTGATCAAAATCAAAGCAGATTGCAGAGCGGGCAAAGCTGGTTTTAGTTCATTTTAATTTAATTTGCTGCATAGATACAAGCACAATATTTAACTATGAGAACTTTTAAGGGTGGAGTAGGAAGTCATTACCACTGACATCTAACAGGTGAACTGAAACACAGACCACGGCGGCAAGTCCCTCCGTAAGGAATAAGGAGTAATCCTTTGCCAATGAAGGAAAAGTATTTTATTCAGCACCTAAAGCATGCTAAGTGATCACTCAGATAAGATCTCATTTAAAGATTTCTAAAGGTGGAGATGGTCTTCCGGCTTAAAAAGCACACCGCTCTGCTGTCGCATGTAAATAAGAAAGTGTGTGGAGTGACAGGTTAAGTAAAAAAATAAGGGAGGAAAAACAGCAAAAAAAAAGAAGGATACATTTGAAATAAATAAGTAACCAAGTCTTTTTCGAGTTAAAATAAGAGAGCTCTTTCTCAGCTAGGCGATTTGCAACTCATCCAAATTCAGGAAATAACTCTTGGAAAAGAATAAACTTAGTTCTGAAAAACATGCGCGTCCACTAACATCCGAAAACACGTGGCGGGGGCGGGGCAATCGGGCGCAACAGCGTGCAAGACTCTAAGTCCCATCAGCCCATGCGGCAGCTAAGCCGGACTACTCAGGGAGAGTTGGTGCACTGGCTGCTGGGACTTGTAGTTTTCACTCCTGCGCCTCCCCGCGGGTTTGCGACGTTTAGCGACTATCGCGCCTGCGCCAGCGCCGGCTGAGAGGCTGGGGCCGTGGCGGCTCGTGCCGGGTGATGCTAGGCGGCTCCCTGGGCTCCAGGCTGTTGCGAGGTGTGGGTGGGACTCGCGGGCAGTTCGGGGCGCGGGGTGTCCGCGAAGGTGGCGCAGCCATGGCGGCGGGGGAGAGCATGGCTCAGCGGATGGTCTGGGTGGACTTGGAGGTGAGTCAGGTCGGTCAGGGGGAGAGGGGAGACGAGTGAGTTTTCTCGGGTGGGACCGAGTAGCCGAGCGTGTCCGGGGAGAGCAGCGGTATCTGGATCTCAGGTGTGGCAGGTGAGCGCCTCCCGGCTGCGGGCTGTGCGGGGCAAGTCGAGGGACCGGAGTCCTGCGGGTGTTGAAGACTGTTCCGGACTGTGGGGTTTCTTTTCCAAAGGGAGGTGTCATCTGTATGGCTTCCCTTAACCCCCCGTTCCGCCCAGATGTGGAGCTCCCTAACGCGGTGGTGGGCTTCGGGTCCCTGGGGTAGGGGGTGGACACAGCAGCTCCGCTAGACCCCACTTCCCTAGCCTCACGGGACCATGTTAGAGCCAGATGGGACTCCGGAGATGACTCAGCCTTGCCCCACATTCCATAAAGGAGAAAACTGAGGCCCAGAGAGAGAGAGGATTCAGCTCGTTCAAGGTCGTGCAGTTAGTGAGGGTCGAAGCTGGGGCTACAACCCAGTTCTGATCCCTTTAGGTTTTCCATACTCAGCCAAACATTCCCTTCTCCCTTGAGCCTCAGTTTTCTCCTGTTTGAAACGGGGATAATAACATTCGATTATGATGAATATCAAGTGCTGTAATTAATATGAAAACTTTGTAAACTCTGCAGAGATGTAGTGAAGTTAGTTGTCTAACTCTTCCAAAATTGAATGCTGTCAGCACTCAATTTTGCTAACTTTGCATATACCCCAGAGTAGGACCGTGACGCTTGACATGTAGCCCGCCCTTGGTAAATGGTTATTGAATAAACAGCCCATACTGAGTGCCTTGAGGACTTGCTCAAGGAGCAGTATTGTCTCTTCTATCCTGGCTGTGGAATATAAGTTAAATGTGCTTGAGGGATGTCCTATTAAATAAACTTGGGTGCAGTAGGCTATAAAGACGGTTTTGTGTGTGTATATATATTTTTTGCTATATGTATGTATATGTATATTTTTTATTGCAGATGACAGGATTGGACATTGAGAAGGACCAGATTATTGAGATGGCCTGTCTGATAACTGACTCTGATCTCAACATTTTGGCTGAAGTAGGTGATGCCTTGTAATACAGCCATACTGTTTATAGTGTATTGGAAATCTAAAGATTGTCTCTCCCCACCCCCCTCATCTCTTTATTAAAAAAATAAAACTGATATAGATTAAGGTCCAAAATAACGTTCTAGGTCCTGGTGGGCTTGGTACTAGAACCAAAGTAATCAATCTCAGAGTCTAGTATTTTTCAATAGTTATGGCAAAAATTCGGGGGCTTCCCTGGTGGCTCAGAGGTTAAAGCGTCTGCCTGCAGTGCAGGAGACCTGGGTTCGATCCCTGAGTCAGGAAGATCCCCTGGAGAAGGAAATGGCAACCCACTCCAGTATGCTTGCCTGGAGAATCCCATGGACGGAGGAGCCTTGTGGGCTACAGTCCATGGGGTCGCAAAGAGTCGGACACGACTGAGCAACTTCACTTCACTTCTTTAGTGCCTGCCAGGCACAATTCTAAGTGCTTTACATGTATTCACTCTTGATCGTTACAGCAACTATAAGGTAAGTACTGTTATACTCATTTTATGGAGAGAGAAGTTTTGGTACAGAGTTGTTGAGTAATTTGCCAAGGCCACCTGGCTAGTTATTGGGCAAGCCAAGAGTTTAACCAGGCAGTCTGAGGAAAGGGCTCCCAACCAATAAGACAACCAACTACAGTCACGCCAGGATCGGTGACTCATGCCAAAGTTGACTTCTTTGTATCATAACCTGAGCTTTAACTCGACTTCATATATCCAGTTTCAACCAGGGCATGTGATTCATCTAGATCATTATTAAGATTTTAGAATTTCTGTTGATACAGAGCCATGAGCTATCCTGTTGACATAAGGGGCATGGTTAACGTTTTAACATGCTGCTTTTAACTGAACATTAAGCAAAACAAATAAAACACACCTGTTTCCGGTTGCCTTTCAGACACTCACAAAGCATTTAATAAGTATATGACAGCATCTGATTGGTAGAGGGTGAAGTTCCGGGCCTTTGTCGTACTGTCAGCTGTATTTGAGGCAGTGAGGAACTCCAGAGTAGGAACAGGAGTTTAACTAACACAGGTTTGTTAAAATAAGTTTCCGGAGGGTCTGATTGATGTGTTACTGGCACTAGATACATTTCACAGATCTAACCTTAAGACTTCCACTTATTTTCTTGGTGAGGTAAGGGCGAAGGAGCCATTTTAGATGAATTGTTACTTTTGTGGAGTAGGAGGCAGACATTCGGATACTTCAGATATACCTCCTGGTATATCAGCTGTGAGAGAATCATGATACTTTGTATTTCTCATAGTAGCAACTACCTCTTTTTTTTTTCTTAAACAAATAAACATCCACTCCCACCCCTCCGGACACCACAACGTTATATAAATCTTGAGTTTTAGGTTTGGTTGTTTTTTCCTGTCACTTGGAATTTTCTAGAGATGAATAGTGAAGAGAAGTGTCTTTATTCACCAACCTTACTTACTCTTGGCTGGAGAAGAGTTTTCCCCTCAGACTGTTGATATAATGTGAAATACTGACAGTTTAATGGACCAGTTACTTGATATGTACCCTGGAGGAAATTTGGGCCTGTAGTCTCACAGCTGCAGATGAGTGTGGCATTTGTAAATAGACCCAGTCGGATGAGGATAAGGATGTTAAAAAAAAAAATTGCTACGGGCCTGTTGGCACTGACGTGTCAGTTCTGTGGGAAATGTTTTATTTTTGTATACAAGCCTGGGGAAGACGTTTTATGTTAGAAGAGCAGACATCCCACCCCAGAAATTTTTCTGCAAGTAGCTCAGTGTGCCCTACGGTGATCTAGAGTAAGTTATATAGCCTTAAGTTGATAGATGTCGGCTTTTTCCACCATAGTCTTTTAGAATTGTGTTTTGTGATATGAGGTTTTTGGTTTTGTTAAAAAAAAAAAAGTGTTACCAAAACGAGGTCCTGGGGACTACCCTGGTGGTCCAGTGCTTAAGACTTCCTGCTTCCAGTGCAGGGTGGGGTGGTGGGGGTGTGTGTTCGATCCCTGGTCAGGGGACTAAGATCCCACATGTTCTGTAGCACAGCAAAAAAAAAAAAAAAAAAACCAACCAAAAAACAAGGTCCTACTGAATAGCACAGGGGACTATATTCAATGTCCTGAGATAAACCAGAATGGGCAAAGACATATGTGTAACTGAGTCAGTCTGCCGTACAGCAGAAATTAACACAAAACTGGAAATCCACTATACTTCAATTAAAAAAAAAAAAGTTATCAGAGCACATATTTTTGCTTCTTCATGGAGATTACCATCACCCGTTTTCTTGTTTGGCTGAAACTTGTAGCTGTCAGGCCTATTTTAGTCAAATTCTTTCCATTCCTCTCAGTAACTGCAAACTACTTTTACCACCTTAATACCTTGGATTTAGAGTCTTTTTTTCCCCCCTCAGTTCAAATATGTGTATCTATAATTTCTTTTATCCTGGTAACATCCCTGTGAGGGAAGGGGGAGGGGCGGGTTGTTATCTCCATCTCCCAGGAGGAGAGACTGGGAGGTGACTTGCTTTAATGCCACAGGGTGAGCTTCTCTGTCTGCTGGAGCTCTGACTGTCAGGTGATTGTTTAGTTAACTGGAGCTGAGAATTTCCGGGTCAGGTTTGTTTTTTTTTTTTAATCTTTCAGATGCCTCCAATTACTTTTTCAACTGTTAAAAGTGAAAATACTGTTAAAATTAAACAGTGTAGCTTTATGCAAAACATATGTATTGTGAGCTGTTGGTTTTTTCAACAGCTGTTCTTCTCTTGCCTGATCTTACTCCCCAACGTTTTTGTATTTTTGTAGCATTTTAGTATTTTGTATGCATATACAAATGTGTGCGTTTCTTTTAAACAAGTGTAAGTGAACTCTTAAGCATATATATACTGTTCTTCAATTTGCTTTTTGTTTTTTACTTGGCAAGATAGGAACTGTTGATAGTCAGTGGTTGGCAAGCCTTCTCTAAAAAAGATCAAATATTAAATATTTTAGGCTTAGATACCACATACCTCTCTGGCACATGTTTGTGTGTTTTACAACCCCCTTTACAAATGTAAAAATCGTTGTTAGCTTGCTGGCAATTAAAAGTGCCAGAAGCTGAGGCTATAGTTTGCCGACCCTTGATAGGTATCTATGTCCTTTATTTTAAAAAAAAATATTATTTTTAATTGGAGGCTAATTGCTTTACAATGTTGTGTTGGTCTCTGCCATACAGCAGTGTTCATCAGCCCTAAGTATAGATCTGTCCCCTCCCTCTTGAGCCTCCCTCCCACGCCCTGCCCCACCCCACCCTGTAGGCTGTGCAGAGCACCAGATCAGCTCCCTTTGTCATTCAGCGCTGCCCACTAGCTATCTGCTTTACACAGGTAACGGTTTTTCAGTGCTACTACTCTGAATTCGTCCCACCCTCACCTTCCCCTATTGTGTCCAGAGGTCTGTTCTCTATGTCTGTGTCTCTGTTCCTGCCCTGCAAGTAGATTCATCACTACCATTTTTCTAGATCCCATATGTATGCATTAACATACAATATTTGCATTTTCTCTTTCTGATTTACCTTACTCTGTATAACAGGCATTAATAGGCATTTCAGTTTTCAGTTGTGTACATGTGCATTGGTTATTTTTTTTATTGTCATAATGCTGGAGTGAATGAGGACCACTTTTAGAGTTAACAAAGCGCCCTCATCTTTTTTGCTTTCTCTGGTATATATATTTACTTCGTAAAGCAGCTTGAACTCCGAAACCAAGTGTATCCCCAGTGATTCTGGATGACTAACAGCTTTTCCTATCCACAGGGTCCTAACCTGATTATAAAACAGCCAGATGAGTTACTGGACAGCATGTCAGACTGGTGTAAGGAGCATCACGGGAAGGTAACATTACCACATGGTAGGATTGCCGCTTTGGGGATCAGTAACAAGCTTGTTGCCCCCACATCTGAGTCCTAGACCCTTGTTGGATGGTATTTTTAAAAGGGATAGACGAAGATTGCTTGGCAAGCCTGGGACACTGCTTGCTTGTTCTCTTTTCATCTTTGGGATCTCTCGAGACCATCTTCTCCTGAATCCTCTGTGTCGCCTCTCCTGCATTCAGTCTGTCACAAGTGCATTGCGGATTATCCAGTGTTGCTCAAGTCAGTCTTTTGGATAAGGTTAGACATCAACTTTCAGAAAAAGGAGACCACTGCTCTCCTCTCACTGGGTGTTTCTTCCCAGAGGTTCTATCCTTGGACCTTGAACACCATGTTTTCTGACCATGGGGGAGTGCTGTTAACCATCAGTAACATAACTTATTTGACTTGGATTCTTTAAAAAAAAAAAAAAAAAATCACTGCAAAGATGGCAGTTTCAGTTTGAACTTGAGGTCTGTAAACGGTCCAGCTCTGATTATATTTGCCCTCTTTAGAAGTGGAATTTCATATCTGGATGCCTTTGAAAACTGACTTCGTGTGTCTTGGTGGGGCTGGGGATTCTGTCTTGCAGTCTGGTCTAACCAAAGCAGTGAAGGAGAGTACAATGACACTGCAGCAGGCAGAGTATGAATTTCTCTCCTTTGTACGACAGCAGACTCCTCCAGGGCTCTGTCCACTTGCAGGTAAAATCCAGTCCTATGTCTGCCTTGTAGATAGTCTTCCATTGTAGCGGTTCAAGAGACTGTGGTTCCAGAAAGATCCACCCAGATCGTCATGTCTTCCACTTACCCCGATTTGGATTATGCCTCTTACTTTTGGGCTCAAATTTCCTTGTATAATTTATACATGAATATCAGGGAAAATGGCCTGAAACCTGACATGAGCTCTGGGATACCCAGATTAGCTCAATAACATTTTCCCACATATTTTTATTATGGGAAGATTTAAAATATACAGGAAAGTTGGATATAGTAGTTGTTAATTTTGTGCCATACTTATCTGTCTGATTTTTGTGGACCTGTGAAAGTAAATTGCAAGCATCATGACACTTAATTCCTAAATAATTCACCCAGAATTTCCTAAGAATAAGGACCAAAAGATCATTGTTACATTTAAGTAACCACAGGATCCTTGTCACATTTAAGATAATTAAAAATAATTCAGTAACATAGTCTGATATCGAGTCCATATCTAAAATGTCTGTTTTTCAGCCAGGATTTGGTCAAGACTCATGCATTTCATTTGGTTATTCTGTCTCTTTAGTCTCTTAATCAAAAACGTGTACCTGTCTTTTCCCCTTGTGACACTGACTTTTTAAAGAAATAGGCCAGTTCTGTTAGTATTTTGAAACAACTGTCATTGTCAAAGGGAGGTTAATGTCCAGTGGTGGTGTATTTGTAAATGTAAACTGGTATAGTTACTAACACTTTTCTTAAGTATTCATAAAAAGTTTTGACCTTAAGTACTAGAGCATGTATTGTATAAAATTTCCCCCTAGCCAGTGCAGTCTATTTCAAAGTTCTTACTAAAAATTTAGTGTTTTTTAAAATATAAATTACTGTGTGAAAACATGAATGTGGATATGCTTAAAACTGAAATTTGAATAAAGGCTTATCTACTTATATGATTCAGTTAAATTTTTAGTGTTAGTGGTGTGGATTTTATGATACTGGGAGAAAATTTGCACATCTGGTATTAGCTTAAAAAGTAACAGATTTGAGCATTACTTTAAGTGGAATGATAGATTCATCCTTTTGTCTAGAGTGCCATTTACAAATTTATTATGAGCTAAACTGACTAAACATGCTGAAATCTGCACTTATAATCTAATCAGATACACTCAAACCTAATTTAGAAGTTTTGAGATGCTTTTACAAATTGTTTGAATTTATAAAAAAAAAAATCATCTCCAGTTAAATACAGTCTATGAATTTTTATGTCCTCTTGTGTACCACTAGAAATACACAGATGTGGTATGCTTCGTGTCTTTCTAGGAAATTCAGTTCATGCAGATAAGAAGTTTCTTGACAAGTACATGCCCCAGTTCATGAAACATCTTCACTATAGGATAATTGATGTGAGCACTGTTAAAGAGCTGTGCAGGTAAGGGCTATATTTAGGATCCATTCAGTTGCCTCATTTAGCATGTTTTCCTTGAGAATTTGTACAGAGTAATTGAATAGAGCTATAGAACTGAGGGCGCCAAGTGGGTGTATAACTTCCTCATCCTATTCTTGCTTGAACTGGTGAGCCCTGGGGAAAGAATATAAAAAATCTTCCATATAAATTTCATTAATCCAGAGAATTTATTGAACACCCATCTCTGTGCTGCATATTGGCCAATGTGCTGGGAACATATAGGTGAAAAGCCCTTAAATGCTTAGAGTCTAGGGAACTGACAGATATGTTTAAAAAAAAAAGATCCACCTGGGGTGTGTACTGTGTGATGCTGTTGGTCAGGGAAAAGTGTGTGTAGAATTTTGCAGGCACAAGAGAAGGAGCACCCAACTGCAGGAGTGGGGAGGGTGGGGAGTTATTGGAAACTTCATGTAGAATATGGCTTTCAGTTGAGATTTAAGGAAGAGTGGACATTTTCCAGATGTTTAAGGTGAGGAGAGAGCATTCTAGAGAATGGGCAGAGGTACGAAGATATAGGGGAACAGGAAGGTAAGGGTGATACGATGAGATAATTCTGATTAGAATGTGGTAAGAATAGAGGGAGAAAGACTTGCACCATCTTGGAGAGAAGGAGCTAGGGAAATGGCAGTGGGTGGCAGAAGCCGTGTGGATGTAGCGTGTTTGAGAAGGTCAGTAGCAGGGCCTTGAGTGCTTGAATGGGGGCGTGAAGACAGGGAGGAGGTATAAAGCGTTTCTAGTTTGGGCAGCTTGGTGGGTGATGGAACTGTTCAAAGACAAAGGGGAACGTAAGAGGAAGAGTAGATTTGGCTGCTGGGGGAAGGGAGGTGTTGAGGATGGTGAGTGACCCTGTGTGTGGGGGGTTGGAGATGTCTGGTGGATTTTAGGTGGAGTTGTCCTGGATACCCATGACAGAAGCAAGGGAGAGGGCAGGGCTGGAGTGCACAGTTTGGGAATCTTACATAGTGATCTTGCCTGAAAAGAACCTATAGAATGAAGAGAGGTGAAGGAGGGAGATGGAGTCCCAGACAAGGTGGCAACTCCATAGTCACAACCCAAAGGCCTTTTTCAGTGTTATTACGTCACTTGAAGGATGTAATTATTCAGTGCATTTGAGACAGTTTCCTTTGAGAGTTGCGTTTTTGCTGTGTATAGACGCTGGTATCCTGAAGAATACGAATTTGCACCAAAGAAGGCTGCTTCTCACAGGTAAGTTTGGATCCTTTTAAGTGTTTGGCCATCTGACACATACATAACCCCTGAATTCCTGACTGTTTGAAATAATGTCACTTATCCCTTGGGGGAAAAGTAAAGGACAACTACATAGAGAGAACTTTCTTTTGCTAAGATTATCAGGAATTCTGGTCAGTTTTCTAACATTCCCTTATGAGATAATGTATGATCTTAACATCTTTATTGCTGCTTTGAAACTTGTGGATAACTTAGTCTGGAACGTATATGAAATGGTGTAATTTTTCCAGTAGTGAGCACTATTAATTTTCTTCCCAGCAAGCATATGGGCTTGTAACTATTTAAAATTTGAGCACTTTGTGTACAGTTGTACAAGGCAGTTAGCCTGATTTCGACACTTCTTAGTTTTTCAGATTCTTTTCTTTTTGTGTCTGCAACCTTAGGCCCAAGTACACAGGGAATTTAAAGATCTTGTGTATCTAGAGTCCTGTTTTACTTGTTGGCATTGTGGCCTTTCAGGAAGGACATAAGACGTGATGGGAGATGCAGCAGCTGGCTTCTAAGGGCAGCGTTTGTTTCCTCCATAAACTGAGTCCCTACTGTGTGCCAGGCACACTTCTAGCCAAACAGGAAGACCGAGTCCTTGCTCTAAAGAGCCTGGCATTCTGATATGTTTTTTTTATTGGGCGTCCGTGGACTACAGCACAATAATACAGGTCTGGAATACCTCATGCAGAACAGCTGGGGCTCAAGGTGTTATGGATTTCAGACTTTTCCAGGCTTTGGAAGGGGAGTAATGGCCCTAACGAGGTCTGGGGAAGCACTCACCTTCAAACAGGTGGCTGCTTCTACAGTGAAATGTACAGATATTCACACCATGTGGCATAACCAGTGACAGCCTCACATCAGGTGGGCCAGGTTTGGCCACAAAGTGGGCTATAGAAGGACTTTGGGTTTTCAGCTCTTTTTAAATTTCATTATTGTGGCTAAGATGTGGTGTCCTGTGATTTAACCAGAGGCTGTATTTTTGACAGCTTCAGCTCTCCACCATATACCTAAGACCTGGAAAGAAGGCAAAACTGTTGCCCTAATCACGACAGTAACTCATAAAACTCTCGCACTAAAGTTTGTGCAGTTTGATCTCTAGGAGTGGCCCTTGGCCCATCTTCAGAGCAAATTGATTTACTTGCCCGCTGTTCTAATAGTCTTGGGTACCTGATTTCTCAGACTGCAACACGTGAGAAACAGCATGTTAGAGAAGAGAGAAGGCTGTTAGAAGGAGGCAGGCGGCCCCTAATGATAGCACAGATCACCTCGAGAGGAGGGAGGGCCTCTGTGGTTAGGTGCTGTCTGCTCATGGGTGTTTATTATGATCGCTGAGTCACCAGTTATGCTTGAGTATGTGAATGTATTTTGTGCAGGACGTCATTAAGTATTGCACAGTGTCTCCCAAACTATATGCCATGTGCTGGGAATCCCACAAGTGTGATCGATTAAGTTTTAGAAATATCGTGTCTACCGTACAGCCTCCTCTGGGGAATTCAAAATACACATCAGTACTTTAAATACTTTACAAAAAACTTCAAAAGAGGAATTGTTTAATCTAGTTTCCCCTAAATTATTTGACCCTGGAACTACCCCCCGCCCCCGGCCCCCGGCCCCTGGCAGAACACTTCACTGTCTTATGGAGCAGCTTGGGAAACCTTTATCTGTTAAATTTTAGACATCTTTTTTTGAAATCAAACAGTTTTTTTTAAAAAAAAACAAGCACTTAAATTTGTTTTACTGAAGCATTCCACTTCTTGTTGATATCAGATAGTTACGTTTACAGTAGTACCGATTGTTCTTATTTATAAAAAGTTACACCTTTGAAGAATGGTGATCATCTCCTCTGACTTTTGGACATTTCAACTCAGCATGGTGTGTTTGCTTGTAGGGCACTTGATGACATTAGCGAAAGCATCAAAGAACTTCAGTTTTACCGAAATAACATCTTCAAGAAAAAAACAGATGAGAAGAAGAGGAAAATTATAGAAAATGGGGAAAATGAGAAGACTGTGAGTTGATGCCAGTTCTCACGCTGCCACCACGTAGTTCTCTGGAAGCAACTTCTGGTGGTTTTTTCTTTTTCCCTGGGCTCACGCTGTTTGCTTGGCCAATCACCTTCCTTCAGTTAACTTGCATCTCCAGATTTTTCAAGCAGACAGCACCTGAAAATTATTTTTCTCTTAACATGCTGTTTTCATTTATGACACAGCAACTCCTTTGTAAGTACCAGGTCACGTCCACCCCTTGGTACATACCTGTATTTGCTTTTAGACATTTCTTTTGTTTAAAAAAAATAATAATAAAGCTAGTTCTATTGAAATGCAATCCTTTTTGTACTATCGATTCTTTAGTAGTTTGATTGGAAAATGATGTGGTTTTTTTTTTTTTTTTTAGGTGGTGTGCCTAACGTTTATATTCTCATAGTGCCATTAGGAGTGAACTAAGTTTCAGTTCTGTTCAGTAGGAAGTGAACTTACTCTGTCTCACTTTACAAGTTAATAATAGAATAATTGGAGATCGATTCAGAGAAGCAAATTGGGCTCATGATTAGTAATAGTTACCTAACTAACAGAGCTCTGGAATAGCTACTCTTTACTCTATTCAAGGGTTACTGAATAGATACTATGTGCAAGGCAGTTAAGTTTTTAGAATGTAAATAACTGGCTGCCCTACGTATAATGGTCAGTAAATATTTGAGGAAGGATTTCGGATTGAATATCTTAACTCCTAAGTTTGTGTGTTTTAGAGTTCAGTAGTAAGGTGAGTCCTCAGTCAGAGGGCACGTTAGAGTCATCTGTCTATACAACAAATCTCCTTCAGACTGATGCCCCATGAAAGAAGGAATCAGAATTGGGAAGGGCCCACAGGTACCCCACCTCTCCTAGAGGACAGTGGACTAGAAGCCTTTTGTGGTGATCTTAGACTTCATCCTAACTCAATTACGTGGCCATTATATGAACATAGAGGTGTGATCCTCATAGAGTTACAGAGAGTTACAGGACTATCAACTGGAATTAATTATCTCATAATTTCTCTAAGTTATTTTACCTTATACAACAACCTATGAGTGGAGAGAGGCTTTAGTGGAACTTTTTCTAGATGAGGAAATGAAGACTTGGATTGACAAGCATTGCAAGTGTGAGTTCATGGAAACGTTAAAATCTGTTGACTTTTCTGACCAGTGCTCTTTCCATTTCTCAGAGTGGCTTAGGTATCACCTTCAGTGGATGGGAAGACAGAATTGTGTAGTAGTTAAGAACTGGGCACTTGAGTCAAATTCTGGGTTCATATCTAAGCTCTGTAACATACTGAGTGAGTTTGGCAAGTTTTCTAAGCCTCATTAGTGAGAGTTACAGTACCTAACTCAAAGAATTGTCGAGATTAAACTACATAGTACCCATGGTTTTGAGCTCAGCGCTTGGTCCACAGCGGGCACTTTGCCCCGACGGCTGATTGTGATGGTGATGGATTGACTCAGGCCAGGATCTCTGGGAAGGCTGCTCTGAGCTGTAGCTGTGGTGGCTGGGGCTTTATCTTAAGTCGGTGTTCACTTCATGCCCAGGACCGTGATGCTGAAGAGTGTGCACAGACCTCACTAACAGGGTGACCTTGACCTGGCCTAGCACTTCTAATTAAAGTTTGACAAGATGGTCTGTGTCTTTTCTTGGCTGTGAGGAATGTTATACATTCTAATGCAAGAATAGGTATGAAAACTCTAGGCTTGAGAAGGTTCAGGGGAAGCAGATACTACTCTTAATGCAGTGGGTTTCTCCCACCAAGCTGGCCTGTTTATTCATCAGGTTAACTGAGCCCTATCATTTAGTTTTCTTGAGACTCTTTTAACTCCTACTATTCATTTTAAATCTTCTGTCACATGAATGGCCAGCTTCCTAATTTAATCCTCTGCTCTGTATCTTAATTCTGTAACAGAACTCTCTTATTTCCTAATGGAGCATGTGTTAATTTTTTGTAAAATAATTGGCAGCCTGTGAGATAAGCAAGTCTGGTTCGATACAGGTCTGTGTGAAGACGTGATGGTTCAGTGATTAGTTCATTATTTATTAGTCTGCTTAAATATAAGAAATTTAAATTTGTAGTGCTGGTAACTGATTTCACAAGGGGTTCCTGAAGCTAGGAAGTAATTTCTGTGAAATGAACTGCAGTGCAAATCATCTTAAATATAACCAGCCTTAAAAATGATCAGTATGTTTGTTTAGCAGAGCTCGCCACTCCAGAGCTCCCGGGGCTCTTCATTTGGGGTTTCTTCTGTGTGTGCTATAATTATCCTAAAAGCTGTATTCTTAGGATCGTCCAGGTATGCTTCCCCTGCATTAAACTTGGGAGGTAAATGAATCAGTACGATGAAGATAGTCTTCAGTCAGTATTTCTTGAGGGCTCATGGTAATCTGGCCATTGTACTGAATGTGTGGGCAAAAGAGACCCCCTTTTCTGGTGCAGCTTAGCTATAGGAGACAAGAATGGAACTTGAGACCCCTGTGTTTTCTCATTTAAAATATAATGTATCCCTTTATTAATAAGCCAGCTGACAAGTTCATGGAGGAAATTGATAGTTTCCTTTGACACAACTGGTGTTCTTACATGTGTAAGCCTTAAAAAAAATGAGTAGTTATAGTGGTCAAGTGCAATTTTGTCATTAAATACATTTTGACATATTGATTGCCTTGTGATAGTGTGTGAAAGTGCTAGGTACACTCAGATGCCTGTCTTGAAAAATTAATAAGTAGCAAGGATAGTGGAAAGTTGCTTGTTGCAAGGATAAGCTGTATGTAGCAGATTGATGTAAAAGCTATTATCTTTTGTATCTATTGATGAATCAAAAGCTATTATGCTTTGTATCTATTGACAGATGCTGTGTATCTACTGTGAAAATTAATTGAATTTTAGTTGTTCCAGCAAAGTATTTTTAATTTTATGTGGTTCTTTTTTTTTTTCTTCTTCTTCTTTTTACCTTTTGACCCTCCCTTATGTGGTTCCTGATAAAACCATAGTGACCGTGGTGACGTAAATGAAGAGTTCCTCCCTAGTTGAGTATTTTCTATTGGGTAAAGACATACTTGGAATACACTAGGAGAAGAGACCTTAAATCAGCAAGATTGGTCACAAGACCAACTATATAGAGGTGATTGATATGTTAGCCTGGTGGTGATTTCTTTCCCTATATTTACACACACATGTGTTATGCACTATATTTACACACACACATACATATGTGTATATATATATATGAAATCATTAAGTTGTACACCTTAAATGTATCATTTCTACATGTCAGCAATATCTAAGTTGTTAATACACATGTTAAAAAGTCTGCAGAAAAGAAGGGATTAAAAGTTTTCATTCCACTAGAATACAGGCAGATGCAATAGTTGCTTTCATAACTGACTTGCCAAGTTGAATGCTTAGGACCTGAAACTTAACTTGGTCTTCAGGACGATTTAATAAGTTTAATTTGGCACCTGAGTTACAGTGGTATTCACTGGTAGTCTTTCATGGTGGCTCAGACGGTAAAGCGTCTGTCTACAATGTGGGAGACCTGGGTTCGATTCCTGGGTCGGGAAGATTCCCTGGAGAAGGAAATGGCAACCCACTCCAGTACTCACGCCTAGAAAATCCCATGGACAGAGGAGCCTGTGTCCATGGGCTCGCAAAGAGTCAGACACGACTGAGCGACTTCACTTCCCTTCAAGGTACCAAAACAGTCTCACGTTATGAACGAGCACTAGAAAAGAAGATTGGGGAGTGTGGAGCAAAAATATATTCTTGTGCAAATGAAAGCACACAGTCTGCGGGATCCTTGGGGGGGCCCATATAAGTTGCAGAATTTGGGTTGCACAGCATGAATGTACTTAATGCCATGGAACTGTGCACTTAAAAATGGCAAAAAATGGTACATTTTATGTAATGTATGTTTTGCCACAAAAAAAGATGCATAACTGACCATGACTCATTTTCAAAATGGGAGCCAACTTGGAGGAACTGAATCTGGGACCGTTGCATATTTCCTTGGGAGGAGCAACTTCCCTTTGTTTCCTTGATTTGGAATAGCAGGAAGTGGGCAGTTTAGGGTGTTTTTTGTTAGGTCAGCATCAGAGTGGTAGGAGGAATTGCTGGCTTTGTTTACAGACAAAGTAAATTTAACAAATTAATATTCTGTAGGAGCGTCTAGCTGCTTCCTTCTTCTCCCCAAATTTAGCCACATGAGTTGGGTGGGGGAGAGGTTTCTGAATTCCAAGTTAAGTGTACTTGTTGGTTAATCTAGGTTAATGGCCAGTCTAGGCTGTCCTGGAACCCAATCCCATTTTGTTTTTGTGGAAAAACTTTTTCCACTTTGCATTCCATCTCACCAGCTCACAATTCAAACTGAGCAATGGAATTCATCACTAGAGACTGTATCGTTTTATATTTTCACTTGTCTTGGTTGTGTTCTCTCTGTCCAAATCACTTTTCTTATACACACTCTCATTGTACCATCCTAGGGGTTCTAAAGTACCTTGTTATATGCCTCTGCCTTCTTACTCTCTTACAGTCTTCTGTGAGATAGGTTGGCATGATAGCCCAGTCATTTTTTTTGTTCACGTTCAACAACTAGCAGAAAGGAATTTTATTTTTTTTTCAGAAAGCAATTTTAGAAGAACTGAAAAATAGGACAGATGTAAGGAACGCTGAGGAAAATTCCTAGCCCTCCCTCGAGTGGGATAGGAGTAAACATTGCTCCTGTTGGAATGAGTTATGATAAATACAAACTTCCAGAAATGTGGGGGTTGACTTCACATGCACCAGGGACAGATCCTTGTCCTCAGATGACCAGTATTTGTTTTCATAACTTCAGGTTTTACACATAGTAAAAACTTCCAGTTATTTGGATATTCTATAGAGATTGCCAGCTTTTATTTTGCCAAATAAGGACATTAAAAATACCATCTCTTTGCACCATCATTTTGTAAAAGACATCTAAAAACATGCAAAAAACTTAATTTCAAAATAAAGGACAGGCACTTGAATGTATTTAACTTTGTGAAAAATCCAATCGTGTCCTTATTATTATTATTTTTTATTGTGCTTTAGATTGATTAAAACATATTTCATCCTGGGCCAGTGTTCACACTGGAGTTTGAGAATCACTGGTGTGTGTAGGCCTGGGACTTTTAGCCAGAACACTCACCTGGAGGAGCAGAAAAGAGAGAAGTTACATTCTGTATAACCCAAATTATTCTTTTTTGCAAGTTATTAAATGAAAAGACTTGGAAGCTACTCAAGCAGCTCACGGTGGTTTAGTTGGGATAAAATTGTGGTGTGCTCATAATCAGAGCATCAAAGGAAGATGATTTGTTCCTGTGTTTTACACTGCTGTTGGCCTTGTATAGCCCTTCCAAGTAATTCTAGGAATGCTGCGAATTCCTTGGTCATTTGAAACTTTTGTTTTTCCAGTTTCGACGTTTTGAAATTGTTTTTGTGTGACCTTTAGCTGTAAAGTCTTTGATGTTCGAACACTGGTTTCCTGAGGATGGGTGGGCAATGGGAAGGCGCCAGGTATGAGTTTGAGAGTTCTTTGAGTTTCAGATAACAGAAACTCTGGAAATTCTTCAAGTGATTTCATTTGAATGAAGTCCTAAAGCTAGTTTAGGTTTGAAGAATATATAATAGGTAAGTGTTTCCGGAGGTGAACACTGGTTTTGAGAAAAACATGACAAAGACTTTTAAACACTTGAGTTCCTGAAAGGCCCGTGGGAATGGAGTATTACAGCCCCTTGATAAAACAGTTCTAAAATTATATGGGGGGATGGTCATTGCCTTGAGAATTTCTTCTCTGAAGACAAAGTGCTTAACTGTGATGGCATATGTCCAGATATCTGGAGAGATTAGGTACTGTTTAGTTAATCATGAGAAAATAATTTTATGAGTAAGATTTTATTTTTCACTTATTATTTCAGTGCATACTTACTGGAGATTCTGATTTGTGCTGTGTATTGTTTTACAAATTGAGGGGCCAGTCAGGACTTAGACATAACCCTGCCCTCATAGAGTTTATGTTCTAGAGAGCAAGACAGATAATACATAAGAAAAAAATTATCATGCTATTAAATGAGAAGGTGCTGAGGTGAAGACAAATGGTGGTGGGGCTGAGGAAGAGAAAGGGCTACTTTAATTAGAATGGCTAGTGCAGGTTGCCTTTTTCAGGTAGCATTTTAGTCTAGTCCAGAAAGAGGAAGGAGGCTGTAGGAGGCACACAAGACTATGGCCTTAAGGTGGCAGAGAACTTGGTGTATTCTTGGATTTGTCTTTGCAAGTCAATGTCAATGGAGCTTAGAGAGGTAAGGGAGAAGGGGCATTCTAGGCTCTTCTTAATAGGGCTCTAGTAAGTGCTGAATGAATGAATAAGATTTTTACAGCACATCCTTATTGTAGATTAAAAGAGGGTGATCATGAGTGAGAGGTGGGTGTCGCTGGAAATGACGGTCAGCTGATCAGCTCAGAGAGTCTGGAATAGGATCTCAGTTGGGTGCCCAAGTTTTAGGTTCCATGTTCTTGGCCCAGAAACTTGATGTCATCAGTAGTCAGCAGTAAACCAGTGCCTTAAGGAGGAATTTATTCCCAGCAAACACACCTGGGACGGTTGTGTGATTCTAAATGCTGATCCATTTATATGTGGTTTCCTTGTCTAATGACTAAAATACCATATTATTGTGTGTTGTATCAGGCAGCCCTTTTTCCAGCATTGAGGCACTGGGAAAATAAGTACGTAAGGAAAAACCTACTCAGTAAATTTAGAATAGGCTCAAGAAAGTCTCAAGGAATGTTCTGTATGGGTTCAACTGAGGCTTGATAAAGCAATATCTTTGCTTCACAATGAAGAACACTTTTTAGAATAAGATTGGATTTATGTTTAATTTGGGAGTCACTGGTTTGCTTTTTCTAGGCTTCCTTTCTCATCATCTTTTGCACAATCTTTCTTTTTTGTTTCGTCTGTTTTTTTTTGTTTTGTTCTATATGACAATTTTTTTTTCCTGATTATACAATAACAAGTGAATGCTGTAGGAAATAGCCACACTGTAAAGGAAGACCACTGTTAGTGTAGTGATGCCTGTCCTTTTCCTTTGTATTTATTAATAAATGTAGCAGTCCGCTCAGCGAGGCAGACTTTAAAGTGTATGTCTCCTGCCATAAATGTTTAAAGTTGGTAGCAGATTGTGTCAGAGGTGACAGCAAATCATCTTTGAACAGACTTCTGCTTTAGTAAGCTCCTGTGTAGCTTAGTCGGTAAAGCATCTGCCTGCAATGCGGGAGCATGTTAGTCACTCAGTCATGCCCTACTCTTTGTGACCCCATGGACTGCAGCCCACCAGGCTCCTCTGTCCATGAGATTTTGCAGGCAAGGATACTGGAGTGGGTTGCCATTTTCTTCTCCAGGGGATCTTCCCAACCCAGGAATCGAACCCGGGTCTCCTGCACTGCAGGCAGATTCTTTACCGACTGAGCTACATAGGAATGTGGGAGACCTGGGTTCAATTCCTGAGTCGGGAAGTTCCCCTGGAGAAGGAAATGGCAACCCACTCCAGTACTCTTGCCTGGAGAATTCCATGGACAGAGGAGCCTGGCGGGCTCCTCAGGCTCCTGAGGCTCCTCAGTTCATGGGCTCACAAGGGTCGGACATGACTTAGCACTCTCTTTCTTTCTTTCTGCTTTAGTAAGATCATCAAAATGCCTCTTTGGTTGTACAACTATAATATTCTTATATATTTTAATAATGTGGGTAAAGTAGTCATAATACAAATAAGTCAAATAGAGATACGAAGTGATTGACATTTAATAATGTAAATGGTTCTCTTTGAGGGAGGGTACATCTCAGCAGGAATTTATTTAAATTTTTTATAGAAACTTTAAGACATATGTCCACGTTAAAAGACTAGTATAATGAACCCCCATAGACTTTCATGCAGCTTGAACAGGTCACTCTGCTCTTATGTCATCTGCACCCCCATCTGGTCTCTTCTCTCACAGTTTATTCTGTAGTAGTCCCCAGACAGCATTTCATTTTTTCTGTAAATATTTTGATATGTAGCTCTGTAAGGACTCTTAAAAAATCAAAATGGTAACCATGATATTACTACACCTAAAATTTTAACAGTGATTTCTTAAGTATCGTATAGCAAATGTGTGTCTCATTTGCAGCTGTGTCTAATGGGTGGTTGAGACTTAGGTTTGATTTTTTTTTTTTAACTGTTTCTCTTTCCGTATTCAAAATTCTTTGAAGCTAGTTGCTAAGTGCAGCCCACATTCCAGGAGGAAGAAGATGAACCTCTACCTTCTGGAGAAAGGGGGAGGAATTCAGAGAGTTATTTTAAAGTCAAATAATTTTTTTTTTTAGCCTGGTAGTCTCCTTGTGTCTGAAGTTGAAGACAGTAGAAAGGATTCAGAGCCAAACAGATATTCCAGGAGACTATGAAGGAAAAAAAGTATGGCCAAAGGGAGCTCCCTGGGCTGATGAACTGTAGGAACTGTGATGGCGAGTTTATAATTTTAGGTTTCCTTTTTGTGTGTTATAATTTATACTTGCAGTGAAATCTGTTAAATTCCTACCTGTGTAGCATCAGCATTAGTTAGCTGAGAGAAGTGAGAAGGTAAAGCTGGCCATTGGTTCTCAAGGAGCAGCTACAGAACAGTCACCAGTGAAATGTGACAAGTGACAGCAGCCAAGACATAGATGCCTCTCACGGGAATCCTCAAACATTCAGGAGAACTTCAATTTCCTATCACAGAAGAAGAGGCTTGAATTCCATTCTTTTTTTTTTTTTTGGCCATGCTGGGCAGCCTGTGGGATCTTAGTTCCCCAACCAGGGATCAAACCCATGTTCCCTGCATTGGGAGCGCAGAGTCTTAACCACTGGATGGCCAGGAAAGTCCCTCCTTTCTTTAGATCTTAAAGAAAATGTGACCCCAGAAGGCTGGAGTTCAGGGGCTACTCATGATACATACATGTTTACATAAAGCAAAATGGATATAACATGAGGAATTGATTAGGGATTACAGTGTGAGAGTCTTATTACTTGAACCTCTATTTGTTGTAAAGTGATAGTGTTTTGAATATAACATAGAGCTTAATAGGAAAATAGCTGTAGTAACTGATAGGAACACATTACTCTTTATTTGAATGACTGGTCACTTAGTTTTTTTAAATTAAATTTAATTCTTTTTATTCTTTTGTTTATTCTAGTGGCAGTGTTTACTTTTAGTGGCAGAGTTACCAAAATTGCTAGTTCAAGACCAATAGTAATGGATTTTTAAAAGGTCATAAGTATATACATTTAAAGGCTTATCAGATCTGTTTTTTTCCCTCAGATTTTATAAAAAAATTTTTTTACTTTCCTTTTTGGGTCCCATATTTACTGAATTGAATTAAATTACACCCATTCCAGTCACTGAATTCCACCTTTCAGTTAATTCACACAGCACATTATTATTGGTCTATGCAAAAGCCCTCTTGTTTTACATATTAGTTTCCCCATTTCTGCTTCCATTTATAGCCTCTCATCTATGTTTTATTGACTCTCTGTTTCTCCATTCTACCTTTTTTTTCCTTAATGCACATGATATTATATGTATGTGTTTAACTCGATATAGATGGCATTATGATACAGTGCTCATGTGTTGTTTTTTTTTTTTTTTAATGCCATACTCTGTTTATGAGGCTATGTGCATGTGTATGTGTGTTCTAAGTCGCTGTGTCTGACTCTGTGTGACCCTATGGACTCTGTTCACGGGGATTCTCCAGGCAAGAATACTGGAGTGGGTTGCCCTCCTTTAGGGGTCTTCCCAAACCAGGGGTCAAACCTGTGTCTCTTACATCTCCTGCATTGGCAGGCTGGTTCTTTACCACTAGTGCCACTTGGGAAGCTGTTCATGAGGCTATAATAATCTCACTTTTTAAAGTAATTCTTTATATGCACATTTTTCATTTTCCTTAATGGTACCTCAACCAATACTGCCATGAATATCTTGGTATGTGTGTCTGGGCAGGGGTTTCTCTGCAGTATAGAGCCAGGAGTAGGAGTTCAGGGTTATCGGATAGCTCTCTACCTAATTTCTCTAAGCACTGGTGGTATTTTCTCCATAATGACTGCAGCAGTTTTAATTGTGACCAGAAAGACAGAGTGACCATTTCCTTAGGCCTTTGTCAATAATTTGAATTGCATGGATTTATAACTTTGCCATTTTTATGTGTATAAAATAGTATTTCCTTATTTAATTTGTATTCTTTTGAATGCAAGTGGGTTTGAGGATGTCTTCAAGTGTATGTATTGCTGTCTGGCTTCTTTTGTAACTTGCCTATTTATATCTGTTGTCCACTTTTCGGTGGGATTTTTTTTTTAATCCCAATGATTTTCATTTCAGTTATTTACTCCCAATCTGTTACCCACCTGCTGACTTTGTGGTGACTTTCTTTAAATGGAGACCTTTGATTTTATTATTGTAACATCTGTCACTTTTCCTCTTTAAGGTTTGTTTTTGAGAATATTGTGTAAGAAATTGTTCTCTACATCAAGATGATGAAGACGTTCTCCTATATAACCTTTTATTAGCTTTATATTTTAGTTTTGCTTTTTAACATTTTGGTTTTTAGTATTATTACATCTGGAGTCCACATCTGGAGATTATGTGAGGTAAGGATTCAACTTAATATTTTTCATAGAGTGTACAAATTTTCCATCACTGTATGCTAAATAATTTATCCTTTTCTACTGACTTTTGTAAGATACCACCTCTGTCACACACCAAGTTTCGTATACAGATGAGTTTGTTTCTGGGCTTTTAATTTTATTACACTGGTCTTTGTCTATCCTATATCATTGGTTTTTTTTTTTTTTTAATAAATTGTGGTTTTGCTTATTATTTCTTTTTCCTGTCTAATTACATTGGCTAGAATATCCTATACTATGTTGAACAGTATCTGTGGTTGTACATTTTTATCTTGTTATTGACCTGAAAAGGAAGCATCAAATTTTTTTCATTAATTATGATGTTTGCTTTAGGGCATTAATACATAGCCTTCAAAAAGTTAAGTAAGTTCTGTTTTATCCTTGTTTTATTTTTTATTTTTAGAAAGAAATTAGAATTGAATGTTGAACTTTATCAAATGTCTTTCCCGTGTGTTTTGAGATGTATTTTCTTCTTGTTGTCAGTCCCTAAGTCATGTCCAACTTTTTGCAACCCCATGGACTGCAGCATGCTAGGCTTCCCTGTCCTTCATTGTCTCCTGGAGTTTGCTCAAATTCACATCTATTGAGTTGGTGATGCTATCTAACCATCTCATCCTCTGATGCCCTCTTCTTTTGCCTTCAATATTTCCTAGCATCAAGGTCTTTTCCAATGACTTGGCAGTTCGCATCAGGTGGCCAAGGTATTGGAGCTTCAGCTTCAGCATCAGTCCCTCTGGTGAATATTCAAGGTTGATTTCCTTTTGCATTGACTGGTTTGATCTCCTTGCAGTTCAAGGGACTCTCAAGAGTCTTCTCCAGCACCACTGTTCAAAAGCATCAATTCTTCAGTGCTCAGCCTTCTTTATGGCTCTTCTTTACTCCATTGCTGTGGTGAAATAAATATATAGATCTTCTGGTATTAAATTATCTTTGCATTTCTCGAATAATCTCTTGATAAAGTACTTAATAAAAGAATTGTGAGGGTTATTTTTTCAAACTCTCAGTTGGTGTCTATTTGCTGATATTTAGGGAGTTGGCGTCTCTGTCCATTCATGAAACTGACCTGTAATTTTCTTTTAAATATCGTCCTCGTCAGTTTTTAAAATTTGAATTGGAGGATGATTGCTTTAACAATGTGTGAGTTTCTACTGTACAAGAGCGTGGATCGGCTGTGAGTATACATATATCCCCTCCCCGCTGAACCTCCCTCCCACCCCTCCATGCTACCCATCTAGGCCATCACAGAGCACCTAGCTGAGCTCCCTGTGTTAGGACAGTTTCCCACTAGCTATCTGTTGTACACATTGTAGTGTGCATATATCAATGCTACATCTTTTCCTTCCCTTACTGTGTCCACAAGTTTGTTCTCTATGTCTCTGTCTCTATTTCTTCCCTGCAAATAGGTCCCATCAGTACCATTTTTCTAGATTCTGTATATATGCTTTAATGTACAATGCTTGTTCTTCTCTTTCTGACATACTTCACTCTGTTTGGCAGACTCTAGGTTCATCTACATCACTACAAATGACCCAATTTTATTCCTTTTTATGGCTGAATAGTATTCCATCGTGGGCTTCCCTGATGGCTTGGTAACAAATCTGCCTACCTGTGTAGGAGCCTCAGGTTTGAAAGAGCTCCTGGAGAGGGAAATGACAGTCCACTACAGCCTTCTTGCCAGGGAAATCCCATGGACAGAGGAATCTGGAGGGCTACAGTCCACGGGTCACAAAGAATCAGACATGACTTAACAACTAAACAACAACAATATATTCCATTGTATATATGTATCACAACTTCTTTATCCATTCGTCTGTCAACGGACATTTAGGTTGCTTCTATGTCCTGGCTATTATAAATAGTGCCACAATGAACACTGGTGTATATGTGTCTTTTTAAATTATGGTTTTCTCAAGTTTTTGTTTTTTAAGGTTGTACTCCCCTGAAAAATGAACTGGACATCTTTCACAGTCTTTCTAATTTTTATTTATACATTCACGTACTACAGGACATCTTGGTTGCTTTCAAAATATCATTCTTAATATTAGCTGAAAGTTCAAAAATTCCCATTGAGAATGGGATCTTGTCAAGAATGTCAACCACCAATTCTATTGATCATCATACTCGAGCTTGCCAACATTGTAAATCAGTAAAAAATAAAAACATGTTAGGGTTCGAAGGCAAGTAATAAAACTGATTATCCATAGATAATGTGAATGTCTATATAGATGACTCAAAAGAAAGTACAAATCATTTTTAGAAATAAGAATTTAGCAAGTCAGCTAGATATAAAAAAACAGTTATAAAACCCACATTGCATTTTTATATACCAGCAAACGTCAGTTAGAAAATGAAAATTTAAGAACATGCCATTTACAACAGCATAGAAAAATATGAAACACAATTTAACAAAAGCTCTGTAAGCCCCTAATGGAGAAAATGATAAAACTTATGTTGAAAAAAAATTAAAGGATCCTTAAGCAAAGAGAGATACACAAGAGAGACTAAGGATAATGTAAATGTCAGTTTCCCCCAATTTTATTTATTGAGTTGGTATAATTCTAATAAAAATAAAATCCCAACCTTTTAATTTTGTAGGCCTTTGATAAAATGATTCTTAAATATATATTGAGATTCAGAGGCCTTAAGTAGGAAATGGCAGCCCACTCCAGTATTCTTGCCTGGCGAGTTCCATGGATGGAGGAGCCTGGTGGGCTACTGTCCATGGGGCTGCAAAGAGCTGGACATGACAGCGACTGAGCAAAGGCCTAACTATTGGTCCACTCTTTTTGTTTGTTTTTTGGCTGTGCTGGGTCTTCATTGCTGTGCAGGTTTCTCTCTAGTTGTGGTGAGTGGGGACTGCTCTAGTTGCAGTGTGAGGGCACCTCACTGTGGTGGCTTCTCTTGTTGTTTAGCGTGGGCTGAAGGTTGCATGGGCTCAGGCGTTGTGGGTCCCCAGCTCTAGAGCACAGGCTCAGTAGTTGTGGCACGCGGGCTTAGTTGCTCCTCGGCCTGTGGGGTCTTCTGGATCAGTGATAAACCTGTGTCTCCTGCAATGGCAGGCGGATTCTTTATGACTGAGACACCAGGGAAGCCCTTGGTCCACTCTTGAAGAATGATAAAGTTGGGGAAATAGCCTTCATAGATATAATGACTAGTAAAGCTGTTGAATTTAGGTGAGTGTGGTATTGTTGCAGGGATAGACAAATAGACCAACAGAGCAAAATAGAGAATCCAGAAACAAAACCACACAACTCTTCATATATAACAAGATGGTTTTCAAATCATTGGAGAAAGGATAGTTTTTTCCTTCAATGAATATTAATTGGATGCATGCTCCGTGCATGCTAAGTCACTTTAGTTGTGTCTGAATCTATGTGGCCCCAGGGACTGTAGCCCACCAGGCTCCTCTGTCCATGGGATTCTCCAGGCAAAAATACTGGACTGGGTTGCCGTGCCCTCCTCCAGGGGTTTTTCTAGACCCAGGGATCGAACCTGTATCTCTTACGTCTCCTGCACTAGCACCACCTGGGAAGCCCAGATAATTAGGTGTTCATATTTTAAAAAATGGACTAGGACTCCTATTTTATACCATACACAAATAAATTCCAGAGAAAATATCTTTGTAGTTTTCACAAAGGGAAGAACTTCCTAATTAAGACCACCCTCAAACATACATGTCAAAAGCAAAATAAAATAAAGCATAGTCATGTGTGTTAATGTGCAGAAACATCCATACAGATAGGGTAAAAGAAAAGATTGTTAAAATGAGTTTCTTTTCTCGAAAGCTAGCATAAACACATAAAGGCACAAGTCACAAACTGGTTGAAGACAATTGCAAATTATATAATTGACAAAAACTGATATCCAGTATATATAGAGAGAATGCCTACCGATGACCAAAAGTAAAAGAATCTAGTAGAAAACTGAGAAAAACATGAGAAGAGGTACTTTGTGAAAGAGGAAATCTGAATGTCAGTAAATATGATAATATGTTCAACTTCATTATTAATTAGCAAATTTAAAGCACAATAAAAGCATTCCTATGAGATTGGCAGTATTATAAAGTCTGATTATACCTGGAATTAAGAATGTGGTGCAGGGCTTGCTTTCCTGGTGGTCTAGTGGTTGAGAATCCACCTGCCAATGCAGGAAACATGGGTTCCATCCCTGATCCTGGAAGACCCTGCATGCCTCGGAGCAACTAAGCGTGTGCACTGCAACTGCTGAGCTAGTGCTCTAGAGGCCGTGAGCCGCCAACTGCTGAGCCCACGTGCTGCAGCTGCTGAAGCCCAAGAGCCTAGAGCCTGTGCACCGCAAGGAAGAGTAGCTCCCACCCCTTGCAACTAGGGAAGGCCCATGCAGAGCAATTGAAGATCCAGCACCACCAAATAAAATAAAAAGAATGATGCAGCTGTAGGATATACAGAAATAGAAGTACAATGTGAACATGAAACATATGTTATAAACCAGTGTTACCCCAATAAAAATGTATTTTTAAAAATTTATTGTATTTTTTTTGGCCACAATGCAGGGCATGTGAAACTTTCCAGGGCATGTGAAACTTTCCAGATCAGGGATCAAACCCATGTCCATTGCAAAGGAGGCATGGAATCTTAACCACTGGACACCCAGGAGGTCCCCAGAATTCATTTTAAATAAATAAAACTGGGGGCAAAAGGGAATATGGTGTGATAGGAACTCTCAAGCGCTACTGGTGAGAATGAAAATTGGCTCAACTACTTTGGAGAGTAATTTGGCATTACTTGAAGTGAAGTCGCTCAGTCGTGTTCGACTCTGCGACCCTGTGGACTGTAGCCCACCAGGCTCCTCCATCCATGGGATTTTCTCAGCAAGAGTACTGGAGTGGGTTGCCATTTCCTTCTCCAGGGGATCTTCCCCAACCCAGGGATCGAACCCAGGTCTCCCGCATTGTAGGCAGATGCTTTGCCGTCTGAGCCACTAGGGAAGGTGTTACTTAGTAAATTCAAATATGTGCAAATTCTAAAATCCACTGGTTCTAGATATTTAATCTGGAGAAAATCTTGCACGTGTGCCCCAGAAGACAAGTATAAGTGTGTTCATGAAAATGATTCAAGTATTTCTCATCAGTAGAATGTATGGTTGTATGGTTGTGTGTTTAGGTGATATGGTAGTGAAAACATATATAGCTACATGCAGCAACATGGATGAGTTGGGAGAGAGTGATAAGCAAAATAATCAGGCCACAAAAGAATACATGCAATTTGATTCCATTAAGGTAAAGTTAAAGGAGCAGCCAAAAGTAAGCAGTGTAACGTATACATATGTGGAACAACTATGAAGTCAGAATCAAGACAGTGGGCCCCTTTCATGGTGGGGGAGGGGATGTGATTGGAAGAGGGGCACACAGGAATCTTCTAAGGTTTTGGGAAAATATTCTTTCACAAGATGTGTTTTATGCCCAGGTGTTTGCTTTCTAAAAATGAATATTCTCTGAAAACTATATATGTTTTATTTTCACTGGTAATATTATAATAGAAATAAAATTAGAAATTTAAATAGAAGAACTTTAACAAATGCATGGCATATAAAAATTTTCAACATTATTATTTTATTATTAATATCAAAATGTTTCCTTCTAAATATAGCTGTAGCTGCATCTCACAAATTTTTCACATAGTGCTTTTATCTAGCTTAAAGTCTTTTTAAAATTCCCTAATGATATTCTCTTTAAAATGAAAGTTATTTAGTAGACTATAGTTTCCGGGCACATGGGATTGTTCAGTCTCTCTCTCTGTTTTATAATAGTGCTACATTATAGAAAACAGTCTCTGAAGGTAATCTTTTTGACATTTGTTGAATACATTTATTTGTAGCTTGAAATAACAAATTGTACTTAGGTGAATAAAAATACCTTTTGAAATTTCATGCAGTGAAAATAATTTTAGTATTGCAGTTTTGAAACTCTCTGCTCCATTCCCCCCTTTTCCCATTACAGCCTTGATTTTAATCTCTAGTTTTGTTATGCTGAGGTTTCTTAGTCCTATAGCTATATACATAATAGACTGTGACTTTTTGTGTTTTAATGTGCTGTTTAGTGTCAATTTAGACTACCCCCAGCAGTGTATGGGAGGGCCCCTTTCTTTGTCCTTTGGTCAGTAGTACTGGATAATATCTTTCAAAAATAATTTTTGGCAATTTGAAACATGTATCTTTTGCTTATATTTTATTATGTATATATCATTCACATATTTTATTCTGTGTCTTTCACTTATATTTTAGTCTTTATAATTAATCTTTAACTTTTTTTTTATATCCATACATTGTCCAGTTGTCACTCTCTGTGAGTTGTTCGTGTAATTTTGTATGTAGGAGCAATTTTTAAAATTAACTTTTAAAACCTATTTGTGTATTTGGGATGGTATCATCTCTTGTTGGAATCCTCCCCACCCCATTTGGTATTTGCTTTTTAGTGCCCATTTGTTCTTTTTTCCTTTCTTCCTCTTCATTAGGAAAAAAATTTCCCCAGATTTTTCATCTTATTTAATGTAGAGCAGTTTAGTCTTCTTTTATTACAGGGAGATGATGATCATTTGGCAGAGATAATGTAGCTCAGATTGCAGAACTGAGTTGAAGGTTAAATAATGTGATCACTGATCCTCTCCAATTCCATAAGTCAACGAATATCACACATATTCAGACAGCTTCTATGTAATAGATAACTGAAATATAATCTTCCTTATGATACAATAGTGACCTCAGATTTAAGCTTGTCAAGAAAATATGACCTCACTCCTTGACAAAATTTTATCATAAGTGACTTCATAAATACACTGTGCAGACTGTATCAAACAACTCTAGGGAAACATCTCTTCTGTCTACAGTGAAAGAATAATGCTAACATTTGGCAAAGGTCAGAGCTTTATAAATTTAACTTATTAATACATCTGTGAACTGCTAGTATGTTTATATTGTGGTGGTAAAAGAATATTGCAGGGTTTTTTAAAACCATGTTTAATTCCTACCAGGAGTTTCTAAGCATGTTTTTTTTAATGCTAAAATCCAATCTGTTCCACATTTTTGATAAACTAAATCTTTTCTCTTTGGAAAACAATAAAGAGTGTGTGTGTGTGTGTGTTTAAGGAGATATATGTGGGATTAGAGGTCTAGGAAATACATAAGCCTCAGCACAGGTTTTCCCACATCCCCAGAATTTACTTAAGATGACCCCAAAATAGGACAAATCCAAGATAACCCTGAAAGTAGGAAAGATAGACATCCACATGCCCCAATACTAGAGAACATCTACTGTAGTACAGGAGGCACTTTGGTGAAAGGAAACATTAGAACTGGCCTGCGTTATTGCTTTAAAAAAAAATGTTTATTTATTTGACTGTACCCGGTCTTAGTTGCGGCATGCAGGATCTTAAGTTGAGGCATGTGAACACTTAGTTGTGGCATGTGGGATCTAGTTCCCTGATCAGGAATCGAACCTGGGCCCCCTGCTTTGGAGTGAGGAGTCTAAGCCACTGGACCAAGGGAAGTCCCTTCAATATTGCTTTTTAAAAAGTCATCACTATCACATGAAATGAAGAAGGAAGATGATGGAAGAACCTCACTGATAGCCCTCGTTTAGAGGGGTGAGAACTAGAGGTGAGGGACAAGAAGTAAACGCTGTGTTATGAATCAGCAGCATCTGAAGCAGTTGAACCGAGGGGCCCCAGGATAAACATGACACCTCAAGTTGTAGTATGTGGGCAATGATACAGCTGAGCTTTTCCATAGCATAGTGGCCTGTGACCTTAGAAAGGAGGGGGCCACTGCTAAAGCCACAGAACAGTTATTGAAGAAATACTTGTGTGTGTGTGTGTGTGTGTGTGAGCGCATATGTGCATGTTCAGTTCTGTCCGATTCTTTGTGACCCCATGGATTGTAGCCCAACAGGCTCCTCTGTTCATGGAATTTTCCAGGCAAGAAGACTGGATTTGGTTGCCATTTCCTTCTCCAGGGGATCTTCCCAACCCAGGGATCAAATGCCTGTCTCTTGCTTCTCTTGCATTGGCAGGTGGGTTCTTTACCAGCTGAGTCACCAGGGAAGGTTTTATGGCCTTTGAATTTCCAGGCATTGTTTTAAATTGGTGGTTCTCAGCTGGGGGTGATTTTGTCCCCCAAGGGGACATTTGGAGGTCTGAGATGTTTTTGGTCATCACAACTAGGAAGAGTCTCCTATCAGCATCTAGTGGTAGAAACTAAGGATTCTGCCAAATGTGCTGAAATACACAGGACAGCCCTCACAGTAGAGAATTATCAGGCCCCAAATGTGGATAGTGCCAAGACTGAGAAACCCTGTTTTAAATAATGTAACAAATATGAACACATTTAACCCTTTTGGCAACCCTTCAGGCAGAAAAGTAACTTGTCCAATGTTATCTACCTGATAGAGAGGCTAGGCCAAAGGGAGATAAATGCAAGCATTAAAGAGAGGAGCTATTATAGTAATACTGCTGCTGCTGCTGCTAAGTCGCTTCAGTCGTGTCCAACCCTGTGCAACCCCGTAGACGGCAGCCCACCAGGCTCCCCTGTCCCCGGGATTCTCCAGGCAAGAACACTGGAGTGGGTTGCCGTTATAGTAATACGAACCGAAATAAAATTTAAGGTAAGATGACTTATAAGGAGGATGTGTATATTTTTTTCTTAAGGAAAAGTATAATCCCCAGTGAAAATATTTTAGTTATGAAACTTTGGACGCCAAATAATAGAACCCTGAAATATATAGAGCAAAAACTGTTGGACATGTAGGAAGTAATTGAAATATAGTAGTAGTTTTTTTTTTTTTTTGTAAACAGCCTTATTAAAGTATAACTGACATATAATAGACTGCACAAATTAAAAAATATAATTTTATAAGTTTTGATATATGTCTATACCTCTGAAATCTTCACCACAATCAAGGTAATGAACATGTTTATCACGCCAAGATTTCTCCTGCCTTTATAATACATAGTTTTTCCTTTCACTCACTTGCTGGTCCTTTCTCCAGTTTTTGTCAACTTTTGATCTACTTTCTGTTACTGTAGATTAGTTTGCATATTCTGGAGTTTTTTTTGTAAGTGAACTTATCCAGTAATTACTTTTTTGGAGGGATATGTTTTCTTTCATTGTTTATTTCATGACTCATCCTTGTCATTGCATATATCAGCCGTTTATTTCTTTTTATTGATAGATGGTATTCCATTATGTAGATACACAATTTGCTTATCCCATTCACCTTTTGATGGACGTTTGGTTATTTCCAGTTTTGGGCTATTACAAATGAAGATGCTATAACATTCATGAACAAGTCTTTGCATGAACAGATGCTTTTGTCTCTCTTGGGTAAATATCTAGGAATGAGATGGCTGGATCATATGGTAAGAATATGTTTAATATTAAAAAAACTGCCAAACTGTTTTTCAAAGTTCTTGTTCCATTTTACATTCCCACCAGCTTTGTTAGAGAGCTCCAGTTGCTCCACACCCTCTCCAGTATTTATTATGGTGCATCTTTATAATTTCAGACATTCTAATAGGTGTGTAGTTATCAATGTGTTTGGGCTGCTGTAACAGAATAGCATAGACTGGGTAGCTTATAAACAGAAGAAATTTTACTTCTCAGTTCTGGAGGCTGGCAAGTCTAAGATCACATCTTGGGCTCTGGTAAGGACTTGCTTCCTGGTTCATAGATGACTGTATTTTCACTGTAACTTCACATGGTGAAAGCGATGAGGGAGTTCTCGGGTCTCAGAGCCCTATTGCCATTCATGAGGACTCTACCCTCATGACCTGAGTATCTAAAAAGTCCCTACTATCTAATATCATTACCTAAGGGTTAGGATTTCAACATCTGAATACTGAGAGAACACAAACATTCAGACCATACCAGGAGTGGTATCTTGTATTCTCTAATGTAAGTAACTGGTGATGTTGAATATCTTTTCCTATGCTAATTTATCATTGATATATCTTGTTTCATGCAATGCCTGTTCAAATCTTTTATGTTCGTATATATAGATGTATTTTTGTTGTTGTTTAGACAGTTGTGTCTGACTCTTTTATGACCTCTTAATCTCAGAGAGATTGAGATTGATATAAGGAACTGGCTCAAGCAGTTATGGAGACTGAAAAATCCTATGATCTGAAAGCTGTAGACCCAGGAAAGTCAGTGGTGTAGTTCCAGTCTTGAGAACTTTGGGTGTAGCCCAAAGTCTTGAGAACTAGGGAGTCAGTGGTATATGTCCCAGTTGGAGTCTGTAGGCCAAGAACCAGGGGAAGTGATGATGTAAATCCAGTAAGTTCTGAGTGCAGAGAAGACCAATGCCCCAGTTCAGTAGTCAGGCAGAGAGCCAGTTGTATCTTCCTCTGCCTTTTCATGTTATTCAGATCCTCAATAGATTGGATGATGCCTACTCACACTGAAGAGGGCAACTTGCTTTAGTCAGGCTACTGATTCAAATGCTAATCTCGTCCAAGGAAACCCAGAAATAATGGGTCAGTGACTAAATCAGATTAGATCAGGTGTATCTCATTTTCGTTCTTCCTTACTGAGCAATTTTAGCTTTTCACTTTCTCAACATTTCCTTTTTCAGAGTAGGCTCTTTGCCCCATCTTTGCAAAACCAAAATGTTTTTGTCAAAACAACCAGTGTGTTAAAAGTGAAGTAATCTTCTATTTCAGGAGAAATGGAAAAAGTTCTCACAGTTTTAAAATGGCAAATTTTCTTAATCCTAGTCCTTAGGATTTCCTAAAAAATTGAAGTTTGATTTTACTGAGGGCACTTTATTATGATGGGTAATACATTTCAATACATTTGAATTAAAAAAGCAAATTCAAAAAAGAGAAAAGATATTCTAATTTTTAAAAATTATATATACAAACACAAAGTTTATAAAAGTGAAAGGGAAATTCCATCACAGACTGTTAAAGCTGTTTTTTGGCCTATAGAGCTATGTTTTGGTTTATAAAGCTATATTTTGGTTTACAAAACTATGTCTTGTGTTGGGTGTACATTTGTTTTTTGAACTGTCTAGTTGGAAGAAACTGCTAGAAAATGATGATTTTTGTCTTTGTCAAAACACTTTTGAAATTAGACATCAGGTTTTTGTTTTGTTTTTTTTGAAAGCTTGATGTCTAGAGTTGAGGACCCTTCCCATTTTGAAATTCTTAAAGCCAGCCTGGTGGCGGTGATGTAGTCACTAGGTGGTGTCTGTTGTTGGGGCCCCCCAGACTGTCACCCGCCAGGCTCCTCTGTCTGTGGGACTCTCCAGGTGAGAACACTGAAGTGGGTGGCCGTTCCCTGCTTCAGGGGGTCTTCCCAACCCAGGGGTCAAGCCTGGGGCTTCTGCATTGCAGACTGATTCTTTACCAGCTGAGCCACTAGGGAACCCACCTGGGTATAATCCATTTCTACAACTAATTAATTGGACGGCTTTGGAGAAGTACATAACTTTTCTGTGGCTCAGTTTCTTCATCGGTAAGACAAGGATAATTCATTCTAATGGTTGGAAGGTACTAGGTTGACAGAATATGCTGATGGCTTTGAGAAGGAGTGTGTGTGTGTGTGTATGAGAGAGAGAGAACGCTAGCAAAGGAAATCAGTCTGCATGGTGGGAGGAAACCAGTAGAGTGTGGTCTTCAGAAATTAGTTTGTGACTAATTGAATTAAATGCTGCTGTTTAGGATATTAAGTAAGATTTACAACTGCTGTTGGGTTTAGCCATTCAGCAGTGATTTTTGACTTTGAGGACAGCAATTTTGGTGGAGGGGTGTGGGCAAAAGCTTGGTTGGAATGGTTTCAAGAGGTAAGGAGAAATAGGGTCAACAAATATGGACATTAAAATGTTTTATATTGAAAGTGATAAACAGAATGTAATGTCTTTGAAATAATAGGTTGCATTTATTGAGTACTTACTGTGTGACAGACGGTATTGTAGGCACTTGTACTAACTTGTTTGAAAAGTGGAAGTGAAAGTGTTCGTAGCTCAGTTGTGTCAGCTCTTTGCAACCCCATGGGTCCATGGGATTTTTCCAACCAAGAATACTGGAGTGGGTCGCCATTTCCTTCCCCCGGGGATCTTCCTGACCCAGGGATTGAACCTGGGTCTCCTGCACTGTAGGCAGACGCTTTACCATCTGAGCCACTGGAGAAGCCCAATGTATTTACTGAGGAACAACAAATATAGCAGGTCTTTGGTTTGCATGATAATCTAATACTATGCCCGCTAAAACCATGTAAAGCAATCTGAAAATCAATGGGAAAGATTATGATGTTCTGTGACCTTTAAAGTTTTTGTCAAAACAATCAACATTTTAACTAGCTCTGTTAGTTATTAATGTATTGGGAAGTGAAACAAATGAGTAAAGCTAATATTTATAGTACACTGTAATTTAAAACATTAGAAACATTAAAGATGAAAGAAAGTGTTTGCTAGTTTCACTATAACGTACCAAGATTAGTTTGAACAGTGCTTGCCTTCTTCTCTACATTTGTGGATCAGCTTCCAACCTTCCAGCCTTTCCTCTTTGTATGTTGTGAAATAGTTCTGAGGGTTCACTTAATGTGAAGTTTTTGTGGTGATCAGTCCCTCTGGGACATCTTATCCTTTTCATCACAACCACTTCCTTCACTAAGTCTCTCAGGCTGCTTATCTGCTCCTCTGTGGATCTGGGTCTGAGTGTGCCCTGCATGTTGTTATATGCCAAAGTTTAAAAAATTTTTTTGTTTTTCTGAGACTAGGAGGAAGAAGCCAATAGAACAGGACTATAGTCGGCAACTAAACTGCAAGTGGGAAAGACTGGTTCATAAGGGCAGGCTGTCTCACCTGAACTCAGCTGTGAGGGCCCTCTGGGTGCACAAGAGATGATGAAACTCGTAAGCAGCTTCAGTTTGCTTTCTCTGCTGGTATACAGTTTTCCAGCACAAATCCCCCATCTTTCCTTTGGTCTGTCTTGCTGGTGGTTGGTACTGTTGGGAAAATAGAGTTGAAAACAAAATCTCTTGCTACACCAGGAAACTGTTCCACAAAACTGTTCCACAAAGGCTGAAGATGAAAACATTTTGTTATTTTATTTTTTAATTAATTTTTAAATTGAAGTCTAATTGCTTTACAGTGTGGTGGTAGTTTCTGCTGTGTGACAGTGTGAGTCAGCCGTGAAAGTGTGAGTGGATCTGTTGTGTTCAGCTCTTTGTGAACTGTAGCCTGCCAGGCTACTCTGTCCTTGGAATTTTCCAGGCAAGAATATGGAAGTGGGTGGTCATTTCCTTCCCTAGGGAGTCTTCCTTACCCAGGGATCGAACCCAGGTATACTACATTGCAGGCAGATTCTTTATCATCTGAGCCACTAGGGAAGCTGATGTTAGTCAGTGATATATATACACATACCCACTCCCTCGAGAGCTTCCCTCCCACTCGGCACCCCCATCCCACACTTCTAGGCCATCACAAAGCACAGAGCTGAGCTCCTCGTGCTATACAAGTAGCTTCCCAGTAGCTAGCTATTTTATATAAAATAGTGTGTATATATCAGTCCTACCCTCTTAATTCATCCCAGCTTCTTCCCCCACAAGTGTCCACAAATCCATTCTCAATGTCTGCATCTCTATTCCTACCCCCAGTTTATTATTGAATGAGGGTTTAAGCAGAATGGAATGCACATCACAGGCAGTCAGCTAAAGAGAAAGTATAGGCAGAAGGGAGTCTCACCCTCTCATCTAGCCAGGCAGTTACAACCCTCCATATCCGTGTTCTCAAGATAAACAGTAAGCAGTCCTCAGGTAAGAGGACGTGCTGGCACTGTTGATCACCAACCGTTCATCCTAGATTCACTTGGTAATTGGGGTGACCACCTGTGTTTGTTAATTGTCTTCGTCTGGAAGAATAATGACGTTTCCCTTCTCTCTCTGACAGGTAGGTAGGTAGAATTTGGAGCCAGAGGGCTAAATTGAACTCTCATGGAGACTGGGAGACGGGGCCCGTCTTTCCCTTGATGTGTACACTTTAAAGAGGTGGCTCCTAGGTTCTTGAGAAAGACATTCCAGAGTTGTGAAACCGGCAAGAAGCTTATTTAGCTTTTAAAAGGATTTACATATATCTCAAAAGGACAGAGAAAGAATTTATGATTACAAGTTTTCTAAAAGGGAACTGGAGGGGGGGAGGTGTCTTTCCCTATGTGCCGTTACAGTACTTAGGATCAGAAAGTCTTTGAACATAGTCCAAAGCTTCTTTCTTTTCATTTGATCTCATTGGAGACAGGAGGAGAGCTTGTTATCAACCTCCAAATGATTACTTTGATTTCGAAGATTAAACTTTCTCCTTTAGGCCACTAATTAATTACTCCAATCATTGTTATCCGAACCCTTTCTTTTCGTGGCCTGCATGCTAGATCAACAAATGAAGATGTTTTCAGGCATGTTTAACTAACCATGCTAAGGAGAAAGTCCTTTACACTAAATTCTCTTTGATTCTGAGTGGCCATGAATGTTAAACAGCAGATGCTTGCCCCCACTGTCCTGGGCACTAGGGATAAATGTTAAACACAGCAACCACAGTGTTTTCCCTCCTGGAACTTACTCTCTGGCAGGGCCTCAGTTTAACAGGTAGGAATCAATGCCCTTGAGTACAGCTCTAGAAGTACAGGGTAGTTGGTGAATAAAGTATGTATCTTAGCCTGAGACCTCAAGGGGTCTGATGACAGAGGGCCTGTAAACGTTAGTGAGGATTTGGGGTTAAGAACTCAGTGTCTTGGACCTATCCCTAGAGATTTTGAAAATTTTATTTTTGGCTGTGCTGGGTCTTTGTTGCTGTGTGGGCTTTTCTCTAGTTGTGGTGAGAAAACTCTGTAGTTGTGGTGTGCAGGCTTCTCGTTGTGAGGGCTTCTCTTATTGCAGGGCACAGGCTCTCGGGAGCATGGGCTTAGGAGTTGTCCACATGGGCTTAGTTGCTCCATGGCATGTGGGATCTTCCTGAACCAGGGGTCGAGCCCATGTCTCCTACATTGGCAAGTGGATTCTTTACCACTGAGCCACCAGGGAAGCCCCCCTCAAAATTTTGATTTTTGGGGGGTTTGATGCAACTCAATTTCCAATGTGTTAGTATGCTCTTCTATAGGACTCTGGGGCAGTGAATCCCAACACATGCCTTTGAGACTCTCTGGACTTCATCACCTTTGAAAAATTTAAAAGGCAGAGATTGATATAACTGGATTTGAATGGATTGGTGGAGGGAGGGGACAAGAAAGCTTTTAGAGTAGTTAGGTGGCTACTGCAGTTGTTAAGGAAAGAATGATGGTGGCTTGGATAAAGAAGTGGATGGTTTTGAGAAATTTACAAGATGGAATAGGATTTTGTAATTGTTTATGTGAAAGGAGATGCTGGAGAAGAAGGAGGTATCAGGGATGATCCCAGATTTCATATTCCAGTAATGGGCTGTAAGGTCATGTCATTACTTGAGATAATGACATATTGGAGGAAGAGCATATTGGAGTGGAGGGGTAGTGTTCAGAAGTTTATATTTGGACCCAGAGACAGGCTTAGGGAGACGTTTAGAAGGCAGTTGGACACAGTAGTCTGGAACTCAGGAGCTCTTGGCAATTCTTTGAGGGTTTGAGTGTGGTCAGGTCAAGGCTATGGTCTTCCCAGCGGTCACATATGGTTGTGAGAGCTGGACTGTAAAGAAGGCAGATGCCTTTGAACTGTGGTGCTGGAGAAGACTCCTAAAAGTCCCTTGGACAGCAAGGAGATCAATCCAGTCAGTCTTAAGGGAGATAAACCTTGAATGTTCACTGAAAGGACTGATGCTAAAGCCCTTACCTCCAGTATTTTGGTCATCTGATGCTAACAGATGGCTCATTGGAAAAGTGCCTGATGGAAAGATTGAGGGCAGAAGGAGAAGAGGGCATCAGAGGATGAGATGGCTGGATGACATCACTGATGCAATGAACATGAACTTGGGCAAACTCCAGATGGTGAAGGACAGGGAGGCCTGGCATAATGCAGTCCATGGGGTCGCAAAGAGTCAGACACAGCTGGATGACCAAACAGCAACAACAAGAAGATGATAGATGGTAACTGAATGGAAAGGATGAAATCACCCAAAGAAAGGCTATAGATGAGAAGGGAAGAAGGTCTGGAATGAAGCGTGAGCATTGTCAGGGTGTATCAAAATACAGCAGTTGATATTGGAAGTAATGGCCAAGGCGATGGTAGGGAAACTGGGAGCATGTAGTACCCATGTGGACATCCGTGGAGAGTAGCCCTCAGTGATTTTTTAAATTTGTAATTTGGCAAAAGTAAGTTAAAGACATTTCAGTCTTATTTCCAATCACACAATCCAGAGGGTGGATATTCTTAGTTCCACATACAATGGTTTTATCCCAGTGAGAAATGAACTATTGCATGCCATATCAGTAAACAAGATGTAATAGTCATCAGTGATTATAGCCCTCTGATGTGAGTTGGTGAGCCCTAAGGGCACTCAGGAAGGCTGTAATCTACCAGCCATCAGATTGCAGCCACGCTCTAAGGTAAGCCCCAAGGGAGCTCAGCATGTGAAAAACACAGGATTCCGTTCCCAGATAGGTGGGGGTGCATATGAAAGGAATGATTTCAGGGAGCCCAGACTCTTCCATCCTCCCATACATAGTAAAGAACTACATTCCTTACTTTGAGATATCTGGCTTCTTTTAATTGATCATAATGTTTTGATGTGCAGACTACCTGCCCTTTGTTGTAAAACTTCTATATAACCCTGCTCCTCCCCAGCCTCCGTGGAGTTGTTCTCTCAGGGTTACTTGAGATGCTGTCTCCTGGGCTTGAAGTCCTAAGAATTCCCACTCAATAAAATATAACTCTCAACTTTTAGGTTGTGATTATTTTTTTAAGTCAATACCAGCCATCAGTCACATTCACATTGAGATCTTAAAACATGTCCTTCAGGATAAGTGAGTTAATACAGCCACAGACGTCCAAGTCTCAAGCCATACGCACATCATTGATATTTTCCATCTCACTTTGGTGTCTGGACTTCTCCGGAGCAGACATTCAATGGTTTTTTGACCCTGTGAATGAAAACATCGATAGGAAAGGATCTGAACTTGGGTCTGTTTCTGGGTGATGTGTTTATCCTTTCCTGAGACATTCTTCAGGGTGATATATCCTTATCTTTCCTCCTGCATGTGGATTTTTTTCCCCCCTGCATCTAGAAGCACGTATTTCTTTTCTTTTTCTTTAAAAATATTTTCTATATTTTTATAGTCTGCCTGACCCCAAACTCTTGACCAGGCCCACCACTTGCTTTGGTACAGCCCACCAGCCAGGAATGGTTTTTATACTTTTAAATGGCTGTGTTTTAAGAGATTACATAAATACCTACCTAACCATGATTTTGCCTCTTGGCCCACAAAACCTAAAATGTTAACTATTTAGGCTTCTATGGAAACATTTTGCAATCCCTGATCTTAACTACATAAGGCTGAAAAACAAGTCTTTTCACTCAAATGGGAAAGACAGCTAGGTCAGTGATTCTCAAACTTTAGTGTAGGTCAGAACTGCCTGGAAGGTTTGGTCCAGTACAGGTTGGTGGGCCACACCTCCAGTGTCTGGAGTGGGTCTAGAGAAATGGCGTTTCTTCCTTTCTTTTTAAATTAATTTTAGAATTGAGGTATATTTGACAAATAATTTTATATTAGTTTCAGGTGTGCAATGTAATGATTTGATATTTGATATATAGGGCAAAATGATCACTGCAGTAAGTCTAGTTAATATTGGTACCCATACATGGTTAAAAAATTTTTTTTTCTTACTATGAGAACTTTTAAGATCTACTCTATTAGCAAAATAGTAACATTGTTAACTATAGTCACTATGGTACACCTTATATCCCCATGACTTTCTTATTTTACAACTGGAAATTTGTAACTTTTGACCCCCTTCACCCATTTTTCCCAACTCCCTCCACCTCCACCCACTTCTGGCAACTACCAGTCTGTTCTCTGTATCTATAAATGAGCTCAGGATTTGTTTGTTTGTTTCTTGCTTGTTTTGTTTTTGGATTATACATGTAAGTGAGATCATATAGTACTTGTCTTTCTCTGTCTCACTTATTCCACTTAGCATAATGCAGTCAAGGTCCATCCATGTTGTCCCAAATGGCAAGATTTCATTCATTTTAATAGCTGAGAAAGATTCCATTGTATTTGTAAATCACATTTTTTTTTTTAATCCATTCACCTGTTGGTGGACATTTAGGCTGCTTCTATTTCTTGGCTATTGTAAGTAGTGCTGCAGTGAACATAGGGATGCATATATCGTCTCAAATAATACCCAGCAGTGGAACTGCTAGGTGATATGGTAGTTATATTTTTTTGTTTTTTTAATTTCATCGTACCATGTGGCTTGCAGGGACTTAGTTCCCCTACCAGGGATTGAATCCAAGCCATTGGCAGTGAAAGAACAGAATCCTAACCACTGTACTGCCAGGAAATTCTCATTTTTTAGTTTTTGAGGAACCAACAATTTACATTCCCACCAACAGTGCACAAGGGTTCCCTTTTCTTCACATCCTTGTTATTGCCAATGCTTGTTATTGCTTGTCTTCTTGGTAATAGCTATTCTCACAGATGTGAAGTGATACCTTACTGGGTTTTGATTTGCATTTCCTTGATGATTAGTGCTGTTCAGCACCTGTTGGCCGTCTGTAAGTTGTCTTTGGGAAAATGTCTATTCAGATTCTCTGCCCATTTTTTAACCAGGTTGTTTTCTCAGCTTTGCTTCTGATTGGGGGCCAGAGTCCTTCAGAGAAGCCCTTCACCATGTATGCAGCAGCAAAGGCTGAGCTAGAAGGATGCATCTGGGTCTGTGGGTAACTGCCTTTGCATTCACTCTAATGTTTTCAAAGGTATTTATTAAACATCCTTTATGGGCCTGAAGCCCACTACTCTATTCCCCTATACTTAACAACAACAAAAAAGGGATTATCAAATTACAGCTTAATTTTAAGTCACTTAAGGAGATCCAACCAGTCCATCCTAAAGGAGATCAGTCCTGGGTGTTCATTGGAAGGACTGATGATGAAGCTGAAACGCCAGTACTTTGGCCACCTCATGCGAAGAGTTGACTCATTGGAAAAGACCCTGATGCTGGGAGGGATTGGGTGCAGGAGGAGAAGGGGACGACAGAGGATGAGATGGCTGGATGGCATCACTGACTCGATGGGCATGAGTTTGACTAAACTCCGGGAGTTGGTGATGGACAGGGAGGCCTGGCGTGCTGTGATTCATGGGGTTGCAAAGAGTCGGACACGACTGAGCGACTGAACTGAACTGAACTGAACTGAAGAACAGTATGCTTCTTTTCAGAAAAATAAATGATATTTATTACAATAAGAGAATATACAATATTTGCTAATTATTTTGAGAAATCTCTCTCTAGAAATGATGCTTGCTCGCTGTTTTAATGTTTAAGTAGAGATCAGAAAGAGAACTCTGCCCACTGAACTTGCCTCACATGAGATTCTAGAGGTATGATTGGATTTGCCAAGGACCATTTATTTGTGTTCAAGGGGGTGAGCAAAAAAGTCAGAACCTTTACCTTATAGTGTGCACAGACCTTGGGTATCTGACCCTTGGTACCAAGTGAGTTCCCAGCTTACTGTGGGGGTGGGGGAGAGGTATCACTGTGGCAGACAGCTGAAAACTTTGAAGTAATATTTACTATTGCCTAGTCCTGCCTTGGAAATGAATGAACATTGACCTTTGATTGGTGTCCTGAAATTTCTGCCTCATTGCTTAACAAATTTCAAAGTAAACCCAGCACCAAAAAGGAACTCATCTCAGATTTTGGTAAGGTTTTAAAACACATGATAAGATAATCAAATTTTGAGCATGTTGCCTAAAAAGGGCAGAACCCTAGCTCTGAAGAATTAAAACTGCAATGACAGATATGTTTATTAGAACACTTGAAGAGGAAGAATATATTTAATATTTCTTGTGACAGGAGAAGCGATAAAAATAATTCACAAGTTGAAAGGGTGGATGAGCCCAAATAAGACAAATAGCATAGAAAGATCACATTTTAAGAAATTTTTTTAAAATGCTTGAATTTTAAAGTTAAGATAGAAGAAATGTACTTTCAAAAACTCTTGGGAAGTAGTCAGTCCCCTGGGGTAGAATCTCACATGAGGTATGAATTGATTTTTCTTTCAGAGGGTTGTTGATGGCATTTGATTCAATCTGTTTGCAGACTTCTGAAATCTGTCCTCCCTTCCACAGAGCCACCACTGGGAGCTGGTAGCTTACCTCAGTCTCCTTGCTCCCATCTTTTCACTCTCTGGTAAAACAAACACCCATCATATTCAGCACCGCTGTTTTTGTTACAGACCTTCCTGTACACTTGTAAGTATCAGAAAAATCAATGATGTGTTTCTCCTACCTTGGCATGTAGAGGAATGTAGCACAGCTACTGTTTTAAGAATATTTATGCACAGATTTCAGCTGAAAGACACATTAAAGAACATGTCCATTTGTGCTCACTGGCAAGTAGTGGTTGCAAGCCTGCTTTTTTCCTCACCCATTTATCAAGTGACTGCCCCATCGCTCTGCAAGACTATGAACATAGAGATAAAAAAAGTATCTCCTGCCTTTAAGTAGACCAAAGCCTAGGGTAACTCCAAATGTGAAACACAATACTGTCCAAACTCTTCACCACTGACTCTGAGGTTAGGAAAGCATCCTTTAGCTCTGAAACAAGGCAGTTAACAGACCTGCACACTTGTGACACTGGCCTTGTCAAAATTGTGATTTAACAAACTGAGTTAAACAACTAGATGCCACATCAGCTCTGGGTGTCTGCTTCTCTCCTTTCTGCAGCTGCTGTTGATGACTTTGTGGCCAGTGTACCTTGTTTTCTATCAAGGGAGATGCAAGATGGTTGCTCTTGGGAAAGTTCTGCATTTTGTCTCACTGATACCTGAGCCCCTACTTGACTTCTATTGATGTTGATGCCCTATGTGACCCCACAACATTGGTCCCCTCTCCCTCCCTCATCCCTTGGTGGTGTTTGCCTGTGTCATCATTTTCATTCTACTATATGTTGGCACAGTGTACCTGCAAGCTATCCTTTTATCAGAGTTCCAAATGGAAAGGGAATTTTGAGTCCCCCCCACCCTGACCTTTGCTTTTGGCATGACCTCAAACTATCTGGAGTATTTTTATTGCAAACCTTATCCAGGGTTTGACTGTGGGAGGTATGGGGGCAGAACTGATTTCTCTCCTTGATAACTTCTCTCTCTCTTCTCTCCCAGCTGCTTTTCCCAGTGGCCAAAGGGCTTTCTACTTTTCCTCTCTAGGTGATAGGAATGCTGTATCTTCTTTCTTGCCTATTCTATGGATTTTGTAAGAATCCGATCAAGTTGGCTAGACTTGAGTCTCTTAAAATATGAAAGATATTAAATATCCTTTTGTGAGTCCACTCAAAAAACAACGAACCAAACCTAGCTTTCAGGTCTTCTTGTTAGTATGTTAGAATTCTGGTTTGAAGATCAAAACTGAGCAATACTTCTTTTTCTCCCCAGAATGATGAATGCTGTTGACTAGCCAGGGTAACACAACAAATGGGAAATGAAATTTACATTAGTTTAACATTTAAAACATATCGTCTTTATTATTGCATTAGAGAAAGGGATCATCACAAAGTAGGAAAAAAAATAATCATTTGTAATCTCATCTCCAGAAAACAATAGCAATTAGTTATGTTTTTAGCTGGGTGCTTAATGGGTTCCTTTCAGTTCAGTTGTTCAGTCGTGTCCAACTCTTTGAAACCCTATGAACCGCAGCACATCAGGCCTCCCTGTCTGTCACCAACTCCCGAGTCCACCCAAACCCATGTCCATCGAGTCAGTGATGCCATCCAACCATCTCATCCTCTGTCGTCCTCTTCTCCTGCTGCCCTCAATCTTTCCCAGCATCAGGGTCTTTTCAAATGAGTCAGCTCTTCACATCAGGTGGCCAAAGTATTGAAGTTTCAGCTTCAACATCAGTCCTTCCAATTAACACCCAGGACTGATCTCCTTTAGAACGGACTGGTTGTATCTTCTTGCAGTCCAAGGGACTCTCAAGAGTCTTCTCCAACACCACAGTTCAAAAGCATTAATCCTTCTGCGCTCAGCTTTCTTTATAGTCCAACTCTCACATCCATACATGACCACTGGAAAAACCATAGCCTTGCCTAGACAGACCTTTGTTGACAAAGTAATGTCTCTGCTTTTTAATATGCTGTCCAGGTTGGTTATAACTTTCCTTCCAAGGAGTAAGTCTTTTAGTTTCATGGCTGCAGTCACCATCTGCAGTGATTTTGGAGCCCAGAAAAATAAAGTCAGCCACTGTTTCCACTGATTCCCCATCTATTTGCCATGAAGTGATGGGACTGGATGCCATGGTCTTAGTTTTCTGAATGTTGAGCTTTAAGCCAACTTTTTCACTCTCTTCTTTCACTGTCATCAAGAGGCTCTTTAGTTTTTCTTCACTTTCTGCCATAAACTTAATGGGTGACTTAGAGCAGTAACTTTACTTTCTGATCCTCAGTTTCCTCCTCTGCTAAAATGGGATTAATTCCTTATTTTCCTCCCATGGAGGATTGTTTTGATTCAAGATGGCATTTTTACCATAGAGGAAAATGATTATATATAATTGGTTCTGATTCTTTCTGTCTTTTCCTGTTGTAATGCTCTATTATTCTAATTTCTGTGTCTTTATAGTATATTTTGGGCTTCCCTGGTGGCTCAGAGGTTAAAGTGTATGCCCGCAATGTGGGAGACCTGGGTTCAATCCCTGGGTTGGGAAGATCCCTTGGAGAAGGAAATGGCAACCCACTCCAGTATTCTTGCCTGGAGAATCCCATGGATGGAGGAGCCTGGTAGACTACAGTCCACGGGGTTGCAAAGAGCCGGACACAACCGAGTGACTTCACTTTCACTTTCATAGTATATTTTAATAGTTGGTGAAACAAGTATTATACATCTTTTACTACTGTCCTATTACATATCTTTTAAAATAGTTTTTGCAATTAAAACTTGTTCCTTCTTTCAAAATGAACATTGGAATTATTGTGTTAGCTTCTTAAGCACCTTTTAGTATTTTCATTTGTTGTTGTTGTTCAGTTGCCCAGTCGTGTCTGACTCTTTGCAACCCCATGGACTGCAGCAGGCCAGGTCTGTCTGTCCCTCATCATCTCCCAAAGTTTGCCCAAGTTCATGTCTATTGCATCAAACATGTATTTTCATTGAGATTCCCTTTATATTTATGATATTAATCATTCATATAAGCAGGTTTTCTTTTCTGGACCTCGGTAAATAAAATTTGGTAGTTTTCATCATATAAGTTGTTTCACATTTCTTATTAAGACATTTCCTAGGCCTTTTATGTTTCTGATTGTTGCTGAAAATGGGACTTTTTTCCTATTAAATTTCTTAACTGTTTACTGGTGGTATATAAAAAAATATTGTGGACTTTTTGTATATTTTAAAATTAATTATCTTACTGAGTTCTACTAATCAGTTTTCCTTTGATTTACTTTGGTTTTCCATTTAGAGAAGCATGATCTGAAAATAGAGATTAATTTGGACCCATGTTTCTAAAATTTACCAACTAAAAAAATTCTTCTGTTCTTTATTACATTGACTAGAACTTCCAGAAAAGTGCTAAATAATAAGCAGCACACTGTTCTTGTTGATAAATTTAATGGGAATGGGCTCTAGTATTTCATCATTATCGCTAATACTGGCTATCCTTGTGCAATAACTATTCTCTAATAGATTAAGGTTTTCTTCTATTATCAGGAAGCTTTTGTATTTATTTTAATATTTCACTTATTTTAATTACTTTTGGTCTTTGCATTTATTAAAAGAATTACTTTTTAATCTTCTGAGGTATTGAAGTGACTAATTGATTGGTATATTTAAGATGCTACTGGGTTAGCATGTTATTTATATTAATAGGGAGGTTAGTTTGTGATTTCCTTTTTTGTGCTCTATTTGTTGGATTTGGGGATTAGAGTTCTGCTGGCTTGGGAAAATGAATTGGGAAGTATGCCATCTTTTTCTGTGCTCTGGAACCATTTAAATTATATGTGAATTATTTTTCCTTGAAGCTCTGCTAGAACTCAGTAGTAAAATTGTCCAGACATAGTACAGCATTTGGAGTTATTTCTAGGCCAATATTTCCATTTCTTCCATGCTTATTAGTGCCCAGATGAACTATTTTCTCAAATAATCTCTGGAAGTTAATGTGTTTTTTAGAAAATCACATGTTTCATCTTTGTTTTCAGAATGTTTAGCTTAGAGTGATGCATTTAAATTTCTCATGGCATTACAAAGTACTTGTAATATCTGTAAATAAAGCCTGATTCTCAGTTTTAATGATTAGAATATATTTTCTGTTGTCTAAATCTGTAAGAGCTTTGCCTATTTTGTTGGTATATTTAAAGAAATTATTTCTAGGAGTTATTTATCAAATCTGTTTTTGTTTTCTAATAATTTTTACTTTTATATTATTATCAATTCATTTCTACTTACCTCTTAGGTCTCTCTTCTTTTTTTTTTTTTTTTTGACATTTTTTCAAGTTTATTTTCATTTTCTGATTTTAAGAATAAATATTTAAGGCTGTGAGGTTTCTTCTGAAGTTGTCCTCATCGTATCAATTTTAAAAATCTTTTTATTTTGTATTGCAGTGTGGCTGGTTAACAATGCTGTGATAGTTTCAGGTGCAGAGCATAGGGACTCATCCATCCATGTACCGTGTATCCATTCTCCCCGTCATATCAATTTTGATTTGTAGATTTTGTTACTTTTATATGTTTAATGTTCTATGGATGCACTGTTTTTTGTTTTTTCTTTTCTTTCTTTCTTTTTTTTTAGCTTTTGTAAACTTTGAGTATAATTTACAAACATTAAAATGCACATATTTGAGACTTCCCTGGTGGTCCAGTGGTTAAGACTCCATGCTTCCATTGCAGGTGGCATGGGATCTATCCCTGGTTGGAGAAGTACTCATAGGGCATGGGGGGGGGGCAGCGGGGGGGGGGGCGCAAAAAAAAAAAAAAGAGAGAGAGAAATGCACATATTTGAAGAGTACAATTTGGTAATTTTTTTATTGAAGTATATTTTTCACATGCTCTGCTGTGCCTAGTCATTCAGTTCTTTCCAACTCTTTGTGACCCCATGGACTGTAGCCCTCGAGGCTCCTCTGTCCATGGGGATTCTCCAGGCCAGAATACTGCAGTAGGTAGCCTTGCCCTCCGTCAGGGGATTTTCCCAACCCTGGGATTGAACTCAGGTCTCCCGCATTGCTGGCGGATCCTTCACCATCTGAGCCACCAGAGAAGCCCATGAATACTGGAGTGGGTAGCCTATGCCTTCTCCAGGGGATCTTCCCGACCCAGGAATCAAACTAGGGTCTCCTGAATTACAGGTGGATTCTTTTCTAGTTGAGCTACTAGGGAAGCCCAAATTTTACGTACAGTGAAATGCATTTCTTAGTTGATGAATTTTCATAAGTCTGTGTAACCAATACAGCAAGTAAGACGCAGAACTTCCCTGTCCCCTGAATGTTCCTTCTGTCCCCTTCCAGTCAGTCCCCCACCAGGCAACCACTGTTCAGAGTCCTGTCACCAGAGTCATTTTGTTGATGCTTGAATTTCATATGAATGAAATCATACAGTAGTGCTCTCTGTTGTGCATACTGTGTCTGGCCTCAGTATGATGATTTTTAGATTAATTCATATTGTTGCTGGTATCAACGTACACTTTTCTTTTTAAACTGCTGAGTTTTAAAATTGCTGAATTTCAGAACTTGTATCATATGCTGCTGCTGCTGCTAAGTCGCTTCAGTCGTGTCCGACTCTGTGCGACCCCATGATTGTACCACAATTTGGTTATCCTATCTGCTCTGGAGGGGTTTTTGGGGTGTTTCCAATGTTGAGCTATTATGAATAAAGCTGTTTTTGTTTCCTCTGGGTAACTACTTAATAGAGTCAGAGGATCAAGGGCTAGTGTTCGTGCATGCTCAGAATCTCAGTCATGTCCCCTAACTCCTTGCAACCCCATGGGCTACAGCCCACCAGGCTCCTCTGTCCATGGGATTTCCCAGGTGAAAACACTAGAGCAGTTTGCCATTTCTTCCTCCAGGTCATCTTCCCAGCCCAGGAATCAAACCCACCTCTCCTGCATCTCCCACGTTGTGGGTGGATTCTTTACCACTGAGCCTCTGGGGAAGCCGCTCAAGGGTAGATGTGTGAATAATTTTAAAGAAAGTTCTAAACAGTTTTTCTGGTGGTTGTACAATTACAGACTCCATCTGAAAATGCACCAGACTTCATTGTTTTACATCCTTGCTAATGATTGGCATTGTCAGTCTTTAATTTTTGTCATTTTTGGGGGATTATAAAATAGAATCTCATGTGATTTTAATCTTTATTTATCTGATGGCCAATGACTATTAGGTGTACTTCTTCTTGGCCATTTATATAACTTTTTGTTAAGGTTTGTTCAAGCCTTTTGTCTGTTTTTAAACTGAGTTGTCTTTTTATTATTGAGTTATAGGAATTATTTATCTATTCTGGATATAAGGTCTTTGCCAGATTTATGTATTATAAATATTTTCTTCTAGTCTGTGGTTTATCTTTTTTTTTCTTTTTTGCAGTGTCTTCTGAAGAGTAGGAGGCTTTAGTTTTAATGAAGTCCATTTTTGTAATTTCTTCTTTTATGGTTATTGCTTTCTTATTTCATTTAAGCAATCTTTACATACTGAAATATTGCAAATATATTCTATATTTTCATCTACAAGCTTTACAGTTTTAACTTTTTTTGATCTTATTATTCATCCCAAGTTATCATTTGGATGAAGCGTAGAGGTCAGGATTCATTATTTTTTTCTCATTAGCTATTCAATATTAGATTGTTTCCATACCATTTGTAGAAAAACTCTGCACTTCCTATTGAATTATCTTGGTGCCTTTGCTGAAAATCAGTTGAATGCATTTTGTAGGTCTACTTTTAGTCTTTCTAGTCTGTTTCTGTAATTGCAATTTTGATATCCTCTTTGACCCATGAGTTGCTTAGGAATATGCTGCCATCTTTAGCAACAACTCTAATTGTGACCTGGAAGACCATTTCACTGGGGCCAGGTCAGGACTGAGGCTCAAATGGTTATAATCCTAAGATTGTTTGTTTATCCTATAACACCACGGTTTTCAAATTTAGTAGCATTACACAGGGAGTTCACAAACAAGAACAGTTTTTGGGACTCTATCTCGGGCCTAATTTTCAGTGTAAAAACTGGGAAATTTCTGTCTTTAAAAAGCCCTCCAGGTGGTTCTAAGACATTCAGTCAATTTGAGAACCATTGCCCTAAGCATTGCCTCTTAACAGCAAAGAGCAGATTTATGGTAACACACTGAGACCTCAGAGGGTTCAAAGTGTTCCATTATTTCAGTGCATAGACTCAACCTTCCAAAAAAAGGGAAATAGAAAACTAGCCTGTTATTTCTTCAGACGTTGAAATGAGCATGAACTTCAGATCATCTTTCAATGACCTTTTTTTAAATTTGTAAGTATGCAATATCTATTATCATTGCTGTATACTTAAAATATTTTTTATGTTAAAAACTATTGGATTCTGGATGACTGTTTTGCTGTTCAAGTATGGGAACTTAAAATTTTAGGGAGGAATCTCCGGTGCATGGAGACAAGTGTCTTATTTACTCAAGAGCGAGTGGATCAAGAAAGCTCCAAGAAAGCTGAGAGAACTGTCAGATGAAGTGCACTACGTTCAGGACCAGAGGGAGCACTTTTGGAGAGACTTACAATCTCAATATATTGTTGAGAATATTAAAAAAAAAGTTTCTCAGTAGATGATATATTTTAAAAATGACAGTCTTACTTTAGATAGGTGCTTCTCAACTGGGCATGGTATTTTGTTCTAGGGGACTTCTGGTAGTATCTAGTGACATTTTTTGTTGTCAAAACTGGAATGGGTGCTATTGGCATTTAATGAGTAAAGGCCAGGGATGCTTCTTTTATTTGTTTGTTTATTTACTTATTTTATTTTTGGCAGTTTTCATTGTGGTGCATGGGCTCTTCAGTGCTGTGTGTGGGCTTTCTCTGGTTGTAGAAAATGGGGGCTACTCTCTTGTTGTGATGTGCAGGCTCTAGGACAATTAGGCTTCAGTAGTTGTGGTTCATGGGCTTAGTTGCTCCGTGGCATGTAGGATCTTACTTCCCAGACTAGGTATTGAACCTGTGTCCCCTGCATTGGCAGGAGGACTCTTAACTACAGGACCTCCAGGGAAGTCCCCCAGGGATGCTTCTAAACACTCTATAGTGCACAGGACAGCATTCCACAGCAAAGAATTATGCAGTCCAAAATGTCAGTAGTGCTATAATTGAGAAACCCTGTCTTAGACAATGAGAAAGAAGGTTTTTCTACAAGTGACTACTTGGCTGCTAATGTTGATGGTCCGAAGATTTCTCAACCCAACATGTCCAAAATCCAATTCATGTCTTTTTCCACCAAATTTTGGGCTTCTTTCAGTGTTCTTTATCTCAGGAAATGTTACCAGAATTCATTCTATTGTGCAAACCAAAAATCTAGGTCTAACACTTTATACCTCTTTGGTGTTCTGTCATAGCTATGGAGATGTGGATTTACTTTTATTTATTTAAGTCAAGATTTGCATTATTTATATATATGTTTTAAAGTTTTATTTATTTATTTATCCAACTTTGGCTCTGTTGGATCTTTGTTGCTGTGCAGCCTTTTTTTTTAAATTTTTTAAATTTATTTTTTAAACTTTAAATTTTAAAATATTTTTTAAAATTAATTAATTAATTTATTTTACTTTATAACATTGTATTGGTTTTGCCATACATTTACTTGAATCTGCCATGGGTGTACATGTGTTCCCCATCCTGAACCCCCCTCCCACCTCCATCTGCATTCCATCCCTCTGGGTCATCCCAGTGCACCAGCCCCGAGCACCCTGTATCATGCATCGACCCTGGACTGGTGATTCGTTTCACATATAATTTACATGTTTCAGTGCCATTCTCCCATATCATCCCGTCCTCGCTCTCTCCCACAGAGTTTCCAAAAGACTGTTCAATACATCTGTGTCTCTTTTGCTGTCTTGCATACAGGGTTATCATTACCATCTTTCTAAATTCCACATATATGCATTAGTATACTGTATTGGTGTTTTTCTTTCTGGCTTACTTCACTCTGTATAGTAGGCTCCAATTTCATCCACCTCATTAGAACTGATTCATATGTATTCTTTTTAATGGCTGAGTAATATTCCATTGTGTATATGTACCACAGCTTTCCTATCCATTAGTCTGCCAATGGACATCTAGGTTACTTCCATGTCCTGGCTATTATAAACAGTACTGTGATGAACATTGGGGTACATGTGTCTCTTTCAATTCTTGTTTCCTTGATGTGTATGCCCAGCAGTGGGATTGCTGGGTCATATGGCAGTTCTATTTTCAGTTTTTAAGGAATCTCCACACTGTTCTCCATAGCGGCTGTACTAGTTTGCATTCCCACCAACAGTGTAAGAGGGTTCCCTTTTCTCCACACCCTCTCCAGCATTTATTGCTTGTAGACTTTTGGATAGCAGCCATCCTGACTGGTGTGTAATGGTACCTCATTGTGGTTTTGATTTGCATTTCTCTAATAATGAGTGATGTTGAGCATCTTTTCATGTGTTTGTTAGCCATCTGTATGTCTTCTTTGGAGAAATGTCTGTTTAGTTCTTTGGCCCAGTTTTTGATTGGGTCATTTATTTTTCTGGAATTGAGCTGCAGGAGTTGCTTGTATATTTTTGAGATTAATCCTTTGTCCATTGCTTCGTTTGCTATTATTTTCTCCCAATCTGAAGGCTGTCTTTTCACCTTGCTTAGTTTCCTTTGTTGTGCAGAAGCTTTTAATTTTAATTAGGTCCCATTTGTTTATTTTTGCTTTTATTTCCAATATTCTGGGAGGTGGGTCATAGAGGATCCTGCTGTGATTTATATCGGAGAGTGTTTTGCCTATGTTTTCCTCTAGGAGTTTAATAGTTTCTGGTTTACGTTTAGATCCTTAATCCATTTTGAGTTTATTTTTGTGTATGGTGTTAGAAAGTGTTCTAGTTTCATTCTTTTATAAGTGGTTGACCAGTTTTCTCAGCACCATTTGTTAAAGAGATAGTTTTTTCTCCATTGTATATTCTTACCTCTTTTGTCAAAGATAAGGTGTCCATAGGTGCGTGGATTTGTCTCTGGGCTTTCTATTTTGTTCCATTGATCTATATTTCTGTCTTTGTGCCAGTACCATACTGTCTTGATGACTGTGGCTTTGTAGTAGAGCCTGAAGTCAGGCAGGTTGATTCCTCCAGTTCCATTTTTCTTCCTCAAGATTGCTTTGGCTATTTGAGTTTTTTTGTATTTCCATACAAATTGTGAAATTATTTGTTCTAATTCTGTGAAAAATACTGTTGGCAGCTTGATAGGGATTGCATTGAATCTATAGATTGCTTTGGGTAGTGTACTCATTTTCACAATATTGATTCTTCTGATTCATGAACACGGTGTATTTCTCCATCTATGTGTCCTCTTTGATTTCTTTCACCAGTGTTTTATAGTTTTCTATATATAGATCTTTTGTTTCTTTAGGTAGATATATTCATAAGTATTTTATTCTTTTCATTGCAATGGTGAATGGAATTGTTCCCTTAATTTCTCTTTCTGTTTTCTCATTGTTAGTGTATAGGAATGCAAGGGATTTCTGTGTGTTAATTTTACATCCTGCAACTTTACTATATTCATTGATTAGCTCTAGTAATTTTCTGATGGAGTCTTTAGGGTTTTCTATGTAGAGGATCATGTCATCTGCAAACAGTGAGAGTTTTGCTTCTTCTTTTCCAATCTTTTTCTGCTCTGATTGCTGTAGCCAAAACTTCCAAAACTGTATTGAATAGTAGTGGTGAGAATGGGTACCCTTGTCTTGTTCCTGACTTTAGGGGAAATGCTTTCAATTTTTCACCATTGAGGATAATGTTTGCTGAGGGTTTGTCATATATAGCTTTTATTATGTTGAGGTATGTTCCTTCTATTCTTGCTTTCTGGAGGGTTTTTTTTTTTTTTTTAAATCATAAATGGATGTTGAATTTTGTCAAAGACTTTTTCTGCATCTATTGGGATAATCATATGGTTTTTATTTTTCAATTTGTTAATGTGGTGTATTACATTGATTGATTTGTGGATATTGAAGAATCCTTGCATCCCTGGGATAAAGCCCACTTGGTCATGATGTATGATCTTTTTAATATGCTGTTGGATTCTGTTTGCTAGAATTTTGTTAAGGATTTTTGCATCTATGTTCATCAGTGATAGTGGCCTGTAGTTTTCTTTTTTTGTGGCATCTTTGTCAGGTTTTGGTATTAGGGTGATGGTGGCCTCATAGAATGAGTTTGGAAGTTTACCTTCCTCTGCAATTTTCTGGAAGAGTTTGAGTAGGATAGGTGTTAGTTCTTCTCTAAATTGTTGGTAGAATTCAGCTGTGAAGCCATCTGATCCTGGGCTTTTGTTTGTTGGAAGATTTCTGATTACAGTTTCAATTTCTGTGCTTGTGATGGGTCTGTTAGGATTTTCTATTTCTTCCTGGTTCAGTTTTGGAAAGTTGTACTTTTCTAAGAATTTGTCCATTTCTTCCAAGTTGTCCATTTTATTGGCATATAGTTGCTGATAATAGTCTCTTATGATTCTTTGTATTTCAGTGTTGTCTGTTGTGATCTCTCCATTTTCATTTCTAATTTTGTTGATTTGATTTTTCTCCCTTTGTTTCTTGATGAATCTGGCTAATGGTTTGTCAATTTTATTTATCTTCTCAAAGAACCAGCTTTTGGTTTTGTTGATTTTTGCTATGGTCTCTTTTGTTTCTTTTGCATTTATTTCTGCCCTAATTTTTGAGATTTCTTTCCTTCTACTAACCCTGGGGTTCATAATTTCTTCCTTTTCAAGTTGCTTTAGGTGTAGAGTTAGGTTATTTATTTGACTTTTTTCTTGTTTCTTGAGTTAAGCTTGTATTGCTATGAACCTTCTGCTTAGCACTGCTTTTACAGTGTCCCATAGGTTTTGGGTTGTTGTGTTTTCATTTTCATTCGTTTCTATGCATATTTTGATTTCTTTTTTGATTTCTTCTGTGACTTGTTGGTTATTCAGCAGAGTGTTGTTCAGCCTCCATATGTTGGAATTTTTAATAGTTTTTCTCCTGTAATTAATATCTAATCTTATTGTGTTGTGGTCAGAAAAGATGCTTGGAATGACTTCAATTTTTTTGAATTTACGAAGGCTAGATTTATGGCCCAGGATGTGATCTATCCTGGAGAAGGTTCCATGTACGTTTGAGAAAAAGGTGAAATTCATTGTTTGGGGGTAAAATGTCCTATAGATATCAATTAGGTCTAGTTGGTCTATTGTATCATTTAAAGTTTGTGTTTCCTTGTTAATTTTCTGTTTAGTTGATCTATCCATAGGTGTGAGTGGGGTATTAAAGTCTCCCATTATTATTGTGTTATTGTTAATTTCCCCTTTCATACTTGTTAGCATTTGTCTTACATATTGTGGTGCTCCTATGTTGGGTGCATATATATTTATGATTGTTATATCTTCTTCTTGGATTGATCCTTTAATCATTATGTAGTGTCCATCTTTGTCTCTTTTCACAGCCTTTGTTTTAAAGTCTGTTTTATCTGATATGAGTATTGCTACTTCTGCTTTCTTTTGGTCTCTATTTGCATGGAATATCTTTTTCCAGCCCTTCACTTTCAGTCCGTATGTGTCCCTTGTTTCGAGGTGGGTCTCTTGTAGACAATATATATAGGGGTCTTGGTTTTATATCCATTCAGCCAGTCTTTGTCTTTTGGTTGGGGTATTCAACCCATTTACATTGAAGGTAATTATTGATAAGTATGATCCCATTGCCATTTACTTAATTGTTTTGGTTTATACATCCTTCTGTGTTTCCTGTCTAGAGAAGATCCTCTAGCATTTGTTGGAGAGCTGGTTTGGTGGTGCTGAATTCTCTCAGCTTTTGCTTGTCTGTAAAGCTTTTGATTTCTCCTTCATATTTGAATGAGATCCTTGCTGGTTTCAGTAATCTGGGCTGTAGGTTATTTTCTTTCATCACTTTAAGTATGTCCTGCCATTCCCTTCTGGCCTGAAGAGTTTCTATTGAAAGGTCAGCTGTTATCCTTATGGGAATCCCCTTGTGTGTTATTTGTTGTTTCTCCCTTGCTGCTTTTAATATTTGTTCTTGATGTTTGATCTTTGTTAATTTGATTAATATGTGTCTTGGAGTGTTTCGTCTTGGGTTAATTCTGTTTGGGACTCTCTGGATTTCTTGGACTTGGGTGATTATTTCCTTCCCCACTTTAGGGAAGTTTTCAACTATTATCTCCTCAAGTATTTTCTCATGGTCTTTCTTTTTGTCCTCTTCTGCTGGGACTCCTATGATTCGAATGTTGGATCGTTTAACATTGCCCCATAGGTCTCTGAGATTGTCCTCATTTCTTTTAATTCTTTTTTCTTTTTTCCTCTCTGCTTCATTTATTTCTACCATTCTGTCTTCTACTCACTTATCCTATCTTCTGCCTCCGTTATTCTACTGTTGGTTCCCTCCAGAGTGTTTTTGATCTCATTTATTGCATTATTCATTATATATTGACTCTTTTTTATTCCTTCTAGGTCCTTGTTAAAACTTTCTTGCATTTCCTTGATCCTTGTCTACAGGCTATTTATCTGTAACTCCACTTTGTTTTCAAAATTTTGGATCATTTTCACTGTCATTATTTGGAATTCTTTATCAGGTAGATTCCCGATCTCTCCCTCTTTGGTTTGGTTTGGTGGGCATTTATCCTGTTCCTTTACCTGCTGGGTATTTCTCTGCCTTTTCATCTTGTTTATATTGTGTATATTTCTGTATTCTGGCAGTTGGTGGTTCCACTTTATTGTGGAGGTTCCTTGCTGTGGGTGGGGTTGGACGGGTGCCTTGTCAAGGTTTTCTGGTTAGGGAAGCGTGTGTCAGTGTTCTGGTGGGTGGAGCTGGATTTCTTCTCTCTGGAGTGCAATGACGTGTCCAGTAATAAGTTTTGAGATGTCATTGGGTTTGGTGTGACTTTGGTCAGCCTGTATATTGAGGCTCAGGGTTATGTTCCTGTTTTGCTGGAGAATTTGCGTGGTATGTCTTGCTCTGGAGCTTGTTGGCCCTTGGGTGGTTCTAGGTTTCAGTGCAGGTATGGAGGCGTTTGATAAGCTCCTATCAATTAATGTTCCTGGGATTCAGGAGTTCTCTGGTGTTCTCAGGATTTGGACTTAAGCCTCCTGCCTCTGGTTTTCAGTCTTATTCTTACAGTAGCTTCAAGATTTCTCCATCTATACAGCACCAATGATAAAACATCTCGGTTAATGATGAAAAGTTTCTCTACAGTGAGGGACACCCGGAGAGGTACACAGAGTTACATGGAGAAGAGAAGAGAGAGGAGGGAGATAGAGGTGACCAGGAGCAGCAAAGGGGGAATCAAAAGGGGAGAGAGCAAGCTAGCCAGTAATCACTTCCCTATGTGCTCTCCACAGTCTGGATCCCTCAGAGATGTTCATGGAGTTACACAGAGAAGAGAAGAGGGAGGAAGGAGACAGAGGTGGCCAGGAGGAGAAAAGGGGGAATCAAAAGGAGAGAGACAGACCCAGCCAGTAATCAGTTCCCTAAGTGTTCTCCACAGCCTGGAACACACAAAGAGATTCACAGAGTTGGGTAGAGAAGAAAAGGGGGAGGGGGTAGATAGAGGCGACCTGGTGGAGAAAAAGGAGAGTCAAAAGGGGGAGAGAGCAATCGGGCCAGTGCTCTTGCTCCCAAGTAAAAATGGGTACTGAAGATTGGGTTCCTAAAGGTACAAAGTTGATAACAAATACCAAAAAGCAAAGATTAAAAATCTCGAGTAGAGGTTAGGTTCTCAAAAATGCAATATTGAAAAATAGAAAAAAAGAAAAGAAAGAAAGAAAGAAACAAAAAAAGAGCAGTCACAGAAATTATAAAAATTATATATATGAAGTTTGCTTTAAAAATAGGGTCTTTCTTTCTTTCTTTTGCAAGGTAATAGGTTATAAAAATGAAAATCAAAGGAGTAATGGGGACTTAAAAATTTAAAAAATAAAATAAAATTTAAAAATTTTTTAATTTAAAAAATGATAATAGTAAAAATATATCTAAGACTTTCTCTGGAGCTGTTGTGGACAGTGTGGGGTCAGTTCATTTGCAAATAGTTCCTTGGTCTGGCTTGTACTTCTTAAGGTCTATAGCTCCCTTCCTATGTAGTTGGTGCTAACTCTAGGGTTTTAATCTATTGCACCTGTCACTTCCAAAGCAGTTCCCTCTGTTTATTTTAGCTTCTGTTTGCTGGTCTCTTCAGTGTCTAATTTCTGCCCTGACACAAGGGGCGTGGTGGTGGTCACTTTTTTATAGGCTCACTTGTTCAGTCGTGCTTTGGGGAGGGAGGAACACTGCGAACAGATATCACTGGCATTTGCTCACAGTGATTCAGCTGCACTGGGTTTGCCCCCGCAGGATAGCTGTCCCACAGTCTGGATTGCTATCTCAAGCTAGTTCCCTCAGATTGCCCTCAGGGCATTCAGGCCTGGTCCTTACCCTAAGCAATGCAGCCTGCGCCTCTCTGTCCCTCCCCCGCTTGCTAGTGGGGGATGTGAGCGTCTGGGCTGCTGCTCTGCTGGGAGTTGCTGTTAGTCACGTAATCTGTGGGTTTTAATTATTTATTTATTCTTCGTCCTGGTTATGTTGCCCTTTGAGAGTCCAAGGCTTGCCACAGACCCGCTGGAGAGAGTGTTTCCTGGTGCCTGGAAACTTCTCTCTTTGTTAACACTCCCTTCCTGGGACGGATCTCTGTCCCTACCTCTTTTGTCTCTCTTTTTTATCTTTCATATTTTGTCCTACCTCCTTTTGAAGACAATGGGCTGCCTTTCTGGGTGCCTGATGTTCTCTGCCAGCATTCAGAAGTTGTTCTGTGGAATTTGCTCAGCGTTCAATGTTCCTTCGATGAATTTGTGGGGGAGAAAGTGGTCTCCCCATCCTATTCCTCCACTACCTTAGGAGTGCCTCCCCCAGCCTTTTCTTTAGTTGTGAGGGGTGGGGACCACTCTCTAACTGCAGTATGCATAGAGGTGACCTCCCTTGATGCAGAGCATGGTTTCCAGGGCACAGGCTCAACAGTTGAGGCATGTGGGCCTAGTTGCTCCTTGACATATCAGGGATCCAACTCGCATCTTCTGCATTGGCAGGCAGATTCTTCACCACTGAGCCACCAGGGAAGACCTAGTTTTATATATGCTGCATGGGATATACTGGGGATCTTAATCTGAGGAGTGTTACCTTTCACTTCTTCTAGGAAGTTCTTAACCATTATCTTTTCAAATTCTACCCCCCAAAGGAAAAAAAACAAACAACCCTCATACTATTTTTTCATTATGTATTTCATGTCTCTTAACTTTCTGTCTCATATTTCTACCCTTCTCTCTACTGTGTCCTGGGTAATATCTTCAGATCTATATCCTATTTCACAGCTACAGTCTTTATCTCTAATTTCCTGTTTAACTTATCCACAGAATTTCAATTTTAATGACTGTATTTATATTTTTCACATCTAGAGGTATTGTTTACCTCTTTTACAAATCAGTGTGATGTTTTTGTTGGTGACTTCTTCCTTTTTCATGTATTTGATTCTATTTTGTGCACCTTTAATAATTTTAACTGCTTATAGCCTTTAAAGGTAACTCTCATCTGAAGTTCTTGAAGGTCTAATCCTATGATTTCTTCCTAATGTTACATGGTTTTCTTGTGTTGTTGTGTAATTCTGAATGGTGAATCATTATGAATGGGGACTTTACAGTGGGAATTCTGTGTGGTTTAGTTTGAGTTTGTGAACTCAGAAAGAGCTTGCATTTGTTTCTGTCAAGTTCCCCCAGGGAATTAGCTCCAGCTTGCTTGTTTATTTATTTACTTAATTATTGGATGAAAATTTCCTGAATTGAGCAGGCATTATGGATTAGGATTTAAGATCTTTATCAAGGCAGGTCTGTGCTTACTAACTCTTAAGGGGAGATTTCACCTTCTTTATTAGTCTAGGACAAAACAGACAAGCTTCCTGTCATCTTTTGTCATCAGAACTATATATATATATAGTTCTCCATTTCTCTGGAAGTAGCCCTTTGAAGGCTAGGCTTATGCAGGAATTTCAGGCCCCTTGTCTCCTGTTTGAAGGAAAATAAGAAACTAGTGAGGCTGGAGGGTAATGAATGAGGGGCAGTGATGGTAGAACATGATACCGGAGAGGTAATGAGAGGCAGGAACTTGTAAAACTTCGTGAATCATGGCACGATATTTGGCTTATACTCTCAGTGAGATGAAAAATCTTTGGAGGGTTTTGAGCAAAGGTATGACATTCAAGAATGTGACTCATATGAATGTGATTCATAATTTAAATGGGTTTGTCTGGTGGCAGTTGGAAAATAAACTATGGGGTCCAAGGATGAAAGTAGGGAGACAAAGTTGAAGACAACTGTGGTATTGTGGGTGAGAGGTGATGATGGTGTGCACTTGGGTGATTATGGTCAGAAATGGTAAAATTCTGGGTATGGTTTGAAGGTGTTGTCAGTTCTTTTGGATATATAAATGTAAAAGAGGTATTGCTAGGTCATTTGGTGATTTTAGTTTTAATTTTTTGAGGAACCACTATACTGTTTTCTATCATGGCTACGTTATTTTACATTCCTGTCTGTTGTGTACAAGGATTCAAATTTTTCCACAGCCTTGTGAACACGTGTTATTTTCTTAAAAAATTTTTTTTTCTATAGCAGCCATTCCTAATGGGTGATATCATTGTGGTTTTGATTTGCATTTCTCTAATGTTTAGTGATATTGAGCATCTTTTATATGCTTGCTGGCTGTTTGTATATCTTTTTCAGAGGAATGTCTTTTCAAGTCCTTTGTTCATTTTAAAAATTAGGTTCTTTGGATTTATGTTGTTACTGAGCTATAGGAATTCTTTATATATTCTAGATATTAACAGATATTTGATTTGCAATTATTTTCTCCAGTTCCATAAGGTTGCCTTTTTATTCTGTTGATTGTATCTTTTGATGCATAGAAGTTTTAAATTTTGAAATAGTCAGATTCACCTATTATTGTTTTTGTTGCCTGAGCTTTGGGTGTTATATCCAAGATGTCATTGCCGAATCCAATGGCATAAAACTTTCCTTGTTTTCTCCTAAGAGTTTTATAATTTTAGATCTTATATTTAGGGCTTAGATTGATTTTGAGTTAATTTTTTTCATGGTGTAAGATAACTTCATTCTTTTTGCATATGAATATCCAGTTTTTTCAACATTTTTTGTTGAAAAGACTGCCCTTTATCCATTAAATTGTCTTGGCACCCCTGTCAAAAATTATTTGACTATATATGTGAGGATTAGAAGTATATTCTTGATCCCTCCATCTCACTGACTCTCCATTAACTACATTTGCTCTATTTTGTCTCCTAAATACCTTATGAATCTGTCTGCTTCTTTTTATTTCTGTCACTGTCACCCTGGCTTATATTGCCATTCAGGTTGTAAGAATAGCCTAAAAACTTGTTTCCTCACATGTACTTAAGAAAAAAAGCAAGCAGTTATATTGTGGTATAATTCACATACCATTAACTTACCCATTTAAGGTGTACAATTCAGGAGTTCCCTGGGGGCCTGCTGGTTAAGATTCTGGGCTTTCACTGGCAGGGCCCAGGTTCAGTTCAGTCCCTGGTTGCGGAACTGAGAGTTGTGGCCAAAAAAAAAAAAAAAAAAAAAAAAAACACCAAACAAAACAGAAACGTGTACAATTGAATGGTTTTTAATATGTGCAACCACCACTACAATCTAACTGTAGAACATTTTTCTTCTGCCCCAAATCACGAATACTCTTGACCCCTTCTATCCTGTTATCCAATTTATAGCTAGATTGATCTTTTTTTAAAAAAAATCTTATCTGATTATGTTCCCTTTCCCCATTGTCCAACATAAAAGCGTCAGTGGTCTACTATCTCCTTGAAAAGTGAAAGTGAAGTCGCTCAGTCATGTCAGACTCTTTGCGACCCCATGGACTGTAGCCTACCCGGCTTCTCAGTCCATGGGGTTTTCCGGGCAAGAGTACTGGAGTGGGTTACCATTTCCTTCTCCAGGGGATCTTCCTGACCCAGGGATCGAACCCGGGTCTCCTGCATTGTAGGTAGACGCTTTACCAAAATCTTTGATGTGGCTTTGATTCCACACCCCTCCGCCCCAGATCTCTGTATCTTCATTTCATATCACTCCTGTAATATGGCACTATGTTATAACCACAACCATGCTCTTCCATTTTCATGAGTTTTTACATGCTTTGCTTTTTCTCTGCTCCAGTCCCGTCTCTATCATCTACCAAACTTTTCTATCTCAGCTCAAATAAAGGCTCCCATGAATCCTTCCCCTCCCCCTACCCCCACATACCCCGATGAGCTTAGGGTCCCTCTGTTTGCCTTGGATTCCTCCTTTGGAATATAGGCTCCATGAGGCCAGGTGCTGGCTCACTACTGTATCTGCATTGCCTCGCATGATGCCATTTTTCAGACATTTCATTTATTCAGCTGGTATTATTGGGTGCCCACTATTTGTCAGGCATCCTTCTAAGTAAAGACATGCAAAAGAGCATGGCTGGAAGTCCGAGTCCTTGACTGTAACTACTTCCAGAAACTGCAAAACACGGGCTGTGCATCAAGTCTGGTGTGGGAAGGAGGGTAGCTTTCCCCGTGAGACCTGTTAGATAAAGTCTTTGTAATTACCTATGGTTGGGCCTGAAAGATCACACGTAGGATTTTGGACAGGAGCTGGATCCCTCAGAGATTAGAGAATGTTTTTCTCTTGAGAAACTGAACAGGCCAAGAGAAAAACTTTCAGATACTGGTATTTGTCTGTGTGTGTATTTCATTGAATCGGCCTGTTTGCTACCTTATCGCTGCACAGTGAGATTGCCTTGTTGACCAGCCCCGTCCATGCATCTCGAGCATCCATGTCGGTTTTTAAAGTGCACGAAGAAAAGATATGATCAGACATCTAAGAATGTCAGGCATGTGATGAATACTCCCTACTTGAAAGAGAGACTGAATAATTGCACAGGTAAGAGAAACGCAGAATAAACAGAGACAGTGTAAAGAATGAATTAAACTTGAAAAAAAATTATCACATAATAATAATCTGAATGTTTCCATCATATAAGAGAAAACATGGCACCCAGGAAACAATGGGATGCTGTGAAAACTCATCTCCAGAGAGAACAATTAGGAACTCTAAAAGGAAAAAGAAAATATGACTGAAGGAAAAATCAACAATAGGTGTGCCAAAAGATAAAATCAGGAAAATCTTGCAAAAAATATGGCAACAGATATAGTGGCATAAAATAGAAAATTTAAGAAGTTTAGAACATAAATCCTTGAGATGTAATATTAGGCTACTAGGAATTTTAGAAGGAATATAAAGAAAATAGCAGGGAAATACAATATTTCTGAAATTAAAGAGCACTTGTCTCCAATTTGAAAAGATCCAGGGTGTGTCTGACACAATAAATGAAAAAAATTCCCTACTCCTACCCACCTAAAATCGAATAATCATAACACCAGGGTATAGAGATGATTTGAAGAAAAGGGATGAGAAGAGAGAAACAGATGACACAGCAAATGTTATGAATCACAATGGCACCAAACTCTGTAGTTAGAGAAAATGGGAAAATAATGGACTTTAAAATTCTAAAGGAGAATCAGTGTTAGCTCAGAATTCTAAATCCAGCCAAACTATCCAACTAATGCCAAGGTAGAAGAAAGCTATTTTAGATATGCAGGAAGTAAAACTTAAATTTTCTTTTTCTTTTCCAAGAAAGTTTTTGAAAGATAGGCTAGAGCCAAATGAGCAGTAAATTCAGGAGACAGAAGATGCAGTACAGGAAGTGGTGAGGAGCTTCCTAGGTCATTTTCTTCCCCGTACAGCAGGTGGAAAAGTCATTTCTGACCAGAGTACATGGACAATGGGCTCTGTGCAAGAATTCTGCAGGGATAAAGATGGACTTGAAACCTTATTTGCTTCTGTCAGTGTTTTGAAAATAAGAATGGAAGAACTTTGACAGTTATTATGGAGGATGTGGACGAATTAAAGATAAATACCTAGAAAACTAAACAAATGAAATTTCAGCTAAACCAAAAAGAATTGTTTTCTTTCTTTCTTTCTTTCTTTTTTTTAAGGAGGAAGGGAAGGTGTACTACTTGGCTGAGCAGATAGCAGAATTTAATTAGCCATACCAAGCACTACCAAGTTAACTTAAAATGCCCTTGTGTGTAGTTAGACAAGATAGTAAAGAATGAGCTGTGATGTAAGAGAACAAAATCTTTTACAGCCAACTCAAGGAATTAGTATAAAATGCCAAAATGGAAAAAGCGAGGCATAGCAGTGCTGCAAACACTGCTAGAGACCTACTGGGGCCCTTTCTTCTCCTTTCCTTCCTAACAAAACATAGGATAGCAACATGCTTAGCAAAAAAATTTTATTACCTTACCTTTCTTGTCAGTAAGAGTGGCCATTTTATACCATTCTGGCCAGTGATACACGATTAGAAGTCATAGGGTGGCAGATGCAGCCGAAATGTGTTCTTTGCCCTTTTTTTCTTGTCTGGAATACAGTTGAGTTGCTGGAGATGCAGCATCCATCTTGAGACACTGAGGTGACAAGGATGAGAGAGATAGTCACATGCTAATGAGGGAAGGCAGAGCAGAAAGATCTCAGATGGGTCTTTGCTGGCATACTGGGTCATGTGATAGCCTGGCTTTGCCTCTGGGCTTCTTCTACCTGAGAAAAATAGATCCCTTGTTTGTTCTGAAAATGCACAAGCATAGTATTTTTAAAATATGGTGGTAAGTAGAGTTTAAAACAGTTAAAAAATTTGGAGTGATTGTTTCTGGGGGTGGTGGGGAATGTCATAGAAATTTCTGGATTTTGGTATGCTTGATACTGTAGTGAGCTCAATCTGATGTTTTGGACAGTGCATATGCATAGTTTAATAAGCTTTTTCATTGTTCAGTTGCTCAGTTGTGTCCAACTCTTTGCGAACCCATGGACTACAGCACGCCAGGCTTCCCTGTCCTTCACTATGTCCCAGAGTTTGCTCAAACTCATGTCCATTGAGTCGGTGATGCCACCCAACTATCTCATCCTCTGTCATTTCCTTCTCCTCCTGCCCTCAATCTTTCTCAGCATCAGGGTCTTTTCTAGCATCAGGGTCTTTTCCAATAAGTTGGCTGTTTGCATCAGGTGGCCAAAATATTGGAACTTCAGCTTCAGCATCAGTCTTTCCCATGAATATTCAGAGTTCATTTCCTTTAGGATTGACTGGTTTGATCTCCTTTCTGTTCAAGGGACTCACGGGTCTTTTCCAGCAACACAGTTTGAAAGCATAAATTCTCTGGCCCTCAGCCTTCCTTATGGTCCAGCTCTCACATGCATACATGACCTCTGGAAAAACCATAGCTTTGAACTATGTGAACCTTTGTTGGCAAAATGATGTCTCTGCTTTTTAATATGCTGTCTAGGTTGGTCATAGCTTTCTTCCAAGGAACAAGTGTCTTTTAATTTCATGGCTGCACTCACTGTCCACAGTGATTTTGGAACCCAAGAAGATAAGGTCTGCCACTGTTTCCATTGTTTCCCCATCTATTTGCCATGAAGTGATGGGACTGGATGCTATGATCTTAGTTTTGTTTTTTTTTTTATCTTACTTTTTTAATGGTGAGTTTTAAGCTAGCATTTTTACTCTCTTCTTTCACCTTCATCAAGAGGCTTTATTTCCTCTTCACTTTCTGTCATTAGGGTGGTATCATCTGCATATCTAAGGTTATTGATATTTCTTCTGGCAATCTTGATTCCAACTTGTGCTTCATCCAGTCCAGCATTTCATATGATGTACTTTGCACATAAGTTAAATAAACAGGGTGACAACATACAACCTTTATGAACTCCTTTCCCAATTTTGAACCAGTCCATTGTTCCACGTCTGGTTCTAACTGTTGCTTGTTGACCTGCATACAGGTTTCTCAGAAGGCATGTCAGGTGGTCTGGTATTCCCATCTCTTTAAGAATTTTCCACAGTTTGTTGTGATCCACACACTCAAAGGCTTTAGCATAGTCAATGATAAAATACAGATTGATAAAAAAGACAAGTGTCTTCTTGCATGGAACACCTTGATAGCTTCCCATTTTACTTAAGATAAAATCCATCTTAGGGCTTCCCTGTGGTCCAGTGGTTAAGAATCTGCCTGTCCATGGAAGGGGACAGGGGTTTGATCCCTGGTCCAGGAAGATTCCACATGCCATGGAGCAACTAAGCCCAAGCATCATGAGTACTGAGCCTGTGTTGTAGAACCCACAAGCCACAATTACTGAAGCCTGTGTGCCTCAGGCCTGTACCCCGCAAAAAGAGAAGCCACCACAGTGAGAAGCCTCACACTGCAGTGAAGAGTAGCCCCTGCTCGCTGCAACTAGAGAAAGCCTGCATGCAGCAGTGAAGACGCTGTGTAGCCAAAAATAATAAATACATAAAAACCTCTTTTAGCAGATTCTTTGTGATATGGCTGGCACTGGCCACCTTCTCTCTTCAGCTTTCATCCCCTTCCTCCTTGTCTAACCCCTAACCACATTATCTTCTTTCCATTTTGTGGACACCCTTTTGGTAAATTTGCCCATGGAGTATCCTCTGGTTCCATCAAGAGCCCAGGAGAAAACATGGCAGGTGCAAACTTGGTGATCCATGATAGTTTAATAAAGGGTGAGATTTAAGGGAGCCAACCAGGCATGCTGCAGGGAGCCACCCATTTCTGGGCCCACAGGACCTGTGTGGAGACAGTTACTGATAGAACCGTGGCCTTTGGAGGTCAAAGATGGTAGTAGGTATGTGGACACTGAGAGTGCAGTGCTCCCTATTCGTTAGGATGACTGGAGTGGTTAGTATAGGGAAATGTGTCATTGCACATTAGCCTGAAGGCTTGCTTGCCTTATGTAAAAATCTACCCCTCTTCAGAGTCACTGTTGATCTTGTGGTCAGGACCTCACAGAGCATGTGATGAGGCCTCATATAGTAAAAGATTTCTTTTTTAAAAAAAAAATGTTATTGAAGTATAGTTGATTTACAGTGTTGTGTTAATTTGTGCTGTCTAGCAAGATGATTCAGTTATATATTCTTTTTCGTTATGGTTTATCACAGGGTATTGAATATAGCTCCCTGTGCTATATAGTAGGACTTTGTTGTTTTTCCATCCTAATTTTAATAGTTTGCATCTGCTAATTCCAACTCCCAATCCTTTCCTCTATGCCCCTCATCCCCCACCCAATCAACCACAGCTCTGTTTTCTATGTCTGTGAGTCTGTTTCTGCTTTGTAGATAAGTTCATTTGTGTCATATTTTATATCTCTCATATAAATGATATCATATGGTATTTGTCTTTCTCTTTCTGACTTACTTTGCTCAGTATGATAATTTCTATGTCCATCCATATTGCTGCAAATGACATTATTTTGTTCTTTTTTATGACTGAGTAATATCCCATTGTGCTGTGTATGTATGTGTGTGTGTGTGTGTATACATTTACACATGTGTCTTGGCTATTGTAAATAGTGCTGCTATGAACATTGAGGTGCATGTATCTTTTAAAATTATGACTTTATCTGGGTATGTGCCCAGGAGTGGGATTGCCAAATCGTATGGCAACTCTATTTTTAGTTTTTTGAGCCAACTCCTTGATTGTTTTCCATAGTGGCCACACCAACTTACATTCCCACCAATAGTATAAGAGGGCTCCCTAACTCCACAGTCTCTCCAACATTTCTTATTTGTAGACTTTAGTAGAAAGCTTCTTGGTCTCGGGTATCCAGGTAGTCACACGATTAAATTTTGTATTTAAAACCAAGACACAGGTGATTTAGTGGGTAAAGAATTCGCGTGCAGTGCAGGAGACGCAGGTTTGATCCCTGGGTCAGAAAGATCCCCTGGAGGAGGAAATGGCAACCTACTTCAGTAATTTTGCCTGGAGAATCCCATGGACAGAGGAGCCTGGTGGGCTAAAGCCTATAGCGTCACAAAGAGTCAGACGCGACTGAAGCAACTGAGCATTCATGCACAGTCAGTACTGACTGGGGAGGGGCCTCTGTTAAAGTGGCCTGTGAAGTTCACCCTGTCGTAGCCTTGGTTCCTGGCCCTCCAGAGAGCCGACACTCCTTCACTGGGGTGGATGAGCAGGACAGACACCCGGCCCTCCCAGAACAGGGTGAAGCTCACGAGGTAGGTGCCGTTGTTGAAGTCTGTCACCTTTCCTGAAGCACCCGCCTTCAGGGCTGGGGAGGACATCCTGGCCCTGAGGAAATCCCCACCGTATTCCTTCCTGCGTCCCAAGTGGTCCCTCATCTCCAGCAGGACGTCCAGCCGGGCCCCCCTGCAGTGTGTGTCTCGAGGGCTGAGGAGGGTGGCTCTGCTGTGTGTGGCGCTGGTGGTGGAGCTCACGTTGGTGAAGGGCCTGGGTGGGATCAGCTGGTCTAGTTTCTCCACGATCCTCTTTATCCTCAGCTCAGTCTCTGCTGGTGAAACTATTGGATTCAGTGGTGCTTCATGGTGTCAGACCATTTTGAATGTATTTCTGTGCTGCACAAAGGTAGGCAGCTCTTATTCACACCAAAATTGAAATGACAACGGCAGTACACAACTGAACTTGTCTCTGTTAACCTTAAGGATGGATTTATATCTTTATTAATATAGTGTCACCAAAGAGTCAAATCCAGGAACTTCCATAATCAAAGTGCAGAAAGCTTTTGGTAAAACATATGTGTCAATTATTCCATTTTTAACTTCTGTCACTTCTACCCATAGGATATTAATGCGCATTAAAAATTAATGATCCTAGGTACATATACACAATGGAATATTACTCAACCATAAAAAGGAACACACTCGAGTCAGTTCTAAAGAGGTGGATGAACCTAGAGCCTATTATACAGAGTGAAGTAAGTCAGAAAGAGAAAAACAAATATATTAACACATATATATGGAATCTAGAAAGACGGCACTGACGAACCTATTTGCAGAGCAGCCGTGGAGCTGCAGATATAGAGAACAGACTTATGGACATGGGGCAGGGCAAGGGGGAAGGAGAGGGTGGGACGAATGGAGAAAGTAACATGGAAACATACACGCTACCATATATAAAATAGATAGCCATTTGGGAATTTGCTATATGACTCAGGGAACTCAAACCAGGACTCTCTAACAACCTAGAAGGGTGGGATGGGGTGGGAGATAGGAAGCAGGGTCAAGAGGGAGGGGACATAGGTATGCCTATGGCTGATTCATGCTGCTGTGTGGCAGAAACCAACACAGTATTGTAAAGCTGTTATCCTTTAATTAAAAATAAATAAATTTAAAAAATAATGATCCTAAAATATGTATGACTAAGACATTTTGATTAAGAAGTGGTTACAACTGTATATTGAAAGAAGTAAATATTAAGGAATATTTCACTATGTCCAAGTCCTAATAAAATGAAAGGAAAAATCATAATAAGCAATAAATTAAAAAAATTTTTTTTCTTACAATAAATATTTTTAACAGTGAAATATCAAGCTTTTGTAAAAATTTACTAATTTTTAACTAGGTACCATGTAACCATGGTAGCAGAGTTGGTAAAGAATCTGCCTGCAGTGCAAGAGACCTGGGTTCAATCCCTGGGTCAGGAAGATCCGCTGGTGAAGGAAATGGCAACCCACTCCAGTGTTCTTGCCTGGAAAATCCTATGGACCAAGGAACCTGGCAGGCTACAGTCCATGGGGTCGCAAGAGTTGGACACAACTTAGTGACTAACCCATCACCAAACATGGTACAAAATTGAAAAGATACAAAGTGGAAAGAGGTATGAAAGAAGCCTTCCTCTTTCATTCCTGTCTCCTGTCACACAGTTTCACACCCAGCATTAGTCACTCTTATAAATATCTTTCCAGAGCCTATGTATATATACACATGTGTGCACATGCAAGCACACTACATATATTCTCTTTTTAAATAAATGATAGTATTATATACATTGTTCTGTGCCTTGCTTTAATGTCAGGATGTATTTTGAATCTTCATTTCAGAACATATTGAGCTATGTTCATTAAGATGGATGCAAAATATTTCATTCATTCATTAAGATGGCCACAATATCTTTCATTGAATGGATGATGGACACAAAATATTTCATTGAATGGATGTATCATTCTTTAACCAGTTGCCTGTTGGTGGACATATAGATTTCCCCAAATTCTGCTAATATAGTGTTGAAATTAATAATCTTGCACATATATTCTGGAAATGGAGTTACTGGGTTGAAATTTAAGGGCATTTTTTTTTCTATTTATTTATTTATTTTTTTTATTAGTTGGAGGCTAATTACTTCACAACATTTCAGTGGGTCTTGTCATACATTGATATGAATCAGCCATAGATTTACACGTATTCCCCATCCCGATTCCCCCTCCCACCTCCCTCTCCACCCGATTCCTCTGGGTCTTCCCAGTGCACCAGGCCCGAGCACTTGTCTCATGCATCCCACCTGGGCTGGTGATCTGTTTCACCATAGATAGTATACATGCTGTTCTTTTGAAACATCCCACCCTCACCTTCTCCCACAGAGTTCAAAAGTCTGTTCTGTACATCTGTGTCTCTTTTTCTGTTTTGCATATAGGGTTATCGTTACCATCTTTCTAAATTCCATATATATGTGTTAGTATGCTGTAATGTTCTTTATCTTTCTGGCTTACTTCACTCTGTATAATGGGCTCCAGTTTCATCCATCTCATTAGGACTGATTCAAATGAATTCTTTTTAATGGCTGAGTAATATTCCATGGTGTATATGTACCACAGCTTCCTTATCCATTCATCTGCTGATGGGCATCTAGGTTGCTTCCATGTCCTGGCTATTATAAACAGTGCTGCAAGGAACATTGGGGTGCACGTGTCTCTTTCAGATCTGGTTTCCTCAGTGTGTATGCCCAGAAGTGGTATTGCTGGGTCATATGGCAGTTCTATTTCCAGTTTTTTAAGAAATCTCCACACTGTTTTCCATAGTGGCTCTACTAGTTTGCATTCCCACCAACAGTGTAGGGCATTTTTATATGTACTAAAAAATGGAAACATTTATGCTTTTGTTCTAGTATTGTCTTTAACAAATATGTGCAGGAGATTTATGTAAGGCATTTAATCTTCTTCAACAGTATCTCTTGATTTGTGACCCCCAAAATTGTAGCCTCCCAGGCTCCTCTGTCCATGGAATTTTCTAGGCAGGAATACTGGAGTGAGTTACCATTTCCTACTCCAGGGAATCTGCCTGACCCAGGGATTGAACTCAAGTCTCTTGTATCTCCTGCATTGGCAAGCGGATTCTTTACCACTGTGCCACCTGGGAAGTCTATATATTATCTCTAATGGGTAGCATATCATACTATAGTTTAGTTCAGTTCAGTCACTCAGTCGTGTCTGACTCTTTGAGACCCCGTGGACTGTAGCACTCCAGGCTTCCCTGTCCATCACCACCTCCTGGAGCCTACTCAAACTCATGTCCATTGCGTCGGTGATGCCGTCCAACCATCTCATCCTCTGTCGTCCCCTTCTCCTCCCTCCTTCAATCCTTCCCAGCATCAGGGTCTTTTCCAGTGAATGTTTTTTTAATCAGGTGGCCAAAGTATTGGAGTTTCAGCTTCAGCATCTGTCCCTCCAATGAATACTCAGGACTGATTTACTTGAGGATTGACAGGTTGGATCTTCTGGCAGTCCAAGTTACTCTCGAGGGCCATCTCAAACACCACAGTTCAGAAGCATCAATTCTTCAGCACTCAGCTTTCTTTATAGTCTAACTCTCACATCCATACATAACTACTGGAAAAATCATAGCTTTGACTAGATGGACCTTTGTCAGTAAAGTAATGTCTCTGTTTTTTAATATGCTGTCTAGGTTGGTCATAGCTTTTCTTCCAAGGAGCAAGTATTTTCTAATTTCATGGTTGCAGTCACCATCTGCAGTGATTTTGGAGCCCCACAAAATAAAGTCTGTCACTGTTTCCATTGTTTTCCCATCTATTTGCCATGATGTGATTGGACCAGATGCCATGATATTAGTTTTCTGAATGTTGAGTTTTAAGCCAACTTTTTCACTCTCCTCTTTCACTTTCATCAAGAGGCTCTTTAGTTTTTCTTCTCTTTCTGCCATAATGGTGCATCTGCTTATCTGAGGTTATTGATATTTCTCCTAGCAATCTTGATTCCAGCTTGTGCTTCATCCAGCCCAGCATTTCACATGGTGTACTTCGTATACAAGTCAAATGAGCAGGGTGACAATGTACAACCTTGATGTACTCCTTTCCCAACTTGGAACTGTTGTTCCATGTCTGGTTCTAACTGTTGCTTCTTGACCTGCATGCAGATTTCTTAGGAGGCAAGTCAGATAGTCTGGTATTCCCATCTCTTGAAGAATTTTCCACAGTTTGTTGTGATCCACACAAAGGTTTTGGCATAGTAAAAAAAAGCAGATATAAATGTTTTTCTGGAACTGTCTTGCTTTTTCGATGATCCCATGGATGTTTGCAATATGATCTCTGGTTCCTCTGCCTTTTCTAAATTCATCTTGAACATCTGATGTTCATGGTTCACATGCTGTTGAAGCCTGGCTTGGAGAATTTTGAGCATTACTTTGCTAGCGTGTGAGATGAGTGCAATTGTGCAGTAGTTTGAACATTTTTGGCATTGCCTTTCTTTGGGATTGTAATGAAAACTGACCTTTTCCAGTCCCGTGGCCACTGCTGAGTTTTAAAAATTTGCTGGCATATTGAGTGCAGCACTTTAACTGAATCACCTTTTAGGATTTGAAATGGCTCAACTGGAATTCCATCACCTTCACAGCGTTGTTTGTGGTGATACTTCCTAAGGCCCACTTGAGTTCACATTCCAGAATGTCTGGCTCTAGGTGAGTGATCACACCATCATGGTTATCTGGGTCATGAAGATCTTTTTTGTACAGTTCTTCTGTGTATTCTTGCCACCTCTTCTTAATATCTTCTGCTTTTGTTAGGTCCATGCCATTTCTGTCCTTTATTGTGCCCGTCTTTGCATGAAATATTCCCTTGGTATCTCTAATTTTCTTGAAGAGATCTCTAGTCTTTCCCATTCCATTGTTTTCCTATATTTCTTTGCATTGATCACTGAGGAAGGCTTTCTTATCTCTCCTTGCCATTCTTTGGAACTCTGCATTCAAATGGGTATATCTTTCCTTTTCTCCTTTGCCTTTAGCTTTTCTTCTTTTCTCAGCTATTTGTAAGGCCGTGTTAGACAACCATTTTGCCTTTTTGCATTACTTTTTCTTGGGGATGGTCTTGATTCCTGCCTCCTGTACAGTGTCATGAACCTCCATCCATAGTTTGTCAGGCACTCTGTCTATCAGATCTAATCCCTTGAATCTATTTGTCACTTCCACTGTATAATTGTAAGGGATTTGATTTAGGTCGTACCTGAGTAGTCTAGTGGTTTTCCCTGCTTTCTTCAATATAAGGCTGAATTTGGCAATAAGGAATTATGATCTGAGCCACAATCAGCTCCCGGTCTTATTTTTGCTGACTGTATAGAGCTTCTCCATCTTTGACTGCGAAGAATATAATCAATCTGATTTTGTTATCGACCATCTGGTGATGTCCATGTGTAGAGTCTTCTCTTGTGTTGTTGGAAGAGGGTGTTTGCTATGACCAGTGGGTTCTTTTGGCAAAACTCTGTTAGCCTTTGCCCTTCTTCATTTTGTATTCTGAGGGCAAATTTGCCTGTTACTCTATGTATCTCTTGACTTTCTACTTTTGCATTCCAGTCCCCTATAATGAATAGGACATCTTATCCTTATCCATCGAGGGCAGACAGAATGAAAACCACAATCACAGAAAACTAACCAAACTGATCACATGAACCACAGCCTTAGCTCAATGAAGCTATGAGTCATGCTGTGTAGGGCCACCCAAGACGGACGGTGGCAAAACATGGCCACTGGAGAAGGGACTGGCAAACCACTTCAGTATTCTTGCCTTGAGAACCCATGAACAGTATGAAAAGGCAAAAAGGTGTGACACTGAAAGATGAATTCCCGAGGTCGGTATGTGCCCAATATGCTACTGGAGAAGAGTGGAGAAATAACTCCAGAAAGAATGAAGAGATGGAGCCAAAGCAAAACAACACCCTGTTGAGGATGTGATAGGTGATGGAAGTAAAGTCTGATACTGTAAAGAGCAATATTGAATAGGAACCTGGAATGTTAGGTCCATGAATCAAGGCAAATTGTAAGTGGTCAAACAGGAGATGGTTAAGAGTGAGCATCAACATTTTCAGAATCAGTGAACTAAAATGGACTGGAATGGGTGAATTTAACTCAGAAGACCATTATATCTACTATTGTGGGCAAGAATCCTTTAGAAGAAATGGAGTAGCTATCATAGTCAACAAAAGATTTCTAAATTCAGTACTTGGGTGCAATCTTAACGACAGAATGATCTCTGTTCATTTCCAAGGAAAACCATTCAATATCATGGTAATCCAAGTCTATACTGTAGTATAATGTAGTATATACTATGTATTGTCATATATAATATGTAGTATAATATATATAAGTAGTATATGTAATAAATAAATACAGATGTATTATGTATAACTTGTTTATTAAAACATTTTTAATGTATGTGTATGTGTGTGTGTATGTACTTATTAGCTTTAAAAAGTATCTTTAAATGAATTCTTTTTAATGGCTGAGTAATATTCCATCGTGTATATGTACCACAGCTTCCTTATCCATTCGTCTGCTGATGGGCATCTAGGTTGCTTCACCAGCCCAGGCTGGATGCATGAGACAAGTGCTCGGGCCTGGTGCACTGGGAAGACCCAGAGGGATCGGGTAGAGAGGGAGGTGGAAGAGGGGATCGGGATGGGGAATACATGTAAATCCATGGCTGATTCATGTGAATGTATGACAAAAACCACTACAATATTGTAAAGTAATTAGCCTCCAACTAATAAAAAAATGAAAAAAATTAAACAACAACAACAACAAAAATAAATAAATAAAAAGTATCTTTAAATAACAGGCTAAAAAACGATAAGGAAATCTCTCCTCTTCCATCTTTTGCTTTTTATAACATTTCTGTGTTATTGCAATTTATTTATAATATTTGTATGTCAGAACACACACAACATTTATGGTTTCCCAACCATTATTTCTATAGTTGTTTTTTTTTTTTTTCTTTTTTTGGCAGGTACTATAGTTTAGTGGAATCAGTAATTGTCCTTTTTGTGAGTGATTTTATTGTGTGTCTCTTTTTTAAGTTGGTCTTCTACATTTTAAAGAGAAGGGTTTATAGAGAATAAATCCCCTGTGTTTGTTGTAATGGTTGGATTGAAAAAAAGTTTGAATCTATAAATAACTGGAGATTCATTTGATATGTGATATAAGGTGAGAATACAAATTAACTTGTAACCTCCAGGATGATATCTAGTGAATCATTTTGCTTATTACTTCTGTAACCTTCAGAAAGATGAAACTGTCCAAGGGACAAATGAAAAATTTAAATATGCTTTCCTTCTAGGAAACTGAGACTTCAAACAGCAAAACATGTGTTCAATGATTTTGAGGATTTAGGGAAGAAAACAGTTCAAGTAATTAGCTACAGAACCTGTGTTGGGAAGAAAAGGAAATTGGGGCCAGATAGGGTCTTATGAGTTGAAAGAAAATGAAAAAATCAAGGAAGCAGTGCCTGGGACATAAAAGGCATTCAAAACACTTCTGTTTGCTGCATTTGTGTGATTTCAAGGTTTTGGGGAGGTGGAATGAGAGTGAGAACAAACGTTGTTGTTGTTTAGCTGCTAAGTCATGTCTGGCTCTTTGTGACCCATGGACTATAGCCTGCCAGGCTCCTCTCTCCTTGGGATTTCCTAGGCAAGAATATTGGAGTGGGTTACTAGGTCCTTCTGTGGGTGATCTTCCTGACCCAGGGATCGAACCAGCGTCTCCGGTGTTGCAGGCAGACTCTTTACCGTCTGAGCCGCCAGGGAAGCCCTGAGTACAAGCATGTTGCATACTTTGGAGATACTGTGGGTTTGATTCCAGATCACCACAATAAGCAAATTTCAAGTTAAAGTGAGCCACACGAAATTTTTTGTTTTCCCAGTGCATATAAAGTTATCTTTACACTTTAGTGTAGTCTATTAATTGTGCAATAGCATTATGTCTAAAAACACCAATGACCATACCTTAATTAAAAGATACTTTATTGCTGGAAATTGCTAACCATCATCTGAGCCTTCAGAGAGTTATCTTTTTGCTGGTGGAGGGTTTTGCCTCGATATTGATATCTGTGGACTAACGAGGGTGGGCTTATTTTTTTTTGGCTGTACTGGGTCTTCATTGCAGCATGGACTTTCCCCTAGTTGCAGAGAGCGGGAGCTACCCTCTAGTTTTGGTGTGAGGGCTTCTGATTGCGGTGGCTTCTTGTTGCAGAGCACAGGATCTAGGGCACTTGGGCTTCAGTAGTTGTGACACACAGGCTCAGTAGTTGTGGCTTCTGGGCTCTGGAGCACAGGCTCAATAGTTGCGGCACTCGGGCTGAGTTGCCCTGAGGTATGTGGGATCCTCCTGGATCAGGGATTGAAACTGTGTCTCCTTCATTGGCAGGAGGATCACCACTGAGCCACCAGAGAATCCCCAAGGTGGACTTATTAATTGTCCTAATTTCAATATTGTTGTGTCTCAGAACAGAGCAGTCTAAGGGGAGGAAGAGAGGGAAACAGCTGGTCGGTGTAGCAGTCAGAACACACACATTTATCAGTTAAGTTCATTGTCTTATATGAGTGCAGCTTGTGGTGCCCCCAAACAATTATAAGAGTAATATAAAGATCACTGGTCACAGATTACCATAACCACTAAAATAATATGTAAACGTTTGAAATATTGCAAGAATTACCAGGATATGACACAGAGATACAAAGTGAGCAAATGCTTTTGGAGAAATGGCAATAGATTTGAGCAATAGATTTGCTCAACTCAGGGTTGCCACAAACCTTCAGTTTGTTACAAGATGCAATATTTGCAATGTCTAAAAAAGTACGATAAAGCAAAGTTCAATAAAACAAGATATGCCTGTGTAAGAAATGTGGAAGATTTGTGGAATGTGGAAGAAATGTGGAAGAAGTGTGGCTGTGGTTAAAAAGTGTGAGATGTCGGGTGGTAACAAGGTTCAAGGTGTGACTTTTAAAGTGGGTTGTCAAAATATATTAGACATGAAATTTCCTGGTACTTAGAAAAAATTGCCAGAAGGCTTGAAATTTGAATTGGTTTGAATGTGAGATCTAAGTGGTTTCTGGGCAATGGAAGGATTTTGGGGAGAAGATGAAGACTTAACCAGCTACATAATTATTTTGTGAATATGGGGAAACAACTTTATAAGGAGGTCCTATCTTATATTTATTCCATAGATTAGGAAATGAAGTGTATTAAGTAATATCAATATTACTAATTTTACTTAATCGATATTAAATAATTTTCCTATCGCCATAGAATGAGTAACTGCCAGAGTCAAGATTCAAGTCCAGCCAGTCTGACTCTCAAGCTTGTCATCTGATCGTTCTGTAGCCCCACCTCCAGGTGTCTGGGTGGGGAGGGTTTATGTGTGTACATATACACATATGTGTGTGTGGTGGGGCTGGGTTGTTAGTTTATGTGACTACAACCCTTGGGGATGGTACAGAGGCTGAGCAGGACTCAGAACCTGTCCTATGGGGCAGCTCAGGGAGCTCTGGAGTCTATTTTCCATCTATAAGAGAATGGAATGGAATGCATTGTGGAGTGGAAGGGGAATTTTCCATTCTTATTCCATGGTTACCCTCATTCTCCAAGACTGAGGTAGTTCCCAAGGAGAAGAGACTTAATTAAAAGAAAAAAAAGAGCAAACCTTTTAAGCACTTCAGAAACTATGATATTTCTTTAAAATACACTGAGCAATTTATGCATTTGTTCAACACACACTTTAGTATCTGTCTTGTACTAGGCAGAGTATGTGTTTGTGTCTGACTCTTTGAGACCACATGGACTGTAGCCCATCTGGCTTTATTGTCCATGGGATTTTCCAGGTGAGAATACTGGAGCAGGTTGTCATTTCCTTTTCCAGGGGACCTTCCCGACCGAGGGATTGAACCTGGGTCTTCCTGTGCCTCCTGAATTGGCAAGCGGATTCTTTACTACTGAGCCGCCTGGGACCCCTCTAGGCAGAGTAAGGGGCATTCAAATCAAGATCTCTACTCGAGAGTAATATAAAATGTAGTTGGGGACACAAGACAAAGCGAGTTTAACTCTATCCATCGCATTTGCTTGTGTTTCTTGGGTTATAAAGTTATGGCTATACTGAGGAAATATTAAATCTTTCCCAATTAAAAATTGGGAAAAAATTTCCCAATTAAAAATTCCCACCCTCAGTACATCACCAGGTAATTTAATGCTATGTTCTTAGTCTGACCTGGGATAGACTGAATTCTGAGAGAGGTTTTATTGAATAAGTGGAGAACTGAAATTTAAAAAAAAATTGTGGAACACTTGCAGTTATGAACTTATTTGAAAACAAGAGAGCAGACTCGGGAGGGTCTGCTTGCTAAAGTGAAGTGAAGTGAAGTTGCTCAGTCGTGTCCGACTCTTCTCGACCCCATGGACTGTAGCCTAACAGGCTCCTCCATCCATGGGATTTTCCAGGCAAGAGTACTGGAGTGGGTTACCATTTCGTCACACGGAAAATTGGCCCTTTTGTATATGCTGTGCCTTCCAGAAGGCTTTACCTCTAGGTTGCTCCCTTTGTACTTCCTCTGTTGTGTCCTTGAATCCTACTCATTTTTCTCTGTCTTGTTTCAGATATCACTTCCTTCAGAAGTTTTCTCTGGATGCGATGCTGGGGGGTTTCCCCCAGCATCCTTTCGTGGCAGGTATCACAGAGTATTGCAGTAGTTTGATACTGATTGGTATTCTCTCTTGTTTAATGTTGTGTTCCCATCCTGAGGTCACCATATAATAGTTGTTGAGTGAACAAGTGTTGTTTAATGAATGATTCTCAGAACAGAGTCTTCTTCTTTATAATTGCTTTAATATCTTCTCCGTGGGGATCTTTGAGGTTCTCAGTATGTGTCATTAGCATAAACAAAAAGGAAGGAAAGAAAAAATAAGGTGGTTAGTGACTGCATGCAATTTTTTGGAGACCCAGGCTTCCTCCTTCTTCTATTGTTTCTTCTTTATACACTCTACATTATAATGTCAGCTCCATGTCCCTCCTCCCTCACCCAGAAAACAGGTGTAAAGAAGTGTCAGCAATTATTCTCATTGTAAACACAGAATTTTGACCCTCACCCCCTTCTTCAGGCTTTCCAGGTGGTGCTAATGGTAAAGAATCTGCCTGCCAATGCAAGAGATGCAACAGAGGCAGTTTCAATCCCTGGGTTGGGAAGATCCCCTGGAGTAGGAAACGGCAACCCACTCCAGTATTCTTGCCTGGAAAATTCTCTGGACAGAGGAGCCAAGCTACAGTCCATGGGGTTGCAAAGAGTTGGACATGACTGAGCACATACACATACACACACAGACACTCTTCTTCATAGATGATCATGGCGCTTTGTTTTATCTTGTTTCTTCCTCTTCTAGGCTCGTAGAAGATTTCTTATTGATTGTCTTTTTAATTTTTTTATATTCTTCCTATAATTTTATTTTATATTTTTTAATGTGGGATTGATCTGTAGCTTTAGTTTTAATTGAAGTATAGTTGATTTACAATATTATGTTAGTTTCCAGTGTACAGTGTATTGATTCAGTATTTTTGCATATTATATTCCACTATAGGTTATTACAAGATAAGACAGTGGGTATAATTCCTTATTTCTTATCAGCTTTATATATAGTAGTTTGTATCTGTTAGTCCTATACTCTTAATTTGTCCCTCCCCACCTTCCTTCTCCCTTTTAGTAACTGCAAGTTTGTTTTCTATATCTGTGAGTCTGTTTCTGCTTTACATATATATTCATTTGTATTATTTTTTAGATTCCACATATAAGTGATATCATACAATACTTGTCTTTCTCTGTATGACTTATTTCACTAGGCATAACGTTCCTAGGCCATCCATGTTGCCGCAAGTGTTGATTAGTTTTTAAAATGTGCTATGTCCCTTTTCTGTGTACATGACTAGTTAGGTCCTGTTCTGTGTCACGTGTGTGTATTTAGGGATGTAGCACCCTTCATTTGGCAAATACGGTTTGGATGCTACTATGCGCCTGGTCCTGTTTGATAAACTAGGGATGAGTTCCAAGGAGGCACTGGGGTCGTGGCTGGCATCTCTGTGGAGGGTGGGGAACACATAACCCAGGGGTTGGGGAGAGGGAAATGGGGGAGAAGGCATCTTGGGCAGAAGAGAAGTTGGTGCCAGGGCAGCATGCAGCACTCAGGGGCCTCTGGATGCCTCGCCCTGCCCGAGGCCCCAGCTGCAGCGCTGGTGGTTGTACTGCAGCTTTCATGTTTCTTAAAGTGAAAGACAAAATAACCAGAACAATTACTTCTGTTCTTTCTGACACAAACTCCCTCTACACTGTTGAACAGAGGTAGGGATAGGCATTCAGGTTTTCTTCCTGATATTAGTAAGAAATGTTTATTATATTTCACTCATTAAGTGATATTTGTTATAGTCTTCTGATAGATAAGCTTTCTAAAGTTATGAGAGCTTTCTTCCCTTCCAATTTTGTTTCTTTTCTTCTCCAAAGAAGTTGTGTTCATATCTATCAAGATTTTTGTTTTAAACGAGGTGTTGGCAAACTGTGGTCTAGAGGTCAAATGTAGTTCACCACCCCACCCCACCACCCTTTTTGGGGCCCATCAGCTAAAAGTGGACTTTGCACTTTTTAATCATTGGCCAAAAAAGTCAAAAGAAGAGTGAAACTATATGAAATTCAAAATTTCATGTCCATAAATGAAGTTTTATTGGAACACAGCCATATCTTTCATTCATGTGTTGTCTTGACCGTTTTCAGGCTACCATGGGAGAACTGAGCAGCTGTGACAGAGGAAAATGGCCAGCAAAGCCTAAAGCATTTGTCATCTAGCCCATCGCACTTTCAAAAAGTTTTGATGACTCCTGTTTTAGCCCATCATTATGATCACGTTTATTCTCTTTTGCCCTCTCGAAATATCAAAAAGGATGCTTTCAGCCACAAGCAATAGAAATCGTGACTCAAAGGGCTTATTTAAAAAAAAAAAAAAAACTTATTTGTTAATTTATTTGGCTGCCCCAGATCTTAGTTGTAGCATTGTGGAATCTTCCATTTTCGTTACAGCATGCGAACTCTTTTGTTGTAGCATGTGGGATCTAGTTCCCTGAATAGGGATCAAACCCACCCCCCTCCATTGGAAACAGGTAGTTTTAGCCACTGGACCACCATGGAAGTCCCAAACCAAACTTAACTAAAGAGTCAAAGTGTTCACACGTAGACAAGCTCTAGACACAGTATAATCATTCTTCACATCTGATTCTCTTGTATCTTATATTGGTTGTCTTTGTTCTTAAGTGTCCTGCCTGCCCAGATGAAATCTTTTAAATTTGATTTTCTTAGTCCCTAAAATAAGTAAAACTTCGCTGACAGTACAACTAGGATGATTTGTAGAGACTCGTCTGTAGGGATTTTGTAAACTGCTTTAGCAAATATAATTTGAACATATGTTAATCTGCTTTTCAATCACATGGTCATGTGTGTGGTTACTATGGGTGCCATATGCAAAGATCATGGCTCAGGTATCAATGATACCTACACTGAGACTTAAAAATGTCCTTCATGGTAAGATGCTGAATGTAACTGTGGAAGTCTCCAAACCTCTCTGTGTCAACGTGTATCTCCCTGATGTTTTCTATCTTAAAGAGTCATTTTAGTGACTGGGCCTCTTAGGAGTTGTCATTCTGTAGCCTTTCTGATCCTGATGACCTGAGAATGAAAATGTCAGAGGGGAAGGGTCTGAAATGCTAGCCAAGTATGATGGTGATGGCTGACGTTTGGTCAATTGCCTGGGGGATATAATCTACATCTATGACAGAGTAGGAAAGTCATAAAAGAAGACCTGAAGTTTCCCCACTAATGCCTAGTCTTCCTGCATCCAGAAGGAATTGTTTCTTAACAATTTTAGTTCCATGAAGATAAAAAATTTTAGTGCTGATAAAAAATATATAAACCTTGAGACTTCCCTGGTGGTCTGGTGGCTGAGACTACATGTTCCCAATGCAGGGTGCCCGGGTTTGATCTCTGGTCAGAGAACTGGATCCCACATGTGGAAACTAAGACCTGGTGCAGTTAAATAAATAAAAATTAAAAAATAAATAAACCTTTTAACTAGAAGGAAATGATGAATATTTCTAAAAAGAAGCAGTTCAGTTCAGTCACTCAGTCGTGTCCGACTCTTTGACTCCATATACTGCAGCACGCCAGGCTTCCCTGTCTATCACCACTCCCAGAGCTTGCTCAAACTCATGTCAATCGAGTCAGTGATGCCATCCAACCATCTCTGTCATCCCCTTCTCCTACCTTCAGTCTTGCCCAGCATCAGGGTCTTTTCCAATGAGTCAGTTCTTTGCATCAGGTGGCCAAAGTATTGGAGCTTCAGCTTCAGCATCAGTGAATATTGAGGACTGATTACATTTAGGATTGACTGGTTTGATCTCCTTGCAGTCCAAGGAAATCTCAAGAATCTTCTCCAACACCACAGCTCGAAAGCATCAATTCTTCATTGCTCAACTTTTGTTATGGTCTAACTCTCACATCCATACATGACTACTGGAAAAACCATAGCTTGGGGTAGATGGACCTTTGTCGGCAAAGTAGTATCTCTACTTTTTAATATGCTGTCTAGGTTGGTCATAGTTTTTTTTTCCAAGGAGCAAGTGTCTTTTACTTTCATGGCTGCAGTCACCATCTGCAGTGATTTTGGAGCCCCCAAACTAAAATCTGTCACTGTTTCCATTGTTTGCCCATCTAATTGCCATGAAGTGATGGGACTGGATGCCATGATCTTAGTTTTCTGAATGTTGAGTTTTAAGCCAGCTTTTTCACTCTTCTCTTTCACCTTCATCAAGAGGCTCTTTAGTTCCTCTTCATTTTCTGCCCAGGGTGGTGTTATTTGCATATCAGAGATTATTGATATTTCTCCCAGCTATCTTGATTCCAGCTTGAGCTTCATCCAGTCTGGCATTTAGCATGATGCACTCTGCATAGAAGCTAAATAAGCAGGGTGACAATATACAGCCTTGACGTACTCCTTTACCAATTTTGAACCAGTCCATTTTTCCATGTCTGGTTCAAACTGTTGCTTCTTGTTCTGCATAGAGATTTCTCAGGAGGCAGGTTAGATGGGCTGGTATTCCCATCTCTTTAAGAATTTTCCAGTTTGTTTTGATCCCCACAGTTGAAGCATTTACCATAGTCAATGAAGCAGAAATAGATGTTATTTTTTTAATTATCTTGTTTTTTCAATGGTCCAGCAGATGTTGGCAATATGATCTCTGGTTCCTCTGCCTTTTCTAAATCCAGCTTGAACATCTGGAAGTTCACGGTTCATGTACTGTTGAAATCTGGCTTGGAGAATTTTGAGCATTACTTTGCTAGTGTGTGAGATGAGTGCAATCATGTGGTACTTTGAACATTCTTTGGCATTGCCTTTCTTTGGGATTGGAATGAAAACTGATCTTTTCCAGTCCTGTGACCACTGCTGAGTTTTGCAGATTTGCTGGCATATTGACTGCAGCACTTTCACAGCATCATCTTTTAGGATTTGAAATAGCTCAACTGGCATTCCATCACCTCCACTAGCTTTGTTTGTAGTGATGCTTTCTAAGGCCCACTTGACTTCACATTCCAGGATGTCTGGCTCTAGATGAGTGATCATACCATCGTGATTATCTGGGTCATGAAGATCTTTTTTGTATAGTTCTTCTGTGTATTCTTGCCACCTCCTCTTAATATATTCTGCTTCTGTTAGGTCCATATCATTTCTGTCCTTTATTGTGCTCATCTTTGCATGAAATGCCCTTGGTATCTCTAATTTTCTTGAAGAGATCTCTAGTCTTTCCCATTCTATTGTTTTCCTCTATTTCTTTGCATTGATCATTGAGGAAGGCTTTCTTATCTCTCCTTGCTATTCTTTGGAACTCTGCATTCAGATGGGTTTATCTTTCCTTTTTTCCTTTGCCTTTCACTTCTCTTCTCTTCTCAGCTATTTGTAAGCTCCTCAGACAACCATTTTGCCTTCTTGCATTTCGTATTCTAAAAAGTATATCCTATCATTTAAAAGGCTCAACCATCAAGATTATTTCTGACTGGATCTTCCCTAGGGTCTAGGGTAGAGTACCTGTTTGTATGTGTGAAGTATCAATCAAAATGTAAAGTTTTCATTGGGATTTATAAATAAGAACAGCATTTCTCGTGAAAGAGGGAATACGATATATTTTAAATTAAAAGGCTCAAATCTAGAAAGATAAGTGAAGTTGAAAAGAAAACAGTCAAAAGGTGAGAATAGAGGCCTCATTAAAGATATTTTAAAAGCAGCCTAAATTTCTATAAGAATATAAAATAATTGCATGCTTTTTTACAACTTGGAGTTAAGTAGTGCAGTTATTGCCCCAGTATAGAGTCTCCCAGGAGATAAATGAGTTTTCCTTTCAAACAGTCATTTATCTTAATTGTATTAACTGAATTCTGGTTGTGAAATGTAATCTACTTCCTTCTAAAGTATAACCACCAGGGACAGGAGTCTTCATTCCAACTTGGCATTTCTCTTTCTTTCTTTTTTATTTTTTTTGGCATTTCTCTTTCACCTTTCACTCTCTGGTAACAGATAAACTGGTGGTAGGTTTATCCATTGGGATAAGTTAAATATAAGTTAAATATACAGCTTCTTTCTTCTGCTGACTCCTACTTCCTAATTCCTCCCTTCCAAGTACTATTCTTTGATCATTTGATTTGTTTTAGACCCTTCTCCTCTGTTTTTCTTTTAAGAGATTCTGAGTCATCTTGACTCCTTCCTGGTCATTTTCTCCCAAATCGGGTTATTAGCTGAGTCCTGAGGTTCTGTCATTTCTTTGGCATCTCTGCTGATGCTGTGCTGACATAGGCCTTGGTTTCTAACCTGAGTATCACTGGTCTGACAGTTGGTGTCCTTGTATCAAATCACTTACCCTTGTTTTATTAATTAAGCAGTAATTTTATTTTTTCTATGAGCCTTTTTATAGGAATTTTTTTAAATTTAAAAAATAGCTTAAAAATAGCACATCTACATTTTAAAAACTTGAAAAAGTTTAAAATCTAACTTGAATTCATGTTTTTAAATGAGATTTTGCTAAAAGTGACATGCCAATATTCTGAGATGTTTTTTCAGTGAGTTCCACTAGAATTACAAGCTCTCTTGGCACAAGGTCTTCCTTCCAAGGTATCTCAGGTAGCAGGCACCATGATCTTTGCTTTGAGGTAACTTTAATCATCAAATTCCTCACCTGTCAAGCCTCCTTGTCACTCACTGTGTCACTCACCTACCATTAGACCAATGCATTGTATTTTGATTTGGTTACATTAGCACTTCTGTACTAATATCACATTCTGTATTAGGTGGGAAGAAAATAATAATGACCAAAAAATGCAAATGTATTTATCCCTCCCATAACAGTCATAGGGTGAGCAAGCCAGGGCTAATATGATGTTACATGGTGTCAGGGACTCCAGTTCCTTCTATGTGCTTGTTCAGCTGTTCTTTTTTTTTAAAGAGAGGCTAGCGTGATGCTCTTAATTTTGTTGTTTCTTTTACAGCTTTGCTGGGATTTAATTGGTGTATAAAACCCCATATACTTAATGTGTACAGTTTGATGAGTTTGAGCATTATGCATAAACCCCTGGGCTTCCCAGGTGGCACAGTGGTAAAGAATCCACCTGCCAATGCAAAAGATGCAGGTTCAAACCCTGGGTCGGAAAGATCCCTGGAATAAGAAATGGCAGCCCACTCCAGTATTCTTGCCTGGGAAATCCCATGCACAGAGGAACCTGGTGGGCTACAGTCTATGGGGTTGCAAAGAGTTGGACATGACTGAATGACTGAGCATAAACCCCTGATGTCTTCACCACAATTAAGGTGCATTCTTAATATATGACTTCAATCCCACAGCCTAACATGGCTTTTTCATCTCTCATCATTGTATTTCAGTTCAGCCAATAGGAAGGGGGGAGCAAGTTGTTTCACTTTTAAAGGCATGCCCACAAGTTTCCCATATGACTTCCACCCACAATCCTGGCAGAAATTGCGTCATGGCCATAACCAGCTGCAGGAAGGCTGTGGCCTTTAGCTTGGTGACACTGGACCCAGCTAAAATTATGGGGTTCAATTACTAAAGAGGGAGAGGGGAATGGATTTTAGGAGGCCACCCACAGTCTCTGCTTCACTCTCCACGCTTAGCCTCTGGTTGTCTGTGTCCACAGAAGAGTTCATCAGCATGGTTGTTCTCTGCGTGTAACCAATAAAAACAGTGCAAAATGGCACTGATAGCAGAATTGAAAAAAATTCTGGAATAGCTCTTCCATGATGACCTGGAAGAGTTGTTAAGTCCTGGTCATTTTGGTCTGCTAAAGAGAGTTTTCATAATCCTATAATTATGTTGGAATTTCCATGTGACAGGGTTGGCCTTCTATGATGTTTGACAGCATCACATTCTGGATGGTTGAATATTCTGACCCTGGAAACTTAACATTCCTACCCCCATCCTAATAATGCACTGCTATCCTTTGGTGAGGATACAGTCTTTCAATTTATTATTATTATAAACAATATCTTGTATAATAGTAATGTGTCAGGATATTCATTTTGCTAAGTGTCAGAGGAAGTGCTCTGCAGGAACATTTCGAATATATAAAAAATCTCTTATGATCGGTCTTACATGTTTATTTTACTTGATCATTTTAGAATAGTGAAAGTGTTAGTTGCTCAATCATGTCTGATGTTTTGTGACCCCATGGGCTGTAGCCCGCCAGGCCTCTCTGTCCATGAGATTCTCCAGGCAAGAATACTGGAGTGGGTTGCCATTCCCTTCTCCAGGGGATCGTCCCAACCTAGGGATTGAACCCGGGTCTCTTGCATTGCAGGCAGATTCTTTACCATCTGAGTCACCAGGGAAGTCATAATTTTAATTTTTATTTAAAAATTAAACAATTTTGGTTGCACTACACAGATTGTGGGATCTTAGCTTCCCCAGCAGAGATTGAACCAATGCTTTCTGCACCAGAAGCTCAGAGCCCTAACCACTGGACGGACGGACTGCCAGGGAAGTCCTAGGCTTGAGTATTTTAAACAGTATGTTAATAATGTTACTAAGATTCCACTGTATTTATTGATTAGTTTAGAGATTGCTGCAGGCAATGATTCCCCAAAGATTTCTTCTTTATAATCCCTGGGGCCTGTGAATCTGTTACCTTCCATGACAAAGGGGCTTTCCAGATATTGAGATGGGAGATATCCTGGATTATCTGGGTGGGACCAATCTAAATCTCCTTAGTTCTCAAAAGTGGAAGAGGGAGGCAGAAGAATGGTTCAGAAAGATGTGGTGTGAGGACTTGACCCACCATTGCAGCTTTGAAAACAGGAGGAAGGGGGCTTTGAGGAATGTGGACAGTTCTAGAAGCCTGAAAAGACAAAGAAACAGATGATACTCCAGAGCCTTCAGAAAGGAATTTGGCCCCTGCCACATGTTGGTTTTAGCTTATTGAGACAGAGGTTGAGTTACTGAACCACAGAACTGCAAGATGATCCACTTATTGTTCAAACCACTTTGTTACAGCAACAATAAGAAAATATTAAAGAGATGGTTGGCATTTTTTCAATATTAAATCATCCCACCTAGAAACAATAGTATTTTTTTTCTTCTGTTTATATAAATTTTATTTTATATCACATAGTAACATTTTAAATTGTCTTTCTATAGGTCATGCACATCTTGTTAAATTGTGAATTTGCTCTTTGGAGCATAAAGTGGATTGCATCACTCTCTTCCTTTAATTGGCTTTTGTAGCTTTCAAAAACTTATTGAATAAACACTAAAATCCTCAGTTTCATACTTGAGAGCCTCCATAATTTAGTTTCTTCCTCTTTTTAGCCTCATTCTTCCCTACATTCCACCAATTGCTCTCAATCCTTTGGACTGTTGAACAAAGTTCATGATAATTTTGTTCCTGATTAGAGTTATTAGATAAAAATACAGAATAAATTAAACTTGAATTATTTCTAATGAGCAATAATTTTTTAGTGTCAGTAGTTCCCATGCAATATTTTCCCTTTATCTCATGTAATATGCATAGGCAATTAGAAATTATCGAAATTGAACTGATACATTGTACTATTGTTTGCTAAACCTGGCAAACTTATTCATGATCTTTATGAGTTTTCTCTTTCACTCCATTCCCTGTCTACAGATATCCTTAGGGGCTAAGTCAAATACCACCTTATCATAAGCCCTTCTGCGTTTTTACTTCCTTCATAGAATTGGTAGGTTAAATGTCTTTCAGATTGCAACCGTGCTGAACATTTATTTTTCTCCATTTGCCCTTAATGCCTCATATCTGTTAGAATCTCAATAAACATTTGCTGAATAAATGAATAAATATTAGGCAATAAATCAGTTGAAGTAAATCTCAAAATGATTGTTATTGGTAAACTCATAGGCTTTAAAGAAAGTTCTATTAAAGCTAAGTATAAACATTGTTCTTTCCTAAGTAGCGTGGCTTTGTGTTTGCCGCTAAAACACATTTAATGAAATGGAAAACACAATATAAAACTTTTAAGTGCATCCACTAAAGGTTAGGAAGTTATGCCTACAGAGAATTAGGCTAACTAAATCAAAATGTTCCTACTCTAAAGCTGTGGGTATCCATCAAAGATTTGCCCAGAATGTTCCCCATATAGAATCATTGACTCTAGGAGATACACTCCTGGGTTTAAATCTGGAGACAGGATTTGAATCCTCTCCCCTCTGGAAAAAATTGAGATGAAATCTGTTATCAAAGGAGCTTGAAATAATTTCCTTGAATTGATTTTTCTCTTTAAAATTCAAGGTGATCGACCTCAGAGACCCCTGCTAGGAATTGTGCCCTTGGAAAATCCTGATTGCTAGGGTTGATGCTGATGAAGTTTCCTCTGCATCAGAATGTCTCTTAGAAGATGTATGCTACATACCACCTACCACAGAACAAAGCAAACTTACTGTCACATCAGGAGAGATCAATGTGGTTAAGATGCATCATCATTTCTGCTCCATACTGGGCCTTCACAAGACAAAAATGATTGTTCACACAATATAGGTAATGGAAGCTACTTGCTTGTGAGTGAAGGATAATTTAAAATTTCCTATAACTGCGAAGTATTGCCATTATAAATTTTGTATCTATTGGGCGTTTGTGTGTGTGTGTATGAATTGGGATTTTGTATTTATGTGTGTGTATCCACTGTATATGCTTTAGGAAAAATACCTTTCTAAGAGAGCCTTGAGTTCAGGGCAGCTCTGTTCTTCTGTCATGTGCATTCACCGTGTCTGGAATTTTAGATTCAAAGTATTTATCTAACCTGCAAGTTCTCTTCTCTTTTGCTACCTTTGCATCATTTATTCAAGTTCATATAATATTTTTCTTAGATCACTATAAGCCACTAGCCAGATTGCCTCTGTTTTATTCCATCTAAATTCTTCAACACAACCGCCAGAGTATTCTTTTGAATTGCAAACGCAACTTCATTACTGCTTAACATCCTTTATTTTAAAGTCCTTTATTTAAAATTCCCCTCAGGATGGAGTTCAGGCTCCCCAACAGGGCATGAAGACCTCTTATCACAGGGTTCCCTCTTTATATATGTTATTTTTTATGTTTACCTTTCATTTTTTCTAGAAACTTGCTTTCTGAGGATTGTGAGCTTCCTCAAGGAAAGTAATACATTTGCTTGATCCACTGCTGTGTCCCTAATACCTCTCAAAGAGCTGGCAGAAAGTCCTGCTTAGTCTGTGTGTGCCTGCTAAGTCACTTCAGTCTTGTCCGACTCATTGCAACCCTGTGGTCTGTAGCCCACCAGGCTCCTCTGTCCATGGGATTCTCCAGGCAAGAATACTGGAGTGTGTTGTCACTCCCTTCTCCAGGGCATCTTCCCAACCCCACGTCTCTTATGTCTCCTTCATTGACAAGCAGGTTCTTTACCACTAATGCCACCTGGGAAACCCTGCTCAGTCTGATGCATGAATAAATATATATTGCATTTCTTTCCTCCAGTTGATGAAAAGCTTCCTGACTTCCTGCTTCAAAGCTCTTATCTTCCCTTTGATTCACTCTTTGTTCCAATCCTGTGTAGGTAAGTGGTAGCAGGCAGAAAGGGAACATGGGTGAATGGGGACCCAGGAGTCCAGCAGATATAAGTGGTACTTGATTCTGTGCTATGGGTGTCTCTTCAGGTTCATTGCAGAGAAATGAAGGGATCAGCACATTTTCATCCTTACTGGGACTCAGGCATAAGGGTAATTAGTGGACAGGAGGAGATCTGGTGAGGTGTACCATCACAGATCAAAGGGAAAGAGCAGAAACCCAACTGTGCTTTTACTTGTTTCAGAAGAGAATCAAGGACTATGGATCAGGAACCAACATTTGGATAACTATGTAGGATCTGGAATGCATGTTTTTTTTCCATGTTTGCTATCCACACTTTACTTCCTCTTGGCATATTTTTTGGAAACTTAAGGGAAAAGAACTCTAAGCTTGACTTTGAAAACTGCTATGATTCTACTCAATACTCTGTAATGATCTATATGTGACAAGAATCTAAAAAAAGAGTATATATATGTATATAAGAATATATACATATATATATATGATTCACTTTGCTGTACATTTGAAATTAACACAACATTGTAGATCAACTGTACTCCAACAAAATTTAAAAAATTAAAAAAAGAAAACTGCTTAGAAAGGGAATCTAGCATTCCACTCTGTGGCCAAGCTTAGAGAAAGCGAATCCATGGGAAAAAAATGGATCCCTAGGGGAAAAAAGGAGTGGAAAGGGAAAAGGAAATGGATTGAGTCCCCAAGACTTAACAGTAAATTAGCAAAGGAGCAAAAGAGTTTGAAACTGATAGGTGGTCTCAGGGATTGGCCCCCAGGTTCTGGGGTTTGTGGTGGCATTTAAGTTACCCTTTGCAAATTCCAAAGTGGCTCAGGACGTGTTTTGCAGCTGAGTGTAAAGCTGGCAGACCAGGAAGTGAACATCTGTTTGTGAACAAGGGGAGAGAGCCTTGGCTTCAACGATTGATACGAGAAACCCGCGTACACCCCAGTCTGTGGAGGCCTGCTCAACTTGTGGTTTCCGAGAATTGCTAGATCACAACCCAGGGAGTATGAAGGACTCCTCCAACCAGAGACCTGAGAATAGTTGAGAATACTTGATCTTGAGATCAGTTTGAGATGGGCTTCCCAGGTGGGCCCAGTGGTTAAGAATCTACCTGCCAATGCAGGAGATTCAGGAGATGCAGATTTGATCCCTGGGTTAGGAAGATCCCCTAGAGAAAGAACTGGCAACCCACACCATTATTCTTGCCTAGAGAATCCCATAGACAGCAGAGCCTGGTGGGCTACAGCCCATGGGGTCAAAAAAGAGTTGACTTCTACTGAGTGAGTACACACATAGTAGGAAGAAGTTGAATTTTTGGAAACATGACTCAAGCTGTAATGTAAACAGTGGATTAGAGAGGATAAGAGAGGCAGAAAGGAAGCTGTGACAAGTAATCTAGATGAGATAATGATGACCTGAACAGGGGTAAGAACACTAGACATGGAGAGAAATGGGTAAATGCAAGAGATACTTAAGAGGCAGTCTACAGAAAATGATATGAGAGATGAAGAAGCATAGATGTTGTCATGTACTTATCAAGGAGAACTTTTCCAGTATAAAATCTATTAACACATAGCAGAATGCTTCTCCACTGAACATATTTTGTAAAACCTAGGTCTACAGTAAAAGACATGACTAGATCTGAGATTATCATCGGGCATGATGGAAAAGGACATATATAATACACAATTCCACCTCGGGGAGTCCTTTTTTATTGAACATCTGAGTGAGAATGGCAATCTTGGTGGTGGGAGTCAAGAGTAGGGGGGCTCAGGAAGACACCACATACCTAGTCAGACCTTGAGTAGCAGAGGTATCTGAGTGGGTCATGCCCATTATTAATTGAGGTGGGCAATGTAGTTTTCTTCTTGGAAGAAAAGCTATGACCAACCTAGACAGCATGTTAAAAAGCAGAGACATTACTATATTGACAAAGGTCATCTAGTCAAAGCTATAGTTTTTCTAGTAGTCATGTATGGATGTGAGAGTTGGACTACAATGAAATCTGAGCACCAAAGAAATGATGCTTTCGAGCTGTGGTGTTGGAGAAGACTCTTGAGAGTAACTTGGACTGCAAGGAGATCAAACCAGTCAATCCTAAAGGAAATCAGTCCTGAATATTCATCGGAAGGACTGATGCTGAAGCTGAAACTCCAATACTTTGGCCACCTGATGCGAAGAACTGACTCATTGGAAAAGACCCTGATGCTGGGAAAGATTGAAGGCAGGTGGAGAAGGGGATGACAGAGGATGAGATGGTCAGATGGCATCACTGACTCTATGGACATGAGTTTGAGCAAGCTCCAGCAGTTGGTGAAGGACAGGAAAGCCTGGCGTGCTGCAGTCCATGGGGTCGCAAAGAGTCGGACATGACTGAGCGACTGAACTGAACTGTATGTAGCAGTGTCTGTTGTCACCTCTCAGGTATCCAAAGGTATACTTACCTGTGAAAAAAGGGCTTTCTTCGTTGACAGTAAGGTAAGAAATTTCTCAATTACTGGTGGTCATACCAGTCAGCACCTCACAGCATACATGTTAAGACCTCAGACAGTAGAAAGCTTCTCTCAAGTGTCATAATTCAGCACTTGGGCTTAGAGTTAGGTCACATTCAAGGAAGTTATGGGTGCAGCTATTAACAGTCCTGCCTTTGAAAATCACCCTGTCACAGTCTTGGTTCCTGGCCCTCCAGAGAGCCGACACCCCTCACTGGGGTGGATGAGCAGGACAGACAGGGACACCCGGCCCTCCCAGAACAGGGTGAAGCTCACGAGGTAGGTGCCGTTGTTGAAGTCTGTCACCTTTCCAGAAGCACCCGCCTTCAGAGCTGGGGAGGACATCCTGGCCCTGAGGAAATCCCCACCATATTCCTTCCTGCGTCCCAAGTGGTCCCTCACCTCCAGCAGGACGTCCAGCCGGTCCCCCCTGCAGTGTGTGTCTCGAGGGCTGAGGAGGGTGGCTCTGCTGTGTGTGGCGCTGGTGGTGGAGCTCACGTTGGTGAAGGGTCTGGGTGGGATCAGCTGGTCTAGTTTCTCCACGATCCTCTTTATCCTCGGCTCAGTCTCTGAGCTGACTGGTGACTTTAACAGGCTTGGTGGTATTTTAGGGCCTGGGGACTTTGTGGAGCTGTTCCAGGACTTCCCTGGTGGTTCAGATGGTAAAGAATCTGTCTCCAATGGGTTCGATCCCTGGGTTGGGAAGATCCCCTGAAGAAGGGCATGGAAATCCACTCCAATATTCTTGCCTGGAGAATTCCCTGGTCAAAGGAGCATGATGGGCGAAGTCCATGGAGTCTCAAAAAGTCGGACATGACGGAGCAACTCACACTTTCACACTTTGACTCCAGTGGTGGAGGGAAATGGCTAAGTTAGAGTGGACCAAAACTGGAATGGCAAGGAATGTGACATACTCTGAAATGAACCTGTCCAAATCATTTTTACTTATTATGCATTTGAATATTTATGTACATATTATCATCAATTTTATTTAAACTCTGGCAATTTTGAATAAGATGTAAATATTTATCTTTAACCTCATTGTTTTAGCAGAGAAGGCAATGGCAACCCACTCCAGTACTCTTGCCTGGAAAATCCCATGGACGGAGGAGCCTGGTGGGCTGCAGTCCATGGGGTCATGAAGAGTTGGACACGACTGAGCGACTTCACTTTCACTTTTCACTCATGCATTGGAGAAGGAAATGGTGACCCACTCCAGTGTTCTTGCCTGGAGAATCCCGGGGAAGAGGGAGCCTGGTGAGCTGCCGTTTATGGGATCACAGAGTCGGACATGACTGAAGCGACTTAGCAGCAACAGCAGCGGCATTGTTTTAGAGAATGCCTCAACAGTTTTAGATAAACATATTAAATCCAAAACACAGAGCTCAGAGAATTCTTATGAATAATAAATTGATTCCAGTGCATTTGCTCTTACTCTTCTTAGACATCTTATCACCAGTCATCATTACTCTATGTTAGTTCTACTTATATACATCTTTTGCCTATCTGTAACTATAGTACAGTTCAAGTTACCATCGTTGATTGCCTGATTGTAGTGCTCATCCCAAGGGTCAGGGCTTCCATCCTGCTTTCTCTCCAATTAGTTTTCTCCATTGTTACTAATCAGTCCTCAAGTAAGACTCTACTCATGTCCTTCCCTGCTGAAACCCTTTCAATGGCTTCTCATTACTCTTGGGGGTAAAGTTCAGTCTTAATATGGCTTTATTCTATGGCCTCTGTTTTAACTCTCTTGTTCCTGCCACTCCTTTTCTTCATTTTACATTTTCATGAGTAACTGTTTGTATTTTTCAGGAAGTGACCTTCCTTTCCTTCAGCTCTTGGCTTCTACTAATGTGATTTCCTCTTCTGAGATGACTTACCATCTACAGATTTTCCCCCAAGCCACCTAAACATCTGTCAACTTCTTACTGAGAAATCATTAGAACCTTAGAGGTTCCTTTTTATCCTTTTCACACTAGACCATCTTTTTATAGGTACTCAAATTCAGTGATATCTAAATCCTGCTGATGGTCAGAGATGCCTGCAAACTTTTCCAAAAATATGGATTCTCAAGCTGCAGCCCAGATAAACTGAATCATAGTTACTAAATGCCTTGTCCAGGAGTTTATTTTTTTTTTTTTTCAAAAGTCTCACTTGCAGTCAAGTCCGATAAGTATGAGAACAATGGTTATAGACTGGTGGTTGTCAACCCTCTTGTACTTTGGAACACACATAAAGCTTAAACAAACAAACAAAAAAAATAGGTCCACTGCACCCCAGCATCAATCAATAAAGCCCCTGTGGTTTGTACAAAGCAATAGAGTAAAGCAAAAGGGACAAGAAACAAGAAAATGAGATATGATTAAAAATAAAGATTAATAGAGCCCAAGTTCCTTTCAAGGTCAGGAATAAGACAAACATGTTTGTTACATTAGAAGTCCTGAACAATAAAACAAAATGAAACAGACAAATAATTAAGTGTATGAGAATTGTATGGAAAGAAGCAAACTATCTTATTTTTCATTTTTCTTCTCTTTTTCATTTTATTTTTTTGCAGATGTTATTGTCCACCAAAAATATCCCCACCAGAGTTAGCAAATTATTAGTATTAAAAGAGTCAACAAGGAGCTGGATACAAAATAAACTTGTAAAAATAGCATTTATCTGTAACAGTGATAATCATCAGAAACTACAATAGAAGATAATCTCTGACTGTGATGAAGGCATTTTGAAAACTCTTTTGAAGAACACTTTTAAAGACCTTGAGTGAAAAACTTTAACATTTTAAAAAATATTAGAGCTTAATGTTAAAAATTTGTTAATTTTCCCACAAATAATTTAAAATTCTATGTATTTCTTTTTAATTGAATTATAATTGACTTACAATATCGTATTAGTTTCAGGTATACAGTTAAATGATTAGGTTATATCCATATACATATATTTCTGGTTATTTTTCACTATAGGTTATTACATTACACTGAATAACGTTCCCTATGCTATACAATGGGGCTTCCCCAGTGCCTTAGTGGGTAAAGAATCCACCAGCAATGCAGGAGACACAGGAGAGATGGGTTCAATCCCTGGACTGGGAAGACCCTTGGAGGAGAAAATGGGTTTTTCTTGCACAAGAAATCCCATGGCCAGAGGAGCCTGGAAGGCTATAAATAATCCATGGAGCCGCAAAGAGTCAGACACAACTGAGCACATGGCACGTGCAATAAACCTTTGTGGCTTATCTACTTGATCTATATCTGTTAACACCATATTTCTAGTTTATCCCTCCCCCATCCCTCTTTCCCTTTTGGTAACCAAAGTTTGCATTCTATAATATGTCTGTAAGTCTGTTTCTGTTTTGTGTATAGATTTGCTTGTATTATTTTTTAGATACCACAGATAAGTGAGATCATATAAATTTGTCTTTATCTGACTTAGCTCACTAAGTATAATAATCTCTAGGTCCATCCATGTTGCTGCAAGTGGCAATATTACCTTCTTTTTTTTATGGCTGAGTGATACTCTATTGTGTACTTACATTCCACCTCTTCTTAACCCATTCATTTGTTGATGGGTGCTTGTGTTTTGGCTATTGTAAATAGTGTTGCTATGAACATTTTCTAATTAGAATGTTCTCAAGATATATGCCCAAGAGTGGAGTTGCTGGATTGTATGGTAACTCTATATTAGTTTTTTAAGGAACCTCCATACTGTTTTTCATACTGGATGCACCAATTTACATTCCCACTAACAGTGTACTAAAGTTCTCATTTCTTAAATCCTCACCAACATTTGTTATTTGTAGACATTTTTACGATAGCCATTCTGATATGTGTGAGGAGATATTTCATCATGGTTTTGATCTCCACTTCTTTGATTGATTAGTGGTACTGAACATCTTTTCATGTGTCTGTTGGCCATCTGAGTCTTCTTTGGAATAATATCTATTCATGTCTTGTGTCCATTTAAAAAAAGTTTTTGTTTTTTTTTTTTTAAAATATTGAGTTGTATTAGCTCTTAATATATTTTGGATATTAACCCCTTATCACTCATATCTTTGTAAATATTTTCTCCCATGCAGTAGATTGTTTTTTGGCTTTGTCGATGGTTTACTTTGCTTTTAAGTTTGATTAGTTCTGTTTGTTTATGTTTGCTTTTGTTTCCTTTGCCATAGGGGACAGATCCAAAAAGTACTGTTCTTATGTCAAAGAGTGTTCTGCCCATGTTTTCTTCTAGGAATTTTTTGGTTTCTTGTCTTGTATTTAGATCTTTAATCCATTTTGAGTTTATTTTTGTATATGGTGTGAGAAATGTTCTAATTTTATTCTTTTTCACATGGCTGTCCAGTTTTTCCAGCACTACTTATTGAAGAGACTGTCTTTTCTCCATTATATATTCTTTCCTGCTTTATTTTAGACTATCTGGTCATTGCTGTGTGGGTTTATTTATGGGCTCTCTATTTTGTTCCATTGATCTATATGTCTGCTTTTGTGCCAGTACCATACTGTTTCGATGACTGTAGCTTTGTAGTATAATCTGAAGCCAGTGTGATAACTCCAGTTTTGTTCTTTTTTCTCAAGATTGCTTTGGCAATTCTGGGTCTTTTGGGGTTACATATAAATTTTAGGACTATTTGTTCTAGTTCTGTGAAAAATATCTGGGTGTTTTGATAGTGAAAGTCACTCAGTTGTGTCTGACTCTTTGTGACCCCCATGGACTATACAGTTAATGGAATTCTCCAGGTCAGAATTCTGGAGTGGGTAGCCTGTCTCTTCTCCAGGAGATCTTCCCAACCCAGAGATTGAACACAGGTCTCCCTCATTGCAGGCAGATTTTTACCAGCTGTGCCACAAGGGAAGCCTGTATTTCGATAGGGGTTGCGTTAAATCTGTAGATTGTTTTGGGTAGTATGGCCATTTTAATGATGTTAATTCTTCTAATCCATGAAGATATATTTCCGTTTCTAATCCATGGGATATATTTCCATTTATTTGTATTGTCTTCAATTTCGCTCATCCATGTCATAGTTTTTCAGAATGTAGGTCTTTCACCTCCTTGGTTAAGTTTATTCCTAAGGATTTTAGTTTTTTCAGTGCAATTGTAAATTGGATTGTTTTATTGATTTTTCTTTCTGTAGTTCAGTATTCCTGCATACAGATTTCTGTATATTAACTAACCTTGTATCCTACAATTTTACTGAATTCATTTATCAGTTCTAATAGTTTCTTGATAGAGACTTTATGTTTTCTGTATGTTGTATTATGTCATCTGCAAGTGGTAGTTTTACTTCTTCCCTTCCCAATGTCTTTTATTTCCTTTTCTTGTCTGATTATTCTGGTTAGGACTTTCAATATTCTGTTAAATATAGGTGGGAAGCATTTTTATCTTATTCCTCATTTACAGGACATGTTGAAGCTTTTCACCACTGAATATAATGTTAGTTGTGGGTTTGTCATAAATGACCTTTATTATGGTGAGATATGTTCCTTCTATGCCAACTATGGTGAGAGTTTTTATCATGAATGGATGTTGAATTTTGTCTAATGCTTTTTCTGCATCTTTTGAGATGATCATAGAATTTTTATGCTTCCATTTGTTAATATGGTATTTTACACTGATTTATTATTCCTTGAATCCTTGGAATATATCCCATTTGATCATGGTATATTATCTTTTTATATATTGTTGAATTTGGTTTGTTAATATTTTGATGAGGATTTTTGCATCCATTAGGCATCAAAGATGTTGGCCTGTAATTTTCTTTTTTGTAAGGTCTTTTCCTGGTTTTGGCATCAGGGTAATGGTGGCTTCATTGAATGTATTGGGAGTGTTTCCTTCCCCTTCAAGTTTATGTAATTGTTTGAGAAGTGTGGGTATGATCTTTCGTTTATATGTTTGGTAAAATTCCCCTGTGAAGCTGTCTGGTCCTGAACTTTTGTTTTCTGGAAGGTGTTTTTTATTTTTGTTTATTTTTTTCCTTTATTTTTTATTAGTTTGAGGCTAATTACTTTACAATATTGTAGTGGTTTTGGCCATACATTGACATGAATCAGCCATGGATTTACATGTGTTCCCCATCCTGAACCCCCCTCCCACCTCCCTCCTCATCCCATCCCTCTGGGTCATCCCAGTGCACTAGCCCTGAGCATTTGTCTCATGCATCCAACCTGGACTGGTGATCTGTTTCACACTTGATAATATACATGTTTCGATGCTATTCTCTCGATCATCTCACCCTCGCCTTCTCCCACAGAGTCCAAAAGTCTGTTCTATACATCTGTGTCTCTTTTTCTGTTTTGCATATAGGGTTATCGTTACCATCTTTCTAAATTCCATATATATGCGTTAGTATACTGTATTGGTGTTTATTTTTCTGGCTTACTTCACTCTGTATAATGGGCTCCAGTTTCATCTATCTCATTAGAATGGATTCAAATATATTCTTTTTAATGGCTGAGTAATATTCCATTGTGTATATGTACCACAGCTTTCCTATCCATTCGTCTGCTATGGGTATCTAGGTTGCTTCCATGTCCTGGCTATTATAAACAGTGCTGCGAGGAACATTGGGGTGCATGTGTCTCTTTCAGATCTGGTTTCCTCAGTGTGTATGCCCAGAAGTGGGATTGCTGGGTCATATGGCAGTTCTATTTCCAGTTTTTAAAGGAATCTCCACACTGTTCTCCATAGCGGCTGTACTAGTTTGCATTCCCACCAATAGTGTAAGAGGGTTCCCTTTTCTCCACACCCTCTCTAGCATTTATTGCTTGTAGACTTTTGGATAGCAGCCATCCTGACTGGCATATAATGGTACCTCATTGTGGTTTTGATTTGCATTTCTCTGATAATGAGTGATGTTGAGCATCTTTTCATGTGTTTGTTAGCCATCTATATGTCTTCTTTGGAGAAATGTCTGTTTAGATTTTTGGCCTATTTTTTGATTGGGTCATTTATTTTTTTGGTATTGAGCTGCAGGAGTTGCTTGTATATTTTTGAGATGAATCCTTTGTCTGTTGCTTCATTTGCTATTATTTTCTCCCAATCTGAGGGCTGTCTTTTCACCTTGCTTGTAGTTTCCTTTGTTGTGCAAAAGCTTTTAATTTTAATTAGGTCCCATTTGTTTAGTTTTGCTTTTATTTCCAATATTCTAGGAGGTGGGTCATAGAGGATCTTGCTGTGATTTATGTCGGAGAGTGTTTTGCCTATGTTCTCCTCTAGGAATTTTATAGTTGTTGGTTTTACATTTAGATCCTTAATCCATTTTGAGTTTATTTTTGCGTATAGTGTTAGAAAGTGTTCTAGTTTCATTCTTTTACAAGTGGTTGACCAGTTTTCCCAGTGTTTTTTTTTTTTTTTTTAAACTTACAAATTCAATTTCACTATTAGTGATCAGTCTGTTCAGATTGTCTATTTCTTCCTGATTCAGTCTTGAAGATTGTATGTTTATCGTATGTTGACAAGTAGAAACTTGTCAATTTTTCCTAGGTTTTCCAATTTATTGACAAATAACTTTGTATTCTCTTAGGATTGTATGTCTGTGATATTGGTTGTTGTTTATTCTCTCTTTTTCTTCTTGTTTTAGTTATTTTGGGGTCTTCTCTATTTTTTTCTTAATGAACCTGAGTAAAGGTTTATCACTGTTTTTTGTTTTCAAAAAATCAACTCTTGGTTTCTTTGATGTTCTCTTTTGTAGTGTTGGTTTCTGTTTTATTTATTTCCTCTCTTATCTTTATTATTTCTTTCCCTTTGTTGGATTTCATTTGTTTTCCTTTTTTGAATTACTTTAGATTTGGTTTGGTTGTTTGAGATATTTCTTGTTTCTTGGTGTAGGCCTGTATCACTATAAACTTCCCTCATTGAACTGCTTTTGCTGCATCCCACAGAATTTGAAAACTTGTGCTTTTATTTTCATTTGTCTCAAGATATTTTCTGATTCCTATTTTGATTCTTCATTGATCCATTAGGTTTAAGTAGCATGTTGTTCAGTCTCCCAATGTTGTGTTTTCCCCACTTTTCTTCCTATAACTAATTTCTAGCTTCATACTGCTATAGTTGCAAGAAAATGCTTGATATAATTACTGTCCTCCAAAGTTTATAGAGACTTGTTTTGTGGCTATCATGTGATCTGTCCTGGAGAATGTTCCACGTGCACTTAAAAAGGTGTATTATGCTATTTTTAAAAAATTTAAATTATTTATTTATTTTACTTTACAACATTGTATTGTTTTTGCCATATATGCTATTTTTGGATGGAATGTCCTATAGATACATGTTGAATCCAATGGGCTAATGTGTCATTTAAGACTGCTGTTTCCTTATTGATTTTCTCTTGGATGATCTGTCCATTGATGTGAGTGGGGCATTAAAGTCCCCTACTGTTATTGTTTGTCATTTTTTCATTATGTCTATTAATATTTGCTTTATATATTTAGGTAATCCTATGTTAGGTGCATATATATTAATGAGTGTTGTATCTTCTTATGTTGATGCCTTTATCATTATATAATTCCCTCTTTGCCTTTTTTTATAGCCTTTCTTTTTAAAGTCTATTTTGTCCTATACAAATATTGCTACCCCTGCTTTGTTGTTTCTGTTTGCATGACATGTCCTTCCCCATCCTCATGCTTTTAGTCTGTGTCTTTAGCACTGAAGTGAGTTTCTTCTAAGCAGAATATGGCTGGATCTTGTGTTTTTCTTTTTTTCTATCCAATCAGCCACCTTATCTCTCTTGATTGTAGTCCATTGACATTTAAAGTGATTATTGATAGGTATGTACTTACTTCTGGTTTGTTACTTTTTTCTGGTTGTTCTTGTAGTTCTTCTGTGTTCTTTTCTTCTTCTTTTAATTTCTTCCTTGGTAGTTTGCTGATTTTCTGTAGTGGTATGAGTGTGTTTCTTTCCCTCTAGTATTTGTGTATTTATTATGGGTTTTTAAAAACATAATTAATTAATTTTTGGCTGCACTGGGTCTTCATTGCTGTACTTGGGCTTCTCTCTAGTTGTGGTGCTCAGACTTCTTGTTGTGGAGCATGGGCTCTAGACTGTGGGCTCAGTAGTTGTGGTATACAGGCTTAGTTGCTCTGTGGCATGTGAAATCTTCCTGAATCAGGGATCAAGCCTGTGTCCCCTGCACTGGCAGGCAGATTCTTAACCACAGGACCACCAGGGATGTCCTATTGTAGATTTTTGATTTGTGGTTACCATGGGGTTTAATATATGTTGACCTATAGCTTTATCTACTAATTTAAAACTGGTAGTCATTTAAGAAGACTACATTGTAGAAGATCTACAATTTTTACTTCCCACCATGTTTTGTGTTTTTGATGTCATATTTTAATCTTCATGTTTACCCCCTAATTCTTTCTTGTAGTTACAGTTGACTTTATAAATTTTTGTCTTTTAATCTTTGTACTAGCTTATTTAAGTGGTTGACCCACAACCTTTACTATATATGTGCCTTTACTAGTGGGATTTTTCTTTCCTATACATTCTTACTTCTAGTTGTAGCCTTTTCTTTCACACTTAGAGATGACCCTTTAACATTTCTCTGAGGATAGCTTTAGTATTGAGGAACTCTTAGTTTTTGCTTGTCTGAGAAGTTCTTTATCTCTTTCAGTTCTAAATAATAATATGCCTGGGTAGAGTATCTTAGGTTGCAGGTTTTCCCCTGTTAGTACTTTGAATATATCCTGGCATTCCCTTTTGGCCTACAATGTTTCTACAGAAAAATCAGCTGATAGCTCTATAAGTTTGTTTGTATGTGATTGTATGCTTTTCTCTTATTGCCTTTAGAATTCTCTATTTTTAACTCCTGCTGTTTTAATTATATGCCTTTTTGTGAGTCTGTTTGGGTTTGTCTTGTTTGGGACCCTCTGTGCTTCCTGTACCTGGATATGTTTCTTTCTTCACATTTTGGAAGTTTTCAGCTATAATTTCACCAAATACAGTTTTGATCCTTTTTTCTCTCTCTTCTTTCTGGGCCCCTTAAAATACCAATGCTAACATTCTTGGTGTTGTAGCACAACTGTTCTCATTTTCTTAATTTGTCCTTTTCTTCTTGTTCTGATTGGGCAATTTCCATTACCCTGTCTTCCAGATCACTTATGCATTCTTCTGTATCACCTGCTGTTAATTGCTTGTAGTGTGTGTGTGCATGTGTTTTCATTTCAGTTATTGTACTCTTCAAGTTTGATTGGTTCTTTTTTCTTAATATTTTCCAATTCCTTGTCACAGTTTGGTGCTCATATATACTCTCTATATATTAGTGTTTTAATTACTAACTCTTTGGCTTCTTTATCTGGTTAATTATTTATTTCTGTTTCATTAGTTTTCATTAGTTTTTTTCATTATTCCCTATATTTTTAAAAAATATTTTTTAAAATGTTTATTTACTTTTTTTTTGCTTAATAAATTTTATAACTTTAATGTGCTTATCTATACTTTCTATCATTTCCTTTCCTATTCAACTGTCTATTACAAAGATTAAGATAATGAAAATTTTAAATATTATTGTATGAGATGAGATGTGGCTAAAACTAAGAAGGAAACAAATATTTATTTACTTTTAAAAACATTTTTAGTTGCACTGGATCTTTGTTGCTGCACACGGGCTTTCTCTAATTGTGGAGAGAGGAGATACTCTCTGGTTGCAGAGCACAGGCTTCTCTATGTGACGTCTTCTCGTGTTGCAGAGCACAGGCTCTAGGCACACAGGCTTCAGTAGGAGTGGCATTTGGGCTCAGTAGTTGTCTTACCCAGGCTTAGATGCCCATAGCAGGTGGAATCTTTCGGGACCAGGGATTGAACCTGTGTCTCCTACACTGGCAGGCGGATTCTTATCCACTGTATCACCAGGGAAGTCCCTGTTTCATTAGTTTTTTAAAAAGTAGTTTCTCTTGTTCTTTCATTTGAAACAAATTCCTTGTCTTCTCATTTTCCTTATCTTTCTTTATCTCTATGAAATTAGGTGAGCCAGTTAGCTATTTTGATCTTGAAGCAGTGTCCTTTTGTGGAAGTAACCTTATACAGTCTGTGTGTTCCCAGTGGCTTTGGTCAGAGCGCTGGATCTGACATAAGCATGAATCATGTTTTCCCCCAGGGTTTGCTGGCAGCTATCACCTTGGTAGGAGGCGGGGCCAGAGACGGAAGGTCCAGAGTCAGAGCCCTCATGAGTCAGGGTTTCTCCTCTGCTCCATGCCAACACCTCCTTACTGGGTGTGTGGTCTCCTCTGCAGATGCTGGAGCAGCAGCTTTCAGGGGTGGGTGTGTGAGCTGGCTCTATTCCCTCTAAGGGTGTGCTTCCCACTCGGCACCCTTCCCCTGGAGGTGAGGGGATGTTGCAGGCAGCTGGTGTAGGCAGGGGCCTGGGCTGTGGAACTCCTGGCCCCACCAGAGCTCTGCCCAGCTCCATCTATGCTGCCTCCACAAGTGCCGGCAGTGGCCACCCCGACCCCGTTCAGATGGCATGCTGGGTCTGTGCTGGGTCTGCTCTTCACAACTGTACACTCTCAGCTGCGGCAGCCCCACTCCACTGTGGAGATTTGCCAGAGGGCAAGAATGGCTAGAACGGGTGCTCATCTCAGGCTGGGGCTCACACTGGGCTTTGTTGGACGTTGGCCGGAATCCTGGGCAGTTTCAGCCTGCTTCCTCCGCCTAGTTTTGGGAGTAAGCAAGTGTATGCGTGTGTGCTCTTTACAAACAGAGTCTAGGTTTCTTATAGTCCTCCTGTTTGTCCCACTGGTTTTCAAACCAGCGAAGGGGACTCATCTTCCTGGTGTCAGACCCTTGGTTTGGGTTGCCCAATATGTGGCTCTACCTGCTTACCCCCAGGGAGGATCTTTCAACTTGTGTAATCCCACTCCTTACCTGTGTCCTCTACCGGGGTGCTGGTCCCAACTTGATCGCTTCTCCTCCCTCCCTACCTGACTCCACATGGATCTTCCTTACAGCCTTGACTGTTCAAGAGTCTTTCTGCCAGTCTCCAGTGTGTTTTCAGTGAGAACTGCTCCATGTGTTTTTTTTGATGTGTCTGTGGGGGGCGGGGAGGTGAACCCCACATCCTCCTATTCTGCCATCTTAATCTCCCCCTGATTAGAATTCTTAATCCTTAGCATCTTTAAGTCCTCTTGGAAACTAAGAAGTTAGCAACTGTGGACTGTCTGTTACACTGGCACTCTATTGATTGCCTAATTTATAGATACATTTAATAATTTCTAGAAGTGCATTCTTCCTTATAGTAAATTTTTTAATGTCTCAAAAACTTGTTTGCTAATAAGCTCAAATATCTTTAGTTCCTCTATAAAATGAAGCCAAAATGAATAAAACTATGTTCAGTAATTAATATTTCAGTGTTTTATCTTAGTTGAAAATGATCTAGCTATTCAGTGAATAGCCATCATTTAATTTATGTCAATATAACTCTAAGATTTCAAGTTTTAAAAATGATTTAGAAACCATTCTTATGTAGACTTATCATAAAGCATAATTATTGTTGAAAAGTTCATTTATAAAGTTTTCCCTTACTTATATCTTTTTAACTTACTTATTCTTGACAGTGATGTTTAGATTACTCATACAAGCCTTATGAGACATTAAATGCTAACTATCAGCTTAAGTTATCTTTCTTGCTGGTAAATTGTGCAACAGAGATAATGTGAGCTTATTTAGCTTTCAGTAAACTTAAGTAGAATAAAAGTTATATGTCTGCATTATATTTGAACACTGAGAACTCTAAAGATAGTCCTGTTTTAATTGAACCAACACTTAAACTAGCTTTTATTTACTAAAGATTATCCTACATCATGTGAACTTGAAAAACATTCTAGTTTCTATATTCCTGAGAGTACACTTAATTTAAGTCAATTAAATAGAGCTCTTGACAAATTAAGTTTGGCAATACCTCCCAGAGTAGAAACAATATCACATATCTATACATAGACATACATAAACATACAGACAGATTCTGTATCAAAAGCTTTTGATGCCAAAAGCTCAGCTTCTCTGTACACTAGTGCTGAATCAAATTTCAGAGACACAGTTTTGGGTGAGTAGAAAATGGTATGCGAGAAAGGGGTATGTGAGACCAGGCAAAGGGGCACACAACAGGCTAATGCCCTCAAAACTATGCATCCCAACTTAAGGAAGATAGTGAGTTTTAAGTGAAAGTGAAAGTCGCTCAGTTGTGTCCGATTCTTTGTGACCCCATGGACTATATAGTCCAAGGCCAGAATACTGGGGTGGGCCTTTCCCTTTTCGAGGGGATCTTCCCAACCCAGGGGTCAAACCCAGGTCACCCACATTGCAGGCAGATTCTTTACCAGCTGAGCCACAAGGGAAGCCCAAGAATACTGGAGTGAGTAGCCTATCCCTTCTCCAGCAGATCTTCCCAACCCAGGAATTGAACAGGGGTCTCCTGCATTTCAGATGGATTCTTTACCAACTGAGCTATGAGAGCTATAATGTTTATGTTAATAGTAGTTGTTTAAAGAGGGTATGATCAGCTCCTGGACATTCTTCTAATGGGTTGGTGGTGAGGTAAGTAGGAGTCAGTATCATCAGCTTTCAGGTCAACTGATCTGGGGTCTACATGCTTTTGGGCAGCATGCCATCATTAATCATTAGCTTCTCCCACCTGGAGGGGCTTTTAGTTTCTGTAAAGTAGCTCAAAGATATTGTGTGTATACATTGATGGGGAAATAGGACCTTGTCCCAAGGCTGTTCTTGACTGTTTCTCCCTGGTCTTGTATCCCGTCCCTTCGCTAGTTAACAACTGCTTGAATCTGCCCATTGGAAATCAGGGAAGGTCATGGAGGCTGAGTGAAGGCTGTTTCTTATAATGGGGGGACACAGAAAGCCTTTGTGCCCAGGAGGCCCAAGGGGCCCTGCACAATATCACTTTCATTTTAAAATTTTAGCCATGAAACAGATATGATAATGCAAAATTTTTATAAACTTTAATTTATAAAAGGACAGATCCCAAATGTGTATCTGGCAGATGGAATAATTCAGATTACTTGTTCAAGAGGCTTAGACTTTTTGCTAACATTTGTAGTGAAGATTTTTTAAGATTTTTCATTTACTTAGCTTACAAATAGCCTTTTCCCCCTTTTTTCCCCCTTCTGATAAGGATGACCCCCTGAAGTTTGCATTTTAAAGAGATGACTCTCAGTTCTTAGAGAAGACAGAGTATAATATTTATATCTCAAGGGAATAGAGAAAGAAAACAAGTTCCTCCTAGAAGGACTTTGGTTTCCTAAAGGCAGAGATTTTTCAATACCTACAAGCCTTTTGAGATGAGTAGGGGAGGTTTGGGGATTGGTAAAAAGGATAGGTGATCTTTTTTGTTCTTGCAAAGTCTCAATTTGTAGGACAAGTTGTACAAGTTGTCCTCAATTTGTTGGAGATTTGTTTTAAGTTCCTCAAAGATTTGGGTTGAAAACTGAGTGATATCAAGGTGGTAACCTACCCATATAAGTACATTATATTCAGTTTATTTCTTTATGTCTCAGAGGTCTTTATGAACTCATTATTGACCAAAGACATGTTAACACACCTTTTGTTACCTGAACCTTATTCACCGGAGACATTTCAATATTCGCCTATGTAGCAAATTGTTAGCCACAGGGATTAGTTTCTGCAAAAATCCTTGGCAAGTAATGTGCTAAGAGAGAAGTGAAAAGATTCCTGTGTTCTAGATTTAGAGATGTTTGTCTTTGGAGTATTTCAGTAGTTCCTCCCACAAGGGTTCAGAATGTTTTTCTTTTTTTCTGGGCATGTAGTTTCATTTTAGCTTAGGGGCATGGCCTAAACAGAAAGTTCCTCTTAGGTTCTGAATATCAGCCTTTAATTTGGCCAACTTCTGACCATAAAGCTACTTTAAAAAATGCTTTCAAATAACTTGTCAGATTTCAGTCAGGACAAATAGTAAATACTCCTGACAGTACTGAACGACTCCACGAATGTAAGAGATGTCCCCAAAGAGGGTGCAAGATACTACTTTCCCAATATCCAAAGATAACTGAGAGAAAGAAAGACTTAGACAACTGCCCTGAGAGCTGGCAGCAGTTGGTTGGACCCTAGCTGTAATGCAAACCCATGTTTCTGTCCAGTCACATCTATTCAGTGGAGAGTGAGCCACAATTCTGTCTGGCCATATTTTTTTGGCCCCAATCAGACAGTTGCTAAGCCAGGTTCTCAGGACACAAAACAAGGGACAGGACAGGTGCTTATGACACAAAGCAAATATGAAGGCTCAAGCTGTGCCTGGGAGAGAAAGATAGACAGTGAACAAATTGTTCAGTTGCTAAGTCATGTCCAGTGCTTTGCGACCCCAAGGACTGTGGCATGCCTGGCCCCTCTGTCTTCCATTGTCTCCCGGAGTTTGCTCCAATTCATGTCCATTGAGTCTGTGATGCTGTCTAACCATTTCATCTTCTGCTTCCCCCTTCTCCTTTTGCCTTCAGTTTTCCCCACTATCAGGGTCTTCACCAGTTGGCTTTGTAAGTGAGTCAGTTCTTCACATCAGGTGGCCAAAGTATTGGAGCTTCAGCTTTTGCAACAGTCCTTCCAGTGAATACTCAGGGCTGATTTCCTTTAGAAGTTAAATTCATGAGCCACAATCCAAAGATCTAATTCTTTTTTTTTTTTTAAGATTTCTTTTTTTTATGTGGACCTTTAAAAAAATCTTGATTGAATTTGTTGCAGTATTGCTTCTCTTTTATGTTTTGGTTTTTTGCCTGCAAGACATGCGGGGTCTTAGCTCCCTGACCAGGGATCAAACCTGCAACCCCCTGTGTTGGAAGGCAAGGTCCTAACCACTGGACAACAAGGGAAGTCCCTAAAGATCTAATTCTTACAAATTTTTTTTTGCCTCCAATCTGAATTTGGAAAGAAAGGAACAGTGTGAAAATTTATGTTTCTTTTGACCAGGCACCACAGATAGAAATCTGGGAGAGCTAACTTTGGGAAGAATTCTCATCCTTTGCTGGCTTCTGCTAGTTTTCCTAGGATCCCGTCTGCAGTCTCAAGAGTGAGTGGGGTGTTCCAGCAGGTCTCATCCTGGCCATCAGAAACTGTGGAGGAGGAAAACTAATTTCACCTCTACCTTTTTATGCTTATTGCTTGTCTGAGACTCCTTTTATCTAGGGTACCTGATAAATAAACTTATGTAGATTAAAAGTTTTCCATGGTTGCCACTGTAATTCAAGATTATCCCTGGTGGGGTTAACCTGATCAGCCTTAAAACAAAATATCATTCATCTGAGGCTTCACACAGGGCTCGATCTAGTTTAAGTTGAACCCAGTCTGACCCTATACCTAGTCCAGTTTTTAAATCAGACCTAGTCTAATTCTTGTCAGTTTCTGAACCCAGTCTGGAAGAGGAAACACTCAAAGAAGCCTAGAAGTTCATCATACAGAAGCCGGGGAGCTAGGGTGCTAGTTTTTGGTATGTCACCCTCCACTTCCAGGGGCAGCAGGAAAGGAATGAACCCCAGGGCCTCAGTGGGTACCTCTGCCTTTCCCTAGCTGCTCCTTGCTCTTGGAGGCCATCGGGGGTCTCCTTTGGTTCCCTCTTCTGAAACTAGAACTGTTGAAAGATAAAGGAGACATATTACAAACTTTAAGATTTTATTTGAGCAAAAATTATGAGTTGAGCAACACCCAATCTAGCAGATAGGAATTCTGAGGAGCTGTACCAAATGAAATTTTCAGACAGACGGGAGAACAGGGGAAGTTATACTAGGCAAAAAAATTAGGTTGGTTATTGCAAGGTTACTTTTCTTTAGGGATGGCAGGGTCTACCAAGCATATTACCTAACTAGTGCTAATCAGGTGATTCCTGATTGACTGGTTTAAGATTTCATTTCTGGGAGAGCTGAAAATGTAATTAAGTTTATATAGATTTAAAACAAAAAATAATTATGTCAAAGTATAGTTATCAATATTTGAAATAACATAATTTGTTTTGTGGGGCTTCCCAGGTGGTGAAGTGGTAAAGAATCTGCCTACCAATGCAGGAGATGGGGGTTTGATCCCTGGGTCACAAAGATCCCCTGGAGAAGGAAATGACAACCCACTCTGGTGTACTTGCCTGGGAAATCCCACGGGCTGAGGAGCCTGGCAGGCTATTGTCTATGGGATCAAGAAGAGTTTGGATATGACTTAGCCACTCAGCAACAACAATTTATTCTATAGTTTTTTGTTTTTTGGTTTTTTTTTTTAGGTTGGTCTTTTGCTGTTGCTGTTCAGTCGCTCAGCAGCCAGGTCTAATATTTTATAATAATTTTAAGTGACATTTGCAGATTCTGTAATGACTGTACTGTGATATGAAAATTCATGATTTCCATTGACTGTTGAGCCGCAGGTAGTGTTAATTGAGCCACAGGAACTGTTAATGCTACTGTGATTTGTTGTCACTATTCATAATTGAAGAGATGAGTAAACGTCATGTAGGAGGTAGTGAACATAAAGGTGTCTTTTTTGCCATTCAGGTTCACAGACTTCCTAATTTCTGTCCATAGGTCCATTTGAGGGCCCATCGACCCCACGTTATGAACACAGGCAGAGGGTGACAGGGCTTCCATGAAGGATGCCCGGCCTCCTGCACAGTTGTAAGAAGAACCCAGTACCACTTCTGAGTCAACCTGTCCCCTCCCTGCCACCTACTGTGCTTTAGCGCTTTTATAGTGTTTTTGTGTCAGCACTATATTGAGAACAAAGACGATTAGAAGTGACCATATTGGGCGGCTTTGATTTGTTCCCATTGTTAATTTTAGTATGTCACTGTGCTGATTGAATGTATGATGTTTGATATTTGCTGTGTTTTAAATGTCTTCTATTAGATTAAGGAAGCTCTCTTCTAAAAATCAGTTTGCTGGTTTTTTTTTTTTTTGTCATTAATAGAAGTTGAGTAATTGTCAAAGGCTTTTTATGATTTATTGAGGTTATATAATTTTTCTCCTTCATCTTTAAATATATTTAAAGTTAAACCACACTACCTTGCTGGCTTACACCCAGCTGGGTCATAATATATATTGCCTTTTTATATGGAACTCTGTTATACTGCTGATGAAAATACAAACGCGCACAATCATATTTGAAGGCAACGTGACAGTAGTTTTTGTTTCTGTTTGAAATTATGTATACCTGTGTCCTAAGTTCAATCAATTCAGTTTGGGCATATTGCAGAGGGCTTCTTAGGTCTACAAAGAATCATGCACAGAAGTTTTTTCAGTTGCTTGTATATCTGTATGTATAGTTCTACAAAATTAGATGGGGTCTTTTAAAATCAGTACCAAGTGAAAAAAATAAGAAATATTACAAATCTTTATTATAAAACTGTTTACATAAATGATAAACATACACACAAAATGCTTTGTAAGGATACATGCATATTCAGACAATAAAAAAAAAAAACTTCCTGCTTTTCTGACTTGGTTTATGACGTATCCAGCTTCCCACCTGGGATGGCTTGTCCTGCACCCATCCAAACTCTGTAGTCACACGGTCCCAACTTAGGACCCATCTCCACAAAAACCTTTCCAGAATAACCCAAGACCACATTGATCTCTCCCATATTCTGAATTTCTGTGGCATAATCGTATGTTTTCCACCCAGACAATGTCACACATAGATGGCAGTATAATTCCACAGCCTCTGCTAACTGGGTGTTTTCCCAGAAATTCTTTGAGATTCCTGTTTCTCTCCTCATATATGACCAGACACCCTTGAGAATGGAAATCTCTTAGTTCTAAGACAGCTAAGGTCCTTGTGGTCATAGTGTAAAAATACTCCCAGTGGTTCTACTGCGTGAGTAGACTTTCCTCTGAAAATCTGGGATGTTTTTTTCCCTTTGGCTGCGCCGTGGCATGCAGGAGCTTAGCTCCCCAACCAGGGATTGAACCTCTGCCCCTGCAGTGGAAGTATGGGGTTTTAACCACTAGACTGCCAGGGAAGTCCCCTGAAAACCTGAGTCTTAGGACAACTGCAAATAAGAGGACATATTGTCTGTGGACACCATGCAGAAAACTGATGGATGGCTGAGATATTTCTACCAGTTTGAGAAGGACCGAATAAAAGGGGAAGGATTATTTGCTCTGTAACTTAGTGAAAGGGGGAGTGTAGTTCACTTTTCTGCTGAGGAGGCCCCTCTCTCATGCTTCAGACCCTCCCACCTTAGTATGTTCAGTTTTGTCGTGTGACTATTACTTCAACTCTCTTGCTATGCCTGGGTGCCTAAACCACGAGCCAGTTTTTAAGATTTGGTTTCAAAGATCACAAGTGACATTTATTTAGCAAACAGCCTTGATGTAAATCCTCTCAAACTACCTGTGATGAAGGACAAATTATTTCTTTCCGAACTGTCATCTACTATGACTTAAAAAAAAAAGATTTATTTGTTTATAATTAATTAGGCTGCATTGGGTCTTAGTTGCAGCAGGCAACATCTTTGTTGCATCATGCGGGATCTTGCCGTTGGGGCACGTGGACTCTCTGCTTGTGGCTCGTGGGCTCCAGAGGGTGTCGGCTCAGTAGTTGTGGCATGTGGGCTCTGGTTGTGGTCCACAGGCTTAGTTGCTTCATGGCATGTAGAATCTTAGTTCTCCAAGCAGGGATCAAACTCACATCCCTCACATTGCAAGGCAGACTCTTAACCACTGAACCATCAGGGAAGTCCCTTCCATGACTTATAAAAACACAATAAAAACCTGCATGAATGTTACAGCAGTGTGAAACTGTCTAGAAAGTTTCAAATGCTTACTCTCAATTTCTGTATGTATCTTGATGAGGAGCGGTAGAAAGTAGGCCATGCTCTGGCACATGGTCTGTATGTGTGTGTTGGTAGAACATCCTTTGAGAAGCATTGCTGTAGAGAAGAGGCTATGTAAGAAAAGAGGTGTTAGAAATATATTTCAGGAAAGGGACGACAGTAGAAAAATGGGAAGTATGAACAAGTGCAGACATGAGAAGCCAGGGTAGTGCTTATCTGGGTGCTCTGATAACCTTATATTCCTTTGCCAGTCATAGGCCTTTGGTACAGAGAGAACACAGCAATATTTTTGTATTGAATTTGACAGTGATAATCAAGAATTAAATTATTATACTGTACTATGTGATGAATCAATTCACTCATTTATTCATCCAACATTTACTAAGTACCTATGATGTTTTAGGTGCTAGGGATTCAAGCATGAATAATAAAACACTATTCTTTTTTCTTGTATTTTTATTTTAAAACTTTTTGTTTTATATTGGAGTGACAATGTCGTGATAGTTTTGGGTGGACAGCAAAGGGACTCAGCCACATATACACATGTATCCATTCTCCCCCAAACTCCTTTCCCATCTAGGCTGCCACATAACATTGAGCAGAGTTCCCTGGGCTGTGCAATAAGACTTTGTTGGTTATCCATTTTAAATGCATCAGTGTGTACATGTCCATCCCAAACTCCCTAATTGTCACATCCCTCCATCTTTTCACCCTGGCAACCATAAGTGTGTAAAACACTATTGTTGCTCTTAAGAATCTCAAGGTCTAGTGATCCCAAGGTTGTAATCTTTACAGTATTAACAGGCTTGTCTTAAGACATCCCATCTTACCCAGAGCTTCACCTGCCTCCTGGGCACCGTATTCTTGTGTCTAGACATTTCCTGAGGACAGTGGACCCTCTGGTGACTCATCTTTCAGATGCTAGATCCAGAATGGCAGATGTTCTAGTCTTGGTCCTTGATCCAGGAATATGGTCTGAGTAGAAGAAACTGTTAGAGGACAGCAAAATTAATGAGTCATTATGTTCTCCCAAGATTTCGTCTTATGTTGAAATAGATATTTCAGCATTGCTTTTGTTTATATTTACTAGTTTTCCACTCCTTGGCTTTCTGCCTTTCTTTGTCATTACGTTACTGATGTATCTTTTGAACATCTTAAAAAAAGAATTTTATTTTTTAAATTCTAATTTATAAGTCACTGACAATTAGCATGAGAAATTTGGTCCATTTAAAGTTATGATTTTGATATATTTGAATTTATTTCCACCAATAAAAATAAATAAAAAATATTTACCTTACTCTTTTTTCCTCTTCTTTTCTGCCCTATTGGAATGGTTGAAAAAGTAGAGCAGTTTTATATTCACAAAACTGAGCAGAAAGTACAGAGATTTTCCACATGCCTTATATCCACATGTGTGCATAGCCTCCTCTACTATCAACATCATGCACCAGAGTGGTACATTGTAACAAATGATAAGCCTGCATTGCCACATCATTATCACCTAAAATCCATAGTTTATGTTAGTTTTCATCAGGGTATAGTGTATTCTCTGGGTTTTGACAAATATATAATGATGTATATTCATCATTATGATATCACACAAAATAGCTTCACTGTCCTAAAACTCCTTTGTGTTCCAATTATCCATTACCCACTTCGCCTTAACTCTTGATAACCACTATATCTATATCTATATCTATATCTATATATTTACTGTCTCCATAGTTAAGCCTTTTTCAGAATATCTCATAGTTGAAATCATATAGTCTTTTCAGATTGGCTTCTTTCACTTAGCAATTTGCACTTGTTTCCTCCATGTCTTGTTATAACTCATTTCTTTTTAACTCTGAATAATATTCTATTGTCTGAATGCACCACAGTTTATTTATCCATTCACCTACTGGTGGACATCTTGGTTGCTTTCAGATTTGAGCAATTATGAATAAAACTGCTATAAACATCCATGTGCAGATTTTTGTGTGGACATATGTTGTCAGATAATTTGGGTAAATAGCAAGGAGTGTAATTGCTGGATCATATGGTAAGAGTATGTTTAGTTTTTCAGGAAGCTACTAAACTTTTCCATAGTGGCTATACCACTTTGTATTTCTACCAGCAATGAATGAGAGTTCCTGTTATTCCACATTTTCCTTAGTATTTGATGTTGTCAATGTTCCATTTTGGCCATTCTAATAGGTATATTGTGGTGTCTCATTATTTCTTTAATTTTCAATTTCCTGATAACATACCATGTTGAGCATCTTTTCATATGTTAGTGAGGTGTATGTTCAGATTTTTTGATCCATTTTTAAAATAAGAGTATTTTTCTTATTGTTAAACTTTACAAATCATTTGTATATTTTGGGTAATAATCTTTTATCAGATATGCCTTTTGCAAATATTTTCTCTCAGTCTGTGGCTTATCTTCTTATTCTGTTGATGATTGTGTTTTCATTGTCCTTTTATCTTCTTCATAGTTTTAGAAGTTTTATTTTATATATATGTATAATATATATTTTATATATATTTATTATATACATATACAGTTAATGGAATATTATATATATTTTACATATACAATTAATGGAATTTTGAAATTTAATATCCATATTTAACAAAACTTAAAATCTGTATCTTAAATTTTAACATAAGTTAAAATTTGCTTTCTTCTATCTAAAAAACCACTTAGCTCCCATTTTATATATTGCATTTTATTGTTTATCTGTAGTATTTACTTAATGTTGTTTTAAATTCTCCTAATTATGCACTATTATTATAATTTTCTAATTTCATTTCATTAATCAAATGTTTTTTGCAGACTTACCAAGTGCCAGGCATTGTTCATACATATGTGAAAACAACTTCTTTGTGTCCTAGTGTCATTAGTTTCCGCTTATATAACTCATAGGGTTGCTAAATGAATTAATACATGTACAATATTTAGAACAATGCCTTACACTTAGTTTAAGCTTGATTCATAGGAAGTTGTAAAAATAGTACAGAGAGGTCCTCTATGTCTTTCATCCAGTTTTCCCTAATAGTTACAGCTTACATAACTGTTACATAATAGTTACATAACTGTTACATAATAGTTACAGCTTACTTAACAATATAAACACTAAGTGTCCAGATGTATAGAGCTAAGTCATTTTATCACATGTAGATTTGTGTAACTACCTCTACAACCAAGATATAGAACTGTTCCATCACCACAAAGCTCTCCCTTGTGCTACCCCTTTATCATCCCACTCATCCTCCCACCATCCCTCACCTCTGGTGATTGCCACTGTTTGCCCTCACTGCAATTTTGTCATTTCAAACTTGCTATATATAAGTGGAATCATATGCTATGTGCTGTTAGGAGATTGACTTTTTCACTCAACCCACTGTCCTTGAGATCTATCCAAGCTGTCTTATATATCAGTAGTTTCCTCCTTTGCATTGCTGAGTAGCATTCTGCTGTATGGATGGACCACAGTATAACCATTCATCTATTGAGGATCTTTGGTTCTTTCCAGTTTTGGGGGGTTGCAAATAAAGCTGCTAAGAACAATCATATATAAGTTTTTGTGCAAACATAAAATTTCCTTTCTCTGGGCTAAATGCTCAGGAGGGCAGTTATTGGGTTGCTTAGTAAGTACATGCTTAGTTTTATATTTTAAACTGCTCTCTCTTTAGAGGAAAAATTTATAATATGTACAAACTTATTTCTACCATCTTATTTTGTAAGTCTTAGTTTCTCCCCATTAAAAAATTGTGTTTCCTTTGTTACATTTTTCTCTTTTTTGTTTTAAAATTAACTATTTCTTTATGGGCTGCTCTTAATTTCTTTTAGAGCAGTATGTTTAAACTTATAATGTAAAAGGTACACCTAGAACTTAATAGGACTTCCCTGGTGGTCCAGTGGATAAGACTCTGCACTTCCACTGCAAGAGATACAGGTGTCAATCCCTGGTCAGGGAACTAAGATACCATATGCCACTCAGTAGAGATGACACCACCCTTCTCACAGAAAGTAGAGAAGAACCTAAAGAGCCTCTTGATGAAGGTGAAAGAGAAAAGTGAAGAAGCTAGCTTAAAACTCAACATTCAAAAAATGAAGATCATGGTATTTGGTCCCATCATTTCATGGCAAATAGATGGGGAAACAATGGAAACAGTGACAGACTTTATTTTCTTGGGCTCCAAAATCACTGCAGATGGTGACTGCAGCCATGAAATTAAAAAATGCTTGCTCCTTGGGAAGAAAAGCTATGACCAACCTAAACAGTGTATTAAAAAGCAGAGACATTACTTTGCTGACAAAGGTCCAAATAGTCAAAGTATGGTTTTTCTAGTAGTCATGTATGGATGTGACAGTTGGACCATAAAGAAAGTTGAGCATCACAGAATTGATGCTTTTGAACTGTGGTGTTGGAGAAGACTCTTGAGAGTCCCTTGGACTGCAAGGAGATCCAACCAGTCAATCCTAAAGGAACTCAACCCTGAATATACATTGGAAGGACTGATGTTGAAGCTGAAGCTCCAATACGTCGGCCACCTGGTGTAAAAGACCTGAAGAGCTGACTCATTGGAAAAGACCCTGATGCTGGGAAAGATTGAAAGCAGGAGGAGAAGGGGACGACAGAGGATGAGATGGTTGGATGGCATCACCGACTTAATGGACATGAGTTTGAGCAAACTCCAAGAGATGGTGAAGGACAGGGAAGCCTGGAGTGCTGAGCCCACGGGGTTGCAAAGGGTCGGACACAACTGAGTGACTGAACAACAGCAACAGAACTTAATAGCATGTACGCTTTTCCTGTTGCTACACTGTTATCACTCAAATCTGTATTATTTTGCTAGAACTTCCATTACAGAATGCTCTAGACTAAGTGGTGTAAACAACAGAAATATATTTTCTCACATTTCTGGAGGCTGGAAGTCCAAGATCAGAATCTCAGCAGGCTTGGTTTCTCTCTCTCCTTGGCTTGTACATGCCCACCTCCTCACCATTTCCTCACATGGCATTCCTCTGTGTCTGTGCGTTCCTGATGTCTCTTCCTTTCTTATAAAGACAGCAGTCCTGTAGGATTACGGCCCCACTCGGAGGGTCTCATTTCAACTTAATCACCTCTTTAAAGTTCTGTTTGGGGCTTCCCTGGTGGCTCAGACAGTAAAAGAGTCTGCTTGCAATGTGGGAGCCCTGGGTTCAATCCCTGGGTGGGGAGGATCCCCTGGAGAAGGAAATAGTAACCCACTCCAGTACTCTTGCCTGGAAAATTCCGTGGACAGAGAAGTCTTGTAGGCTACAGTCCATGGCGTCGCAAAGAGTCGGACACGACTGAGCGAATTCACTTCACTTCACTTCCAAGTACTGCATTCTAAAGTCCTGGGAGTTGGGACTATAACATATGAATTTTGGGGGGATACAGCTGAGTCTATAATACTACATGGACTAATATGCTAATATTATCTGGAGTTTCCATTTATAGATGTGCTGTTTATAGTTTCACGTATCAGCTCTCCCACCTACTAGCTCTGTGACAAATGTAATTGGCTCAACTTCTCTATGCTTTAGTATCATCAATTTCCAATTGCTCATAGGGTTGTTATAAGGATTAAATGAACACATTTAGAACAGTGTCTTGCACTTAAGCTCAGCAGTTATCACCACCTACTACATTCACCACTCATACTACGACTATATATAGTTAAGAGTAAGTTTCACATATTCCTTCACTCACAACTATAGCAATATTCTTTGTTTTTCTGGGTTTTTTTAACCTATATTGCTTCTAAAATCCACTCCTACATACTGGACTCATTTCTCATCTTGTCAATTCTTCAGTAATTCTTTCAGAAAGGGACACTATAGACTGACTATGGTTTTGCTTTGTCCCCACAAATAGTTAAGTTTGTGTAGTATAGAATTCTAACGTGAAAAATATTTTTCTCCTAGCTTTGAAGACAACGTTCCAGTTTCTTCTTGTATCTAAAGTGGCTGATAAAATATTAGATATCAAAGTTAACATCATTCTGGAACTCTTTAGGATTTTCTCTGCATCCTTGATCTTACGAAATGTATGTAGATCTTTTTATCTTCATCTTGCCTGATGCTTTTAAGGACTCATGGCCCTTTAAAGCTGAGATCTAATATCTGTGAACTTTTTTCATAGTTTTGATTCCATTTCTGTTTCATTCTATATTCTGGAGGAAATCTTGAGTTATTATTTCATCCCACTACTTTATTGTTTTCATTTTGATTTTCAGTGTATCCCTCAAGTTTTTCCTTATTTCATCCATCCCATGTTTAGTTTAACAAGCATCTGGTTAACTCTAAGTATAGCTGCAACATCTTCCCATGTCACTCTGGAAATTAACTGTATTTATTTTAATATTTGACTTGCTTTGTTTCCTAGGTGTATAAATTTCTTCTGACTGTTGTGCTTAATGACTTTCTTTCAAGTATTAGCCATTTTCAAATGATTTTATTTTTGGTCATGTGTTCATCTTTGAAATTGAGGTCCCCTGCTAGCCTCCCTGTAAATGTTCTGTGTACTGCAGTTTGTTTCTGGGAGAGTTGTTAGAAATATTGTCTGATGCTGTGTGCTAACATCTCGTCTTTCAAAGAGTCCAGGCTGCCCTTTCTTCTTAGATGTCATGCATGATGCTCCTTTGTCTTTCTGACTCAAGCACAAACCTTCAGTGCTTTCATATGAGATGTGAAGGGGGGGTCAGACTTCTTTGCTTCTCAGTCATCCTCCTGACCCTGGTGTATGAAATTTCTGTGGCAGTCCAGTCCTGAACTCATCTTGTACTGTAATTGCATACTTTAATCTCTTCCAATTTCAGTCTTTTAAGATTTTCTCCCATTCTCTGTGGGTTTCCCAGGTGGCGCAATGGTAAAGAATACATCTGCCAATGCACGGGGGTACAAGAGATGCGGGTTTGATCCCTGGGGCAGGAAGATCCCCTGGTGTAGGAAATGGCAAGCCACTCCAGTATTCTTGCCTGGGAAATCCCATGGACAGAGGAACCTGGTGGGCTATAATCCGTGGTGTTGCAAGAGTCAGACATGACTGAGCATGCATGCACATTCTCTGCTCTGGTGAAGGAAGTTCTTCTCCTTTGGCACTGTAATGAAGTTTTATCCGTCTCCTTCCAGAAATTTCTGTGGACTTATTTGAGAGGTAAGGCTCTATAGTTTTGAATAAATTCCATTCCCTGCTCCTCCCCTCCAACTTTCTACTTTGTACTGTTAATCTCTTTTTATCTCGTTGTACTGTTAATCACTTATTTATCTTTTATTACTAGAATCTCTTTGATACTATTATCCAATGGCTGATAATGTTCTCAATACATTGGCTTTAGAATCTTAGACAAGATCTTAACTTTCTAAAGTGGAACTTGCCTGTGTGTGTGCTCAGTCGGTCAGTTGTGTCCAACTCTTTGGGAACCCATGGACTGTAGCCCTCCAGGCTCCTCTGTCCATGGGATTTTCCAGGCAAAAATACAGGAGAGGCTTGCTGTTTCCTTCTCCAGGGGATCTTCCAGATCCAGGGATTGAACCCACATTTTCTGCATCCCCTGAATTGGCAGGTGGGTTCTTTATCACTGAACCACCTGGGAAGGCCAATGCAGAATTTACTCATCTATAAAATGGGATGTTTTAACAATACCAACTTTTTAGGCCTTGGGAGGATTAAATGTAAAAACATATATGCAGGTGCTTAGTAGTTCTTTTAATCTGTTTCATTAACTTTCTGTCGGAAGAAATCTGTGAAATAAAATCACTCAGTCTCCTTACAAACTCTGTGTCCATCTTTACTCATTTCTGTAAGATTCATAGCAAAAGATACAAGCACTCTCATTTCAATTACTTCCCATCAGGGTATGCAGAAAGTTCTCTTCGGTGTCAAACATAAATCCTGGGACTGTTTAATTCTGCTAATTTCCTATGTTGTGATGACTCACAGCTGCATCTGTGATTTCTCATATTTATTACTCTCCACAGGCAAGTTGACTTCACAGAAACGCATCATCCAAGACTCTTCCAGTTGTAGTTTCCAATTCATGCTAGTCGTTTCCATGCCAATTCAAGGAAGAAAAACATTTAATGACTCATCTAGGGGTTCAAATAAGGGTAATCAAACTCTCTAAGCCTCGAGGCTCTACTGTTCTCTTTTCTTGGATCTGTTCTCAGACTGATCCTTTCCAAACTGTTTCCAAGAAGCTTAAGCCACACACAATCTTGTGTTCAAGCTCTCGCAATGAGAGAGACACCCATATCTCTTCAAAATTTATATTAAGTCACTCCAAAAACAAGTCTTAGACTCTACTAGGACCAATCACTTAGCAGGGTGAAGAGTCCTTTGGATGAGTATGATTCAGAGGGGCAGAATCACGTGGTTGACAGTTTCACTCATAGGATATAACGTTGGGAAGCTGCAGTTCTCCTGGAAAAGAGGGGCTCTGTTATTTGGAATATTGTTCAGGACAGAAATAGCAGATTTTCAGTACAAGAGACAATACAGATGAAGGCAAAAAGAGAGGGAATCATGTTTCTGTCATTATCCGTTGTCTCTCTTTTTATCTTGATGAAAGATTTATCTGAAAACTTGCCTTCTCCCCATATGAGTCAAATAGGGTGCTTATTTATTCACTCATTTGTTTATTTATTTAGCCCCACTCATGTATTACATGTCTGCAGTTGCAAACTTAGAAATAACTTGGAGTCCGAGTATAGTCTGTCAGCTTTGAAGATCTGGGATTGTTCGTAAGTGATAAAGATATTCCCTGCCCTCATAAAACATACAATTTATTTCAGTGCAGTCTGAATTTGAAATATATGATTTAGTTTCAGTATGTTATCAGACACATACAGAATTATTTCTAACACAATCTAACATGGTAGCCCTATGAGAATGTTGCTATGAGTGTACAGAAGAGGGAATGATTGAGTATAACTCTATGGATCTGGGACTTGAAAGATGACTGAGATCTCTTTACTGGAGAAAGCTTTGAAAGCTGTTCTTTCCATTAAAAGGAATGGTTTGCACAGTGAAGTGAAGGCAGGAATATATATTACAGTCAATATGATCCTCATGTAGTTCTGGAAGTGGGAAATCCATGAAAAAGGGCTGCTCTCAGAGCTTGATTTACTGTGAGATATGGAAGGTTTTCCTGGTGGTTCAGATGGTAAAGCGTCTGCCTGCAATGCAGGAGACCCAGGATCGATCCCTGGGTCGGAAAGATCCCCTGGAGAAGGCAATGGCAACCCACTCCAGTACTCTTGCCTGGAAAATTCCATGGACTGAGGAGCCTGGTAGGCTACAGTCCATGGGGCTGCAGAGTCGGACACGACTGAGCGACTTCACTTTCTTTCACTTTCTTATGGAAGGTTAGGCTATGCTGGCAGACCCTGATTTCATTTGTAAGTTAGTTCTATTAAGAGTTCTTTCTGGTCAGGCGTCAAATCTTATTATTCTTTCCCGTTTCTCTAAGTGTGTTAAGCCTTTTATGGGAACCACTTGTATTAATATCATTGTTTACGTTCCAAAGGAGGAAATCTTCTCTGGCAACACAAAGAGTACAACTCATATGTCCATATTCTCTTTTCTCTTTTAAAGCTGAAGTCATCAGTAGATAAAGATGAAAAATATAATCTCGGTCCCTAAATTCTTCATTTCTGTGTCAGAGCATCAAAATATTTTATGATGCGCTAATCTTGTGGACTTTGGCAGATATGATGAATCTTGGACGCTCTCTGTCGTATCATGGATACTTTGTCCTAAAAGAAAACATGTCTTTATTACATGCCATGTCATTTACGTGGTTGTTTAGTTGCTATGTCGTGTCTCTTTTGTGACTCCATGGGCTGTAGCCTGCCAGGTCCTCTGTCCATGGCATTTTCCAGGCAAGAATGCTGGAGCAGAGTGCCATTCCCATCTCCAGGGGAACTTTCCGACCCAGGCATGGAACCCACATCTCTTATGTCTCCTGCATTGCAGGTGGATTCTTTACTGCTGAACCACCGGGGAAGCCCATGTCATTTTGTCTATCTTCCTAATACTAAATAGGTTAGCAGTGTAGAGCACAAGCCCAACTCAGATGTGTTTACAGAGAAGAAGAGGTATTGTGGACATTTTCAAGATGGTTTTATGGAAAGAGAAGAAGATACATGTGTCAATCTCTGAAGAGATAAATAATATCAGAGGATGTGTATAATTTCTATTTACCTTTGTTTTTTTAAAGATGCAAACTAGTATAGCCATTATTAGAGCATGGTCATGTTTGTTTTCCTAAGGAAATGGCCCGATAAAAGGAGTGGGTTGATGACTGTGACAGTTAGCAATGTATTGCCCCTCAAGTCCAAATTCACCCCTCAATATATATTTTTTATTGGTGTGTAATTTCTTTACAATGTTGTGTTCATTTCTGCTGTTCAATAAAGTGAACTAGCTACATGTGTACATATATCCCCTCCCTCTTGATCCTCTGTCCCACCTTCACCCCCACCCCACCCCATTCCTCTAGGTCATCTCAGCCTTGGGGAGAGCTGCTTCCAAGCCCCATCTGAGCTCGCTGTGAAATACAGCAGCTTCCCACTGGCTATCTATGTAACACATGATGAAGTGAAGTGAAGTTGCTCAGTCGTGTCAGACTCTTTGTGACCCCATGGACTGTAGCCTACCAGGATCCTCCATCCATGGGACTTTCCAGACAAGAGTACTGGAGTGGGTTGCCATTTCCTTCTCCAGGGGATCTTCCTGACCCAAGGATGGAACCCGGGTCTCCCACATTGTAGGCAGATGCTTTACCCTCTGAGCCACCAGGGAAGCCCCCATGATAGTGTATTGCTATGATAGAATTCTTCTGAGCATCTCTCCTTACAGTGAGCACATTGCTGAGCTTTGTCAGCAGAGGGCACTGGAGGGACATTGCGGGAGGAAGGTGCTATCCTCTTCCGGTGGCCGTGCTGAGAGTGGGTGTTGTGGTGTGGAGACTTCTGGTGGTGCACTTCCTGTCTTGTTCCTAGAACCAGGCGATTTCTTGGTGACCTTGTAGGCTTGTCCTGGCCCTGCGATAACCTTCCCTGGCCTTTGCTACATGGAGAATGACAGCTTGTGGCTTCCTGTTGGTGGAAGTTTCCTGCTTGCGCAGGCACTGGTTCCCTCTGCAGGTCACCGGGCCACTTGGCTGTCTTGGTCCTGCTCTGCATGTCCACACACCTGCTTGCTGGTCACCTGTACCCCACTCACACCACAGAGGGTCGATTTCTGCTTGCCCAGCAATTGCAGACCATCTGTGACCTGGACAAGCCAGTCATCTTCTGCTGCCCTTTGGGCTGAACTACACCTTCCCCAGCAAGGTCTGAATTCCAGCCTCGGGGAGAGCCCCGCACAAGTTGCTCCTTCCTTGGATACCCACCTTCTTCCCTAAGGGAACCAGAAAAAAAATTCCTTCTATCTTAGTCACTTGTTTATCTGAGTTATTCATTTTTTGTATCAGATTTTCCCTGCTTAGCCCACTATGTGGTTTCTATGTCCTATCTGAATCCATAGGATGACACGAGAGATTATAACTTCAAGAATTCAGCACCCATGGATACTTGGAATATAACACTTTTTGAAACCTCCTTGGAAAGATCCTTATACATGTAATTCTTAATCGTCTGTTTCTTCTCATTCTGCTCTTTAATATCCTTGCTTCGTGATAATAATTTCCCTTGGAAATATTTACTTCTTTGTTTCCTTTAGGAATATTTATCTGTCTTGTCTAAGAGTCCATTCTGTCCAAGAGGCTGTGTGCCAGTCTTTTTTACTTGTTTCTCCTGTTGGAAGATCAACTTGTGCTTGCTATAAACAGACTGGGTGATCATCTCAGACAGGAAATGACCATCACACATCAAGCAGACATGGCAGTAGTTACCTCTGTGTTTATAATGATTCATTTTGGGAAGAACTGCTCACCCTTCATGGATTTCCCCAGGAAGTGCCAACTTCTGAGAGATGTCATTCCAAATGCATTATCCTGAGCTTACACTTCTTCTTAGGGTTCACACATTACAATGTATATTTCTCCTTTGTTACTTTCTCAAAAAAAAAAATCTGTGGGTCACCTTCTTATTTTTGTCCTTCTTCTAAAATGATAGTCCTCTGTGTTCTTAAAAAAAAAATCTGCCCTTTTAGCAAGACCTTCAGTGACCCTTATCCAGCCTTACCCAGTTGGAGAGTGGTAATGGAAAGTTACTTTATTAATAGAAGAAAACAGATGCTGTTCCAAAGTTCCATAGTTTCACAACTCTTATTCATTCTGACCTTGGCAACTATAGCAGTCTGTGGTGATGCCTGAGTTGAGTTACCAGTCCCTCACTCCCTCCCCTCCTTCCTTTCTTTCCTTCTTCCCCCTCTCCCTGTATTTCTTGCTTTCC